>NW_023276807.1:167020836-167620836 GCF_003668045.3 Cricetulus griseus
ATTGAAACTCAAATATGTGATGAATTCAAGGTGTTTCAGTGAGTGCTCACCTGTGCATGCAAATTTGATTTCATCTTTAGTAAGTAGTAAAGTTATATCCTTGCCAAAAAATAAAATAAAATAAGTGACACACTGGAAGACAAATGTCACACAATTTCAATTTTATGTGTAACCTATAAATGATGAACTTATGGGAACAGAGAGCAGAACTGTGGCTATTAGTCTTCAATGTGGTTTTTTTAACAATGGGGAAACGATTGGTTTAAGGATATAAAACTGCAGTTGAACAAGAGGCATGGACTCTGTGAAGTCTTGAGGTATACTGAGAGCATGATAATTATGGTTGATAACAATATGCTATATTTTCAAATTTGTGAGATAGTATACTTTAAGTGTTCTCAAAACAAAAATGATGAATATGTGTGATATAACATGTTAATTGGCTTAATTTAGCCATGCCATTGTGAACACATACTGTATTGTGCATCATAATTGTGCATGACTTTATTTATGAGCTAAATAAATGAATGGAAAAAAATAAAAAAAACAAAAAAACAAAACAAAAGTTCCCATAGTCTATCACTGTCTCAGCAATGTTTTAAAAGTCTAAAGTTCAAAGTTTCTTCTGAGAATCATGCAATCCTTTAACTATAATCCCCTATTAAATCAAAATTAAAAAAACAGATCACAAACTTCTAACATATAATGGCAAGGATATATATCACTATTCTAAACCATAGGAAAGGGAGAACTGTGAGGAAATACTAGACCTAAACAAGACTAAAAAACCACTGATCAAACTTCAAACTCTTTATCTCCATGTCTGATATCAAAACACTCTTCAGATCTCAAACTCCTTTCAGCTTTGTTGACTGCAACACATTTCTCTCTCTTAGGTGGGTTCCACTGCATTAGCAGCTCCCATTGGCAGGTATCCCACAGCAATGGCATTTCCAACATCTTGCAATCTCCAAGGAATCCGGGCTTCACCTTCACAGCTTCATGCAATGTCCTCTCTAGGCCTCCATTCAGGGACCCCTGACACATGCCTGGAGTCAGCTGTTTTCCTTAGTCACTGGATTCTAAAGCCAGAAACACATTGCTGAAGCTGCCAGATTTTGCTGATTGTTGGCTTGGAATGGTCCCCTTATTCAATTACATTTTCACTGACTTTCTGTTTATCATATTACCTTCACTACCTAAGCTTGGCTGCCCTGGAAATTGCTCCATAGACCAGGCTGGCCTTGAACTAAAAGATATTTCAATTACATCTTCACCAGCTTTCTATTTTCACTGGTAATCTTCACTACCTAAGCATGGCTATTCTGGAAATTGTTCTGTAGAGCAGACTGGCTTCAAACTCAGAAATTCACCTGCTTCTTCCTTACCATTGTTGGGATTAAAGGCATGTACCACCCCACCCGGATCTAAGCTTTTCTTTAATTCCTTTCGCAAGTTGGAAAAATAGCTAGGTAGGACTTTTGACCTGAGGACTCCACTGCCTTTATTTCATTTCTTAATCTGTTTATCTCCTTGAACACAGGACTTAGTTCCATTCTACTTCCTGGGTGATGCTTTCTCCTCAAATTGTACATTTTGTATTTTTCCTTATTCAGCTTGCTCCTCATCAGCATTAACACTAATAACCATAGAACAGAGTCTATAATGGGCTTTTTTGAGATTCCTTCTGCAAAAGAATATTTTCAAAACTCTTCACTTTAGCCTCAGGTAGATTCTTTGGACACGTGCAAAAAGCAGCCACATTCTTCACCAAAATATCACAAGAATGATCTCTAGGCCACATACTAAAATTCTTCTCCTCTGTAAACTCTGAGCCAACCCCCCACAATTCACCAAATCATATTCTATACCAGTGTCTTCCATGCTCTTACTAGTATGGCCCATTAAGCAACACTTAAAGCACTGAACTGCTTTTCTAACCCACAAAAGTATGGTCATGCCTATCAAAGCAATAGCCCAGTCCTTGGTACCAACTTATGTCTTACTTAGGTTTCTATTCCTGTGACACCATGACCATGGTGACTCTTACAAAGGAAAACATTTAATTGGCTGGCTTACAGTTTGAGAGGTTTAGTCAATTATCATCATGGCAGGACATGGTGTCGTGCAGATAGACATGGTCTTGGAGAAGGAGCTGAGAACTGTATATCGTGATCCGAATTCAGTAAGAAATGAACTCTGGACTTTTTTAAAGACTCAAATCTTGTTTTTACAGGCAAATAAATTATTTGCAGCCATTTCCAGTTTAACTAATATATCTGTTATTTCCAGTTGGAATAGCCATGTTTCTTATTTACTTTCAATAGCAGTGTTTTTTAGCCTATTGTATTAGTAATTGTGCAGTATTATACTAGTGAAAGATCATATGTCATTCACTTTTGGATTCACACACATTTAGTAATTTAATAAACATTTGTTAATTAAAACAAACTTCCATTCAGACATTCATTTACAATAGCATGAGCATGTATTTCATGTCTAGAAAAAACAGCAAAGTAGCAGTATATTTTTTTTAACCTAAGTGAACATTTACTATGAGCTTGGCGTTACTCTAAGACAAAACTCCTTCAATTCAAATGACTCTACTTAGTTTCACAACTGACTCTGTTTAACTGACAAGAAAACTGAAGTGCTGAGAAATTAACTGACTTGGTCTAAGGGTCTGCAGTCAAAAAGGCAACAGAACCAATATCTGAATGCCTGTAACAAAGCCCCAAGGCCCACACTTCATTCCCCAAAGCATCTCTGTGTATATGCTATAGAAACAGGCTGGCCTCAAAACTGACTTGTCTGTTCCCAAACCACTTTTGGGCCAGTGGTGCTTACTTAAGTATTCAAGGTCAACAGAGGATAGCTCTCCCTTCCTCAAGTAAAGGCAGTACCTGTTAAGCCTGACAGGAAGTAGAGAGAAAAATGGATGGTTAAAAATTGACATTCATGTATATGAGATGAAACCAGTTATAAATCCTTAAATAAATGCCATAAATATTATAGTGGATACTAGGTTATGAAGATTTTAAGAGACTAGTTGATGTATGTATCCTAGATAACCTTGTATCTGAGTAAGCCTGACTCTTTTATTCCTGATTCATAGAGTAATACTAGGGAAAATAAACATTGTTTTAAAAAAGACCTGAATTTCACAACCATTGGCTCAATGGCAAGCATGATAGTTGAGGAAAATGGGGAAGAGCATTCTTGAGAAGTTTTAGGTGCAATATACTAGACCTCTAGCTGGAATTAAGATCTATACAGGAAGCCAATAGAGTTAAGTTAAAGAAGATATTAGTTCTAAGTGTAGAAGGGTTTTTTTTTCTTTTTTTCTTTAAATTAGAAACAATCTTATTTTATATATCAATCCCAGTTCCCTCTCCTTCCCATTCTCTCCTGCCCTCCACAGACCCCCATCCCATCCGTCTTCTGTTCCATAGAAAGGATGAGGCCTTCCATGGGGAATCATCAAAGTCTGTCACATCATTTGGAGCAGGGCGTAGGCCTTTTCCTGTGTATCTAGGCTGAGCAAGTATCCCTGTATGGGGAATGGGCTCCCAATGTCCATTACTACATTAGGTATAAATGCTGTTCCATCACCAGGGGCCCCTTAGACTGACCAGGCCTCCTAACTGACACCCACACGCAGGGGGCCTGGTTCTGTCCTACGTTGGTTCCCAAGCTGTCAGTCTGAGGTCCATGAGATCCCCCTTGTTCAAGTCAGCAGTTTATGTGGGATTCCCCAACATGATCTTGACCCCTTTGCTCATCAGTCCTCCCTCACTACAACTGGATTCCTGGAATTCAACTCAGTGCTTAGCTGTGGGTTTCTGCTACTGTTTCCATCAGCTATTGCATGAAGGTTCAATCTTCCTGATCCCTCATGTCTTCTCCTTTCCTCTCCTCCTCTTCTCCCCTTCTCTTTCTCCTAACTCTCTTTCCCCAACCCCCTGTGCTCCCAATTTGCTCAGGAGATCTTGTCCCTTTCCCCTTCTCCAGGGGACCATGTATGTCTTTCTTAGGGTTCTCTTTGTTTCCTAGATTCTCTGGATGTGGTGATTGTAGGCTGGTAATCCTATGCTCTATGGTAGACGGGGCTTCTGGCCTACCTGAAAGGTTCAGGCATTATGCTGGCCTGCCTCCGTTACCTGTCATAATCTGCTCAGGCAGTACCTGGGTCAGCCCAGGGTTCCATGGGAACTAAGTCTGCATGCAGGTGCAAAGGGTCCCTTTAAAAGACAGACCCCTGCCCATTTATGCTCTCTCTACTCTTCTCTCTGCTCTTCTCTTCTCTTCTCCCACCTATGCTCTCTCTACCTCTCTATGGCGACCGGCCATGGCAGTCAGCCATTAACCCTGTTTTTCTTCTTTCTTAGTCTCCCTACTCTGCCGGGCCTATAATAAACTGCTTAATATGTCTAACATGTCTAATATGTCTTATCTTGTGTCTCATCTTGCGCCTTATTCTTTTATTTCTAATTTAAACAGAAATCTAGCCCTACCTGGTCCCACAGCCGTTTAGCCCCAAATAAACACAGAGTCTTATATTAATTATAAACTGTTTGGCCCATGGCTCAGGCTTCTTACTGACTAGCTCTCTCTTAATTATTAACCCATAACTATTAATCTATGTATTGCTATATGGCCTTATCTTACCAGAGAATGCCAGGTGTGTCCTATCTTCCTGGTATCTACATGGTATCTCTCTGGCGGCTCCTCTCTGTGTCCTTTCCCCAGAATTCTCTTTGTCTGGTAGACCCACCTATACTTCCTGCCTGGCTACTGGACAATCAGTGTTTTATTATTCCTCAACCAATAAGAGAAACATATATTAACAGCATACACACAGGACATCTCCCACCACCTAAGGAATGATTTCTCCATTTAAATGAGAAACACTAGGTGTCTGAGTTGAGAAGATTGCTAAAAGATTTGGCATAGTCATTTATCACATTGTTCTGCTCTATCTCTAGTGATTCATTCTGAACAACAGCTGATAATTAGCTTCCCATTCAAATAGAATTAAATTTATTACACATTATAGCACATTATGGTAGCAAGACATTGATTTGCATCTTACGCTATCTGCAACTAACAAAAGTTGTATGTAGTAAAGAAGAAATGAAATGGATTCCAATGAGTTCTCACTAAGTGGTTACTTCCAGTGCTTAATGTGATGGTTATTAATTTTTAAAATTGTTCTTGTGATTGAAAACTCAAGTTAAAAACATAAATTGCTGTAACTTAAAGGTTAAAATGAATCTTTATAATGAAGAATACTATGGAAAATAAATTTGGAAGGTTAACATTTAAAGGTAATTGAAACAGAAAGTGGCCTATATATAAATATTCAGATTGGTTTGGCCATAAGAATTTAATTTTATTGCTTGTTGGTATGGAAAGGATTTAGCTACAGAACATAGGGAAAGTGAACAATTTAGCAATTCTACTATGAACCAGGATCCCTAGAAGTCCCAGGCAGATAGCTGAGTGAAGCAGAAGTGTCTTAGGGCATTTGTACACCTTATCAACTAAGAGTCTCAGATCAGGAAATCTGAGGTGTCTCCAGAGGTCACAGGTCAGGAATTTTGTATGAGATATTTCAACTCTTAAGTGTTAGCTGAAGTGCTTTTAGAATGTTCTGTTGAGGCTTACCATTAAGATGATAATGGTCAGGAAAAAAAAGTGAACTTGGCCCCTCCTCACCAAAACCAGAAAACTAGGGCAGATATCACAATGATGGAGGACAACAGGGCTTCAGGATGGTGGCCTGGATGAATGGAGTATGCTTAGCATCACTACTGCTTGGGATAGAAACTGTCCTTAAACACCACTCAACTTTAGCTTAATAGACACTCATTGGGAAGAGAGTGTATCAACCTTCTGCTTCATCATTGTGAGTTGGGAGGAGAATGAGGGAAGTGAGAGCCAGTTTTTAGCATTTGTTTGAATACTCCT
The DNA here is from genome assembly GCF_003668045.3 of Cricetulus griseus. Lineage (NCBI taxonomy): Eukaryota > Metazoa > Chordata > Mammalia > Rodentia > Cricetidae > Cricetulus > Cricetulus griseus. The sequence goes on from NW_023276807.1 coordinate 167,026,807, forward strand.
AGATACTTGTGAAACCACCAAGAATATTACAAAGCTTATATAAGTTGTCTACAAAACCCTTATTATTTTATCAGGAGGTACATTAAGACTTGCCCATTTGTTCAGAAAATATCTGAGTACTTACTGTATACCATGTACTGACAGAAACTAGGGTTAAAAGCTCAATAGGACATGCTAATAGTCTGATGGAAAAGACAGGCAAGTAAACAGGGGAGTGATGGGCTGAGCCCAGAAGCAATAGGGGTGGGAAAGCCAATGACAATGATGAGCAGTTTTCACAGAGGACCAATCCTATGGGCTAAAGTGTACCAATCCCACTTTAGCATTTAAAGTGCAAATCACAGTTATGATCCTTATCCAGGGTTTATTGTACTACCAGGCAGTCTTCTAAAAAGCTTCATTATTAAAACATGTAATCCCAACAACTTTGTGGTATATATAAGCTTGATATGCTTCACATTACCTGCATTTTATAGATGAGGAAAATGAACAAAAGAATTTTCAGGCTAGCAATGTTATTACTATTAGTTTTACTAATTTTTGAGAATTTCATACATGAGAACTGCATCTGCATCACTAAACTCTCCACTTCCAAACTACTATATCCCTTCTAAAATTATTTAATTCCCATATATACTATTAATATTATGTTTATATGCAAATATTTAAATTTATGTATTATGTACAATATATTATTAATATATATAAATATTATATGCATGTATAAAATACATACCTATCCTATTGAGTCCATTTAGCTTTAAATACTCAGGAATGACATATCTTTAAGCTGTATAAAGCATTTGCATTACACATATGTTTAAATTATATACAAATACACACACATACCCTCACATACATACACACATTTAAAAACTCAGCAAGCATCTCAATCCTAGTTCTTGTTTTTACTCTTACAGAGGGCACCACATATGTGGCTGTACTCTGTGGACATGTGTTTCTTATCATTTAGATACATGAATCTCAAGTTGCTTCACATCCATTCTTCTATTACTACCACCCAGTCTATATGAATTCTAGCCCAAATTATAGCAGATGCTCACACAACTTTCACTTTCTACCCATTCAAATGGTTGTAGACTCTACTACCAAAACAATTTCCTCAAACCACAGAACTGTTTTCCTTTTTACGTCCAAAAGACTTTTTCATGTGTTCTTTGGTGACAGGGATGAAACTCAGTCTGATGCATGCTAAGCAAGCTCTGCATCACTTACCTTCATCCCAGCCTTCCCCAGCTTTAATTCCTTCGTCTTTTCCATCACAGCATTTCATGCACATGCATGTGCATGTGTGTGGAGCCCTGAAGTTGACACTGGTCATCTTTTTTGATTGCTCCTTACTTTATCAAGCAGGGTCACTTGCTGAACGCAGAGCCCAGAAATTCTGACAAGTCAGCTGGCCCTAGGACTCCCACCCTCTGCTTCTGCCTCCTGAGAGTTGGGATTCCAAGTGGTGCTGCACCTGCTTAGCTTTAATCTGGGTTCTGGGATTTAAACTCCAACCCCCATGTTTAGTAGTGAGCACTTTATACACTGAGCCACCTTCCCAGTCCTATTTATGTTTTATTTTGGAAGATTGTATTAACTTTTGTGTTTATACAACTTATATGAAGCTTTCTTTTAAAATAAATTGAAGTAAAACAAAAGTGGGTCAATTTAAAGAATCAATCATATTCTAGAACAGGTGATACATAAATATGGTACTGAAAGTGGTACCATTAAAATAAAACTCAACTGACCAAAGCTTGAGAGCGACTAGACAGCCAAGCAGACCCGTCTGAAGTCACCAGGAGGTGAAGTCCTCTGCTGTGCCAGGCTGCTGTGCTGTGCTGTTTTAAGTTGGCAATGGTGATGACTAGCCTGTGTTCCTGAGAGATGCACCACTTGCGGCCTCCAAACTTCTGCCCATGTAGTCTCTTTGCTTGGGGCGATGGGTCACTTATGTTTCCCCGTTTACATGCTTTCCAAGTCCACCCACTGCTATGCCCTGCATGAAGCCTGCAGCTGGCCAACAAATATAGTCTTTCCCTTTTACAGAGCTGGTGGTAGCTCTCTCTAGTGTGCTTCTTTCACAGCTTTGGTGACATTGTATTTAAATAATACTCTTTTACCTAGCAGATGTCAAGGGGCAGGGAGGAAAGGCATGCTTTTTAATCACTTTTAATAGAATCACGGTACCTAACAAAAGGCCTTCTATACAGAGAAGACCCAAAATGAATGTGTTAGGAATTAAATTTAATCCTATTTTAGGCAACGTGCATGTGATACTTACAATTTTCCGCTTGATCATGAAGAGTGGGATTTTTGCATGAAGAGGGGTTGAGGACAGTTCCTTATGGACTGTTGATAAATACAATCTTCTTTTGATGTTTCCTAAATCAGTAATTCTGAAAAAAAGGCCGGAAAGAAGAAAGATTTCCATGAATTTAAAATACATTTCTTTGGATAATCATCAAAATGATATAATTTATCAAATAAGCCCCTTCCAACATGGAGTTTGAACACAGAATTGAAGAGTTGTCATTTTCTCTCAAGCAGTAATAAAATTTCTTTCTTAAATTCAAAGTGCTCACAGGCCTGAATGTATAAATTCACTTAATATGCTAATTTATTTCATCACTCTACACTAGATTTCCACAGTCCTCCAGCCTATGAAAAAATTCAATTTGTATGAACCAAGAAACTGCTAGCCTTTAGTAACCATGCTTGTTCCAGCTCTTTAAGCTTGTGTTACCTTGGGACATACTGTCACCTACTAAATAGGAAAACATTATGGGTTTCTCTTCCTAAAAGTGCACCTGTCATTTTCCATAGGTTCTGAGTCTTTGTAGAGACAGACAGAAGCACTAACTGTCGGTTTCACTTCCTAAGCACATATCTTCCAACTTGAATTTTAATACATGAGTTTATTGCTCACTATTCAGGTCACCCCACAGTGATGCCAAGGACACCAAATCTGAACATCTTTAATAGATTTAGACCACAGCCCTGATCACAAAGATTAGGTTTGCTTCAAACTGAGAGAGGCTCATTTTTATGTTCTGCTTCCTTTATGTCTCAAAGGTAACGCACCAAATTAAATCCACACACTGTCTAGGGCTGCTGTGCTGCCAGGTTGATGCTTTCTTAAAACCTTTCTTTTTTTTTTTAGTAAGAAAAGATAGCTTTAAAAAAGTTGATTAACAATCTTAAATAAGAACAAATTAAAGAGTTATAGTGCATGTTCTAAATATTTCATGAAATAAATTTATACTAAAAAATACACTTCTTACCGATCTTTAAAACCTTTCTTTTTATCTGAAAATAAATGGCTTCCCTATGGTAGTAAGTTCTCTATAAATGTATTATATGCCCACTCTGCAATAATAATTAATTCCTCAAGGAGACATTTCATTTAAATAATTATTATTAATACTTATGGTGTAATTAGTTTTAAAAAATCAACATAGCACTTTTTGCCAGGCATGGTGGGGCACAACTTTAATCCCAGCACTTGGGAGGTAGAGGCAGATGGATGGATGTGATTTTGATGCTAACCTTATCTACATAGAGTCCAACCTGGGCAGATCTACATAATGAGCCCCTGTCTCAAACAAAACAAAACAACAAAAACAGATAAACAAAAAGCCCAATATAGTTAACTCTAGAGTTCTTCTATACTTCTTATTCCTCACTTTTCTAATCTCATTACTAACTACAAAATACCTATAATCTCATTACTACCTGTAAAATAGTCTCTATATCTTGTGGTGAAATAGCTAGCTTTAAAAATAACATGCGATGATTTCAGAGTACACTTCAGACCAAAAAAAAGTCATCCCACTTTCACTAAATGATAGCATCATTTAACTTAAATAAAAATGAAGAAAAGTTTCCAAGCTATCATCAATTACAATTAAAATGAAAGTTAAAATTCAATTGCATTAACACTGGTGTGGTCTTTCAAATCAATGTTAAATGTGGTCTCTCCTTCACTTCACACATCAATGTTAAATGTGGTCTCTCCTTCACTTCAGTTGTATACAACTGACATGAAGTACTAAAATAAATACAATAAAACTTCCATCTTATCCTTTTCAATGTTGGTTTTGTGAATGTTACATCTTGTATTAGTACAGCAACACATGTGTTTTAAAAACAAAAGCTCCACCTGGTAGGTAGGCATAAACACCTTTCTCATGGTGTGTAGACATTTAAGATCAACCTCAGTGTCTACTAGAGGATCGCCGAGTATCCTGAGGCATATGGGTGTAAGAACATTTCTAGACATGCTCAACTGAGAGGGAAGGACTTGCTCTGAATGTGGGCTGGAGCCAGGCTGAAGCAAACAGACAAAGGTGGAGTCTAGTGGAAATACAGCAGTCTCTACTTCCTGGCCCATGGAGAGGTAAACTAGGCATCTCTGTCACATCTTCACTGTCAATGTAGAAGGACCTTCTAAAGTCATAAATTAAAGAGCCTCCCTCAAGTTGTCCACTTGGGCCATTCTGTCAGCAATAGGAAGAGAGCAGATACGAGGATTGAGGATGTTGAGTAGATCAAATGTTATCATCAAGGATATATTAAGTGCCATCTCTGATAAACTGTGCTTAGGAAAGAGATGGAGAGTACAAAGACTGCAAAGGAGAAGCAGCAAAAAGAGGGGCTGTGTTAACCAAAACTTCTTCAGTGACCCAGTTTAAAGGTCTGCTTTACTTGCAGTGAAGAAATAATGAAACTGTCTAAATCATTAAGGACTGCAGTCCAAAGAGCAATATTCTAGTCCCATCACTGCACTGGCACATAGGATGACAGGAGTATTCATGTATTTACTGACACATTCAATAAATACTGAGCCAGGTAATGTGCGGAGAATACATCAGTGACGCAAAGGTGAGAAAGACAAAGTTCCCAGTCTCTTGAACCTTCTTTGATAGTAAAAAAGTATAAAGAGAAAAAAGAAGTGACAGTTATAAAAATATAATGAAGAAAAGCAAGATACTAAATAGGGTATCAAGAATTTACCTACTTCAGACAGTAGCAACAGTATGGTATGGACCTGAGAGGAAGGCAGGGGTAGGAGGTAGAAGGCATAGGCAAAGACCAATCGCTCACAAGGCCATTATGCCAAGGTAAGAAGTTTGTAACCTTATTGTTCAAAGCAGAGAGCTATCATAGAGCCTACTACACTCTACCCTTTATTATGGATTGTTATCAAAATAGTTATGGTATCTTGTCTATGTTTTATTGACATTATTTTTATTTGTACGAGTGTCTTTGTGGGTTGAGTGTGTACACATGAGTGTATGTTGGGAGCCAAAGATCTCAGGGCTTGACATGAGATCCTAGGCCATTCTTGGCCTGCCACGTAGTTAACCTTTACATAGCAGCTCCTTAGAACCTCAGCTCAAGAAAAGAAACAACTTGACCCAGTCCTCTACCCACAGGCTCAGTCACCTAGGCAACCCTTCCTGGACCTCTTACTCATGAACTCTTTACCCTGCCAAACATCCTCTTTGTGGCTTCCTAATATCCTGTCTACACTAACACCTGGTGCACAAACAACCCATTCTATCCCTCCCAATATCCTGTTCTACTGACTATATATAAGCTAGCCTAAGAAAAATAAAGTTTGCCACTTGATCAGAATCCTGTCTTGTGGTTGTTCTTTCTGCATCTCTTGTCCCCATTCCCTATCTCTGACTCTCTTGCCCCAGGTTGATGTCCTGCAGCTAGGGACAAGTGTAGTGACCACAGAGGCCAAAAGAGGGCACCTTATCATCTGTGGCTGTAATTAGAGGCCACTGAAGTATTCTCTGTCAGTGCAACTAGTAGTCTTAACCACTGAGCCAGTTCTCTGGTCTGTCTTATTTCCTTACTAGGGTAATATTTATATAATTGAAATACAAATTTTAGTGTATTCTGGTAACTTACGAATTAATTTAATTGCCACTACAATAAAATCACAGACATTACCCTAGAAAGTTCTCTCTTGTTCCCTGTTACACAATTCTCAGTCTTGGGTAGTTATGCTTCCCATTTATATCATCTTAGATAATTTCCATGTGCTGTTCACTTCTTACAGGATGAACTGTGCAGAACCCAGTCTTGTGTTTGAATCTTTCACTTAATATGAAGATTTTAAGATTCATTCACATTGACCAGATATCAGTAGGTCTTTAAAATTGCTCAATTCTGCATAGGAACCAGACAGTTTATCTATTATCCTACAGATGAGTATTTGGACAGGTTCTGGTTTTGATTTATAATAAATCAAACTTGTGTAGACAAGCCTACAATTGCCTTCCAGTGGATACACCTGTGGTGCCTTGTGGTGGACATGTTCTTTCATTCTTAGTAAATAACTAGCAATGAGATTGTTGGGTCACTAAGCACCTAACAGAGACATGTCTTCAAAGCTACTTCAGTGTTTCTACATTTTCACATGTTTTTGAGGTTATGAGAAGTTAAAATTTCAGCCAACCTCAATGGGCAGGAAATAGTTATTATGATTTTATTTGCATTCCCCTGTGACTGATATTGAACATTTTTACACTTGCATGTTTGCTTGCACTCAAGTGTGTATGTGTTCTTGAGTGTGTAAGTACACATGTGTGCATGCATGTAGATGTCAGAGGTCAACATTGGGTGTTGTTCCTCAACTGTCTACCTTGGTTTATGAGATGGGATCTCTCACTGGGATGCAGTACTCATTAATTACAACATGCTGGCTGATTAACAAAGTCTCACTGATAGACTTGTGTCTGCTTCACCAGCATGGGTATTACAAGTGTACACCACCACACCTAGCTTTTCCTGTGGGTGATGGGAATCAAATTCAGGTCCTTATGTTTACATGGCAAGCACTTACCAGCTAAACTCTCTCCCTAGCTCCACTCTGCTTTTATATAATTAATGAAGCTCTTAATTATATGCAAAATGATTTGTAAATATACATGGTGCTGGAATGCTTATAGATATGTGCTGGGGATTAACCCAGAATCTTGTGCATGATTATTCTATGAACCTTCCCAAATTAGTTTCTGTGTGTCATATGCACTGGCGCAGAGTAATTTTCTTTCTTCTTGTTTTCAGTTGTCCCACTACCATTTCTTCAACTCTTTCCTCATGGAAATTCCACAGTCCTTCACTGAAAAATCAATTGACCATATTGCTCTACTTTATTTTCTACCACTATAATGAAAAACTTGAAGCTGGATAACTTTATTTTAAAACAAGGTTATGTAACTTTACTTTAAATGAGGCTTAATAGCTTAAATAATTATGGGGGTTCAAAGGCATGATATCTGTATCAGCTCAGCTCTGCTAAGAGCCCCATGGTAGATGGTGGATGACATCATAATATCAGGAGTGGATATAGGAGGAAAATCACATTTTGAAAGAGGAAGCCAGAAAACAATTTAGGAATTGAAGTCACTCTCTGAACAACTCACACTTGCAAAAATTCAAGGTCCTGAGAAATCTACTTAATTCATTTGAAGGCAACACCTGAAATGACCTAAGCTCTTCACACAAGACCACATTGTCTCCCAAAACTTTAGTGGAGGGTGTTGGGAGCCATACAGCGTGGCATGAACCTTTAGGCCAAACTTGGCAAGCCACATAGTTATAGAACTGTCTTTTGATTATAAATGGCTTCTAGAAGCATGAGCACTCAGAAGAAACAACATGACCCAGACATCAATCCTTTGTTCCAATCACAAGCCCACCTACCTAAGCAAACCTCCCGCATCCCACCACTTACCCAAGCAACCTTCCTTCTTCCCACCATTCACCTAGGTAACTCTCCCCACCACCCATGAACTTTTCACCCTGCCATCATCCTCTTTCTATAGTTTTCTAACATCCTGCTTAAACTAACACCTGGCTCTTGGCCTTTTCTCCACCTCTCCTTTACCCATACTACTGACTATATAAGCTACCCTGGAAAAAATAAAATTTGCCACTTGATCAGAATCCTGTCTTGTGGTCATTCTCTCGAATCTCTTGTCCCCATTCCCCTCCCTGGACTTCTTGCTCTAGGTCGCTGTCCCGAGGGTCGGGACAACTACAGGGGGGTATAGGGCGGTCATGCTACCAATACAGTAAACCGTGGAGAAAATGCTACATTCAAATGACATTACAAAAGCATGTGTGTGGATCTATCTTTTGACGACTCCTTGATCAACATTTTTTTTAGTGTTTATTTGTTCTTTTTCTTATATCAATATCATACTATTTTGATTACTGCAGATTAATAGCAAGTCTGGTTTTTGCTTAAGGCTTGTTTAGTCTTTCCTTTTCTATACAGTTGAAGATCTAGTTATATTTAAAAGTAAGTTTATTGGCTACATTAAAATGAATCTAAAGGTCACTTTGGAAAAATAATATGGAGTTTCTCAATCTAGTCGCAAGAAATACATCTGCATCACTTAGAGCTTGTCTAAGTTTTCTCATACTGTTTTTTGTTTGCATTTTATAAATTGTGCACATCTTTTAAAAACCATTTCTAGGTACTTGGAACTTTACTTCCTGCATAGTTGGAAGTGATACTTGTAATCTAATTTGTGGTTATTTGCTGCTGGTATAGAGAGATCAATTGATTTGGTATGCAAACCTTGTTACTAGACATTGCTTCATTCATTCAGTCACTGTTCTGCTTATCCTTGGGGTTTGCTACATAATCATGTCATTAGTGTATAAAGAAGTTCTGGTTTTGCTTTTCTACTCCTTACAGTTTGATTTTATTTTGTTCCAGTATTACATGGGTGTGAGAATCTTTAGCAGTTACAGTTGTAAATGGGAAAGAATGGGGCTGGAAGTGAAACATCTAAAATCCCTATCATGTGCCACACCTGCCTCCCATTTCCACAAGGCTGCTCATTTACTCCACCTAATAGTTCTACGAAACAAGATTCAGGGTTCACTGCTAACCACTGTACTGACAGCCTCAAAGACCCAATCAAGGTCTCACAGCTAGCATGTGTCACTGCCAGGAATTTTAAAGCCCAAAGAGGTAAGTCAAGAGGAAAAGGTGAAACTATTTATATGTCGATTTGACAATTCCAAACCCAAACTGAATGTATTTTTGTTAGAGAGAAAGGAAAGAAAGCAACCTGCTTTCACAGCAGGTGCTGAAGTGCCAGCAATTTCTGGTAGGCCAGCTTCAGCTACGGAGGGTTGAGAGATGGCTCTAGTGGTGGTTATTTGCCATCACTGTGTGAGTGCTTCCCAAATAAATACCTGCTAAATCTTTATCTGGGTATTTGTGGACTTCCTTTAACCCATCCTGACTAACACTGTTCTATCAGGGCCTCTGGATACAAGGAAGGATTATCAATGCCACCATTGTTCCACCATAGCCTTGAAGACACCTTCATAATGCCTACAGAATGCACTACTTGAAGGAAAACAAGATACAACAGACAGCCACATATTTCCAGCCTCCAAAGTTGAAGGGGCCACTCTGGGGATCTTAGCATCCAACTGTATCCAGCAAGGGCAAGCTTGCACCAAACTATTCACCACTCCTGCAGCTGCTTAGCAGAGGAGTGTCCAAACAAAATGACATGGTAGAGACACTGGAGGGACTGCAATGACTACAACAGCAGCATGTTTATTGCATATTAACATATTAATGCTATTATTTTCATAGTTTGCATCTGTACTTTTCTGAGAAATTCCCTTCATTCTGTTTTGCCAGCTGAAATTATGATCATCAATTAGAATTTGTTTTGAAATGCCATGTCATTTTCAATGCCATCCCAGATTAAAAACAATCCCATTTCTCTTTGACTTACAGTGGTTTTTTTTTTTTTAACTTCTAATACTATTTTTTTCATTTCCCTTTCAACCTCCATTGGTGACTTCCCTCCCTTTTATAGGCCAATATTTCCAAAGATGGAAATATTGTATTTCTGTAAGTGAGTAACATGTAGTTCCATGTGTTTGACTTTTACCAATTGACACTCCTGTTTGAATTGCATTTAAAGGGGTTATAGAATTTAGCATTAGTATAGAGTTTAGAGAAAGCACTTACTTTAACCTCCACAGAGATATCTGTCCTGAAGGGCTCAGCCATTTGTCAAGTTCCCAGTGTTCTGGCATATGAGGGTAGGCTTCTTTAATTTGGGGGGAAAACCTCTGTCATTGACCCAGGTTTAAGTTGGTTAAAGTTTTGAAAAGTACAAGTTAGTTTTCAGTTATGAGTTTAGACTACTTACTATCAACTAATTGTAGCAGAAATATGTCAGACTGGGGGATAGGAAGATGGCTTAGTCACTAATGTGCTTGCTGGGCAAACAAAAGGGCATGAGTTTGGATCCATAGCAGGTAGTTGTATGTCTAGAATTTTGCACATGGGGAAGGGCATACATCAGCAGATCCCTGGCGCTTGCTGGCCTGCCAGTATGGACAACTGGTAAGCACTGGGTTTGGGGCAGGGGTTCTATCTCAAAAGAGAAGGTGAAAATGATTGAGGAAGACACCCACCATCAATCTCTATAATCTACATACATGCACTCATTTGCCCACACAAAATATACACACAGAAATATGGCATTCTTATTTAATCATTTTGAAGGAAGATTTTCTGTGTTCAAATACTGGCTTTACCATGTATTATTTGGACAACAGTGGAAAATTCATTTAATCTCCACGCTTTAATTTCTTCACTTGTAAAATGTAGACAGTTGTCAAAATCTAACTGCATTAGAGAATATGTGAAGAATGATTGGAGTGGCCTGACACAAAAGAAACTTACCAAGGTCTAACCTTCACTCAGTTGCTTGTCTATCGGTTATTACTTCAAGTGATTTTCACATCTACAAAGTCCTCTATCAGTGACCCATCCTCTGTGATGAAAAGTGTGAACCCTATGGATTTTAAGCCATGGCATCTTTTATCATGCTGTGATAAATTTATGGGTTAAAAAAATAGTGTAGATGTTCACTAGAGGCTGCCTCCTGTATGTCCCTGAGTGCTACATCTGGTTATGATGATTTTTAAAAAGATGGTTCAGAGGTTCAGCACTTCCTCAGTGCCAAACACAGAGTAAATAAGGAGGCTAGCAATGAGTAACACAATGCCTATATCCTTATAAAGCACGTGCTCTACCAGGGAAAATAGTAAGAAATAAAAGAAATAATATAGTGTGTCATCACCGCACAAGTGCTATGAGAAAATAAAGAAGGCAACAGAATGGCATAAGGGGAAAGCATAGTGTTTGAGCAGTCGGTTAGGTCAGGCCTTTCCCAGAAGATGGAATACATTGGACAAAGTGTAATGAAGAGCAGGCAGGAATCTCACACACACACACACACACACACACACACACACACACACACACACACACACACACACACACACACGATGGGGGAAGTACTTCTGTGTACAATCTTATTGATTGTTAAATAAAATACTGTTTGGCCAATGAAACGCCAAGTTAGGCAGGGCTATGAGTCAAAGAGGATTCTGGGAAATGTAGTAGATAAATGATGACCCAGGCAGGAAGTGACATAGCAAGGAGACTCAGATTTAAAGAAGGAGGAATCGAAAGCATCCCTCTTTTCCCCTCTGCTCTTGCTCCAGCGGCAGGATATGATCCACCGGCAAGGGAGGACGCCAACAAGGCATCCGATAAGTCTTATAAAATATATATGTTTATGATAATTAAGACTGAGCTAACAGATGAGAATCCTAGTTATTGGCCAAGCAGCATTTTATTTAACAATCAATAAGATAAACATACACAGAAGTACTTCCCCCATCACACACACACCTACCTACCTCTGTGGGAAAGAATATTCCAGATAGAATTGTATGAAAGGGCAAAAGAGTTGTTTCTCTGCCACAGTAGATCTTTCCATGTACCCAATAAAAGTATCAAAAGAGGCAACTCACTGGGCTGTGAGACTCAACAGGAAACAGACAATAGGCACCAGCATGGGCGCCACCCTCACAGAAGTTAGGGTTCATGTCACACAAAGCAGATCACTTAGATCTAGCCACTGTGGCTCTGACACTGGGGAGAAACTCCAAAAGATCATGTGCCCACCTATGGACTAAATGTAACAGGAGCATATCTACTGTCTGCAAAACTCAATATGCAAACTTTCCTCAATTCATAATCAAGAGCTGTTGGTTTTGGAGGAAAACAAAATCATGTGCTAAGCTTAAATGGTTCTCAAAGCAAGCTGAGTTGCTACTTTAAAAAAAATTAAAATTAGTCATTCATGAGAGAAAGAATATAAATGCCTATGTATGACTACTTCAAAGCTTCATTATGCCACTGTGCTTTTTTGGGGGCAATTTAATTGCTGTAAGGAAGACTGCTTGTAAAGCAGCTCCTTACTTGCAATACAGGCTTGATTTTCACCACTAAAACCTCCCTATGACCTAGCCAAAAAGAGCAAGAAGAAACAGTGGCATTACTCCTCTTGTACCTAAAGAATGCATTAGGAATATATGTAAGGTAAAACACTACTTTACCCTCAAGCAAACACTCAAAGTTAGGGTTAGCAGTAAGATAAAAAATAAAGGGGGGAGTTGACAGGAAAATCAACCTAATGTATAATAATATTACATTGATCAGCAGGTATGTTGCTCTCCCAGCCTTGGTCATTAATGACTTTCATTCTAAATTTAACATCTAGATTTACAAACCACTTGAAAATAGAAATTACTTTTCAACTCAATCTTCAGTTCATTTTTATATCATCATCTTTGATTGGCAATTTTTTTTCACACTGGCAAGCTCAGTAAGAATTTGAGTAAATGGTAGCACCTTCCTTCCAAGAGGGCAGATATCCCTATCTACTCAGTTATCTTTGTATTTTTCTTCTCGAGGTACAATCAAGAACAGCCATTGGGAAATGCTCACTTCAGGTTAGAATGAATTTGCAGAACTGATGTCAGGCTTCTGGAGACTGAATTCATTTATCAAAATTATTTGTTCTTGAAGCCAAAATGGTTTTTATCACTTTGATTTTTCCTTATTATGATCTAAAAATTACTAATGTTGAATATACATTTTAGGCCTATGTATAAGGAAATAGTAAGATTGTAAGATAACATCTTCAAATACATGGCATCATGTTTAGGTCTGTAGTAATACAGCTATGGATTGAAGTTTAAAGGCCAGTACAAAATGATTCCATCTTTATCCAATCATTCCAATTCTATGCAGTTATCACCAGGGCTTTTATTTCGTTAAGTTTCTCTGGATACCTTCTACTGAATTTTAAATTCACTGAGCACTCTGTCCTTCATAGAAAAGAGAAACAGTTCTGCTTTGTATGCTTTATTGAAACACAATGTAGCCCTTAATTCTTCTTATCTTTGTTTGTTTCCATCATCAGGGGAAGCTAAGGCAAGAATTTAAGGCAGGAGCTTGAAGGACAAACAATGGAGCAATGTTTCTTACTGGTTTGCTTCCCAGTTTCTGTTCAGCTACCTTTCTTATACAGCCCAGGTTCACATGGACTGGATCCTCCTACATCATTGCAATAAGTAAAGGCTCCACAGACATACCTATAGGGCAATCTAATGGAGGCAATTCTTCAAGTGACATTCTTCTTCCCAAGTATGCCAAGTTGACAGGCAAAATTAGCCACAGTGGAAAGTATTTGTTTTGTCACTATCAAGTATAATATAAAGTCCTAGATCTTATCTTACCCTAATTTGTAGAGTCTTTATCATGAATATATATTGGGCTTCATCTCATTTCACCCATCTGTATTGAGGTGGTCACAGCTTTTGTTCTTTCTACCAAAATGGTTTATCTAACTTCAATATCATGAAGAAAACAAGCATGGTCTCAGAGACCAGTGGGATACGCAACCATATTTGTGAGGAGTTTCTAGATTAGGTTAACTGAAGTGGGAAGACTCACCCTAAATATGACCAGCACCATTCCACCAGCTGGGAGCCCACACTGAATAAAAAGGGGAATGGGAACTGAGTAGCAGGCTTCAGCATTCTCTGCTTCCTGACATTGTGACCAGCTGCTTCCTTGTGCTCCTCTGCTGTGGAGACTATGCTCAAACTGTAAGCCCAAAGAAGACCTTCTTTCCTTAGGTTGTTTGATAGGTTTGTGATTGTATCAAGAATAAGCAACACAGTAGTCCTTCAGGCTTAAGTGAAAGGGTAGTACACAGTAATTCATATCCAGATGAGGAGAAGAGAAAACTAGCTAAGACATGCAAGAAAACAGTCAAACACAAAAGGAAGTACAAATGTATTTGCTATAACTCTCTCCCTCCATAGTCTTTCTTTAAACATAAGCAGCTGGGTGTGGTGGTTACATGACTGTGTAACTCCAGTCCTTAACAAGGATGAGACAGGAAGATAATGAGTTTAAGCATAACCTGGGCTCTACAGTAACTACCAGGCCAGCCTGGGTCACACAATGAACCCTGTTTCAAAACTGAAAAACAAACAAACAAAAAACATTTTTTATAAAGGAAAAAATGAAGAGCATAAAATGGTAATTATAAACCTCTGTTTAGGATTATAACACATAAGGATGTAATTAGTACAATAATAATAATAGCACAAAGGAGGGGTGAGAAAACAGAATAGATTTTGTATACCATTGACTTATATACTACACAAGGTCTTGATAAATCGAGATTTTAAATTATATTATCCAGGACATTCAGAGGAAACTGGCCATCCCTAGATCTTTTGTTCTGGGCTTTTATCTTCAGAAACAGATGTTGCTAATATTTTAACCCATCCTGTTTGTGGTAACTTATTAGCATAGTACTAGGAAACTAAGGCTGTAGGTTTCATGTGTTCTGCATTAAAGCAAATGTCCTAGAAACTGTTTTCTAACACACACTGGGACTAGTGATTGGCATTCATTGTGCCTTACAAGTGAACATAAACACAATACAGAATGTGAAAGGTGTGATAAACCTAGGACATTATTTATTTGTCAGATTTAGTTAAGTGACTTTTCTTCTTTCTACAAAAACACTTGTTTTCAAAAAATATTTACCTGCCTTAGAGAAGGTAGAGTTGGGTGTAATTTGATCACTTAAAAAATAACCATCTCTAGCCAGGCATTGGTGGTATACTCCTTTAATCCCAGCTCTCAGCAGGCAGAGACAGGTGGATCTCTGATCTCTGTGAATTCAAGGCTGGCCTGATTTACAGAGTGTGTTCCAGGACAGCCACAGTAGTTACATAAAGAAACTCTGTCTTGCAAAAACAAATAAACACAAAAACAAAAACAAAAAACTATACTTAACATAAGAGAGTTCAAATTACAGACATTTACACCACATACTCTCTTACCTTCCAAACATGTTTTGCCACTGAACTTTGCCTTTATTTTTGAAAGTAACCTTCCAGCCTTTCAACCTTTTGTCCATATGTAGAAACAGGACATTCATTGCCTGTTCCATTTAATTGACTATTCTGTCTAAATGAATAGTACCATGCACCTTAAAAGTTCACTGTTTAAAAATGTATGATAAAAAAGGTATTTGGTGATAAAGGTACATTTTTTTTTTAACAAACCGCAAACCAGCTATATTCCTAATCGCCCATATAACTGCACAAACTCTGATTATTAAGGATTTCCAATTATCAGGAGTTTTGAAAACTTGAAAATTCTGTTTCCCAAAAGTGGAACTATGACAGTATCCAACAAGGGGGAATTTGTCAAATGTCCTTAACCACCTGGAATAGTTAC
Source organism: Cricetulus griseus (assembly GCF_003668045.3). NCBI lineage: Eukaryota > Metazoa > Chordata > Mammalia > Rodentia > Cricetidae > Cricetulus > Cricetulus griseus. The sequence continues at coordinate 167,042,507 of NW_023276807.1, forward strand.
TGTTCAGATACCTCTTTTTTTATCTCTACTTTCCTGAATATATTACCGTAAGTGAGGATGACTGTGAGTCCTTAGACAATGTCTACATTCTCCTGTTCTATTTTTACATGATAATCTCACCCCTCTTTAACTGGATGCCATTTCACAAGTATACAAACAGACAAGTATAGGAATGTTCACTGTGACACTAACTTCAAATAGAGGGAAAGCACAGTGGTCTACCATGCAGATCTAAATGAGCTCCACACCATACTCCTGCAACATACAGCAGGTATTAAAAAGATTGAGACAGGTTGCTGTGTTAACATGAAAGATTCTCAAGACAGGTGAGGTAAAACACATACTTGTCTTCACTAAACCAACTCCCAGACAGTATGAATGTTAGGATTCTACTTGTGGATAAAAGGAAGTGTGTTGAGTATGTAATATACACATAAAGTAATCTCTGGAGCTGTTTACAAAAATGTTAATACCTGATTTTCGGAAAGTGATTGCAACTTTTATTATTAAATGTATACATATATTATTATACAATATAATATGAATTGGAATGCTTTAAGCCCCTAAGACCAAAACATTGATTAATGCTTAACTATTCATTTCAAATAAAATTCACTAAAAATATATAAGACATTAACATCCAATGTTTTAAAAAAATTCTTTGCTATCTGAGACTTTAAAAAGACTTTGTGGATCCCAGGAGACAACTAAAGGAGGGCTCTTCCACCAGGGCCAAAGCCATGTGGGGAATCAATAGACTAGCCTTCGAGCTAGGAACACAACAATTTACTTACAGTGGCTTATTGAGTACTTAGTTCAATACGACTGGACATTTTGTCAATATCATTCTTATGGATGCTACGGGTGACAGTTCAGTGCAATAATATACAAACTGGAAGGCCATGCAGTAAAATTTATGTGTCCCAGAGGCCAGAAGATGACCTGTAGAGAATCTACAGAAAATTTTCAAAACTTGTCTTACTGTAGGGTTACTGACTGCTTTGGATGTTACATATTGTATTAATAGTAACCCATCAGTGCCATTTTAATGTTATTTTATCTTATAATTCTTTAGAAAATAAAAGGTGAAATTAGAAGGTTTTTCTTTTAATTTGGATTAGGGTGTAAACATCAACACAAACCCATTTTCCAATTAGGTTAGACAATATAAAAAGAAAACTTGCTAGCTTAGCAGGATTCTATTGGTCTGAAGTAAGTTTGAACTGTGGAGATAAATTAAGTTGTGCAGTTATACAGTCAATTCATGAGCTCTCCACACAAAGCTACAATGTTTACATGAGTTATACTGTGCAAAATGCACTGCTCTTTTAACCAACTGTTCAGTGAGATAGAAAGCTTACTCTGTGGCTGAAAAATAAAACAGCATCTTTAGCATCTTCATGATTGATTTCTGAAGAATTTCTTGTTTTCTCTTTTCTCTAAATTGGATTTTCAAACTACTTTTACAATATTCTGGGAGAAATTTAAGTGTGAGTTCAAGCAGGACACAGAAGTGCATGCCTTTAATTGCAGCATCTGGGAGGGAGGCAGAGGCAGGCAGATCTCTGTGACTTTAAGGTCTCCCTGGTCTACACAGTGAATTCCAGGACATCCAGGAAATGGAGGGAAACACCTGTGATGTGTTCTTATAACAAGATTTCTCAACCTTTTACTTTGTGTGAGTGCCTCCACCATCCATTCATCACAGTTCTGGTTTTTTAAGTCTTTTTTGCTTTGTGACAGGGTCTCATAGAGAGAGCCTAACCTGGAATTCACTATGTAGCCAAGGATACATTGCATTCCTGACCTTCCTGCCTCCATCTCCCAAGTGCTATGATCACAAGTATGTTATCATGCTTGGCGTCCCCTCAATCTTAATGTAAATCTTCACAATTAAGAATTATCTAAGAACTACCTTTCCAGTTAGTCTTTGTTTTCTTCTGAGCACTTGTCACCATCTTTATTTATCATGCTACTTTATTTACTTGCTTTTCTATTTTCTCTTCCAGGGTACTAGGGCAGTGACAATCTGTACAGCAAATGCCTGTTATTCAGTAAGTGCGCAGTGAACTTACTGCGCACCTGAATAATGCTGCCAGATCATGTATCAGAATTGCAACATGGAGACCATTTATTTAAAGAAATATAATAATCTATATAATTCTAAAGCAGCACTTAAGAAAACTTACTCAATCTTTATTTTTTCTACATAGCATGATTTTATCTAAGAAAACACTTATGCCTTTATGCAAAGATTTGCATTGATGGGTGCTCTATTTTTTGTTCACCTAAAAGGAAAATGTCTAGTGTGGCCTGGTACTCTAAAACTGAGTAACTAGATCATCTGAAGGCAAGCCTTGTGCTCCATTTCTCTTAATGTTATTCCTGTGGCAATAACATAACACTACTTGTTTGGGTCTGTGATGGTCCTGATGCTAGAATATTATTCATTTTGACATCATTTTTTTTTAATTGAGGAAAGAGAACAAAGGGACAGGAAGTACTCTGGAGTATAGGAACACTTCACTGCAGGAGCAAGTTTCACATGAGGGGGCTGGCCCTGCGAAGTACAGTCTACATATAATGGCAACAACAGTTCCACACGGCTATATTGGAACTCCCAAGTTCATCTCTCACTCCTCTGAGAGGGGTAGCACCATAGGATCCTGAATCTCACAGCACTTTCTTAAGAAGCAGGGACAATGCTGAGGAAAACTGAACAGTCAGGGCTCCTTACTTTTGTAGTCAGCCCTTTAATAAGAAGCATACACTGTCTTCATTTGTATACTGCCTATTTTTAAAGATGATCATAAATGGGCAACTCCACTTAAGTCCATACTACAAACTATGTTCCACATCTAAGCATGAACAAAGTTCAGATGAATGTTGTGTGTTGGCAGGAAAGGGGATGCCAAGGAAATACCTCAACTCTGGAAGTAGGTGAAAGTAGATGAGGAATTAACATGGAGGAGCAAGAAAAATGGAGGGCAAGAAGAAATGTAGCTGTAAAGGCACTGGTGTCACTGCTACTACACAGGATGGCATCATAGCTCCTCTGGATAAAAACAACTGCAGCCCAATCGCTAACCGATCTTTGATGCACTCAAATAACCAAATTTCTCTATTACTTTCTCAGCTTGGAACACACATGTGAATGTGTGAGAGGTTACACTCAATGTTTAGGAAGATAAATTAAATAGCTGAGACAAATGCTTTTCTAGAGTAAAATGATGCCACATACAGTAACTTCTGCATGACACAATTCCTGACACCCAAGAAGAAAGGGTTTGGAGGTAGGCTAGAACATGTCTGTAAACTCTTTGTAAGTTAAACACCTTTGGTACTTCAGTGTAACAATGAGACTTATCAGTTTTGTTCAAATTCCAGAACTTTGAGAACTGAATATGTATGCACATGTTTAAACAAATACAAAGCTCCTAAGAATTCAACTCCTTTTGCTAATTCAGATTTGCACAGAAAAAGGCTGCTCTCAATCTGACAAGGCTGATATCCAGGCTCAGAACTTCTGTGTGAGAGTATCAACCTACTTCCTGCCTGGTATCTAAAGTCTATTGATCCCTTCCTAAGTGGTAGCATTTCAGGCATTTGTGAAAAAAGTCAACTATCAACTGACTCAAAGGCCTTCTTGAGATGCCTGATATTCTGAGTTATAATATATTTGCTCCCTAGAGGAATGCCTTCACAAAGGTGAGATTTAATATCTTGTCCTCAAGTTTTTCTTTTCTGGAAAATCAATAATAGAAAAAAATCCATTTGAAGAAAACTCTTTTTAAAGCTCATAATCCTGGACAGCAAACAGGTTCCATCCAAAGTTCCAGCATCAAATGTCTGGAAGTGATGGTCTGGGGCCTCCACTAAATCAAGTTCTAGCATCAAGTGACTGGGAGTGATGGTCTGGAGAGCTCCATTAACCCAAGCTCCAGCATCAAATGACTGGGAATGAACGTCTGGAGGGCTCTGTTAAAAAGAACTCCAAGGCTGTTATGATTCACTGGCAGTCTTCCAGGAGCATCCATGAGGAAGTGTGGCAGCTTTGAGGCATTGCATACTCATCTGTCATTGCCCTGGTTGAAAGCACAACATGTAGTACAATACTCTGTGCCTAGGCTAGCTGAATGTGTACGCTCCACAGGCCTCTCACCACTGAGTCTAGAACATGCTAATTCCTGTTCCTGAGCTAGCTTTCTCCTCAGCCAAGTAACCCTCAGGACTTAAAGAAAGGCTATCCTAGAAGTTACTGGGATGAGCATGTGAAGGGTACCCATGTGCAAATGAGATGAGAGAGTCTGAGCCAATGAGGTGCTAAAGCCCAATAAGCACCATCTGGGAAATGTCTGACCACAGGCACTGGGCTCATGCTGCTGCAGGCAATGCAAAAGGACTCATCCAGATAATGTGTTTACACAATTCTTTCCAGAACTACCTAGTGACATGAAATTGTCTATGATGCTATCTGTAGGGCAGGGCAGCAACTGGTGGGTTTATGACCAGCCTGCTCTGGCCATTACAAATACATGCCAGAAAAACTACTTTATTAAAGGTTTGTTCACAGGAAATATCAGTAAAACAAAAGTATCAGGCTTTCCCTTTGCCACATGCTTTATCAATATCATTTACTATTAAAACCTATGGGGGATGCATTATTACTCCTATAGGTTAGGAATCTGAGGCACTAGATGTGGATCACATAGGCACTGAGTACTAGAAATAGCACTGGAACCCAGGCAGGTGATCTGACTAGAGCATATGCCTCCAAAGCACTTTGATATACCCTTTCGTCGACTTTTATTTTAATCTAACATCTGTGAGGCATGATGTCATGGGTGTCCCCAGGCTATTTCTCAACACTGTTATTGAGTGCCCATGATTCTTTGACTTTTTATTAATGTCTTGAGATTAAGGATGGGAAAAGCATGTGAGTTGACCTGGTTGAGGAAAGGAGGGATGCCTTTGTCAGAACACAATTGTGATGATATTCTGTCCTGTCAGGGTTAGATCTTCCCTACTTATATACTCCCATCCTTTTTGAAGAGCCTAAAAGAATGCCACTTGCAGTAAGCCATCAGTAACTGTCTTTAGCTTCCTTTCTTTAAAAAAGTGGACAGTACCACTGTACATAAGAAAATCCCAGAGTCACTGTCACTGACCTATGAATTTAAGACAGATTAGTACAGCTTCTCAATGCATTTTAATGGAGAGTTTGGGGATGGACAGTAGCCTTTTTCCTATTGCCTAGTCCAAGCATACATCAACATCAATGGACTGTGTAAACACAATGGGGCAAACTCAACACATGGTGAAGACAGATGCAGCCTCACTGCATGGAGAGAGAAACAAAAGCATTTTCAACTTTTGTGGGACTAGCCTTGAAAATTTAATTAGCTTATAGTTGAGAAGTAATTTGAAATTTCAAATTATAGTTATTTAGGGACTCTTGAATTGCTCATCATTTCACTTTATAAAACTATAATGCAAGGTAGAATTCCAAAGAAAAAAGAATTAGAAACTTAAGACAACAGCAAGAACAACAACAAACAAAAACTCCACATCCATACAAATTCAAACTTTGGACAGCCCTGGGATGGGACTCCTCAGATATGATGCTAGGCTGTTCTGAATTACTCTTAACCTGTGTTCTCACTCATCAATGACCACACTTACAGAGTCCTATGAGTTAATGAGACTTGGTAAGGTGCTTGGAATGGTGGCCCTTCCCCCACACCTTTTCTGGTTCCTTGTACCTTTTCCTTATCTTTGTTTGTATTACCTCTGAAAATGTTCTCTGAGAGGCTGAGGTCTTACTCTTCACCTCTCTTGCTATTCAAAATCCATCATTCCCTGCCTGACTGTACAGCCTCAACTTACCATTCCCAGTTTTCCTTTTTCTCAACAAGCTAAGATAGCAGAAAAACAAAACATCGTGTTCCTAATTTGTAAAAAGAATGAATCCACTGCCTAAAGAACAAACAGAAAATTTCTGTTTAGATTAAACCACCACTGCTTCTACCTGCTATTTTTTTTCGAGTCAAGCCAATGTTTTACGGTAGACAGTGACCTTTACACTTATTTTCCCTCTGCCCTATCCTTAAATGTCTTCCTTATCTTTTGTGGGTATTTACTTGTCGTATAACACTCTTTAGAATTATCCCCTTTCTATCATATAGGTCTAATATAAGACAAAAATAAGATCCATGTTTGCTCTGTAGTTTTGCTTTGTAGTAGCAGGTACTAATTTTTCCTTTTTGACTTCTATTGTTCTATACTATAGCCTATGAATGTACCATTCTTCATAACCTCCACAAAGATAGGAAATAGAACTAATTCCTCTTTTACATCATATATATATGATATATATAGATATATATCCTAGTCCTATTTAAGTGTTGCAATTATTTAAACTGAAACAAAATGGTGGTTACAAAGAAATTAAGGGCTGGTGCGATGGCTCATTGGTAAAGGTAGCTGTTGTCAAGCATGAGGATGTGAGTTCTATTTCTGGAACCCACATGGTAGTAGGAGAGAAGTCATTCCCACAAGTTGTTCTCTGACTTCATACATGTTCTCTGACTACAACACATGGCACTCCCCCCACATGCAAGAGATATACACAAATAAATATTTTAAAAATCCAACTGAAGAACTAATCTCCTAACCTACAAATCACAATGGAGAAACACACAAAACATGAAAAATCAGGGCTGCATCACCCCACTGAAAATGACCAATTCCACAGTAATTGATCCAATAAAAACAACTAAGATAAAATCCTAGACAAAGAGGTTAAAGGAATGATTATAAGAATGTTCAATGAAACCAGAGTACATGAATGAACTCTTGAATTCAAGAAAACAAATAACAACAGATGCTGGGGAGAATTGTGGGGTGGACCTTTATAAGCTGCTGTTTAGAACTATAAATCAGGCAGCATGAAAATCAATATGGATATTCCCTGAGCCTAGACACAAGGGGGTTGGCCTAGGACCTATCCCAAAGAATATGACAGTCTTTGAAGATCCCCTGTGGAAGGCCTCACCCTCCCTGGGGAGCAGAAAGGGTATGGAATAGGTAGGGCATTAGTTGGGGGGGGCAGGGGAGGAGGGGAGGGAGAGGGACCTGGGATTGACATGTAAAATAATTTTCTTTCTAATAAAAAAAGGAAAATAAAGAAAATCAATATGGAGGTACTACCATATCTGTGGTTATATTTCTGAGACAGCCCAAATCAGCACACCACAGAGATCCTTCTGTATCGATTTTTACTGCAGCCCTATTCACAATAGCTTACTTATAGAACCAGTCTAGGTATCCACAGACAGATGATGGATACCTGATACCATCAGATACCAAAGAAAACGTGATACCCACTCTACATAGCAGAGTTTTATTCAGCCATAAAAGGGGTAAAATTATTTGTTTGCACAAAAAATGGATGCAAATGGAGAGTATCATATTAAGCAAAATAAGGCAGGCTCAAAAAATTTAATATTACAGGTTTTCTCTCATTTGTGAATTCTAGGTTTTATGTAGCCACATAAACACACAGAAGCATGGTATGACATGTAAAAGCAAAACTGTGGAGAAAGAAAGGGGAACACTGGGAGAGGAGTGGTCTTAGAAGAGAGGGATGGGTATGATCAAAGTACCTGGTTTGCTTGTCTAAAAATGTCTTTATAAAACTCAGTGTATCAGACCCATGAATGTAGGTGTCAGTGAGTACACCTTGAAAATCTATGGGGCCCCTTGTGGATCAGTACTTATCCCTAGCATAGGAATGGACTCTGGGAGCCCATACCACATGAAGGGATGCTCCCTAAGCCTAGACACAAGGGGGTTGGCCTAGGCCCTATTCCAAAGGATATGACGGACTTTGAAGACCCCCCGCTATGGAAGGACTCATCCTCCCTGGGGAGCAGATAGAGTATGGGTTAGGTAGGGTATTTGGGGGGGGGGGCGGCTGGGAGGAAGGGAGGGAGAGGGACCTGGGATTAACATGTAAAATAATAATCTTTCTAATTAAAATTAAAAATATAAAAAATACGAAAAAAGGAAAAAAAAAACCTCAGTGTACAGTGATCATCAAAAATCTAAACAAAACCTCATCAAATGTAAGAACCTACAGGGGTTGTCTCTCCAATGGAATGGTATTTAATATGAAAATTTCTATAATGAAAGCCAAGAAATTAAATTAAAATGAAAACATGATAAATTCAAATGCAGAAAAAAAATCAATTAGCTGAGTCACATTTTGAGAAATTTTGTGTGACAATGGTTTAGATTACAATGATAATAACTAACAAACCTCAGCTCAATGTAATCTCAAATGTTATTTCTTGTTTATACTTCACATGCTATGGAAGAAAATGGAGAATCTACTATTCTAATAACTCAGGGCCCCAGACTGGTACATGTTTCCATAATTAGGACATGGAGAATGGTAACATGAATTTCTAGTGTTTCCTAATGAAGTGACATATGTCAAATCATGCTCTCATCTCAACTGATGGAAATTTGTTACAGCAGTTTAATTAGTCAAGATGATATTTCTATACCCTCATTATTTCTAATCTTTAGTTTCTTTTATTAAATTATATTTTTATAATTTAAAAATACTTGCCATTTTAATAAGATTTTAAAATTATACTGTAAATAAGCCTGAAAGAAAAATAACAATAATTTCCCAAGAGAACATCTTCACTATAATTCCATGTGTTGGGATATTTATGTCAAGGGTTATAGTAAAACTTCTAGAGAATACTCATCATAAACTAATTACATTATTTATATTTTACAACCATCTTTCACAACTAACATAGCAAAAGATAAAATTAGTATATTATATATTAACAAGACTGATTGTAAAATAAGTGTAAATTATAAATAAAGGAAATATGGATAAAACTTCAGCAGACATTTTAAAGTTTTTCACGACTAGAATCAGAAACAGAAATTTACATTGTGATTTTTTTCTTCTGCAGATATACTGTTTCTGTTTACATTTATTTGTTCTTGTATGTATATGCACCTTTACACCCTAAGCCATCATGCCAGTCCTATAGATTTACTCTTAAAGAAATGAGAACCATCTGAAAAATGTAGTTGATGATGCCTAAGTCACAAGGAATCAAGGTCACTCTTTCATAACTAGCTTTAGCTCTATAGTAGGAAGAGTGGTATATCTCATACACAGAGAAAGAAAATACATAACAGTACAGCAAGGAAGTTAATGTACTAAGGAAGAACATGCCATTTTTAGAATTTGCTAATGATGATTACATTTTAAATCCTTCCTAGAGTTTTGCTAGATACAGCAATCCTCATTTCCTGTCTTTAAGAAGTATTCAGAATTGCTGAAGTAGGCAATGGGGACACCACAAGTTCATGACCAAGTTTTCAAGATTCAATAATAAACTTTTCTAAATATTTCCACTTTACACAAGAAACATAAAATTGTGAAATATAAATTTCCATTCCATGATGAATCTATAAAAATGAACTTGTGGTGGGAATCTTTCAGTTGCATGTGACTGTCAACAAAATAAAAAAAACTTATTTTACATTTCACAAGTAATTATTTTTTTCAACAGTGGAAGCAAATTAATTTTTATGGTTTATGTAAACATAAATAGCAGCAAATTTTTTCTGGCCAAGAAAAGCATTTTAAAAGTTAATGCTTACCATCAATAACCTCATTTGGCTATGAATAAAGAATAAGCCATTTGTTTATCTATTGTTAGCAAAGCACAGGATAGAAGCACAGGATTCAGCAGAAAAGGTAAGGACTATGACCTCCGACAAAGGAGGCACTTTCAAAATTAGATAATCCCATGAATAAAGTAAATCCCAGTAAATGAAAGTAATTTGTATAAAGAAGAATTCCCAGATGGCTGAGAGGGGCCTGTGTCATTGAATAATAGCATGTAATAAAGCCAAGAGTACAAGGAATGCATTCTATGTGCTGACAATGCCTTGAAAGCAGAACCGCGTCCGTGAACAGCTCCTGCAGAGACGTCCTGGGAGGATGAGATAGTTGATGAAGAAAATTAACAACTCCTAAGAGACAGCAATATGTATTGGCAAAGTAAATCATGGTAGAAATGTCTTTAAATGTCTCTGTTGCCAGAGAGGATCTCTGCCATGGAGATGTGAGGTGCAGCAGAACTCTTTGGTGACTGCACTTCTTGCCAACAACGATTAGTGAACTGCAGTTGGGATTCTGTATGTGGACAAAAAGTGTCACATCTTTCTGAGTGCTCTAAGCCTCAGCTGGAGTAGGGGCACTGCATCTAGCACTACACAGGACTCTTGGGAATGCCTGGAATGAAGCCCTGCATGGCGTAAGGGACAGCTCTCACTTGCCTAGGATGCTCTTCTCAGATTCTTTGACATCTCTCTGACTGTGGGTCACAGTTCAAATGTTTCTCCTTCTATGGTCTCCCTAGGCATTCTTCCAAAAGAGAGCTTTCCTTGCACTCCTTACTGTGTGTGCATGTGTGTGTGAGAGCTTTCTGTGCACTCCTTACTGTGTGTGCATGTGTGTGTGTGAGCTTTCTGTGCACTCTTTACTGTCTGTGCATGTGTGTGTGTGAGCTTTCTGTGCACTCCTTACTCTCTGTGCATGTGTGTGTGTGAGCTTTCTGTGCACTCCTTACTCTCTGTGCATGTATGTGAGCTTTCTGTGCACTCCTCTCTCTCTTTCTCTCTCTCTCTCTCTCTCTCTCTCTCTCTCTCTCTCTCTCTCTCTCTCTCTTCTCTGTGTGTGTGTGTGTGTGTGTGTGTGTGTGTGTACTTTCTGTGCACTCCTTACTCTCTCTGCAGTAACTCTGACTTTGGATTTTGCTTTCCTATAATGAATATTCTTTTAACCTGTTTTCTCCCTAGTAAAATACAAATGGAGAGATTTTGCTTTCCGGGACATTCTGGTCTCTTGTATTATTTCACTGAACCTAGCATTCTACCCTTCTGCCATGTGAGTGCTTACACACAGCATGTCTTAATCTCTTCCTCATCCCCCACTTCCTCCTCCCCATAGCTACTAAAATTTACAGCTTGCTCACATTTTTTTCCTCAGGCACTAGTAAAACTTTCCTTAAGCTTCCTTTCCATCTAGATTCTAAGTGCTCTTAATGAGATTAAGAAGCCATAAAAGAAAACCCTAGTTACCATGGTATAACAGGTTCCATCTTGTTGGGCATGGTATACAGGACACACTCCCCTATAAGTACAGTGTAAACTTATTGTAAAGGAGCTCTCTGGGCTGGAGCGATGGCTCAAACATTAGAAGCATTGGTTGCTCTTTCAGAGAACCGAAGTTTGGTTCCTTACACCCATAATGGGTAAATTAAATTTAAGTGGATTAAATACAATCCACTTAAACTTCAGATTAAGGGATCTGATGCTCTCTTCTGACCGCTGAAGGCATCTGAACACACATGGCATACATACATACATACATACATATACTCACATTCACAAATGTATGTATGTATGTATGTATGTATGTATGTATGTATGTATGTATGTATGTACATTCTGACCATGATTCAGAATACAATTGCTAAAGCCTCTATATCTCTGAAGCCGGATCCCAGGAATGTGACAGACTGATATCTAGACTTCATTACCTCTAGTTCTGGGCTAAGAATGCTACTGGACTTCTGGCACATCTCTAGTTTTTCAAGTATTTGCTTCCCTCATCTTTCCTTTTTCTACCTTTCCTTAAAAACAAAATTGTGTATGGCAAGAAGAAACATGGACAAACCCAGGTGTATAGGTGTCTGCTCATAAATAGGTCACTGATGGTGTGCTTTCCAGCTTCTGAGCTTTATTATGGATGGCTGAGGCTGGATAAAGTGGGGACATTCATCTGATAAGAATTCTATGAGGCAGAGGAAAACCAGTGTCATTATCCTCAGGTGTTTTTTGTTTTTGTTTTTCAAATAAACTGCAACACACAAATAAAGTTAAGTAACTTGCCCAAGATATCAAGGAAATTAGTGTCAGAGAATTCATGTATTTAACTTTTTTTTTTTTGGCTTGTCTTTTTGAGACAGCACTTCTCTGTGTAGCTATGTAGACCAGGTTGGTCTCGAATTCACAGAGATCCACCTGCCTCTGCCTCCCGAGTACTGGGATTAAAGGAGTGCACCACCACTGCCCAGTGAATTCAAGTATTTAAAGCTACAGCTGTTCTCTGCTGCAACATGGCCTTCTCCCTTCTCCAGTCTTTGCCGTACACATTTTATCCAGGTAAACTATATATCTAAATTACATTTTATGTATATGCATTTCTAGACACCTCAACAAACCAGCAATATACTTTCTAATTATTTTTTTTTGAATTGTCAGTTTTGTAATGATAACATAAATTATCAAGAAGAGAAGAGAAGGGATGAGTGGAAGCGAAGAATGAGAACAGCTTCAATGACTTTAAGTCAAGGACCAAAAGATAAAAAATTAAGCAGGAATCATGGGGTGTGAAAGGTCCTTCATGGCCGGCAGCTCTGCCTCTTCTCCTTTCTTGTGCAGCAGGTGGAGCTCTGGTACCATGAAAGGTGACAGGATGCCTTTCCTGCTGTGAAGGAATCCAATCCACACTCCAAGCATCTCCATTTTCTTTTGCATTTCTAAATGGTCTCTTTTTGATTGTGAAACATTTTCCTCTATGCTCCCAGACCCTTCTGGCTGCACAACCTCAATCTCTTTTTGCTGGATTGACAAAGAGTGACTACCTTCACTATTGTGAGGCCACTCTAAGAATATTAGTAGATATAGTATAGTTGCACAAAGCAGCCTGCCTTCTTCTGTGCCATTACACGAGAGAGGTTTTCCCCATCCACCAAATTTATTTTTTAGACTGCAAATTCATCTGCACCTAAAAAATTTCCCAAACAACTACACCAAACTACATGTTTTCAACTGTAATTCAGCAGAAAGTATTGTCAATAATTTCCCATCAAAACATTATTCTAGAATTAAAATGAAAATTTTATTTAAAAGAAGTAATTAGAACATATCTAAAATTAGGCTACATGATCTTGAATAGGAAACATTAGGGGAATCTACTATTGGCATTTTCCTAAACCAGCATAATCTAGCTGCATTCAAAATGCTCATCCATCTACTCTTGAGTAAGAGCAAGCATAGTAGCTCTTACCCCCTTTCAAAGAAGCTTCTTTTTACAATAATAGAGACTATCACAGACCAACAAATGGTAAAAATAAAGGGATGCCCAAACTAGTTGGGCATATAACCCATATAACCTATAACCTAACCTATAATGCAACCCCTACATTTAAGGAAAATCATGAGAGAGGAGATGGAAAGATTGTAAGGGCCATGCAAGATAAGTTGCTAAACATTGTCTTCTAGACATGATAGATAGTTCCCAGGAAACTTCAACACTATGGATGCTTAAATAAGACCTTCATAGTGACAACACTAATGAACATGCCAACACAGATAAGGGAAATTTCATAAGGTCTCATTCCTATATGAAGAACTATAGGCAATCTAAGGTTGCTGAGAGAGAGAGAATCGATTTGCTCTGGGGAGGAGCTGCCTGATAGGTTATCAGCAACACTAAATGAATCCATTCAGTAGATTTTGTATGCAAGTATGTATACATATATAGGTAACTAATAATTAAAGAAGAGGTCTTGAATGTGAGAAGGAATAGAAGAGACAATGGAAGAGCTGCAGCATGGAGAGGGAGGACAATGTTCTAAATATACTACTCAAGTGTGTAATTCTCAAAATAAGAAATTTAAATTAAAACAATAATATCTAAAGTTCATCTTCAAGGCAAACTTCCATTATCTACAACGACTATAATCACTGCTTTTCTGCATCATGCTGACGGAGTGACACAGACTCAGTTAAACATTTACTCTAGGAATGTAGATGAAAGTTGGTTTGGGACAGGCAGGCTGAGTATAACAGATTGCCTCCCAAATGTGACTGGCCTCAGCCAGATCTATGGGAGTAGAATAGGATAGAATTTGCTCACTGCCTGATTTTTGGTGGGGCATTAGTCTTCTCTTTTGAAACTTGGAGTCAAGATTTGAACTAAAGCTTCTAATGATGTCTTCCTAGTTCCTAGGTCTTTCAGTCTGAGCTACATCATGAGTCCTCCAGGCACTCCAGCTTGCTTTATATGGCTTATAGAACTTCTCTGTCTCCATCACTGTACCCTGCAAGTTCATAAGACAAAGCCATATAATAAATACACAACATACACACAAAATTCTGTTGCTCTGGACAATCTAGAGTAACAGAATTATTATTTTTATGTTAAATTGTTAGACATTAATGAATCAAAGCATATTTACTTACATTAGTTCTTTTCTAAGTAACACCAGATTTTGTTTTATTTGCTGAGCAGTAAGTATCATTTTTAAACTTATTTATGCAAATAAATTTCTTACTAAAATCTTTTCTTAGTTATTTATACAAAAACCAACAACCAAACAACAACAACAAGAAAAAAAAACAAAAATCTTAATAACATCTTAAATAAGTTTTTAGGCTAGGCTATATATATATATTTATTCACTGCCTACTCTATCCTAGGCCAAAGAAAACAACAGCAAAAAGTTGGTCTGAAAGTGTTTACTATTGGTTTATATAGGCAACAAGAAGCTAGCACCAGAATGTAAATCAATTTTGTCACCAAGCACATTTTTTTTTTCTAACAAGTTTTCAAAGGAGAAACGTTTGGTATTATACTATGGCCCAAACTCTTTATCTCATTGGGATAGCTACTTTAAACAGCATTCTTCTATGATCTTAGGCACTCTCATATGTTATTTTGTTGTATATAATAGCTCAGTCTGATTAAATTTTATTATGTACCTAATACTTGTACTAACATACTCAATCCTCTCAAAAGCTTTGTGAAATTCATCATCATCTTCATCATCATCATCATCATCATCTCTACCATCTCAATAAGAACAACTGAAGCACAATGTTCACAGACAATTGGCAGTGGCCTTGGATGTGAACTAAGGAGTCTGGCTGTTGAATGTGCTGACTTTTTCATATATTATCTTGAAATGTGAATCCTAATGACAATTTAGTGAGAGAGGCATTACTGTCTCCATATCAGAACTGAGGGACAATGTTCCTAGATGCTGAGCTTCCGAAAGATGGTGCTATAATTTATGCCAGGTTTATCTCTTTGGCAGCCTTTAATGTTCCCAGGCTGACAGGCACTGTAAGGAATTCCCATACTTTATATCTTCATGAAGTGAGATATGATACCAATGACCCAAGTACCAGGCAAGTGGAGGTTAAAGAGTTCTTTTTGTGACCATGTGAGTGTGTATGTGTGTACACTTAGAGGCCAGAGATTGATGTTGGATGTGTTCCTTAATTATTCATCACCGTTTTGGGGGACACAGTCTCTCACTATGCCCAGAACTCACCAACTGGCTAGACTGGCTGGGCATTGAGCCCCAGGGATCCTAATGTCTCTTCTGTCAAAGTCTTGGGACTACAGACATGAGCGACAACATCTGATTTTTGTGTGGGTGTTGTGGGTCAAATTAAGGTCCTCAAGTTTGTCTGGAAATCACTTCACTAACTAAACCATCTTTCTAGCCCATAATGAATTCTTTTAAAGATATACTGAAACCCCAAGGCTTGGGAGAAAGGAAGTCTAGTCACATAATATTTTGAGTACCTGTATACCTTCAGTCATTTTATGGTAATAACATAAAATGGAAATGGAATGGAAAATGGTAAAGGAAAAAGGAAAAAATAGGTAACTCTCTCACTAGTGATGTCCTGATAGATTTCCTACAAGATCTGGCTTCTGCCTCAGAAAGAAAAAATAGAGTAGAGAGAGGTGATGAAGCAAGAATGTTTCCACAGAAGCTGAGGTTAGGATAATAGGAACATTCTGTCCTCCAACATTGATGAGCATGTCAGAGTCTAGGTGCAACCCACAGGTTGGCATTTGCTCCAGTGCTATTTGGATAACACAGTTTAAGGCACTGGTCAGACAGGACCAAGGGTTTCTCTGAAAAGCTCCCAAAGATCCCATCCCAGTATAAACTGAGAGCTGTGCCAGAAAGATGGCTGCTCCTTCAGCCTGGATGGTTCAGAGATGTCATGAGAAGGTTGCTCCACACCAGATAGAGGGACTTATGCTAGAATGAAATAGTGTCAGTGTGAACAAAGGAAATAAGATAGGCATTTCCAGTGACTATTGTCCACAAGGCTTATTACATAGGAGGAGGAAAGGGTGAACGCTATAGTTTTAAGCCAGGAGGCACTACAACTATGATGGTACCTGGTCTGAGATATACAAACTGTACACATTTAAAAGGCCTCTCAGCTGGGCATTAGTGGCACACACCTTTAATCCCAGCACTCAGGAGGTAGAGGCAGGCTGATCTCTGTAAGTTCGAGACCAGCCTGGTCTACAAGCGCTAGTTCCAGGACAGCCTCCAAAACCAGAGAGAAACTCTGTCTCAAAAAATCTAAGTAAAAATAATAAAAATAAAAGGCCTCTCTCATTGGGTTGTTTTTAGTAACTGCTAGAGCTAATTCAGAAAGGTCTTAATAGATCTTAATAGGATTCTGGGGCTTACATCTAATTGTATTTGGTATGTGAAACACCAGAAATATAAAGATTCAACTTAGAAATTTTGTGTAGAAAAGTAACTTGAACTTTCTGTCTTTGCCTTTTTTTGACCTAAATTGCTAAATTCCGTTGGCCAGTTTGCACAATGGTGTGGGAGAAAGGTTCAAAAACCAATATAGTACAGCTAGAGTAAGAGAGGATAATAAATGGTAAGTGCGCACACACTCATGTTACTTTTTTAAATTGAGGGAGCAATGACATGATGATACCATCTGGAAATACAGTCATCACCAAGGTGAGGGGACTGTGGTGCTTGGCAGAAAGGACATTTAGGAATGCTGGTGATGGAGTGAAGGGAGACTGGCCTGTTAAAGCCTGAAACAGTGGGGATGCTTGGGGCTCCAGGAGAAGCAGAGAGCAATCAGGGGACGCTGAGAAACTTAAACTGACAGAAATGGAGTCAGAAGAGTGGGCAGCCACCTGGAGGCCATGTAGGCTGATATGAACAGAATGTGCTGTGGCCATGTACCTCTCTAGGAAGAGAGGCCTGTGGGAAGAGTTTATGAACCACAGCACAGGAGCCACTTAGATGGGGCTTAAGTGAGTAATACAAGGAAAATACCCCAGTTTTGAAGTAAAACTGAGAGTTCTGACTAGATCTTCAACCATAAAAGGAAACCTTTTATGAAGTTAAATGGAGACAAGGCCAATTGATGAGGAGGAATAATGAAGAATAATGAATTTAAATTAAAGTATAAAAAGAGGCCGGGTGTTGGTGGCACATGCCTTTAAGTCCAGCACTCAGGGGGCAGAGGCAAGGCAGATCACTGTGAGTTTGAGGCCAGCCTTGTCTCCAGAGCAAGTGCCAGGATAGGCTCCAAAGCTACACAGAGAAACCCTGTCTCAAAAAACCAAAAAAAAAGTAAAAAAAACAATTGTTTTATTAATTCCACATGTGTAGGGAGACATGGTAGCCCCACCCCCCAGGTAACCCGGACACGTGTGCCGAACACGCCCGTTGAGGGTGTGGTGAGGGGAAGTCTAAGGTGACGTCAGGAAGGCTTCTTAAGGGACCGTGGACATGTGGACCATCCCTTCTTCTGACCCTTCTGCCACTCCCTCCTCCTCGATTTGGCCTGTGCTTGGCTGGTGTATCCGAATAAAGAGACCTTGACCCTATTGACTGCTGCTTGCTCACTCCACACGTGGCACCCCATGAAGTGGGAGACAATTTCTCACAGGACAAATAGTTCCTTGCCTATTGTGGAAAATAATAATGCTCTAGATGGTAGTTTAAATAATGATAAAGAATCACATGTGACTGATAAAAATAAGAAACACATATTTTGGCAAGCTTCTATAAATGATTCTAGGCCTCAGTTAATAATAAAAATTAATGGTAGAGCTATTAAGGGATTAGTAGACACTGGGGCTGACATCACTATTATTACCCATAAGTCCTGGCCCCAGAAGTGACCTCTTAAAGAGGCAAATGTACAATTTTTAGGAATTGGAACTCTATCTAGAGTTTGAGGGAGTGTTAACTCGGTGGTCTGCATTGGATGGGAAGGACAGAAAGGAAGACTGAAACCTTACGTGGCAGATATAGCTATAAATTTATGGGGTCATGATCTCTTACAGCAATGGAATACTCAAATTAACATCCCTCCAATGTCTGATACGAATTCTAGAAAATCGCTGGATAGTAGAAAGAATCGGGTAAGAAGCCATGGAAAATGGTTACCAACTATCCAGGCTGTACAGACACTAAATACAAATGATAGGCCTTCAGAGGAACAAAAGGCCCTGCCATTAAAATTGCTTACAGATGAATAGGCAATGGCCTTTGACCTCTAAAAATCTAGAGGCTCTAGAAAAGTTAGTACAGGAACAGGTAGAGGCTGGTCACATAGGGCAATCTACCAGCCCTTGGAATTCTCCTGTATTTGTTATCAAGAAGAAGAAGTCAGGTAACTGGAGAATGCTGACAGACTTGAGAGGCATAAATAAGGTAATTCAGCCTATGTGCTCTCTACAGCCTAGAATGCCACTGCCTTCCTTAATACCTAAAGGATGGCCGATCATAATAATTGACCTGAAAGATTGCTTTTTCACTATACCATTAAAAAAAAGTGACAGAGAGAAATTTCCATTTACAGTGCCAACTCCTAATAACTCACAGCTAGTTTGGAGATACCAGTAGAAGGTTTTACCTCAGGGGATGCTAAATAGTCCTACTTTGTATCAATACTTTGTACAACAACCTTTGGAAATAATTAGTAAAAAATTTCCACAATCTCTTGTTTATCATTATATGGATGATATTTTTTTATCGGATTCTAATAAGGAAACTTTGGAATGTATGTTTGAAATGGTGAAGGAAGTTCTGCTTAGATGGGGTTTACAAATTGCCCCAAAAAAGTTAGAAAGAGGAGATTCTATTAACTATTTAGGATATAATACAGACTTACAAAGAATCAGACCTCAAAAGGTACAAATTAGAAGGGACTGTTATCAAACTCTTAACAATCTTCAGAAGCTACTAGGAGAAATTTCTCAACTACAGACGATTATTGATGTAAAAGGACATTGACTTAAAACATTTAAAGATGGTGCTAAAAGGTGATTAGGACTTAAACAGTCCACAAATATTATGTGCTGAGGCAGAAAAAGAGTTACAATGGGTAAAAAACAGAATATTGGATGTGCATGTAGATCTGATAAACCTTGATTTAGACTGCATTCTGGTTATCTTGCCATCCAGAGAATACCCTTCTGAAATTCTTATACATAGAAAAGACACTATATTGGAATGGATATTTCTGCCACATAAGCAGAATAAAAAGTTAAAGACATATATAAAAAAGATTTCTGATTTGATTTTAAAGGGCAAACTGAGACTTCATCAGCTGACTGGAAAAGATCCAACAGAAATTATAGTACCTTTAACTAATGAGGAAATTTCCTCCTTATGGAAGGATAATGAATATTGGCAGATAGCTCTTACCGACTTTCTGGGAACAATTAGTAACAACTATTCCAAAACCTACAGAATTAAATTAATAAAAAAGACAGTCTGGATTCTTCCACACATTGTAAGACAAACTCCCATTTCTGGAGTTCTTACCTTCTACACTGACACTAACAAATCAGGTAAGGCTGGTTATAAAGCAGGTGAGGTAAGTAAAATAGTTCAAAGTCCGTACACATCTATACAGAAGGCAGAATTATATGCAATTCTCATGATGCTTATGGATTTTATAGAACCTCTTAATATAGTTACTGATTCCCAATATGCAGAGAGAGTTGTCTTACACATAGAGACTACAGAATTCGTCAATGATAATACTGAACTAACCTTGTTGTTCTTACAATTACAGGAAACAATCAGAAACAGAAGTAATCCACTGTACATTACGCATATCAGATCCCATGCGGGTCTGCCAGGCCCACTGGCACAAGGCAATGATGAGATTGATTGTTTATTAATTGGCACTGTGCTAGAAGCCTCAGAATTTCATAAAAAGCATCATGTAAATAGCAAGGGTTTAAAGAAGGACTTCTCTATCACCTGGCAACAAGCCAAGGAGATAGTGAGACACTGTCCTACTTGTTCCTTTTATAACCAAACTCTGCTGCCAGCAGGCTGTAATCCTAAAAGCATTTGGAGGAATGAGATCTGGCAAATGGATGTCTTTCACTTTACAGAATTTGGAAATTTGAAATATGTATATCATACCATTGACACATTCTCAGGTTTCCAATGGGCTACTGCTCTCAACTCTGAAAAAGCTGATTTCATTATTACACACCTACTAGAGATGATGGCAGTTATGGGCATACCCGCACAGATAAAAACTGACAATGCTCCAGCATATGTCTCCATAAATAGGAACAATTCTTCAAATATTATAACATTAAGCATGTCACAGGTATACCACACAATCTTACAGGACAAGCAGTTGTTGAGAGGTCTAACAGGACACTTAAGGAGATACTCCATAGGCAAGCTGGTAAGTCAAAACCCCCCAAACACAGGTTACATAATGCTTTATTGACACTAAACTTTCTTAATGCTAATGACGAAGGACAAACAGCCTCAGAAAGACACTGGACTACGGAAAGAACTGCTGAACTAAATCAACCAATGTACTTCAAAGATGTACTGACCTAGGTATAGAAAACCTGGACATGTGTTACGTTGGGTTAGGGGTTTTGCATTTGTTTCCACAGGAGAAGAAAATCTTTGGATACTATCAATATCGATCAAGATTCGAGTTGAAAAAGACTACCCTCTCGACAAGGATGACTGATAGGTATTTACTGAGATATATCTCATGAACTAAATAAAAGCCTCCCAAAGGATGGGAAATGCTTTGTTTTTATCCTCACAGGAAACCCCACCTTCGGAAGTCAAAGGACACTACATGAGTAGATGCTTAAGGAAAGAAGGTAGCTATAAACATAAAACAAAAGAAATGTGCCACACGGTAAACTTTACAGCTGTCTCTCAAATGACTCTATTTCTCTTCATTTCCTAGTGCCTATTCAATTAAATCGATGCTGGATTTAGGACTGGATTTGGCTTTCCTCCCCTAAGTCCAAGCATGTTATTTAACAAAATTTTAAAGTTTCTATGTTATATCAAGAAACCAATTGCTATAATACAACATAAATAACGAATCAGAGGACTGTCTTTGTCTTTTCTTGGCTCTTTCTTTCAAGGCCTTTCATAATTGTCATTTTTCAAGGATTGCCTTTTCCAGTACACATACATGTGCAAGCAAACATTTCTCTGATGACACTTATGTTTGAGTCCCATACAGCCAATGAAGACCTGCCTGACAACAATCCCTGCATGCTCCGGAAAAGGAATTGGGCCATACCTCTTCGACCGCACTGGATCCAACTTACTCCGTTTTGACTGACATTCTGACCAGAGCCTCGAGTACTGACTTCAATCAAGTTGAGGATCTCAACCTAGATCTTCAATCAAGCAAATCTCATCTAACATGGACTGGAGATAACTTACTAGAGACTTTCCCTGTACTAGCATTTTTTTCCCCATAGGAACCCACAGGTTACCATTGTCCCATTTCAGCAGGAAGTAACTTAAAAGATGCTACACCCCCGTTCCCCATTATTATTAGGGTAATGTAAGCCTAGTTAGGAACGAACTTCCTATTGTTTAGGGTTGGGATTGGAAGGAGGTGTTCAGGTTGGGCACCCCTTTCAGATGACTTTAAGACTTAGCTGGAATAGACATAGTTAGGATGTGCAATAGCAGATTATTGTATCTTCTTATATTTCACCTTTATGATCGTTAATTTTGTATGTTTTACACTATTAAGTTTTAATCCTATTTTAGACTAAAAGGGGAATTGTAGGGAGACATGGTAGCCCTGCCCCCAGGTAACCCAGACACGTGTGCCGAACACGCCCGTTGAGGGCGGGGTGAGGGGAAGTCTAAAGTAAGTTAGGAAGGCTTCTTAAGGGACCGAGGACATGTGGACTGGCCCTTCTTCTGGCCCTCCTGCCGGCTCCCTCTCCTCACTTTGGCCTGCGCTTGGCTGGTGTATCCAAATAAAGAGACCTTGACCCTATTGACTGCTGGTTGCTCACTCCACACACATGATTTAAAAACATTTTCATGTCTTAAAAACTAACACACACATATATATCGCAAATAAATTGTTTTTCCTGGCTAGTTTCTTTCATAAAATCCAAATTCAAAGAGTTAGCTTGTTGGATGGGAAACAGAAACATGGAAGAGACTCAAGAAATTAAAAAAAAAATGTTAATATAACACATTGTAAATTATGGCTTATGTATTTAGTTCAGGCACTTTTGTCCTCAAAGACAGTTTGATATTACTATAAAAACAGTCTACAATCCACACTGCCAGAGGAGCTGGGAAACAAGGAGGACCCCAAGAGAAGATTGCATAGTCCCTCAAAGAAGCAGGGGGGGAGGGGAAGGGGGAGGGGAGGCAAGAACCCCTGAACAAACTGGGAGCATGGGGCGGGGGTGGAGAGGAAGGAGGCTTGAAGGGAAGACGGGGAGGGAAGAAGAGAACAAGAGGACTGAGACAGGGGAGGAATAGAGGAGGGCAAGAAAGAAGATGCCTTGATAGAGGGAGACAGTACAGGTATGGAGAGAGGTCTGGCACAGGGTAAATGTTAGGGGACCCACAGGGATGACCCCAACTAAGAATCCAAGCAGTGGTGGAGAAAATGCCATTGATGCCGTCCCCTATAATGAGATTGGTGTCTTCCTTGAAAACCATTCCTAGAGCCTTCATCCAGTAGCTGTTCAAAGCAGAAACAGGCACCCACAGCTAAGCTCTGAACCATACTCCTAAAATCAAATTGTGGAGAGGGAGAAGGGATAAGCAAAGGAGCCAAGACAGTGCTGCAGAACCTGCAGAAACAGTTGATCTGACCTAGTGAGAGCATGGAGACCCTAGTCATAAAGCTGAGGAAACAGCATTGGACCGAACCAAGCTCTCTGAATGTGGGTGCCAGCTAGGTGGCCAAGACAGTCTATGGGACCTCTAACAGTGGAGCCAGTCTTTAATCCTAGAGTACAAATGGACTTTGGGAGCCCATTCCCTATGGGGGATACCATTGCAGCCCAGATACAGCAAGGAGGGCCTAGGCCCTCCCCTCAAACGATATGACAGACTTTGAAGGTCCCTGGTGGAGGGCCCCACTATCCCTGGGGAGGAGTTGGGGGATGGATTTGGGAGTTTGGGGGGATCATGGGAAAATGGGAGGGTGAGAGAATGGGGGGATGGATATATAAATATGAGTAGTAATTAAAGAATTTAAGTAAATTTAAAAAACCCACAGAGTTCAATAAGTGCCTCTTTAAGTTATTATGGGTCCCAAGAGGAACACTATGGTAGCAGAAGTTTGTGGTGGCCATGATGCTCAGATCTTTAGCCCCTGGAGAAAAAACAAACAAACAAACAAAACTTTTCTAATCTCTGAGGCCAATGCTCTTGACTATGACTGGGTTCACTGTAACTGATGTGACTGTAGGAGTCACATCCTACATCCACATCCAAGTGACTCTGCCATAGTGTGACTTGAAATGAAAGAAAAAATGGTGATGCATGGCAAACCATGAAACAAGACAAAATTTGGACATTTAACAATGCCAAACATGTACTAAAATAGCATTTGCTAGGCCATTATCTTTATAGATATAGAATTAATTAACTAATATGTGTGTGCATGTGCACACAGGTGTGCATATGTGTATACTCACTCTCAGAGGTTGGAAGACAACTTATCAGAGTTATTTCTCTTCTCCTACCACAGGCTCTAGGGGACTGAACTCAGGTCAGCAAGCTTAAGTGGTAAGTTCCTTTACTTAATCAACAAAAAGCCAGGATAATGAAGTTAAGACATGTGGACTGTCAGAGCCCAACAGAATTAAGTTGGGGGTACAGGTCTGTTAAGCTGCAAAATGACTTCCAGGGCCTTGGTTTTCTTATTTGCCAAGGCAGCTCTTCACTCCTGACAAGTTAAAAGTATGCTAACATGGGGTTGGCTGGCTGACACTCTCTCCTTCCCTCCCTTCTAAGAGATAAAGTACACTGGCTGAGGATGACAACTGCATTTTCTAAACCAAAGTCACTAGGAAAAATTATTGCTTCTAAATTGCATAACTAAAATGGCTTTGACCAACAAGAATGGATGAATATTTTTAATATGAAATTAGTTGAGCAACTTTTATATGCTAGGCAGTTTATTAATTAAAAATACCACTCAAATTAAAATCTCTAAAACCCATCATTTTAGTAACATGCTTCAAGAACTACCATTGCTGATGCTACAATTGTGAATTTAGAAAAGTAATGATATGCATCCTGGTCACTATACCAAAAAGTCACAGACTTACTCTAGAGAAAACACTGGATTTGATATTCTATTTCCTGTTACATGAATCCAATGTGCTCAGTGACTGCTGCAATTTTTCTATGCCATTGCCCTCCCCCAAGGATTGTTACTGTAAAATCATGACTATTTTAAAATGTCATGACGATTTTAAAATAAGGGCTAGCATTTTGTTTGTTTGTTTGTTTTGTTTTGTTTTTCGAGATAGGGTTTCTCTGTGTAGCTTTGGAGCCTATCCTGGCACTCTGGAGACCAGGCTGGCCTTGAACTCACAGAGATCTGTCTGCCTCTGCCTCCCGAGTGCTGGGATTCAAGGTGTGTGCCACCAAGCCTGGCAAGGGCTAGCATTTTAAAACATCTTTTTAAATCATTAGGTAGTAATCTTCACATGAAGCAGGCATTTTCTTCTTTAAGAAACACAGAAGCTGGGATCTCAGAAAATTAAATCACTTGCCCAGGGTAAGGAGCCATAGGTGGTTTCAGACTGAAAGTTCTGATTTTTTTTCCTAAAGTCATATGTCAAATTAAAAGACTTCTCTTAAAGTGTTTCAAAAGTAATTAGAGGGGGAATAAATGATTAATTACGGAGAAAGCAATACAGATAAAGGAAAAAATCCAAAGGCTTTAAAAACTGTGAAACATTGTAAACATGTTTCTCAGTCATCTGAGGTGCATACTCACTTTATGCATTAGAACAATATAGTTTCTTTCCCACCCCACCATCTCCAACATATAATGGGCAGAGCCATGAAAAACAGTTGGCAGTTTTTGAAGAAGTAAAGAAGAAAATTAATATTTGCCATACAAATGTGTTAGGCAGCTAAAGCTTGGTGTTTATAGGTATTCTGCAGCCTAGTCTATGGAAGAGCTTCAGATGTTGATTCTATATTGACAAGTTATGCTCCCAAATAGCAAGTCATAGGTTGCTTTTAGAGTTTGATTGTATTTATATTATTGCTTTTTATATTTCTAAACCAACAGATATACGGCAAAGCAACCCACAAGTATACCCATTAAAGATTCAAGTAACAGATAATGGCCACAGTGTGTTCATAGTAGTCACATGTCTAGTCACATAGAAATGAAAGGCACAATTTGCTGGGACAAAATCTAAAGACATTTGCTATCTACTTTCATGACTTGACTTGAAAATGGAAGAACTGATGTAACTGACTAAACGATAAACTGTAGCTGATGGTGATAAAGATTAGTCAATCCTCACTGCACTATGTATCAGCAGAGATGTGAAACTAGCAGAGCCTAATAAAACCCAAGCAGTACCTGCAAAAGCATGAAGGTTTTCTAATTTCATTTTCATCTCCCTCAGTTACTAAAGGCTCTTTTAAAAATTTCTTTTGCTTAAACTAAATACACAAGCAGCTCATTGAGCAGACACACTGGATTAACTGACACTATCTCTTTGTTAACTATACCAACTGCTGCTGCCTCTGGCTGTTCCTACCCAATAAAGGTCCTGAGGAAGCTGAATGAAAAGACTTCTACAGCCAACACTTTCAAGTAAAATCTAAGAATGAGATGGTGAGGCAGCTTTAGGACAAGGCACTCATGATGCAAAGAGAGAGAACATGAACTCGGTGGGAGCAGGGATCTTTGCTTTATCATAAAAGACAGGAGCTGTTTCTAGCGTACAGCAGATGCTCAATAAATGCATGATAAAAGCAAAGGTCTGTTTATGGCACCCAACAAGCACATGGGAGACAGCAAGACTTCATTCCAGCTTGAACCCTCAAGGCTTCCTTGAGGCAGGAAAAATATATGAGAGCCATAAGAAGACTGTTATAATTGTTAATATGAGATTTGTGTCATATGAATACATACTGCATACGGTGGTCCATGTAATGTCAGTATACAGAAAGCTAAAGTAGGACTGAAAGCTGAAGGCTGTCCTTGGCAACACACAGTGAGATGGCATCTCAAAACACACAGAGACACACCATCTCATGAATACAATATTCATGAATGAATTTCTCTATGAATCAATATATATGTATATATTTAGTATGTATATACACATGCACAGATACAAAGATATTCATATATAGACTCATGGCAATTTAAGAAATTCTTACTAATAGTCATTACTGTGGTGAAGTTGGCAAATTCCTGGCTTTGCTTATGTTTAAGATTAGGGTTATCATTTTTAATGATCTGAATATTTTAAATCCTCTTGAAAATCTGGAAGATTTATCTTAAAACTGGGCCTGTTCTTCTGGAACTGTCAGGTGAAGCTAAGCAGGGCCTGCTACTTCATTAGCTGGGCCCCAAGCACTACAGTCTGCCCAAACCCACAGTGTTCCTTTTCATCAGCTGCCACATCTGTTAAACCTGAGACAGACCTGTTCTAGTATCAGCAAATACCAACACAGACTGCATTCTCACTGTCTTGTGACCCCACCTTGCATTCCTAGGCTTTTTCCAGAGAAAACACCTACAGTGAGGTTCTGGAACACTTGGATCCAGCTTCTTTGCAGAGAACAAGATGTTGGCTCCAGTGTATCACCAGGCACCCTATCCATTTGTTCTTCATTGGAACTTTGTAATTCCCAACCACTTGGGCAGGATCTGTCTCTAATTCTTAATTCTCAACATGGCTTTGCTTATCTATAGGTAATATACTGACCTTGCTTTAACCAACAGAAGAGAAGAGATAGTAGGTAGTTTCAAGCTTGGATCTGTGTGTGCCTACTCACTCAGCTATGTTCATGCCACCACAGGATGTGCCTTGGCAGTTTCTGTTTTATAAGCATTGACCTGAAAGAACACATGAGGAGCTCAAACCTTGGTGAGCCGCCAAGCTCAGATACATCCATGCTTCAAGCACATTAACCCAATTAAGCCTGGCCCAGATCACCCAACTTCATTGTCCCAAAGGTGCATGAGAAAGAAGACATCCAAATATCATTCAAACAGTGCATCTTAGTTTGCTGTGCAAAAGCTAGCCGATACATGTAAGCATTAAGCACTTCATTGTGACAAGTAACACTTGACTGGGAGACCATAACATAAAATTATGACAAGTATGTATTTGATGTCATAGCATTTTATATTACTTCCTGTTTGTCATTCTATACATCTTTAGATAAACTAAACGGGTGTTAAATAAGACTGACAACATCTTGCTCAACCTCCTACCTATATTTCCAGGTAGATAATAGATATCACTGAATCATTAGCTTTACTGTCATAAAAGTTTCAATATAGTAACATAATTAAATGTTTTCATCATCTGAGTCTTTCTTTCAATACAGATTACAGCATTTGTGAATTAATAAAATGTAAGTATTGGTTACTTCCACTTCTAGATTTCATGAGGCCTAAAAGAAAATATGAAACATGAAGTTCTTATTTGCAAAATATCTTATACACACAGAATTAGGTGATGACAAACAGATTTCAACAAGAATATTGCTTCTCTAAGAAAGCTGAAACAATTTCTACAGTTATAATACTTCTTTTAGTAATTTGGGTATATAGGACAATGGTAACTATAAGATGGTTATTCACCAGTGAAAAAATATTTTAAGGAGCTGGAGAGATGACTCAGTAGTTACAAGTACTCTTGTTGCTCTTGCAAAGGAGCAAGGTTCAGTTCTAAGCACTTACATGGTAGCTTGCAACCATCAATAACTCCAGTTACAAGGTATCTGACACCCTCTTTCTGAACTCTGCAGGCACCCAGCACTCAAGTGATACACACTCACATAAAATAAACTTTTACAAAAAATGTTTTAAATACCTACACTTTTGTGTTTTCTAATATATAATAGTCTGAATATATGTGTGTACATATATTTACACACACATATGGATGTAGGGAAAGATAATTCAATTGGTGGATGAGAAAGAAAGGGGAGGGGAAGTTGAACTCTATCATTTGTAAAAACTGCTACTCTCAAACCCTGATACAGAGTAAGTCTAACAACTATAAAATCACAATAACAGCACTCATCAGAGCAATCACACAAAAGACTTAGTGAAGTAAATTCCAGGAATAGATGAGCTCTTCATAAAAGCAGAAAGACCTACCACTGTTTTTATTTCTATAGAGCAGAAGAAAGGCAAGAAATCAGCCACAAATGGGAAGAGAAGAAAGCAGCCTAGTTTATGGTAGCTGCACCAGGCTAGAGTGATTAGAATTTGGAGAGGACCCCATTATAAAGCAAGCTGCCCTTGTCTGCCAACTTTTTCCTGGGTCTCCAGTGCTAATGATATGTATAAGCAATAAAAGGGCAGGGGGAATTGTATTTGCTGAGTTCTGGGATTTCAGTTACCAGAGGTCAGCAGGGACCCAAGAGAGCTGAAATATCCTCAAAAAAAAAAAAATGTTAGGCCTTCACAGAGTATGGGGCAGCCTTTCTTCATAGACTTTGGACTGATGGTCAGTGTCTTGGTTAGGTTTCTATTGCTGTGATAAAATACAATGACCAAAAGCAATTCAGGGAGGAAAGGGTTAATTTATCCCAAGGCTCACAGCTCATCATTCAGGGAACTTATGGTATGAATTAAAGGCAGGAACCTGGAGGGAAGAGCTGATGGAGGCCATGGGGAAACACTAATTACTGGCTTTCTCCTCCTGCTTTCTTATATACCACAGGACCACAGCTGCCCAGCAGTGGCACCACCCACAGTGTGCTGGACTTTCTTCAAAAATCAGTAATTAAGAAATTTTACTACAGGCAAATCTTATGGAGGCATTTTTCTCAATTAAGAGTCCTTCTTCAAAGTGACTCTATCTTGTGTCTACTTTACAAAAAAAAAAAAAAAAAAAAAGAAAGAAAGAAAGAAAATGGCCAGCAACAACAGGAAGGAAAAGATCTTAGAAAGCAAAGAATTCCACTTATGGGGTGGAGGGCAAGGAGAACTAGTGGTCATAGGACCCGACATCTGAGCTATTAAACAGAAGGACACTAATGTTTAAACGGTTTGTCACACATATGGAAATCCGCTACAATTCCACCTGGAGTCAGAGTTCCAGGCCTGTAAAGGGATGGCTCTGACCTCTCCCTCAAAAGATCTGAAGCAGTAATGAACTTAATCAAATTGAACCTACAGTAAAGTCCAGGCCCAGGCCAACCACGAGCAGCCTCCACTTCCCAGGCCTGGAAGAGAAAGGAGTGTTCTTTTTCTGGAGGTGATTTCCTTTTGTCTTATATTTTACTTGTCTTTACGTAAAGTCAGTCCTGGGGAGTGGGCAATACTGTGCTTTAACTATACACACACAAGAGAACATCACAACTATTTACATATATTACTATGAGCAATGTAGAGATGACTACCAGTATGTGGAAAGGTGCATGAAAGCTGTAAGCACACACAGAGCCATATACAAATTTTGGCACCTGTGCAAAATGTGGGGCACCAGTACAGATGTGTGCTGTGTGAATGAATAAAAGATATACACCTATGCAAGAAAACCACAATGATGGGTTAATGAAAGTGTGTGCAGCAATGACCCTGGTGGGTAACTCTTGAGTAACTGGTAAGTATGAACCACAAGGAATGTCTTACTCTCAAGAGTCACATTTATTAATAAAATAATCTCAATACTCAATGAAGAAGTACTGAGAATTTAAATTGTTTTCTTGTTAGGAAAAGTATCCTCTAAATTCTGAATATTTGTTCCTTTCCAAATGCTAACTTAGATAGCAGAGCTGAAAAACAGAAAACAGCTCATCTCTATGTGGAAATCACAGTCTACAAGAAAAAGGCAGACCTATAAATAACTAGCAATCAACCAAATAAATGCATTACAGAATGTACAAAGAATGTTACAGAAACCTCTATCCAAACTAACCAAAAGGCAGAGAGAGAGAGCATGCTAATTAACAAAATCAGAAATGAAAAGGGAGACAACAATGGACACTGAGGAAATCCAGAGAATCTTCAGGTCATACTTTGAAAACGTGTACTCCACAAAATTCCAAAATTTAAAGGAAAAACACAATTTTCTGGATAGATATCACTAAAACTGAATCAAGAACAGATAAGCAACCTAAACAGACCTACAACCCCTAATGAAATAGAAGCAGTCATCAAAAGGGTCCCAACTAAAAAAAGCCCAGGGCCCAGGGTAAGATGGCTTCACTGCAGAATTCTACCAGAAATTCAAAGAAAAACTAAAACCAGTACTCCTGAAATTGTTCCACTCAATAGAAGCAGAAGGTTCATTTCAAAATTTTATTTATTTATTTATTTATTTATTTATTTATTTATTTATTTATTTTTTGGTTTTTCGAGACGAGGTTTCTCTGTGGCTTTGGAGGCTGTCCTGAAACTAGCTCTTGTAGACCAGGCTGGTCTCGAACTCACAGAGATCTGCCTGCCTCTGCCTCCCGAGTGCTGGGATTAAAGGCATGCGCCACCACCACCTGGCATGCAAAACTCTTTTTATGAAGCTACAATTACTTTGGTACCCAAGCCACATGCAAAAACACTCAATAAAACACTGGCAAACAGAATCCAAGAACATATCAGAAAAATCATACACCATGACCAAGCGGGCTTCATCCCTGGGATGCAGGGTTAGTTCAAAATACAAAAATCTATCAACATAATCCACCATATAAACAAACTGAAAAAGAGAAACCTATT
This sequence comes from Cricetulus griseus, assembly GCF_003668045.3. Taxonomy (NCBI): domain Eukaryota; kingdom Metazoa; phylum Chordata; class Mammalia; order Rodentia; family Cricetidae; genus Cricetulus; species Cricetulus griseus. The sequence goes on from NW_023276807.1 coordinate 167,073,632, forward strand.
GATCATCTCACTAGATGCTGAAAAGCCTTTGAAAAAATCCAACACTCCTTCATGATAAAGGTCCTGGAGAGATCAGGGATAACAAGGACATTCATAAACATCATAAAAACAATATACAGTAAACCAACAACCAACATCAAACTAAATGGTGAGAAACTCAATGTGATACTTCTAAAATCAGGAACAGGACAATGCTATCCATTCTCTCCATATCTCTTCAATTATTGTACTTGAAGTTCTAGCTAGAGCAATAAGACAACAAGAGGAGATCAAGGGGATACAAATTGGAAAGGAAGTTTGCAGATGATATAGTTTACATAAGTGATCTGAACAACTCTAACAGGGAACTACTACAGTTAATAAACAGTTTCAGCAAAGGGGCATGATACAAGATTAACTCAAAAACATCAATAGCCTCACTATATACAGATGATAAATGGGATGAGAAAAAAATCACAGAAACATCACCCATTACAATAACCACAAACAACATAAAATATCTTGAGGTAACATTACCCAAACAAGTGAAAGTCCTGTATAACAAGAACTTTCAGTCTTTAAAGAAAGAAACTAAAGAAGATATCAGAAAATGGAAAGATCTCCCATGCTCTTGGATAGGTAGAATCAACATAGTAAAAATGGCAACCTTGCCAAAAGCAATCTACAGATTCAATGCAATTCCCATCAAAATCCCAGCACAATTCTTCACAAACCTTGAAAGAAAACTCAACATTATATGCAGAAACAAAAGACCAAGGATAACCAAAATAACCCTGTACTTCTGGAACTTCTGGAGGCATCACCATCCCTAACTTTAAGCTCTATTACAGAGCTATAGTCCTGAAAACAGCTTGGTATTGGCCCAAAAATAGACAGGTAGACCAATGGAATAGAGTTGAAAACCCTGATATTTTAACCCACACACCTACGAACACCTGATTTTTGACAAACAATCCAGATATATACGCTAGAACAAAGAGAATATCTTCAACAAATGGTGCTGGCATAACTGGATGCAAACATGTAGAAGACTACAGATAGACCCAAGCCTTTCGCCCTGCACAAAACTTAAGTCAAAATGGATCAAAGCCCTCAACATAAACGCAGGCACACTGAACCTACTAGAAGATAAAGTGGGAAATACCCTTGAATTAATCCATACAGGAAACCGCTTCCTGAACATAACACCAGTAGCACAGACACTGAGATCAACAATTAATAAATGGGACCTCCTGAAACTGAGAAGCTTCTGTAAGGCATAGGACACAGTCAGCAAGACAAAATGACAGCCCACAGACTGGGAAAAGATATTCACCAACCCCACATCTGACAGAGGGATGATCTCCAAAATATACAAAGAACTCAAGAAGCTATTCTCCAAAACACCAAACAATCCAATTAAAAAATGGGGTACAGAACTAAATAGACAATTCTCAACAGAGGAATCTAAAATAGCTGAAAGACACATAAGAAAGTGTTCAACATCCTTAGCCATCAGGGAAATGCAAATCAAAACAACTCTGAGATACCATCTTACTCCTGTCAGAATAGCTAAAATCAAAAATACAGTTTATGCTGGAGAGGATGTGGAGAAAGAGGAACACTCCTCCACTGCTGGTGGGAGTGCCAACTTGTACAGTCACTTTAGAAATCAGTATGGCGACTCCTCAAGAAAATGGGAATGAGTCTACCACAAGATCCAGCAATTCCACTCTTAGGCATACACTCAAAAGAAGCACATTCATACAACAAGGACATCTGTTCAATGATGTTCATAGCAGCATTATTTGTAATACCCAGAACCTGGAAACAACCTAGATGCCCCTAAACTGAAGTATGGATAGAGAAAATGTGGTACATTTACACAATGGAGTACTACTCAGCAGAAAAAAACAATGGAATCTTGAAATTCGCAGGCAAATGGAACTAGAAGAAACCATTCTGACAGAGGTAACCCAGTCACAAAAAGACAAACCTGGTATGTACTCATTCACATATGGATTTCAGGCATAGAGAAAAGGATTACCAGCCTACATCACCAGAGAAGCTAGGAAACAAGGAGGACCCTAAGAGAGACAAACATAGTCCCCTGGAGATGGGGAAAGGGACAAGATCTCCTGAGCAAATTGGGAGCATAGGGGGAGGAGAGAGGGAGCCAGGAGAATGAGAAGGGAGAAGAGAAGGGGTGAGGAGGACATGAGGGAGCAGGAAGGTTGAGGCAGGGGAAGAACAGAGGAGAGCAAGATAAGAGATACCATCATAGTAGGAGCCATTATAGATTTCTAAAGACAAATCAGGCACTAGGGAAATGTCTGGAAATCTACAAGGATGACACCAACTAACAATCTAAGCAACAGAGGAGAGGCTACCTTAAATGCCCTTCGCTGATAATGAGATTGATGACTACCTTATATGCCATCCTAGAGTCTTCATCCTGCAGCTGATGGAAGTAGAAGCAGACACCCACAGCTAAACACTGAACTGAACTAGAACCCAGTTGCAGACAGGGAGGAGTGATGAGCAAAGGGGTCAAGACCAGGCTGGTGAAACAGCTGACCTGAATAAGAGGGAGCTCATGGTCCCCAGACTGATAGCTGGGAAACCAGCATGGAACTGATCTGGACCACATGAATGTGGGTGTCAGCAAGGAGGCCTTGGAAATCTAGGGGGACTCTTGTAGTAGATCAGTACTTATCCCAAGCATAGGAATGGACTTTGGGAGCCCATTGCACAGAGAAGGATACTCTCTCAGTCTAGGCACACAGGGGAGGGCCTAGGCTCTATCCCAAAGGATATGACAGACTCTGAAGATTCCACCATGGAAGGCCTCACCCTCCCTGGGGAACAGAAAGGGTATGGGATATGTAGGGTGTTAGTGGGGTTCAGGGGAGGAAGGGAGGAAGAAGGAACTGGAGTTGACATGTAAAACAATCTTGTTTGTAGTTTAAATTTAAAAAAAAATGAGAAAAAATCCTAATCACCAGCCAATAGCTTTATAGTTAATAAAGTGTCTGGGGTGTTATTTGGGGGCTAAAGGGGTGAAAGGACCCAGGCAGGTGAGGGAAAGAGTATACCTAACACTCATTTGTAAGTGACAAGGCTTATTAATTAAGTAATGCTGGTCTACTTTATTTCCATGTAATGACAGTTGAATATTGATTTTAACATTCTAGTGTAGGCCATATTTTAATAGAAGAAAATGTATAACCTTATGAAGACTTAGATATTAACAGGGGAAGAGAAGTATTCTCTTCTTAGCAAAGTGTTAGGCTCCAAGCACAGTTCAGCAACAGCAGTTTAAATGACAATAAAGCTGACTGACTCCATCTGCCTCTAGAATACTCCTAGTGTCTGCTTCCATGTTTCAATAGATCACCCTGGGTCTTTGTATACAGGCTGAATTTTTTTGCATTGTAGTCATAGTTTAAACAAAACAGAGGAAAGAAGAATTCAACAAAAACAAAACAAAAATCAGATGACAGAGGCTAGCAGCAGAGTTGGTCAGGATAGCCAAAAACCCAAGTAAACCAACTCGCCTTCCTTGACTATGTTGTGGCTAGAGACAGACATGTACTCTACTTCTGGCCAATGAAAGGAGCCTTGCCCAGAAAGTTTCACTTTCATTTCATTGGCCAAAGTATTTGGGTTTATAGCTATCCTGGCCAACATAGTTTTTGAGGATGAGGGAATGAGTCTCAGCAGTGAGTAGTACCTATCACAGTAGCCTGCCCAGCTACTGTGAGCAGCTGGTCCAGCTGTCCTGTAGGCTGTGATCCTACTGCCACATGACATGCTGCTGAACACCCTGCAAGCCTAGGAAGGGAAACAAATCATTTCTCTTCAGGAATCAGTTCATTTTTGCTATTAATAAAGGCTTAGATGCACATCTTTTACTTGAAAAGGTGTCCCGGGATAGTGTAACTTGAAGAATAAATTTAAAACAAAGATCCTGGAAGTCTACATAAATTTATTACATACAGAAAGACTTTTAGGGAGTGCAAGCAGACAGCTGGCGTTTTATCTATTACGCATATCAATACCAATGGAAATGTGCACGCTTGCTAGAGCTCCACAGAAGTACTGGCGCCTGCACACATTCAGTGTTCTACATGCTTACCACAATGGTGAGGAAAAACCAGCTGCTATTTTCCTTTCGTGCCCAAATATTTTCCAAATAATACCCTGTTTTTGTTACCGTTACGAGGTAACAAAATTCACAGAAGTATTTAACAATTGGCTACTATATATATGACAGATTGCTAAATTCACTAACAGTACTACTGTTCAACTATAAAATCCAAAAAAAAATGCTACATAAATTATATGGTTGGTGGGCTTAATGCTAATTTAACTTAAGGTAGTAAGAATTCATTTGATCCAAATATTTGTCAACAAGATGAATTCTGTGACGTATGGAAGGGTGATGCTGAACTCACTGTTTTCCATTTCTTGCCACTAAACAACATATCAGCTTGCTCAACTCCTGAAATTGCATAAAACAGATAGGAGAGCAAATTTAAACAGTTGTTTGTGCATTCAATATTTACAACCCAAATCTTGCATGACTGACTGGAAGCAGTGAGTTAGAAGGTTTAGCTCAGCAGCTGCCTGGAGTGATGGATGGCCTGGAAGAATTTCTTGTTCACTGACCAGATCAATCACATAACAAAATAAAAATAAAAAAAAAATCAGCCCAATCCCAATTCCCAACATTTCCATCTGTATGCAAAGCTGTTGCTGGAAAAAATGTATCATAAAACATAATGTGAAGCTACCTAAAAATAATAAAAGCCCACCAAAGTGATACAGAATATAAATATAAGAAATAAGGGGACCGAGTGATATTTTACTTTTTAGCTGAATATTAACTAAAATCTCATGACATTTATATTCCCAAAAGTTATGTCAATTCAAGTGGTATTTTGACTGAGCTCAGACATATGAGAGGGAGTAACATTTTGAAAATCAGTGAAAGGTTTAAATATTTTTGGCAGTGTTTGCAATTGGATTTTACTTAATCAGACTGAAAGGTAGTGCTGTGACAATTACCATATACTGCTGCTGTTAATTATTTCAATGGCGGTCCTGAAAGGGGAATCTGTTAGAGTGTGAATAGATAACTGCTGTTTCAAATTACAGTACTGCACACACTGATGTCAAACCCCAAACATGTGCATTAATGGAGTGAGTGGTGCAAATGAAGAGCCTCCTGTACTGTGGTGACAAGTCTGACTGACATTTGAAACTCCACTGTGGTCATCTTCAGCCAGGCCCTCGTGGGTGGGTGGTGGGTGATATCCAGATAACAGCTTCAAATCAGTTGTGGTGGGATTATTTATACCACAGAAATTAGCAAGTGCTATCCATGAGAGCCCCATTCCCACCCCAAGAACACAGCAACCCAATCATTTATATGATCAAAATGTGTGTGTGTGTGTGTGTGTGTGTGTGTGTGTGTGTGTAGGGGGGCACAGTAGGCCTGAGAACTGATGAGCATAAAGTAGATTTCTTGTTTAATGGGCAGAAGAGAGAGAGGTCTCAGAACCTGGATAATCCTTTTAAGAGGACTAAAACAAAGTTTGTGGTTAGCATACAGGGTGGTAAACATGTCATTTAGCTTCTCCTGGGGCCCTTGAACAATCACATTCTCCCCCTGAGTAAGCTCACTCCTAGAAGTAGAAGTGAGAGAAGAGGATGAACAAGCGAATCCAACAAACTAAATGAGAAGACAGAAAGAAAAATGATGGGCAAATAGAGGGCAATAAAGAAATGAAAAGAGAAGGAAAGAGACAGAGAGATGAAGAAGCAGAAAATGGAGAAGCAAGTTAAAGATGAACAGTGGGGAAATGGTGAGGGGTGAAGGGCCAAGAGTCAGCTCCTATCAACAGATTATTAAATTTTACAGCAATTGATTCACATTTGGGTTCCCCAAAAACTCTCCACAAAAGTGCAATACAGAATTATACTAAATAAATTACAAGTGTACTCCTCTACATTTGAATTTCTAATGATAGTTAAGAAAATGTCTTAAACACATGGGGATGGGCCTAGGCCCTATCCCAAAGGGTATGACAGACTCTGATGATGCCCTATGGAAAGCCTCACCCTCCATAGGGAGCAGAAAGGATATGTGATAGGTAGGGTTTTAGTTGGGGGCAGGGTGGTAGTGGAGGAGGGGAGAGGGAACTGGGATTGACATGTAAAACAATCTTGTTTCTAATTCAAATTTAAAAAGGGTAAAAAAAAAAAAAAGAAAAGAAAATGTCTTAAAAATACTGGACAGATGGAGTCTGCTCTTAGGACTAAACCTTAGAAAAGTAGGGTCTAGAGTTGAGGGCAGCAACCTCTATACTGTTGGAAATCTGATTTACTGTTTAGAAGCCAGACATCAGGGTTTGCTCATGAAGCACTGTGAGGAATGCTGGACTGGGTTTCTAAATTCATAATCCAGGCAACAACTAGGGCTGGAGGCTGGTAAGAAGACAAATGGTGGGAACTTCTGAATGAACTAAGATGACAGTTGTTCGAGCTCAGTTATATCAGCCCCATCTGGACAACTTGCTCAAATACTTGTTCTGAGAGGTACCTTTTTTTTTTTTTTTTTTTTTTTCTGTCTGAGGAGTCTGGAGTGGGGCCTGGGAATTTGCAGATCCAATGTGCTTTGATGCCCAGAACCACACTCTGTGATACACTGCCTCAGTGAAAGAAATAAAAAAAAATAAATAAAATAAAAACAATCTGGGAATGATTGCATCAACCCTCAGTACCTACCAATGACAGCTGACATCTTAGGAGGATTTAAATGAGAAAAAATACTGATACTACTGAGAGGCAGCAGTCCTGAGAGAGAAGAAAAGCATCATGGTCAAAGCTTTCTACCTAAGATGCTGTCAGTTGGCTGTGACACCTATAATTATTCTTTAGCAGCTAACTTCAAATTTTCCCCAAAATCTTCTTACCTGAAGGGGCAGATTTACTGAAACTATGTTTATACTAAGGGACACAAGTGGACAGGTTAAATGTTTCATCTAACTATATTCTCAATTAGGTGGTATACAATTAGGTTGGTGGGCTTTGAAATGAACCAGAAACACAGAAAAAAATCTATGAGAAAAAAAAAGAGAGAGAGAAAAGAGTTGGGGAGGAAGGTAAAGAAAATAAAGAGAGTGAGGGAAAAAGGGAAGAGAGCAAGAGAGAGGGAGAGAAGGAAGGGGGAAAGCTTTCTAATGCTGGCTTCCATACCCACCTTGCAATGACTCCCCTTATATTTCATGTGACCCTAACATACCAGCATTTGGTTTCCCACAGTCCAGAAGTTGCCTACATAATCATAATGGTGGGAAGCATGGTGGTGTGCAGGCAGACATGGTGCTGGAGAGGTAGTTGAGAATATTACATTTGGAATCAGTAGGAAGAGAGAGACACTGGGAATGGCTTGGGCTTTCAAAACCACAAAGTCCACCCCAGTTTCACACTTCCTTCAACAAGTTACATCTACTCCAACAAAGTCACACCTCCTGCTGCTCCCTCTCAAGTAGTATCACTCCCTAATAGTCAAGCATTCAAATCAATTTGCCTATGGGGGCAATTGTTATTTAAACCACCACACTATCATTCTGGTACCATAAGCCAAACGAACCATTTCTTCTCACAGCAACACAAAGTAACTAACACAACTTTTGGAGTTTCAGATCTTATTTTAAATCTCTGATCTGTTTTGATACATTCTGTGTATAGTAAAGGAGAACACATTTTAATTTTCTGAATGAGCAAACCCTATTTGCCCAGCAAAGTTTCTTACAGGGACTTTTATTTCTCTCATATATTTTTGGCAACTTTATAAAAACCAGTAGGCTGTAGATGTTTGGTCTGATTCCTGGGGCCACTAGTCTTTTCTACTGGGCTGTTTGACTGGTTTTATGCCAATAGAGGATGCTTTGGTTTCTCTGGCTTTACAATGTGTCTTGAAATAATATGTTGTAGGAGTTTTTCTCTTTTTGTTCATAATTGGTTGGTTTGGGGTCTTCAGTGCTTCCATATACATTTCACAATTGCTTTTCTCTCATGCTTTGAGGAACATTATTGCTGTTCTTTTGGGAAAACCTGTAGTTCTCTTTGGGAAGTATGGACAATATTAATCCTTCCAATCCATGAACATGATAGGTCTTTCCACATTTTAGTGTCGTTTTCAATATATTTCATCAACATATTATACTTTTCATTGTAGAGGTCCATTATTTCTTAGTTAAGCAGATTCTTAAATATTTCTACTTACTTTTCTGGCTATAGAGCTTTATATTTCTTTCTAAAGAAATTCACTATTGGTATAAAAGGTAAATGTATGTTAATTTTATATGTTACTGAATTAACTGACGTGTGTGTGTGTGTGTGTGTGTGTGTGTGTGTGTGTGTGTGTGTGTGTGTTTAAGGGGCGGGGAGACAGAGAGAAGGAGAAAGTATGAGTGTGGATGTGAACAGGAAATCCTATCTTTAGATGGATGTTTCCATAAATGGAATGGTATCTCTGCAAACAAGGATGACCTGCATTTCACTTTCCTATTTGTATTCCTTTCATTCCTTCTTCTAGCATAATTGTTCTGGCTAAATTTTTAGTACTGTATTGAATGAGAATAGTAAAAGTAAAGCTGGGAACATGCAGGCAGGTGAGAGACCTGCCTCCAGACTGTGCCCCAACCCCCAGCACCCATTGGACTTTGTCCCTCCAAGACCCACTCTGCCAGCCAACGCCATACACCAGGACATCCTCCCCATGGCCAACTCTCCCCTGCATCCCCAGCAGACTACATAGCCACAAACACAAACCACATAAATTGGGAAATCAGTCACAGGTGCAAACCACAACCATTGGAAGAACAGGTACAGGCACAAGCCACACCAGTTGGAGGAAAAGATGAGTAAATACTAGTGTAAAAATATATTCAACAACCAAAAGAGCAATATGGCACCACCAGAACCCAGTGATCCTACAACAGCAAAACCTGAACATTCAAATGCAGCTGAAACACAAGAAAACAAACTTAAAAATTACTTTATGAAGGCAGTAGGGGCTCTTAAAGAGGAAATGAAAAGTTCCATTAGGAAAGGATGAGCAAAAAATTGGAAGAAGTCAATAAATCCCTCAAAGAAAGCCATGAAAAAAATAAAACAAGTGAAAAAAGTGTTTCAAGACTTGATAACTGAAATAGAAATAAAAAACAATTTCTGGAAATAGAAAATCTGGGGAAGGTTATAGGTACTACAGCATCACCAACAGAATACAAGAGATGGATTCATCAGTAAAAGAAAATGATAAATTCCTAATACAAAACATCCAGGAAATCTGGGACACCATGAAAAGACCAAACCTAAGAATAACAGGGATAGAAGAAGGCACAGAAAACATATTTGACAAAATCATAGAAGACTCCCCAAACCTAAAGAAGGACATGCCAATAAAGGTTCAAGAAACTTACAGAACACCAAATAGGCTGGACCAAAAAAAAAAAAAAAAAAAAAAGTCTCCCTCACCACATAACACCACATAATAATTAACACACTAAACACACAGAATAAATAATTTTAAGAGCTGAAAAGAAAAAATGCCAAGTAACATACAAAGGCAGACTTAATCAGAATTATACCTGACTTCTCAATGGAGATTCTAAAAGTCAGAAGGTCCTGGACAGATGTTTTACAGAAACTAAGGGACCATGGATGCCAGTCCAGACTACTATACCCAACAACATTTTCTATCAACAGAGATGGAGAAATGTGGTGACATCTTGTTTCTACAAATAAAGCATGTCTGAAGATCAGAGGATAGAGTTTGCCACTAGCTAACCATAGAGGTCTATACAGACAGAAAGTGAGATGGCTGGGCAGAGAAAGGAATATAGGCTGGAGGAAACAGGAACTCAATTTCTTTTCCACTGGAAAGCTAGTGAGGTAAAGGTGGCTTTGGTTTGCATCATCCTTCTCTCTGATCTCTCAGCATTTTCCCCTATAGCTGACTCCAGGCTTTTAATATTAAGATCTATTAGACCTCGTTATAGACCTATTATATCTATAGAGAAAACAGATATTATTTGACAAAACCAGATTAAACAATACCTATCCACAAATACAAAACTACAGAAAGTACTAGAAGGAAAACTCCAACCCAAGGAACTCAGTTACATCCAGGCAAACACAGGCAAAAGATAATCTCATACCAGCAAAATCCAAAGAAGGAAAACACATACATTACCATCTCCACCACCAAAACAAAACAAAACAAAATAACAGGAATTAACAATCACTGATCAATAACATCTCTTAATATCAATGGACAAAAATCACCAATAAAGAGACACAGGCTATCAGAATGGTATAAAAATAGGATCCATTCTTCTGCTGCATACAAGAAACATACTTGAACTTCAAAGACAGACATTATCTAAGAACAAAGGGTTGGGCAAAGATTTTCCAGTCAAATGGGTCTAGAAGCAAGCTAGTGTAGTTATTCTAATATCTAACAAAATATAGACTTCAAACTAAAATTAATAAAAAGAAATGGAAGACATTTCACACTCCTCAAAGGAAAAATCCATCCTTTGTCTCACTTCTGAACATCTATGCCCAAAACACAAGGGCACACACATTTGTAAAAGAAACATTATTAAAGCTTAAATCACACATCAAACCCACTCATTAATAGTGGGAGACTTCAACACCCCACTCTCACCACTGGACAGGTCTGCCAGAGAGAAACTTAACAGAGAAACAAGGGAACTAACAAATATTATGACTCAAATGGACTTAATAGATATCTACAGAACATTTCACCCAAACACACAAGAATATACCTACTTCTCAGCACCTCATGGAACCTTCTCAGAAAAAATTGTATCTTATCATACCATCATAGGCTACAGTTTGAGTTCAACAACAACACAGACTACAGAAAGCCTACAAACTCATGGAAACTGAACATCTCTCGACTGAACAACCACTGGGTCAAGGATGAAATAAAGAAATTAAAGACTTCCTAGAATTCAATGAAAATGAATCTACAACATACCCAAACTTATGGGACACAATGAAAGCACTGCAATCTCTCAACACTTGAGAATTAACAGTATACCCAGGAGGAGTGGATGGTAGAAAATAACCAAACTTATGGCTGAAATCAGTAAAATTGAAACAAAGTGAACAGTACAAAAAACATAAATGAAACAAAAGTGTTGGTTCGTTGAGAAAATCAACAAGATAGACAAACCCTTATCCAAACTAACCAAAAGGGAGAGAGAAAATATCCAAATTAACAAAAGTAGAATAAAAAAGGGACATAACAACAGACTCTGAAAAAACAGAGTATCAGTAGTTCATACTTCAAAAACCTGCACTCTACAAAATTGGAAAATGAAATGCAGAGACACTCAAAGTAATTACACTAAAATCCAGGACAAGAAAAGTCTTCCCACACTCTACATATGCATTCATATAATACTTGAGAATTGAGGTGCTAGCTAGAGCAGTAAGGCAACAAATGTAGATCAAGTGGCCACAAACTGGAAAGGAAGAGGTCAAATTTTCCCTATTTGAAGATGATATGATAGTATACTTGAGTGAGTCAAAAAATTCTACCAGGGAACTCCAACAACTGATAAACACCTTCAGTAATGTTGTGGTATACAAGATTAAATAAAAAAATCAGTAGCCCTTCTATTTCTAGATGATAAGTGGTCTGAGAAAGAAATCAGAGAAACAACACCCTTTATCATAGCCACAAGTAATATAAAATACTTTGGGGTAACTCTAACAATTGAAGGACCTATATGACAAGAATTGAGAGTCTTTGAAGAAAAATCGGGGAAGAGATTAGAAAATGGAAAGATCTTCAGTGCTTATGGATGAATTGGTAGGATTAATATAGTAAAAATGGCAATCTTACCAAAAACCATCTATGGATTCAATGCAATCCCCATCAAAATCCCAACACAATTAATTACATACCTTGAAAGGGTAATATTCAACTTTATCTGGAAAAACAAAAAACACATGGTAGCCAAAACAATCTTGAACAATAGAGGAACCACTGGAGGCATCACCATCCCTGACTTCAAGCTCTACTATAGAGTTGTAGTAATAAAAACAGCTTGGTATTGGCATAAAAACAGACAGTTGGATCAGTGGAATCAAACTGAAGATCCTGACATTAATCCACACACCTATGAACATATGATTTTTGACAAAGAAGCTAAAATTATGTAATGGAAATGTGTCCTTTTCTCTGAATTTTTCAATTTATTAACATACAAATTTTCAAAATTATTCCTATTAGTAAATTATAATTCTATGGTATTAATTGTAATACCTTATTTTTTCAACTCTAAATTTTATTTATTTGGGTATCCTCTCAAAAGAGAGTTGTCTGGTCTAGCTTAGTGGCTCTCAACCTTCCGAATGTGACCCTTTAAACAGTTCTTCAAATTTTGGTGACTCCAACCAGAAAAATTTTCATTGCTGCTTCATAAGCACTTTATCTCACAGGAAATTTGTAGATCATGCACAATTCATTCCTGCTTCATCTCTGAGAGATGCTGTGACTTAAAGATTGGGAGAAGAGAGAGGAAGAAGACATTTTTGTTTATCATTCCAACTCAGGCATGCACAGAGGGACATTCCTTCTATAGCTGTCCAAATTCAGACAGCAGGTCCCTTCTCAAGATGGATCCTATGCCCACTGAGGAATCACAGAAACGATGTGAAGAAGTCCCTTTCAATGCCAGGTAACTGTGCAGACCTCAGGTTACATACATAGTGAGACTGCCATGGGAGAGTTTTCAGTTGCAAATAGCTAGCACTGCTGTTTGGAAGCCTTTCTCTGTAATCCTACAGAGGAGAGTCCACTGTGGATTCCAGATGGTGGGCACCAGTGTATTTCATTTCTTTGACTATGGTTTTGTCCTAGGTTTCTGGATCTTAAAATATTTCCCTTTTTTACTGTTGATTTTCAGTAATCTGTGATTCATATGCAGCTATATACCTGTTACTTTGGTTCTTCCTGGGAGCAGGTGAGTGCTAGGTAGCTCTGTTCAGATATTTTGAGATCCTTTCTTTAGATGATTTAATAGAATTTTGGCCTTCAGGTAAATGATCATATAAAAAGTAGTGCAGTTATTTTTTCTTTATTTTCTTTCTCTTGCATTGCTAGCTATGATCCATACAATTTATTTCTGTTGATTTTTAAAGGCAGGAGTAAGAGAATAAATAAACCTGGGTTGCAGTAGCAGAATGAACCCTTTGCAATCAATAGTTCACAGCAGCTACAGAAATAATTGCACTTAAAAATACATGGGAGCTTTCTCTGCCCTGATCGGAGACACCAGAGGCCTGGGGACTGCTCAAGGCGGGTTCCAGGATCCCATCCCAGTGGGATCCAACACACCCAGTGACTGCCAAGGCCCCGGTATTAGTTCTGCCTCCATTCACAGGAAGAGCAGAGACATCAGAGTATTAGACCTGACCTATCTCCATGAATAACTAATGCGTAGTCCGTGAGGTTAGGATAAATTTTAATAGGTAAATGCCAACCAACAGGAAGCCAGACCATGCCAAAGCAGCAAGGAAAAGAGAGCTACCATGTGCATTCCCTATCCCTTTAAAACATTTACCGAGTCACCCTGACATCACCTTGACCACACCCTGACAGACATGGTCGGGCACACCTGTAGCCAACCCTTAGAAGCCATGGTTATGGTGTCTCCTTACACATACCCACCAGGAAAGGAAGATACTCCTTCTACACCCACTGGAAGAAGAGATGGGAAGACAATATAAAACCACATCCAACAACAGAAAACCAATATGACACCACTAGAATCTAGGGACTCTACACAAGCACGACCTGAACAACATAATGCAGATGAAGCAGAAGAGAATGACCTTAAAAAGAACTTCATGAAAATGATAAAGGTCCTTAAAGAGGATATGAGAAAAATCCCTTAAAGAAATGGAAGAAAAAAATGCAAGAAATCAACAAATCTCTTAAGGAAAGCAAGAAAAGCCAAAAAAAAAAAAAAAAAAAAAAAGCAATCAAACAGATGAAGGAAACAATTCATAAAGTTCAAGACCTGAAAATGGAAATAGAGACATGAAAAAAAAACACAAACTGAGGGAATGCTGGAAATAGAAAAGCTGGGTAAACAATCAGAAACTACAGATACAAGCATATCCAAAAGAATACAAAAGATGGAAGAGAGAATCTCAGGCATTGAAGATACACTAGGAGAAATAGGCTCATTGACCAAAGAAAATCTTAAGTCCAACAAGTCCCTAACACAAAATATCCAGGAAATATGGGACACTGTGAAAAGGCCAAACTTAGGAATAATGGGTATGGAAGAAGGTGAAGAAACCCAACACAAAGGTGCAGAAAACATAGTCAACAAAATCACAGAAAAATACTTTCCCAACCTAAAGAAAGACATGCCAATGAAAGTATAAGAAGCCTACAGAACACCAAATAGAGTGGATCACAGAAAAGTCTCCTCAACAAGTAATAAGAATAAAGAAAGAATATTAAAAGCAGCAAAGGAAAAAGGTCAAGTAACATATAAAGGCAAACCTAACATTTCCTACACCTGATATTTCCATGGAAACTCTGAAAGCCACAAGGTCCTGGATACATATTCTACCTACACAAAGAGCCCACGGATGTCAGCCCAGACTATTATAACCAGCAAAGCTTTCAGTCAATATAGAAGAGAAAACAAGATATTCCATGACAAAACCAGATTTAAACAATACATATCCACCAATGCAGCCCTACAGAAAGTTCGGGAAGGAAAACTGCAACCCAAGGAAGTTAACTACAACCAGAAGAACATAGGCAATATATAATCCCATTTGACCAACAGCCAAAAGAAAAATAGGGTGGAAATTCACACACAATTCCACCACCACCACCAAATCCAAAAGAAGTAAGAATGAACAATCAATGGTCATTAATATCCCTCAATATTAATGGTCTTAACTCACCTATAAAAAGACACAGGCTAACAAAAATTGATAAGAAGACAGAATCCATCCTTCTGCTGCATACAAGAAACACACCTCAACTTCAAAGACAGACAGTACCTCAGGATAAAGGGTTGGGATAAGATTTTCCAGTCAAATGGACCAAGAAACAAGCAGGGGTAGCAATGCTAAAATCTACCACATTAAGACCTCAAACTAAAATCAATCAAAAGGGATGAAGGAGGTCACTTCATACTCATCACAGGAGAAATCCATCAAGATGAAGTCTCAATTCTGAACATCTATACACCAAATACAAAAGCATCCACGTTCATAAAAGGAACATTACTGAATCTCAACTCACACATAAAACCTCAAACAGTTATAGTGGAAGACTTCAACAACTCACTCTCACCAATAGACAGGAACATCAGACAGAAACATAATAAAAAATAAAAAAAAACAAAGGAACTAACAGAAGTTATGGCCCAATTGGGTTTAACAGACATCGATATAACATTCCACCCAAACACAAAAGAATATACCTCCTTCTCAGCAGAACATGGAACCTTCTCTAAAATCGACCACACACTTGGCAAAATAGCAAACCTCAACAGGTACAAAAAAATTAAAATAATCCCCTGTATCCTATCAGACCAACATGCTTTAAAGTTAGAATTCAACAACACCACAAATTGCAAAACCTACAAAATCATGGAAATTGAATAATGCGCAATGGCACCATTGCTGGGTCAATGAAGAAATAAAAAAAAAAAAGAAATTAAAGAATTCCCAGAATTCAATGAGAATGAGGACACAACATACCCAAACTTGTGGGACGCTTTGAAAGCAGTGCTAAGAAGAAAGTGCATAGTACTAAGTGCCCACATGAAGAAATTGGAGAATAGTCACACTAGAGAATTAACAACTAAAAGCTCTATAACACAAATAAGACAATACTCCATGGAGGAGTAGACACCAGGAAGTAACCAAATTGAGGGATGAAATCAATAAAGTAGAAACTAGGAAAACAATACAAAGGATCAAGGTAAGGAAGAGTTGGTTCTTCGACAAAATTCACAAGATGGACAAACATTTATCCAAACTTACCAAATGGCAGAGAGTGAATATGCAAATTGGTAAAATCAGAAATGAAAAGGGGGACATAACAAAAGACACTGAGGAAATCCAGACAATCATCAGGTCATACTTTGAAAACATATATTCCTCAAAATTTGAAAATCTAAAGGAAATGGACAATTTTCTGGATACATTTCACTTACCAAAATTAAATCAAGAACAGATAAGCAATTTAAATAGATCTATAGCCACTAATGAAATAGAAGCAGTCATTAAAAGTCTTCCAACCAAAAAAAAAAAAAAAGCCATGGCCAGATGACTTCAGTGCAGAATTCTACCAGAAATTCAAGGAACAGCTAATAACAATTTTCCTCAAAGTATTCCACACAATAGAAACAGAAGGGTCATTGCCAACATCTTTTAAGGAGGCTTCAATACCTTGATACCTAAGCCACCCAGACACAATTAAGAAAGAAAGCCACAGACCAATATCCCTCATGACATTGATGCAAAAATACTCAGTAAAATAGTGGCAAATAGAATCCAAGAACAGATCAGAGAACTCATCCACCATGATCAAGTAGGCTTCATCCCAGTGATGCAAGGATAGTTCAACATAAGAAAATCCATCAAAGTAATCCATCATATAAACAGACTGAGAAAGAAAAACCACATGATCATCTCACTAGATGCTGAAAAAGCCTTTGACAAAATCCAAAACCCCATCATTCTAAAGGTCTTGGAGAGATCAGGGATAACAGGAACATAACTTAACATAATAAAAGCTATATGCAGCAAGCCAACAGTCACCATCAAAATAAATGGAGAGAAACTCAACACAATTTGCCTAAAATCAGGAAAAGGACAAGGATGTCCACTCTATCCATATTTCTTCAATACTGTCCTTGAAGTCCTAGCTAGAGCAATAAGACAACAAAAGGAGATCAAGGGGATACAAATTGGAGAGGAAGAAGTCAAACTTTCACTATTTGCAGATGATAGGACAGTCTACATAAGTGACCTGAAAAACTCTACCAGGGAACTACTACAGCTGATAAACACCTTCATCAAAGTGGCAGGATATACAATTAACTCAAAAAAAAATCAGTAGCCTTACTATATACAGATGATAAATGTGCTGAGAAAGAAATCAGAGAAACATCACCCTTTACAATTGCCACAAACAACATAAAATACCTTGGGGTAACGCTAACCAAAAAAGTGAAAGACCTCTATTGGAAGAACTTTGAGTCTTTAAAGAAAGAAAGTAAAGAAGATACCAGAATATGGAAAGATCTCCCATGCTCTTAGATAGGTAGGATCAACTTAGTAAAAATGGCAATCTTGCCAAAAACAATCTACAGATTCAATGCAATCCCCATCAAATACCCACCACAATTCCTCACAGACCTTGAAAGAACAATACTCAACTTTATATGGAAAAAAATACTCAGGATAGCCAAAATAATCCTGTACAATAAAAGAACTTCCAGAGGCATCACCATCACTGACTTCAAGTGCTATTATAGAGCTATAGTCCTGAAAGCAGCTTGGTATTGGCACAAAAACAGGTAGACCAATAGAATCTAGTTGAACACCCTAATATTAACCCACACAACTATGAACACCTGATCTTTGACAAAGAATCTAAACTTATACCATGGAATAAAGAAAGCATCTTCAACACATAGTGCTGGCATAAATGGATGCTGGCATGTAGAAGACTGCAAATAGATACATGGCTATTACCATGCACAAAACTTAAGTCCAAATGGATCAAAGACCTCAACATAAATCCAGCTATACTGAACCTATTAGAAGACAAAGTGGGAAATAACCTTGAATTAATTGATACAGGAGAGTACTTCCTAAACATTACACCAGTAGCACAGACACTGAGATCCATAATTAATAAATGGGACCTCCTGAAACTGAGAAGCTTCTGTAAGGCAAAGGACACACTCAGTAAGACAAAACTGCAGCCCGCCGAAAGGGAAAAGACATTCACCAACCCCACATCTGACAGAGGGCTGATCTCCAAAATTTACAAAGAACTCAGGAAGCTAGTTTCCAAAACACCAAATAATCCAATCAAAAGTGGGGTACAGAATTAAATAGAGAAATCTCATTCTAAAATGGCTGAAAGATACATAAGAAAGTGCTCAACATCCTTAGCCATCAGGGAAATGCAAATCAAAACAATGCTGAGATACCATCTTACTTCTGTTAGAATGGCTAAAAATCAAAAACACTAATGACAGTTTATGCTGGAGAGGATGTAGAGAAAGGGGAACACTCTTCCACTGCTTGTGGGAGTGCCAACTTGTACAGCCACTAAGGAAATCAGTATGGTGGTTCCTCATGAAAATGGGAATCAGTTGTAGGGGAAGCTGTAGCCACGCCTACTTCGGGGCTGGCTACAGGTGTGCCTAACCACGCTTGGGAGGGGGGGGACAGGGTGACATAGAGTGAGACTTTCAGGGGACTGCGTTTCTCTTTCGGTTTCACTTTTTTACTTGTTGGACAGACTGCTGCCATGCCGGCTGGCTAGTTTGCTCTGTAAGTAAGGCTTTTCCCTATTAAATACCCTTGTATTTCTACCTGACTCCTTATTGGTAATTTCCCACTATATCTGGTGTCAGAAGTGGGATATTGGAAACCTACACCCCATTTGGGACAGGCTGTGGGTCCCACCAGGCCTGCAGCCTTGGCGGGGAAAAGTCCCTCTATTCACAGGCACTCCCTGCTCCCAGCCAACCCACTGCTGCTGAGCTGCTCCCAGCTTGGAGACTCACACAGACCTCCTACAGTTTTACCACCTTGCGCTTGGCACCAGCTTGGACTGCAGCCTACCCGCACCCAGAGGCCTCCAGCCCTTGAACCGAGTTGGAGTAGGTCTCGGCTTTCAGCAGAGTCCTTGCAGTGGCCTTAAAGCCGTGCCTCATTGAGTGGTTGCAGCCGCAGGGCCGTATACTCTCTAAGATAAGCGCAGCTGCTTTTATGACCTCTCTCCACAGATGCCACCCACCACTGCCAAATGCCGCTGAACTGAAATGCTGAACTGAACAACTGTGCCACCCACTGGTCAAAGATAGTTACTGCATCTGGAGTAGAAATCAGGTAAAATTATGGCGGAATATTTATCATTTGCTAAAATTGGTAATATTTTTGCTTATTACGTGAATTTACTGTTTGAGGAGGATGCTAATCTGCCAATTACTGGCCTACATACCATAATGGCAGTTAGCCTGCTGGCACAAATAATATTACTAGCCAGAGTACTCAGGAATAGGGATAAGGATAACCTCACCACCTTCTTACAGGAAATAACAGCTTTACGCAGTGAGGTTTTGGAGAACAGATTAGGTCAGACCACAATTGTGCAGCAAGTGGAACAGAAATTGGATGATAAGCTTGGCTCTGTGTCCAATACGCTAAAGACAGAGCTGTCTGATGAGATGCAGCTTATTTATGATAAGATAAACACAGAGAGATACTCCATGTCTGAGGCCTTAGAGGCTAGGCTGTCTGCTAGGCTGTCAGAAGACCATGACGAGCTAAAGAATATCTGTAGCCAGCTAGAAACTCAGATAGGCAATGTTACCCAAAAACTAGATGCAAAGGGGCAAAGTACCCAGGATAGGGTTAAAGAATTGGACAATTCCATTCAATAAATTATTGAAGCATCCAAGGTAGCAGATCACAAATTTGGGTCTAGATTCGAATGTTTGGAAGATAATTACAGTACAGGGCTAACAGATTACATAGGTCCATACGGTCGATTACTGAGGACTCAAAATCAACAAATCATGACCTCGAATCTAGACTCCAATACCTAGAAGGCAGTTTCCATACCATCCAGATGCTGCCTAAGGATGATCGTATTAAAGACCTAGAAAAACATGTAGATGAGCAGTTAGAGCAATTTACAGATTCACTAACATGCTTGGAATCTTTTATGATTAAGGAAATTGAAACTTTTCAAAAGGATAACATTAATAGGCTTAAAGATCATTGTGATGCCTCAGAAGCAGAATCACTCCATGGCACCTACTCCATGCATATATCATGAATATTCATCTAAGGTTGTTACTCGTACACCATTAGTGTACCCAGCTACCATGGTAGAAAAGCCAGGTTCTAAGAAACACTCTCATGGAAGGATGGCTTATGAATGGCAACCAATACAGCTAAAGGATCTTAAGAATATTAAACAATAAGTTGTCTCATATGGGCTCCATAGCCCATACGTAAAACAGCTATTACATTCATGGGCAATGTTTAACAGGGAGACAACCACAGATTGGGAATGATTGGTAGCAGTTGTCCTTGAGAATTCATGCCAAATCCAGTGGAAGGCTAATAAGGGAAGAGGCAAAGCTCCCTGAGCATCAGGGCATAAAGGAAGGTTTTGAAGCCCCTCTAGATAAGTTTCTTGGTCAGGGTATTTATGCTGACCCACAGGTTCAGGCTGAATATGATGACGATATACTGTCTCTATGCAGGAAAGCAGCATTAAATGCCTGGGATAAGGTTCGTGAGCCAGGAGAACGCCTAGAAGCTTATACCCAAATAGAACAGGGACCTACAGAACAGTTCCAGGACTTCTTACAAAGGTTAACTTGGGCAGTAGAATTACAGGTAACAGATCCAGAAACAAGACAATCAATTATATATACAATAGCTTATGAGAATGCAAACCCAATATACAAAAAGAATACTTTTGCCTTTAAAGATCAGATCAACTCTGCTAGAAGAATGGGTTTTGTATGCAACCAACATTGACTATAATGTGCAAAATACTGGAGCTTGGGTAGGAGAAGCCATCTCCAAAGGTTTAAAATGGCAACAGGAAATTAAAAGTTCTAGAGGTGAGGATGTAAGGGCTTGGCAAGGAAAAGCACCTTACAGAGGTCAACATAGGTACCAAGAGGCTAGAGGTTACTACTACTATGAACCAGAACCTTGGGTAGAAAGAGCCTTCCCCTGGAGACCATGAAGGCACCAGGAACCTAGATGTTTCAAAATGTGGGAAAATGGGACATACTAAGAGAAATTGTAGACAAAGGAATTCTAACAATGCCTCATACGGAAGGCCACTGCCTTCTGGATTGTGTAGAAGATGTGGTAAGGGCAGACACTGGACCAATGAATGTAGATCGACCAGGGACATTTAAGGAAACCCATTGAGGTCGGGAAACCCTGAGGAGGACCTCAAGAAGTCCCCCACATCGAGAAAGGTTGGATCATTCCCAGTAGCAATGGGAGACAATCTCTCACAGGACAAATAGATAGTTCTTTGCCTATTTTGAAATGATACTGCTCTAGATGGTAGTTTGAATACTGATAAAGAATCAAGTGTGAATGAACAAAATGAAAAACGCATATTTTGGCAAGCTTCTATTAATGATAAAAGGCCTCAATTGAAAGTGAAAATTAATAATAAAGTTATTTCTGGCTTAGTAGACACTGGGGCAGATGTAACTATTATTACTCAAAAGTCTTGGCCTCCGAAATGGCCTCTTAGAGAGGCAAATGTACAATTTTTAGGACTTGGAACTCTATCTAGAGTTCGACAGAGTATAAACTTGGTGGTCTGCATTGGACCGAAAGGACAGAAAGGGATACTGAAACCATACGTGGCAGATATAGCTATAAATCTCTGGGGTCATGATCCCTTACAGCAATGGAATACTCAGTTTAATATTCCTCCAATGTCAGATACAAATTATGTACAATCTTTAGATAGTAGAAAAGATCTGGTAAGACGCTATGGAAAACGGTAACCAACCATCCATGCTGTATAGAAACTAGGTACAAATGATGGACCTTCAGAGGAGCCAAAGGCTCTGCCCTTGAAGTGGCTTACAGATGAACCAGTTTGGATAGGACAATGGCCTATGACCTCTGAGAAGCTAGAGGCTTTAGAAAAGTTACTACAGGAACAGCTAGATGCTGGACATATAGAAGAATCTACAAGTCCTTGGAATTCTCCTGTACTTGTTATCAAAAATAAGTCAGGAAAATGGAGAATGCTGACAGACCTGAGAGCCATAAATAAGGTAATTCAACCAATGGGCTCTCTACAACCTGGAATGCCATTACCTTCCTTAATACCTAACGGATGGCCGATCATAGCCATTGATCTAAAAGACTGTTTTTTCTCAATACCATTATAGGAAAATGATAGAGAAAAATTTGCGTTTACTGTACCAACTCTTAATAATTCACAGCCAGTTAGGAGATACCAGTAGAAAGTTTTGCCACAAGGAATGCTAAATAGTCCTACTTTGTGTCAGCACTTTGTACAGCAACCTTTGGAAATAATTCATAAGAAATTTTCACAATCTCTTGTTTATCATTACATGGATGACATTCTTTTATCAGATTCTAATAAGGAAACTTTGGAATGTATGTTTGAAATGGTGAAGGAAGTTCTGCCTCGTTGGGGGATACATTGCCCCATAAAAGATACAAAGAGGAGATTCTATTAACTATTTAGGTTACAAGATAGACTTACAAATAATCAGACCTCAAAAGGTACAAATTAGGAGAGATTGTTATCAAACTCTTAATTCTCTTCAGAAATTATTAGGGAAATTTCTCAATTACAGACAATTATTGGTGTAGAAGGACATGACTTAAAAAATGGCCCTTAAAGGTGATAAGGACCTAAACAATGCTAGAATATTATCTGCTGAGGCAGAAAAAGAGTTACAATGGGTAGAAAACAGAATATTGGATGCACATGTAGATCGGACAAAATCTTAATTTAGATTGTATTCTGGTTATCTTGCCATCCAGAGAATACCCTTCTGGGATTCTGATGCAGAGGGAAGACACTATATTGGAATGGATATTTCTGCCACATAAACAGAATAAAAAGTTAAAGACATATATAGAAAAGTTTTCTGATTTAATTTTAAAGGGAAAAATTAAGACTTCGTCAACTGACTGGAAAAGATCCAGCAGAAATTATAGTACCTTTAACTAATGAGGAAATTTCCTCCTTGTGGAAGGATAATGAATATTGTCAAATAGCTCTTACTGACTTTTTGGGAACAATTAGCAACAACTATCCCAAAGCTGGCAGAATTAAATTCATAAAAAAGACAGTCTAGATTCTTCCACATATTGTAGGACAAACTCCCATTTCTGGAGTTCTTACCTTCTACACTGATGCCAACAAATCAGGTAAGGCAGGTTATAAAGCAGGTGAGGTAAGTAAAGTAGTTCAAAGTCCATATACATCTGTACAGAAGGCAGAATTATATGCAATTCTCATGGTACTTATGGATTTTACAGAACCTCTTAATATAGTTACTGATTCCCAATATGCAGAGAGAATCGTGTTACACATTGAGACTGCAGAATTCGTTACTGATAATCCTGATAATCCAAAATTAACCTGTAATTTACAATTACAGGAAACTATCAGAAACAGAAGGAATCCTATGTATATTACACACATCAGATCCCATACGGCTCTGCCAGGCCCACTAGCACAAGGCAATGATGAGATTGATCGTTTATTAATTGGAAGTGTGCTAGAAACCTCAGAATTTCATAAGAAACATCATGTAAATAGCAAAGGCTTGAAAAAGGACTTCTCCATTACTTGGCAACAAGCCAAGGAGATAGTAAGAAACTGTCCCACTTGTTCCTTTTATAACCAAACTCCATTGCCAGCAGGTTGTAATCCTAAGGGCATTCGGAGAAATGAGGTTTCGCAGATGGATGTCTTTCACTTTGCAGAGTTTGGAAATTTGAAATATGTGCATCATACTATAGACACATTCTCAGGGTTCCAATGGGCTACTCCTCTTAACTCGGAAAAAGCTGATTCTGTTATTACACACCTGCTAGGGGTGATGGCAGTTATGGGTATACCTGTACAAATAAAAAGTGACAATGCTCCAGCATATGTCTCTACAAAATTGGAACAATTTTTCAAATATTATAACATAAAGCATGTTACCGGTATACCACACAATCCTACACGATAAGCAGTGGTTGAGAGATCCAATAGAACACTTAAGGAGATGCTCAACAAACAAGCTTGGAAGACTAAACCCCCCAAACATAGGTTGCAAAATGCTTTATTAACACTAAACTTTATTAATGCCAATGAGAAAAGACAAACAGCTGTAGAAAGACACTGGACTATGGAGAAGACTGCTGAACTGAATCAGCCGGTATACTTCAAAGATGTACTTACCTCTGTATGGAAACCAGGACATGTATTACGTTGGGGTAGGGGTTTTTCATTGGTTTCTACAGGAGAAGAAAAACTTTGGATACCATCAAAGTTGATCAAGATTCAAGTGGAAAAGGAAAAACCTCTCGATGAGGACAAATGACAGGTATTCTACTATGGTATATCTTATGAACTAAATAGAAACCCCCCCAACGGGAAGGGAATTGTTTTGCTTTTATCTTCACAGGAAAACTCATCTCCAGAAGGCAAAGGACACTGCATGGGTAGATACTTAAGAAGAAAGGTAGCTATAACCATCAAACAAAAGGAACCTGCCATATGGTAAACTTTACAGCTGTCTCTCAGAGAACTCTATTTCTCTTCATTTCCTTGTCCCTATTCAATTAAACCAATGCTGGATTTAGAGGTGGATTTGGCTTTCCTCCTCCAAAATCCAAGCACATTATTTAACTAAACTTTAGAGTTTCTGTATTGTATCAAGAAGCCAATTGATGTAATATAGCATAAAAGAAGAATTTGGGGACTGTCTTTGTATTTTCTTGGATCTTTCTCTCAAGGTGTACACCCTCTCATAATTGTTATGCTCTCATGGTTGCATTCCCCAGCATATGTACATACACAAGCAAACATTTCTCTGCTAACTCTTTATGTTTGAGTCCCACACAGCCAATGAAGACCTGCCTGACAGCAATCCCTGGACACCCTGTAAAGAAAATGGGCCACACCTCCTTGACTGCACTGGATCCAACTTGCTCCATTTCAACTGACACTCCGGCCAGAGGTTCAGGTACTGACTTCAATCAAGTTGAGGATTTCAAGCGAGATCTTCAATCAAGTGAATCCCATCTAACATGGACTGGATACAATCCATTCAAGGTTTTCACTATACTATCATTTTCTTCCTACAGGACCCCACAAGGCTATCGTCGTCCCATTTCAGCAGGAAGTAACTTGGAGGATGCTACGCCCCCTTTCTCCATTGTTGTTATTTAGGATAGTGTATATATCTAGTTAGGGATAGCTTCTTATTGTTTATTGTTGGGATTGGAAGGAGGTGTTCAGGCTTGGACACCTCTTTCAGATGACTTTAGGACTTAGTTAAAATAGTTAGGATGTGACAGAAGCACATTGTTGTATCTTCTTATATTTTACCTTTATGATTGTTAATATTGGATACTTTACACTGTTAAGTTTTAATCCTCTTTTAGACTAAAAGGGGAATCGTAGGGAAATCTGTAGCCATGCCTACTTAGGGGCTGGCTACAGGTGTACCTGACCATGCTTGAGAGGGCATGGACAGGGTGAAGTAGAGTGAGACTTTCAGAGGACTATGTTTCTCTTTTGGTTTCACTTTTTTACTTGCTAGACAGACTGCTGCCACGCCAGCTGGCTAGTTTGCTCTGTAAGTAAGGCTTTTCCCCATTAAATACCCTTTTATTTCTACCTAACTCCCTATTGGTAATTTCCCACTATAATCAGTCTACCACAAGATCCAGCAATTCCACCTTAGGCATATAATCAAAAGAAGCACATCATACAACAGGGACATCTGTTTAACGATGTTCATAGCAGCATTATTTGTAAAAGCCAGGACCTGGAAGTAACCTGGATGCCCCTCAACTGAAGAATGGATAGAGAAAATGTGGTACATTTACACTATGGAGTACTACTCAGTGGGGAAAAAACAATGGAATCTTGAAATTCACAGGCAAATGGATAGAACTAGAAGAAACTTATTCTGAGAGAGGTAACTCATTCACAAAAAGACAAACATGGCATGTATTCACTCATATATGGATTTTACACATAGAGCAAATGATTATCAGTCTACAATCCAAACTGACAGAGAAGTTAGGAAACAAGGAGGACCCTAAGAGAGGCATACATGGTCTCCCAGAGAAGGGGAAAGGGGCAATATCTACTGAGCAAATTGGGAGCATGGGGAGAGGGTAGAGGGAGCTAGGAGAAAGAGAAGAGTAGAAGAGGAGGGGTGAGGAGGACATGAGGGGGCGCAGGAAGGTTGAGTCGGGGGAAGAAATGAGGAGAGCAAGATAAGAGATACCATAATACAGAGAGCCATTATAGGTTTAAAGAGAAATCAGGTACTGGGGAAATGTGCAGAGATCTACACCAACTAACAATCTAAACAACAGAGGAGATGCTACCTTAAATGCCCTCCCCTCATAATGAGATTGATGACTAACTTATATGCTATCCTATAGCCTTCATCCAGAAGCTGGTGGATGTAGAAGCAGACACACACAGCTAAACACTGGACTGAAGTGGAATCCAGTTGCAGAGAAGTAGGAGTGATGAGCAAATGAGTCAAGACCAGACTGGTAAAACTCACAGAAACGGCTGACTTGAACAAGGGGGAGCTTGGACCCCAGACTGATAGCTGGGAGGCCAGCATGAGACTGATCCAGACCCCATGAACATGTGTATCAGTGAGAAGGCCTCGGAAATCTACAGGGCCTCTTGTAGTAGATCAGTACTTATCCTTAGCATAGGAATGGACTTTGGGAGCCTAGACTCACAGGGAGGGCCTAGGCCCTATCCCAAAGAAAATAGCTGACTCTGAAAGATCCCCCCATGGAAGCCTCACCCTCCCTGGGGAGCAGAAAGAGTATGGGATAGGTAGGGTATTAGTTGGGGAGGGGCAGAGGAGGAGTGGAGTGAGAGGGAACTGGGATTGACATATAAAATAATCTTGATTCTAATATAAATTTCAAAAAATGGGGAAAAACACATGAGAACCCATGATTATCATATCAGGCCATGTCATCTTCTTCCTTTTGCACCTCAAGCACTAAAGGTAGCACAGATATCCAGAGAACGGCTGCAGAGTCTCACTCAGGAGAAGAATACTTGTGTAGTATGCATGAAGTCCTGAGTTCAATCTCCAGCACTGGGATTTTACACCTAGCATTGCAACTAAGAAGCCTGAGGAATGTGGGCTGAGGAAATGGTTCAGTGGGTTAGCAAGCACTTACTCTAGAAGTAAGCAGACCCTAGTTTTGTTTCCCAGCATCCATGTAAAAAGTTTGCATGGTTGTATATGCACCCCAGCACTGGGGGTCATAGCACTGCAACAACAGGAGGATCCTAAGATCATATTGGCTAATTGCTTAGCTGAAATGGTGGTGAGTGTCCAGGCCTCCAGGTAGGGAGACACAGTCTCAAGACTGAAGGTGACAGAGAAAGTTATCTAATTCTTGTTCTGGTCTCCACATGTATGGGCATAAGTACATACCCACATATGTGCACACAACACACACACACACACACACACACACACAGAGAGAGAGAGAGAGAGAGAGAGAGAGAGAGAGAGAGAGAGAGGAGGAGGGAGGGAGGGAGGGAGGAGGAGGGGAGGGAGGGAGGGAGAGAGAGAGAGAGAGAGAGAGAGAGAGAGAGAGAGAGAGAGAGAGATAAAAGAAACCTGACCAATGTCATGGCATTTTTTGGACTTCAGAGTTTTTTTTTTTATATTTAAAAATAGGGAAATGGTAAGATTTATGTATTCCCTATAATTGAAAATTGAGCTGCTAAAGATTTTAAAAAACAGCATGTTAACACATCACTGTCTAAAATAGTGCTTGTTTGTGTTTTTATTTGAAAGCACTGTGACATATCGATAATAGTGTACTGCTTTTAATAATGCTCAGATATTTTATTTTCTATTTTACAAATCAATCGTCTTTAACCTCAGGGGGAAAATGAGAATGTATACCAAACAGAACAGCTGTTTCTATTTTCTGCTAACAAATGCAACCCACCTCCAATACACTGAGAATTCATTGTCATTGTTTTGTACCGTTTATTGTAATAGCCTTTTAAGTATGAAGCAAATATAAAATGTAAGATCACTAAAGTGTTCCAATAAACAGGGAAAACTGCTTGATTTTAATTAAAGTGGTCTTTGGGGAGTTCTATTATAGACTTATAAACAGTTTCCATCTCAGTCACACTTGGTGCTCAACAGCTTCAGTCCAGCCTTAAAAGTCCCTTTTGAGAAAATTTGTTTCTCCTTACCCACGTGTAGCTTTCCTTATCTGATAGAGTTGTCATCCTGTCACTGAAAAGTGGCTAGAAGAAACTTGCTTGATACATGGGAGGGCAAGTGAAAGGAAGAAGTGCAACCCACTCATTAGTTTTCCAGAAACAAAGAACTGAGAAAGAAAAGCTGAACAAAACTCCTGTCTAATTATTCCCATCTACTTTCTTTCTCCTCTTTTTTTACTTCTACTTATGGTAACATACAGTACATCAAAACATCTCACCATCGTACAATACAACTACTATTATTTTTGTGTTGTACAACTAATATTATTAAGAACTCACCATGCATATGCAATTCCTCTTGGTGCTATGGAATTGATGGTGACATCCATGCCTTCAAAGAAATCATGTCTACCACTATGGGGACACCCAGAAGTAGAAACTTAGGACAACGGGAGGACACAGGGAATACTCCTTGAGGATCAATGCTTCCGTCTGAGTAAGAAATGTCCCCCATAGGCTCCATGTTTGAACACATGGTCATCAGTTGGTGGCATGGTTTGGTGAGCGAGGGCTTACTGGGACATGTATGTTACTGGGGGCAAGTTCTCAGATTAAAGTTCTGGCCCTACTTCCTCCTGTTCTCTCTTTGTTTCCTAACTTTGATGTGGCCTGTGCCCCTGCTGCTGTGACTTTGCTGTTAAGACAGACTATGTCTCCTCTTAACCTGGAGCCAAATTAAATCCTTTCTCTTTTTTTTGCCTGGGTTTCCATCGAAGCAACAAAAAGTAACTATTACAGTCTACATTCTGCTTTGCCCCTAGAGAATAGCTAAGCTATAAAAGGTAAAGAAATAAAACTAGGTTGGATGGAAACTTGAGTCAGCAATATGAAGCCATGTGAGGAATTCAGCACCAAGTTGACTTTAGCACGAAAGGGGAATGTGGTAAGCTGAGGAGAGGGAGCTAACTAGGATCAGCCCCAGAAAAGCCTGATACCCACTGACAACCAGTCTGTGGGACATATGGATTGAACTCAAACCTCAGCACATTCTGATAGGCCAGGGCTGCACAAAACCAAACTTTGTAACTTAAAACTGAGATACCAATTATTTTAAAAGTTAAATAAGTATCAAGTTACATTAAACACAGACTTTGAATGTGATCAACACTGGCAATGTCATTTTTAGTTAGCTATGTCTTACTAACCAAGTCTAAAGGAATAGTTGTACTATACCTGTGGATCTAAACCATTTAGGGGAGCACTGGTAGCCTGTCTTCATCTAAAACATACAAACATGTTCATTTCCAAATGTTTGTAAGATTTCAAAATGAAAAATAGATTATTGTTTCTGAAGTAACAGAATATAGACCCATTTAAAAAGCAATACCACATCATCTTAAATGTTCTTTCAACTAGCTCTAAAACTCATTTATGTGAATTTAATTCTAAGTGTGAATATTACCATCTCACCAACTTTGAAACACACTTTAATTCTTTCTTCTTCTCCCCCACCAAAGTACACAAGGCAACAAACTGAAAACAACTAAAGGAGTTCAAAGATTCAGAAATGACAATTATATAACTACTATCTACTGATAGCTATGGACCAGTCTAACTGTAATCTATTGTAATATCTGAGCAGTATCTTTTATAAATGGGTCCCCAGATTTCAAAGTTTAATGATAGCCTCATCAGAATGCGGTATGTTCAGGCCCTCAAATATTCCATATTCTGGTAGGAGGTGGTTTGCTGGTTGTATAAAAGTAAGATGGCCACCGGGCATTGGTGGCACATGCCTTTAATCCCAGCACTCGGGAGGCAGAGGCAGGTGGATCTCTTGTGAGTCTGAGGCCAGCCTGGTCTCCAGAGCGAGTGTCAGGATAGGCTCCAAAGCTACACAGAGAAACCTTGTCTCAGGAAAAAAAAAAAAAAAAAAAGTAAGATGGCCACTGTGAGTTACATTAGGATTAGGTACTATTCTAAGATGCATTCAACTAAATATTCTAAAGTATTTCAATCTATACATCAGAGTGAGCATTATTAGGGACTGGACAGATGGAACATCAGTTAAGAGTGGGTACTGTTCTTGCAGAGAACCCAGGTTCAATACACAGTACCCATGTTGGATCTCTCCCAAATGTCTCTAACTCCAGCTCCAGGACACATGATGCCTTGGGCCTTCATGGTATCTATACTCATGTGCACAGAAACACATAAACACACACATTTATTTTCAAACTCATAATTAATGGAAATTTTCTAAAATCAAGAATTCTAAAGCTATGATATTTCCCCATAGTAGAAATTTTCCTTGTATGTCATACTTGCCAACTTAATAAAAGTCAAATGAATCCTATATTACTTTATATACTAACAAAGAACAACATACATATATGAGAATGCCCCATTAGTGAAAATATTAAACATGTACACTTTTTATTAGTAAGATTATATAAGTCCTGTAACATTTTATTTTGTAAGGGTTTCAAATTACGTTGATTTTTTTTACAGTATGATTTTTTCTTTTTTTAATTTAAATTAGAAACAAGCTTGGTTTATATGTCAATCCCAGTTCCCTCTCCCTCCCCTCCTCCCCTACCCCCCACTAACCTCCTATCCCGCTCCCTTTCTGCTCCCCAGGGAGGGTGAGGCTTTCCATGGGGGATCTTCAAAGTCTGTCATATCATTGGATCAGGGACTAGGTCCTCCCCAGCATGTCTAGGCTGAGAGAATATCCCTCTATGTGGAATGGGCTCCCAAAGTCCATTAGTATACTAGGGATCAATATTGATTCACTGCCAGAGGCCCCATAGATTGCCCAGGCCTCCTAACTGACTTGAATAATTAAATTAACTATCAGAATAAATATAAAATACAGTAAGCCAGAATGAGATGCAAATGAGTAGAGACATCTCCAAATCATAAGCAAACAAGCAAATGAAGCTATGTGTCACAGCATTAAATAATCATTCTCCTGACAGTAGACAAAAGAAAAAGAGAGCATGACTTGCTATGTCCTCCTAAATGATTTGGCTGAGGGAAGGTAAAGAGCAGCAAAAAGTGGCAGAGACCAAAGCTCTGCTATCACACATACTGTCAAGTCTCCTTTTGTGCCCCCTCAGAACTGCTCTATCTGTGGTCTCACACATGATTTGGTCACATGGACTCTACTGGAACCAAGACTGTAATATGAGCTCTATGGCTACCAGTGAGTAGCCAAACAATTTCCACACTGAAGCAGGAAAGCTCACCTCTCTCTTTGTCCATACCAATCTTTTCTTTCTAGTTGAAGATGCTGAGGCAACAATGATGAATGCTTCTAAGGACAAGCTACTTTTGGTCTTTCTTCAGGGACTAATGCCATGAAAAGTTCATAGGCAGCTTTAAAATGTTTCAGAAGAGCAACTTAAGTATTAAACATCACTTTACTCTGTGATGTAAAAGTTATAAATCAATATTGACAACATAATCACTTACCCAATAAGTAGATATTAATCTTGTCCTCACTGTGCAGATGAGGTTGCCATGCTCAGAGGGCTCAGCACTCTGCCAGAACCACCATGCTAATAAATGGCAGTGACTCAAGCTCATGGGTGCCCCACCATAGGACACTGCCTTACACGCTGATAACTGGTAAGGCAATTATTAACCACCAATGTGTAGCCTTGCCAGGCGTTGGTGACGCACACCTTTAATCCCAGCACTCATGAGGCAGAGGCAGGTGGATCTCTGTGAGTTCAAGGCCAGCCTGGTCTCCAGAGCTTGTGCCAGGATAGGCTCCAAAGCTACACAGAGAAACCCTGTCTCAAAAAAAAAATGTGTAGCCTTTTATTATGATTTTACAGAAAAAGAATTCTTCCAAATATATACATATGTGAAATTTTTACCTTGCTGGTATTTTATTTTCACTTTGAACAAATCTCTAGGTTACAGAAAGGGTGCTATAAAAATAATTTAAAGAAGGAAGCCAAATTAAGAAATGAGGAAAGACCTTTTACAAACATATTTTAACAAGTAAAGCATATATCTGATTTATATACCTGTCACATGTGTTTTCTAAAACTTCTACATGAAACCTATTTTAAGGTATGCAAATTTAATACGTTGAGAAAGCCAGTATGCAAAGCATCTTAAAGTGCTCTCTTTACTAATGCATGTAACAAAGTATACTGATTATGCAAGTACATTTAATTGGATATAATTAAAATAATGAGATTTAAATACTGATGATTTTAAAAAGAAAAAAATAGAAAGTGGGATGAGACATGAGATGCATTCAAATGACAATGAGACATGCAGTGTCAGCTCTACTCTAGTATATGACACTTGTTTACAGGGAGTTGCTGCTGGCCATTTTCTCCCCAATTTTAGACAGGTAGTTTACAGATGGAGTCACTTGGTAATATGAAAGATTTCACCAAAGGAAAAAAAGGATTTCACTGAACAATGTAGTACTCTGCGTTTAGATAACATCTCTTTTTACAACTATCTTGGGAGGGAGACAGGGGCCATTATGTTCTTCAAAGGAAGGCATCAAAATGACCAAAAAGATAAGAAAGCAAATTTCCCACAGTGACTTGAGTTTGGTTAAATGGACACAATCTCAAAAGCTCTCACCAATGTCACTCTGACCTGAATTTATCAAGTCTAGGTATTCTCTCAACTGTGGTGGCTATCAAGAGGTGAAGAACACAGCTAGTATATGAAAGGGATAGGCTCAAATCTACAGGCTGTAGGTGCTTTTCTGGGTTTAGGGTTTTGATAAGCTGCTGTTTCTGACATGGCTGAAGTGAGAAAGGCAGGTGCAGAGCTGATGGCAGGGAAAGACTTGGAATTTTTACTAAAATTCTTTTCTCATGTCTTTGCTTCACTACGTACAAAATAGAAAAGGTCACATACGTGGAACTTTCATTAAGTTAGCCTGAGGGTAAAGCTTGTTTGGTATGATGTTCCAATTTTCTACAATATAGAGATTGAAAAGGAAGCTTTGAAGTCTACATGGTCCTATAATGTCTTAGGAAAAACAACGATATACTGTCTTCAATTAACTCTGACAATAAGCAGATTCCATTACCACTTACTGATGAAGATTAGTGATACAGATATAGATGCCATGGCAAAAGCCATATTAAGGGTAAGGGTAAAACAAGAGAATAATTCGGGAATAAACATAAATCCCAGGCTGAATTCCAGGTTGAAGCCATTAAAATTTATTCAGATATAATTTTAGCTTCAGACTGCTGCAGTGCAGAATCAAAGGGTGCCGAGGTATAAGGGCCACACCCACTTTTAGGGATCTGTTTTTAAAGTATAGTGCTTCTTTATTACCATTGTCAAGATTCTAAATACAAGCAATACACTCAACAGCTAAGGGCCCAGTATATGAAGCCTATTTATAGCACTAATATCCTCTAAGGCCTTTGGTTTGAGAATCCTAACTCTATAGGCAGCACAGCATGTCTATCACATGAGCTTTCACAGTGTTTCCAACCCGCATGTTGAAAATGCACTGGCTGAGCTGACTGAAAACAAAACAAAATTAATGATGTCAATTGACTGGTGGCATTAACAGTCCAAGATGCCTCTCAGAATTCATCAAGATAATGACAGAATCAGGATAGAGAAGATAACTAATGCAGCTCAACAGTATCTGCTAAAATCAATGCAATTTTTGTCAAAAATGTAATATTCCAAAATCATTCAGTCTGATTGGTGGCATGAAATACAGCAAAAATGGATTTCAAGTCCAGGATGCAGCTGGATCTCCCCCAATCACAGGTTCTGGGTGCTTCTCTTTGTAGCAGGTATCTGCTCCAGGAGCTGAAGCACCTATGACTGTTGCCTCATGGTACAGTTAGGAAAATAACAAAAAAGGAACAAAGTTTTATAAAACCATTGTTTAGTCGATTGAGTCAGGCATAGTTACATTGAAATACTTTGGAAAGATGCAACTAATAACAAACTATGCAAATCAAAACGACTTTTGTTAAAAATAGGTGTGTCTTTAGGGCTGACACTCAAACTGTGGATGACATCAGTACTAAAAAGATATCTAAATATCTGTTGGTACAGTGAAAACTACTTGCCCAAGATGCTAAGTGAAATATGAACCTTGTGACATGGTGTAGCCATCTTACCTGTTGAGTACAAGATACTGAATAACCTAATTCTTTGATGTTTTAAAAAAATAGAGACCTACACAGGAATCAACAAACAAGTTAAGTTCTTGCTTTTCATTTAAAAACAAATACTAAAAACAACAATAACAAACAAATGAGCAAATTCTTTCTTTCAAGGGAGTAAAATAGGAGCATCCCAGCAAGAAAGCCCTTTTCTTCTGGAACTCTTAAGTACATTACTTTGAGAAGCTCCTGAAGATATACGAGGCTTCACACTTTCAGCTTCTGATAAGATTCAAATGAAGTATTTTCTGTATGTATACAATCACTATATTTGTATAGTCAAAAAACTATCAGGATTGCCAGTAAGGAAGCGTGAGACTGAGATGTGGACATAAGCCCTCAGTGTAAACTAAACACCTGAATCCTGGCTTCAGGAGTTAACAGGACTAAAGCACAAACCAGTCCCTAGATCTTTTAGATTTCAACTTAATCAACAACCAAACAGGTAATAGTTATGATCTATCAAGCAGCTTAAGCTTTGTATTTATTAAGCTAAAATAAGGTATCCAGAATGATAATGAAGCTTCTAGATATATCATGTTTAATAAGTAGAAATGACTACTACTTTATGTTAATTTCCTCATTTAGCATCTATGAGGTGTCAATATTCTCATCCTAGGAAAGATTAATTATATAATTACCCTAAGTCTTGAAGAGTTTCACTACATATCTGTCCACATCCTTCCATCTATCTTATACTTTACATTGCCCACAAATCTTGTTCTTTTGTCACCATAAAATATATTAAAATGTGAATGGATAGTTTGGCGTCAGAGTACAATGCATGAGGATAGAGATTAGACAGCCAGTTGTTACCCCACTATCATCTTGCTCACTTGTCCACATTTCAGAACCTGTTATGTGTCAGGTCCTATGGTAAGTGCTGGCATGGCATCCATAGTCTAACAGACAAGATCCTGTCTTCATGGAACTCAAACTCTCTGAAGGCAGTAATTATGCACTTTTGGGGTTTTAGTAAAGGAAATGAGCAAGGTACTAGAAAAGGGTCTAAGAGATGGATCTCATTTAGTCTGATGAGATTATCAAAACAACAGCCTTTTAGAAGAAGAAATTAAGAGTAGAAATTGGATAGGAAGAGTTGATGACACAAACTAATTATGCACCTAAGAAGGAACTTCACCTGGCTTTCAAGGATGGACAAAAGGCATGAGGATAGGAAGACATCAGTACCTGACAAGAAACATGCTCAGAGCAGGGTGCACTGATGGGAAATGTTTTTCTGTATATATGTTTGTCTTACTGGTTGATGAATAAAACACTGATTGGCCAGGCAGGATGATATGTAGGACTAGGAGACAAGGGGGATTCTGGGAAGTGTAGGCAGGGAAGAGTCATCATGTGATCCTAGGAAGTGATATAGCTGGGCAGAAGCTGCCACAACTAACCATAGAGGTCTGGATGTCTGTACAGACAGGCGGAAGTGACATAGCTGGGCAGAATCAGGATATAAGCAAAGACAAATAGGAAATCTCTCTCTTCTCTGCAGAGCTGCTAAGCAGTCATCATGTAGCAGGCAAAGGAGTTGAAGGTCCAGCATTTCCCAGTAAGCCAAGACCACATGGAAATACATGGATTAATAGAAAATGGGTTAATAATTAAGATAGAGCTAGCCAATAAGAAATGCTAGTCATGGGCCAACAGCTTTATAATGTAGAGTCCCTGTGTTCATTTGGGGCTGAAGTGGTGGTGGGGCCTAGCCAGGACAAGAAAGCTCTCACTAAGATGCATGGCAGGAGTAAAGAATAAACCATGACACATATAACATTAATGACTTCGGAGTTTATCCTCACTCACCTGTGGAAATTCCAGTTTGTTTTTTAAGGCAACTCACAATAAGTACAGTGTGGACACTTTTGAGGGACTGTGGTTGCTTGAAAGAAAATGGCCCCTATGGGGGTGGCACTAATAGGGTGTGTAGCTTTGTTGGAGGAAGTGTGTTACTATGGAGCTGGGCTTTGCGATCTCCTATGCTCAAGCTATGAACAGTGTGGCACTCAGGTCACTTCCTGTTCCCTGTGGATCAAGATGCAGAAATCTTAGCTCCTTCTCCCATACCATGTCAGCATGCATACCACCATGAAGATAATGGACTAAATCTCTG
This sequence comes from Cricetulus griseus, assembly GCF_003668045.3. Lineage (NCBI taxonomy): Eukaryota > Metazoa > Chordata > Mammalia > Rodentia > Cricetidae > Cricetulus > Cricetulus griseus. The sequence continues at coordinate 167,110,239 of NW_023276807.1, forward strand.
AAACTGTAAGCCAGCCCAAATTAAAGTTTTCCCTTTATAAAAGTTGCCATGGTCATGGAGTTTTTTCACAGGAACAGAAACTGTAAGTGACAAAGACAAGTTGGTACCAGGGACTGGGGTATTGTTATGAAGGTCCTGACCATGTTTTTGTTAGGAGAGTTTATACTTTGGGAGTTTGGGTTAGGAAAGAGTGGAATGCTTTAAGTGATACTTAAAGGGCTGTACTAGTAGGAGCATGGAAGAGAGTAGTGGTGAGAGTAATTTGAATTGTGAGAACATCGCTCAAGAAATTTCAGAGGAGAAGAATTTTAGTATGTCACCTAGAGATTGTTCTTATTTGCCCTTGTCCAAAGTTTACCTGATGCGAAAGTCAAGTTTTGGATTAATTCTGTTGGTAGAGGAAATCTCAAAACAGCCCAGTATAGACTCTGTCTGTGGTTATCAGTGTAAACTCTAATCAATATTTACAATAAAAAGGAACAAGCTGAGCAAAGAAAAACACAAAATGTAAAATCTAAGAAGAAAAGAAGCATCAGAAAGTGGAATGGAGCTAGTTCCTGTGTTCAAGGAGATAAACAGATTAAGAAATAAGATAAAAAGGAGTAGTGACCTTAGGGCAAAATGCCACTCAACTAAATTTCCAACACATGAAAAGGAATTAAAGAAAAGCTTAAAGCCAGGTGTGGTGGTATATGACTTTAATCCTAGCATTGGGAAAGCAGAAGCCTGTAGATCTCTGAGTTTGAGGCCAGCCTCATCTGCAGATCAAGATTCAGGATAGCCAAGCTTAGGAAGTGAAGGAAACCACTGAAAACAGAAAGCTGGTGAAGATGTAATTGAGTAAGAGGGCTATGTTCCAAGCCTAGTAAGCAGCAGAAATTGGCAGCTTTGGCCACAGTGTTCTGGCTTTTGAGGTCTGACAGACATAAGGGTGTACCTGAATGGAGGCATAGACAGGCCATTGGGTAGAGCTGTGAAGGTGAACCCTGGATAGCCTTGGAGACCCCAAAATGCTGGAGATACCTGCCAAGGAGAGCTGCTACCAGAGTTGATCCCACCCAAAAGAAAGAAGTGTATTGCAGTCAACAAAACTGAAAGGAATTGCAGATATGAAGAACATTTTGACATCAGATATGGAGATGCAGAGTTTGTACAGCTTGGTTTTGCTCTTGCTTTGTATTAGTATTTCCTTGCTTGCTCCCTTCCCTATGTTTTGGAATGGCAATATATGTCATTATGTATTGAAGTGTGTGATCTGCCTTTTGATTTTGATAGTACAAGGGATTGCAAGTCTCTCAGAAAAGACTGAAATTTAGACTTTGAAGTAAGTTTGAGACTGTTAATAGACTATGGAAACTTTTCATATTGAACTGAATGCATTTTTGCATTATAATATGGCTACAAGACTATGGAGGCCAGGAGTAGAATGTGGCGATTTGAAAGAAAATGGCTCCCATAGTTAGTGGCTTTATTAGGGGTTTTGGCCTTGTTGAAGGAAGTGTGTCACTTTGGAGGTGGGCTTTGAAGTCTCCTATGCTCAAGCTATGAACAGTGTGGCACTCAGTTCACTTGCTGTTGCCTGTGGATCAAGATGTAGAATTCTCAGCTCCTTTTCCAGAACCCTGTCTGCCTACATGATTCCATGAAGATACTGGGCTAAATTTCTGAAACTGTGAGCAAGCCCAAATTAAATGTTTTCCTTTATAAGCATTGCCGTGGTCAAGGTGTCTCTTTACAGCAATAGAAGCTGTAGCTAGGACAAAGAAGAAGCTGGGAAGTCCAGAGAAAAGCTGGAACAACCAGGACAACAGTGATGACATCTTAAAAGTAGGAAAAATAGCAGTCACAGATTCCAAAGTATTTCAAGTTCCCCAAGGGGCAGCATACTGCCTGACAACACTAGGTCCTCAAGCTGAGTAGCTGGTGTTTCTATAGCACCCCCAATCCACGTGTATTACCTCTTCCTTGGCACAATAAATCATCCAGGACGCATAAAAGACATAGGAAGAGGCTGAGAAAATGACTGCTAAACTCCTAAATGAGCTGGCAAGACTCCACTGATGAAAACCTCTTAATGTACAGCAAAAACCTTTGAGAAACAAAATGTCTTTCCCTGCTCTGACAATGGAGAAATTTAGAAGTCACATATGGTTCTGCTAGGTGACTTTCTAAGCTTGTTAGAGAAATGTATTATTTAAAACAGCCTAGGGCTGTGCTGCTGGCAACAGTAAAACAAGAAGGGTACTGAAAGATAGTCCTTTTAAGGCCTGGGGAAAATGTGTTAGAATAGAAATCTATACCTATCATCCCATCTTCCTTTTGCTGAAAATGTGGTCTCTGTCATTTCTGCACAAAACAGAACTATTTTGACTATTAGTAACAAATGTAGTTCATATACAATAAACTGACAAGGGAGTTTCTCACCCATGTCATTTAAAAATTTTAGCCTTTTTGTCCAAAAGAATTTATTTTCCTAGAATTATAAAACTAAAATAATCTAGAAAATCAACTCATTTCCCATGTGGAAATGAGGACATAGAAGAAAATCAACTCAATTCCCATGTGGAAATGAGGACATGGAAATCAATGATTATAGTGAACAACATTCACAATTTAATCATTAATGCCAACACCTCTCAAAAATGTTTCCCATACTTAAATAGGTCAAGAGTACTAGCAATATGATAGCAAAGAATAGTTGGTGAACTTAGGTATCAGCTTCTCTCCTACTAGGATCAGATTAAGGACAACTATTGGTTTCTCAAAATTTAAAGTTTTAATTGTCATTAAATTAAGACAGTGTATCATGTATGCTAGAGTGATATGCACAAGTGTTTGGGCACAAATAAAGCTTAATTTGTAAAGAAAAAAGAGGCCTCAATGGTCTCACAGGCTCTAAGGTCCAGTCATGGCTCTCACAGGCTCTAATCCAAAGCTGACTAGAAACACCTTCACCACTGCTTTGAAGAAGCTCAAAGTGTGGGTCATGGCTAGATCCAGGTAAAATGGGGAGCAAAATTGGATTTCAATGTAAAGAGCTTTAAAGTTGAAAACATAATTTGCCTTCTTTCAATTCAGAAATCACATTCTCCTGTGCTGAAAATAAAGCTTTCAGTGCTACTTTCTGTACTTTTGGAATGCCTTTGGAGTCTTGAAAATGCTTTTTTCTGCAGAAACTAGGAAGTGGTGCATAAGAGCATCAAATGATGCTTTGGTCTTCTTTCTCTAAGAGTTATTTTTAAGAATGGCAGTGGCTATGGAAGATGATAAAAGAAGATCTTACAAGTTCATAGGAGCTTAAGGTTGAATAAAACAAAAGTGTATGGTGTTCATCTCTGTTTTATCTAAGAAAACACAGCTGTATCTTATAAGCTAAAATTCAGACTCTGACAACCTAAAACATCACTAATATCCAAGCTTATATAAACAGAAAGAAATTAATAACTCTCATTTACTAAAAAATACTTTCCTTTAGTTTGCACTGAACGCTGATAAAGCTGGAGCAAAACTGTCTTTATTAGCAACTCACTTTTGTCCAGGATTAAAGACAAATGACTAAGCCTGAATCATGGTTTTTAATTAAAAATCAAACCAAACCAAAATAAACCGTTTAATGGTTTATTTACAATACAGATAGATATTTAGCAATGAAATCTTAGAAAATACTGAATTTTGTATGAAACTACAAACTAAATGTTATTTTTATTACTACTGGTATCCTGCAACACATAGCTCAACTAAGTAAAAATAATTTATTTTAACTTTTGCTAAACAATCTTGTAAGGCCATTGAAAATAAACATACTCCAACTATGTCCACATACACAAAAGGAACCAATATGTCAAAACTACAGTAAATAGTGTTACAATGTCTTTCAATTAATGTTAAGCCAACTGTAGTTCTGCAAACAAGAAAAATGTAAAATCAAAATCCACAGCATCTACTCAAACAGATTAAACCTGCTTTCTTTCTCCCCAAAAAAATTTTCAAGAAATACAACTAAATTATTTAATTACTCTAAATGAACCCAATAAGTCACTATTGTTTAATGCAAAAATAAAACCTGCCACATGCAATTAATGTCTGTTATCACTGCTTCAATTGATCTAATGTTTAGTGCACATAAAACATTCAAAAGAAGTTCTATACATCTTACAGTAGTTCAGTGGAGAAGTCCTGTCCCAGGGGTAGGTAAATCTGAAGTACAAGAAACCTCTGGATCAGTCCAACTAGAACAAGAGAGAAAAAATATGAAATGAAATTTTCAGGCCCCTAAAATGTGCACACAAACAGACACAGTCAGTGCTCCCTGCAAGCGACATAGTCCAGCACTTCAGGAGCAGGAAGGCATACAGGAGCACCATCCATGATTTATAACCCGATTATAAAGGTGAGAGTGATGACAACTGAGTCAAATTTCAACAAATGCTGTATTTTAAAGTCCCATCTGTGGCAATGGTGATATTTTTATAAAAATCAAACAAAGGGATTTTTATTCACTCTTTTGTTATGCCATAAGACAATGTGAGCATGGAACTGCACTCTACACACACATATAAAATTGAACTATGGATTCCCATCAGTGTGGTCATAAAAACATGTGGCAATTATTTTTATTCTCTGACAGGTTTTATACTCTTACTAAACAACTCAATAAAGAAGAGCAGCTCAAGAAAAACAACTCTAATTATGGCAACTACAAGTAAAGGCTCAACGAAGCAAATCTTAGTCATATGATCTTAATGGTATCTACACTTAGTTGGATGAAGGAACATAATTTCACTTATAATCCCTTTTGTTAACATGATCTTAATTAATTCTCACTAAGAAATTATAGCTTTTATTCCTTATCATTAGTTTCATATGGATAAGAAATGTTAAGAAAAAACAACTCACATGGCATTTTTGATAGCTGTAGTCTACAACTCCTTAAACAGTTGATTTTTATACTTTCTCTACATTCCCTCTAAGGTTTTGAACTTTTCATTGATCTCTCAATTTATGATGCTTTCAACAGATGTCTTAGTGAATTGGTATGGATGGATTGTAGAAGAACTTGGCGGGCAAGCCATATAGAAGATTCTGGGTTTAATTCTTGATGAAATAAAAAAATGGGAACAAAAACTCACAAGGATCATACCTCCAAAAAATGTGCAGGTTAGGAACATTTGTCTGTGTTGCATATGAAATAAAGATGTCATAACTTTGTCTATGACCTTCTAGAAATCCAAAATTAGAAACAAACAGGAGTTAAAAAAGCCTTTAAGGAAGAGCCAAGTCTGATGGTGCTTCCCTACAATCCAGCACTTAGGAAACAGAGGCAGGAAGATCAAGGTTCATCTTCTAGTTCAGAGCCTACCTAAGCTATGGCTGGAGTGTTTGCTTAGTGTGTACAATGCTGGGCCCAATTCCTAACACACACACACACACACACACACACACACCCCCACCCATATACACAGACATAGGGCTCCAAGGAAAGCAACTGATTTAAGGTGATATGTCTTATTTATGCTAGTAATAAACTTAATAAATTTAAGCAATTTAATCACACAATAACCTTTGATCATTTTGTACAAAGACTTCTGATTTGTGGTTCCTACCGTAAGCTGTTTTATAGCATTCCTGAAAAAAGAAAAAGCTACTTCTATGTTTTATACCAACTTTTCTATAAACAAACATAATTGGCCAAAAATGTATATTAATGCTTTTCATCAAATATACATGGATGAATGTTTTTATCAAATATACAAGGATAACTTCTTTTAAAGCTTATATCAAGCTTTATCTGTGTTCAGAGAGAAATCCTAAGTTACACAAAACAGAAACGGGAGATGGAAGGCTCTACCCTAGAAAATTCTCTAGGAATGTGTTCTACCACATTTTTAGAGAGATGCAGTGTGGCAACCAGAGTTCTGACCCACAAAAGCAAAGCGAAATAGCAAAATGATGCCATCTCAAATCAACTACCTTCAGTCATCCTCTCTGGTCTCTGGCACTGAGAGTACTGCCATTTCCACAAGGGCCTCAGTCGTAAACAGAGCTTGGAAAACACCAGATCAAGTCAAACCAGCCCTTTAAAAGGTCCCTAATCTATGCCACAAATCTCACTGAACCAGTATTATTTCCTTCAAGCACAAAGAGCTGCATGTAAAAGACCATTTTTAGAAATGGAAGATCTCTTTCCTCAACAAAACTGTCATTCAACATTCTCACACACCAAGGCCCTTCTTTCCAAAAGCCTTTCAGTGTGATGATACCACAAGGTGATGATATGACAAAGATAAGAGTGTTTTAATAACATTTAGCAAGCTAATTCCATATGGCAGTAATGCTAAATAAACTCCATTTCAGTATATATTTCCCTGGCCTGGGAAATTTAAACTGGCTCTTCATGTCTGCACTGTATTTAAAATAACTTTAATTAATACTGAATATAGGCCTCATTTTTTAAAAAAATGGCCATCAAATACATAAAATATATAGAAATTCCTTGTTAAAGGGATATAGTCCCCATTTCTTTTTCCTTTTAAATACTTAAAGACATACTCAACTTGTAAAATACTAGTTTTAAGCAGTGTTCTTAGAGTTGTTTCATTGGAACAAATGACAGATTGCATGCCTCACATACATTTTATAAGGACTGCATCATCCAAGAAATGGGATGAGGACACAGACAATCATTCCTCCTCACCACCCAGAAATCTCAGGATGAATCACAGCCTTAGCATATCCTTAATTTCTTTTTCATCCCTAAAACTAGGCTAATAATTTCCATCTGTATATCAAAGAATCATCTGTATGAATTAGCATTATCATTTAACAAAGATTATTGATCAACTGATCACATGCTGTGCACAAGACTTGAAGTTTTTTTAGTAAATAAGACTGTCATAATCTATACCCTCCTGGAATGTACAATATGGTTTCACAAAAGAGGAGGTCAAAGTTCTATGAGAGCATTTAACTTGAGGGGAAGGAGATGATCAGTACAGGCAGTACTGAGGAAATATCGAAGGAACTAAGCTTGGAACAAAAAGCAGGGATTGACTGGGAGCTGGGCAGTGGTATAGGAGAGAGGAACAGAATGTAGGAGGATTACTCCATCTTATGATGGAGGTAGGATGTCCATGGGGAAGGAAGGGTATAACAGCTGAAAGGAACCTTAAAATGCTCAGTCGGCTGGTATATGACACTGAAGAGGGAAAAGAACAGATCTGAAACTCAGTCATATGGAGCCTTAAAAGCCATGTGAAAGAGAGAGGCCAACCTAAAATCAGTGGGAAGCCAATCATTCATGCATGTGTTTGATGCAGATTAACTTGATTGTGTATCAGGGAAAACAAGACAAACTAAACAGTTTCTATTAATTGAATTGGCTTTCTGAAAATGGTTGGAAAAACAGTGAAACAACTAACAAATACACACATGTTCAGTGCTGTTCACAGTATGAGAGGAGGGCAGGAGATGGGCCAAAGGGCTGAAAAACAGGACTATGAAGTCCAGGTGTAACTTAAGTACATGTCAGGTGGGTCACATTCCAAGGTGGCACCTTAGTAAAGGCTGGGAAGGAGGAAGAGTGTGCTGGGTGCCAAAACAGCAATGGCCTAGAACGGGTAGGATGCAGGCCAGAGGAAGAGTAATAAGATAGAAAGCCAGTGAGTTAAGAGGGAATCAGACAGTCACATTCCCATACAGAAATTATTTTTACTTTACAAAATGGGACATTTTTCAAGAGAAGGTAACATGTTTTACATATCACTTATAATTGAAGAGGTCTACTCTGGCTGCTAATTTGATAACAGACTATAGGGAGGCCCAACAGAAAGTAACTGCAATAATCCAGGCCTGAGAGAAGTGTGAGCAGTACTGCTGAGTAAGAAGCAGGCAAACTTTCAATCTCTTTCCCAGTACCACTGATATCTTCTTAATGGATTCAGAAAATAAAGAAAAATAGAAACAAGAATTTTGGTCTCATCAATTGAAAAGACAATGTTGTCTGCCTAGCAAGTTAAAGGCAGGGATTAAAAGAATCACAAGCAGCCTTGGCCAGGAGCTGGGTTTTACACACACTACACATAGGTGGTCCTGATTTGCAAGATTGAAGTAAGACAGAAATGGTATTAAAATCTATGATCCTGAAGCTGATAACCAGGGAAAACATGTAGCCATAGGGCTAAACATAAAGACTAGCATCACTGCAGCATCCAGGTGGCAAAAGGAGAAGAGGAAAAACTAACAACAACCTAGAACATGTTGTCGGATTAAGTACACAGTTGGATGAAGATGGACATTGGAGATATCCACGGAGATAAGTGAAAGATGTGTATCAAGGAGGTGCTGGTGCTCTCAGATGCTCCCAAAGGTGAAGATGAGAACTGAGAACCCCTATAGGCTCAGGAATACAGAGAACTACTCACTCTGATAAGAGCACTTCATAGAATGGTGAGATCAAAGACACTTAAGGGTTTTAAATATAGCAAGACATAATTTAAAAAGAATAGCAAAGCAGCAGTAAGGAGACCTGGGGGAACAACAAGAAGCCATCCTCATCTTTTAGAACAGCTGAACTCAGGCTTCAGGGATGCAGATGGCCACAGACACACACTATTTGGTTCAGATGACTCAGCAGGGAAACCAATGACTTTGAATGTGACTCTTGAATACAAAATCCCTACTGGATATGTATGTATGGCAGTGATGCTTCTCATACAGGCAACGCCATACAACACCATCCAAGCTGAAGGATGGCAGAGATTTATCTAATTGGTAAATGATAGACTAAAGTGTCATTACCAAAGGCAGATGGTTACAGTTAGAAATTAGAACAGAATTGATCTCATTGTGACACATTTAACAAACTTATCTGAACATCAACTGTAAATCATCTCTGAGATAGGGATTACAAAGATGATGATTAACAAATCCCCTGAGAAGTATACAGTGTGATAATGAGTGTCACATGCTCCATCATTTGATGGGTGTTTTTTACCTAGCAGGCTCATTGGTCTGGGTTCAATTCCTAGCAACATAAATAAATCATATTAGAAAGAATATGTATTGGGTGCCTTCCATGCACCAGACTATGAAAAGACGTGCTGTTTGTACCTGATTTTTATGTTTAATTTTCTTTGTAAACTGTACAGATTCTAGGCTTTATGTACCATTTCAAGCACTATGTAACACATATCCAACTAGGAACTCTGAGAAACTTTACTTATTGCAGCAAATTAATTACAACCTTTTAACAATAATTAGTCTCTTTCAAGGTTAATTTCTTGTATTAGGTTATAAAGAAACAACAAAAACCACAGGGTGATGGGGGAATGCCCTTCTGTATATATGTTTCTTTTATTGGCTGAGGAATAAAACACTGTTTGGCTAGTAGCCAGGCAGGAAGGATAGGCAGGGCTACCAGACCAGAAGAAGGCTGGGGAGAAGAAGGCAGAGAGAGATACCATGTAGAGACTGGGAAGATAGGACATGCCAGGCATTCTCTGGTAAGATAAGGCCATGTAGAAATACACAGATTAGTAATTATGGGTTAATAATTAAGAGAGCTAGCCAATAAGAAGCCCTATCCACTGGTCAACAGTTTAATAATTAATATGTCTCTGTGTGCTTATTTGGGGCTGAAGGGCGGCAGGACCTGGCGGGAAAGAAAACTCTAGCTACAAATGAGTCAGATGGCTCAGCAGCTAATGCATTTGCTTGCCAAGCTGACCTGAGTTCATTCCCAGAACCCATATGACAAGAGAGAACTGTCTCCCACAAGTTATCTTCTGACCCATATGCACACCATGGTGCATGCATACGTAATTTGTAATAACAAATTAAAAACAACTGATTTATTATTTTAGGATTCATCAAGTACAATTTAACTCAGAAAGATTACTGTGTAGGAACAGTCAAAAATATTTAATTTCATTATGAAACTTTCCTCATAAGTGTCTAATATAGTTAGAAATACAAATGAACTATCGAATGTCAAGTTTGCATAAAGTATGTATTAACTCTTAAAATAGGAATACATAATGATAATTGAACTTAATTTAGATGTTAATTGAAAGCCGATTTTCCTCTATTCAAGGCATGCTTTTCAATTTCAGTTTAAACATAAGAACCTCATTCAGAAGGTCATTTTATACAATTAAAAATAACTACAAACTTTGTTATCCAAACATCCAAAGAGTGCATCTGAACAGCATTAATGCCAGGGAGACCAGAAAAAATGTTTCATTTGTTACACTGCTTCACATGCCACGGGAAAGCTAGATTAATTTTTAATTGCAGGGCATTGTGTAAGAAACATATTAGAAGATTCTTCTGTTTCTTCTAATTAAAAGCCATCATTGCTACATTTAAAGAGGTAATTATAACACATTAAACCCCGTTTCTGAGAAAACTAAGGAAAAAAAATCTGAATAACAGTAGAAAAAGGGAGATAGGGAGACTGTATTTAGTCACTTTGGTAAAGGAGGAATCTTTCTCAGAGCCAAATGAGAAGGCTGCCAGGACTGGCTGATACCATCAATATCATGACTGGTATTGATGCACAGGGCACTAAAAGGAAGTCGGATTGTCTTTACAAGCCAAACAATAAGGGCAAAAAAGAGTAGCCAGCTTCTAACAGCCAAGTTCCTGGAAAGTATCTGTTTCATAAAGTCAATATCCCAAAACAGAAGAACTGTGTCTCTCATAAGGAAAAAAAAAAAAACAAAACTGTAATTTCAGATATGCTTGCCTGACTTACTTTAGTTCACTTTACTTACAAACACAAATGTATATGAAAGTGAAAAAGAACACCAAAACATGCAATCAATCACATACCCAACTAGGAACTATGAGGAAGCCAAATTTCCTTGTGGCAGCAAATTAATTTTAAAACTTTAACAATAATTATCCATTTTCTTTTAAGGCTGATTTCTTAGTTTATAAAGAAACTCTGAGAAAACACTTTAAATTAAATCATCTTCCATCCCTAATTTGCATGTCTTGATTTACTTCTTAGAAATTTAAAATGTCACTTAGTACTTGAAATGGTACATAAAGCCTAAAATCTGTACAGTTTACAAAGGAAATTAAAATTAGAAATCAGGTACCAATAGCTGTCCACAGTGCCTGGTGCATGGAAGGTACTCAATACATGCTCTTTTTAATATGTTTTATTTATGTAGCTAGGGATTGAAGCCAGGCCTGTGAGCCTGCTAGGTAATGTTCTATCACTCAGCCTTATCTGCAATCCCCTAATAAATATTCTCAATGAATGAAGACAAAGTAAAGGACAAGTACAAAAAAAGAACTACCAATTTATTTCTACAAAAGAACAGAAATATATATTTAACCAATAAGAGACAGTGAAAAATCTGACAATATTTATACATTACTCAAATTAATCACTTTATTGAAAGTTTAGTCTGGTGACAAAGCCTTAAATTCCAACCTCATATCCACCAACAACTGCTCTTCTGGACCACATCTCTAAGTCACCTTGTAAGGTTCTGTCTGCTTTAAAATGCCACGGTTAATTTTCACAATGGAACCAATTACTGCAGCTATTTGCTAATGAATATATCTATACTTGTTAGATATTTTTCCTAAAGATTTATTAATTACTGTTACTAATAATGTTTTATGTATTTTTTAAATCTTTTTTTGTTCTTTAAAAAACTGAAGTTCTTGTAATTTATGAATTCTTGAACTCCTGTCAAAACTTTACCTTAACTACCTAATTTTCTAATAAGGTATTTATTAGAAATGTGTTTATGCTCACCTGTAAAGGAGCACTGTGGAAAATCCCTCATACAAACTTAGTGCTCAACAGATACTATTATAATAAGTGACTACTAAAATAATCTTCTAGGATTTAAAATAGTTCTAAATTTAAAGATAGTGAGGAAGGATATTTTTCTACATACAGTTATTTTCTACATTAAAAATATCACATGACTTCACACCAGCAGATGCCACAGAAGTCCTATTAATATGCCTGCTTCTAAGACACAAAATGTAATTCTATCAAATGTTGATTTCCAGTATTAGAAGTTTTACTCACGGATTTGCTTATTCTCCTTTGGTAATTGAATTCTGTTGGTCTGGCTGCTGCCTTCCAGGATAAATACAAAACTTTTAACTTCTTTATCAAACTCCTATGGGACAAAATGAAAATAGCAGTAATTGAAGCATATTTTATTTGCCTTCTTTTGTAAAAGTTGGAACTGCAAATTCCCAGGAAAAAGTCTTTTTGTTGTTGTTGTTGTTAAACAAGACAAAAAAGTAGACTCAAACCTTAATGAGGCTTTCATCCTGAGACTTGCTGGGAATGGAACACAAAATCACACTAGCCATGTGGCTAATTTCTTATTATAAGAAAACATGTTTCCTCCAAATGAACAAAAGTTCTCTGACTTCAGGGATTCCAAAGCCACTAATGGCTCTGGGTGTAGCTTCTTCTTGCTACATGTAGGCATCCCCACCTAGGTGCACAGCTGATCACCAACCCCTGTACAGCAGAAGAAAGTATCTAACACCTGCTGAGTTCACACTAGAAGTTCTTTGCTTTCAGGCCGTACCTCAAATGGAATTAATTATGTATTATTTCATATCTGGTGTGACTTTGAAAACTGTATATATATATATATAATACAGAAATATATATATTTAAATATATATACACATTTAAAATCAATTTGAACTAAATGTAACAATTAACACTACCTAAGAAGTTAAGCTAAGACACTGGAGAGATGGCTAAGCAGATAAGAGCACTTGTTACTCTTCTAAAAGATGCAAGTTCAGTTCCTAGCACCCATGCTGGACAGCTCACAACTATCTATGTCTCCACACCAGGGTATAAGATGCTGTCCGCTTGCCTCTATGGGCACCCAGCATATGGCATATACTCACACAAACACATCCATAAACATAAAAATAAATCTCTTTTTAATAAATGAGACCTTTATAATAAGTAAGTTCATGTAATGTCCACTGTAATAGCATCCACTGTGTATTTATGAAGAACATACATGTACCAAGTATATTATTTATTTATGCACTCATTCAACAGCTTACTAAAACCTTCAACACAGTCACAAAGCACTTATATACACTGTTCCCTACCCAGCAATTTAAATTTAATCTTTTAATTTTAATACCAACAACATTCTTGGTTTCTTAACAATGCTAAGCTCTCTCCTGATACAGGGATTCTGTTCACACTACTCCCTTTACTTGGCTCTTCTGTGTAGCAGCCTCACTTGATGCCTGGATGACACTTAACACTTGCATTAGTTACTCTGGGCAGCTGTGATGAAATATTCAACATAAACAACTGAAAGCAAAACAATACCAATTTTAGGGTCAGGATTTCAAATATGTCTATCCACAGTTCCTTGATCCCATGAGCCTAGGCAAAATATCATAGTGATGGCAGCCTTGGTGGAAAAGCTTCTTTATGGCAGATAGGAAGCAGTGTAAGGAACAGAAACCTGGGGCCAAGAAGAGCCTTCAAATGCCAAGTCTCAGTGACTCACTTCCTATATCTTGACCCCACCTCCCAAAGTTTCTACAACCTCTCAAAATAGTACCACCTGTGGGGGTACATTTTATATTCAAACCTTAACAGAACTCAATGTCATTTACTTGGGGAAGCCTCTCCTGACTTCTCTGGCACATGTTCTCTGAGTACCATTTCTCTTTCATTCATAACAAGAAATGCACAATTTTTGTCCTTGTCTTTCCATAGGTCAATATTCTCACCTGTCAGAGGGGCATGTAGCTATCTGTCTCAAAGTTATTTACATTATATAGCATTGTGTAATGTGTCTAATGTTACCCTTAGCAAATACTAAGCACTTAACAGTAGTTTTAAGTTTCATCTACAGATATTCTTATTCTTCTCGTGAAGGCATTCATCTCGATGGAGACAAGCTTTTAGGTATGGTGACAGCAAAGAAAATTGGTTTCTACATGATGGCTCCTGCTTTCTCTGGGAAGTGGGTGTGTCAGCTTCTGGTAAGTCAGGAGGGCATGCCCTGGATGTGGGCAGGAGCAAGGACCAGGCATTTTGGTGGTTGGAAACTGAAGATGACAAGAAAGTATCATTTGGATACTGACAAGAACACAACAGGATGGGGTCAGATTTATGTGTTATCAATCTTGAAATTAAAGGAAGTTTCTCCAAAAATATTGAGGAGCCCAGGTACAGGCAAAGGAAAGACAGGGATGAGGCAAGGGCTGGCTAAGCAAGCATCGTGATAAGCTAAAGAACAAAGGCTTTCAAGGTCCTTCCTGGAAAGGGACTGAAATGACACTTTAGTTTCTGCACTGCAAAGAAAGAGGTAAGAACTCAGGGAAAATCAGTAAAACTAACCACAAGGGAGAAACAGAAAAGTCTATGACCTGAAGGTCCCAATCAGACTGAAGAACAAACAGTGGGAGGATCTGAGCAAGTGACCTTAAGAATCGAAGATCGAGGTCATCGAAAAATGTCTCTGTGTCTCACTTGTTAATTTCAGAGGTCCTGCTGTTTGTGGTGATGAGGTCAAGGATGTGATAGTGATAGTAAGGCCACAGCAGAATCAGATGTCATTAAAGATGATGAAATCAAGAAACCCAGAGGCCTGGGGTTATCAAAGTCACCTAAAATGATAAAGCAGGACTCAAAGTACACATAGCAGTTATGTACCATGTGGCAGTCTTAACAAACTGAGAAGTGGTGTCTGGTGGTGGTTGGGGGGGGCTGCTTTTGATGGTAAAAGAATAAGGAAACCAGTTCTGAAGTTTAATGGAGCCCATTTTTCTATAACCTTCCCACACATCCCTTCCAGGATTCCACACTTCTAACACTTACTTTCCAAATCACAGATGGACTGCCAAAGATCTTCCATTTTGCTCCAGGATTTTTCCCCTGAGCACTAAAGATTTCAACAAATGCACCCCCCTAGAAAATAAAACAAGGAATTCACAGTGAAATACAATGCTATGGGAGAAATTTTATTTACCACAGAATTTAAAACCAGTGTTCTAGACATCTGTCAGTTAAACAGTCAGATCTTGGAAAAACATTATCCCTGTTATTATGCCTGTTTTATACTTTGGCTGTATATAAGCCACAACCATTGGATTTGGATCACCTTAGGTTACTAAGGAACTCACCTTTAAAAATATGATAAACATCAATTGTGCCATAGAAATATTACAGAAGGGGCTCATTGACTTGACATGTATAGATCAGGTCCTCAAAGCATTCTAAAAAGACCAGACTAAAGGGTTTAAACACAATTGTAAACTAAGCTAATAAATCTTATCATTATATATGAACATAAACTTAGTAGTCACACTGATTAGTGCTTCAATACCTTCTTTTTAATTTTCTGAATTTGAAGTTATTTAATGTCTTGATTTTTCCATCTGTCAAATAAGTTGTTGCATCATGCAGGCTATCAAACATAAATCATCAAGGACAATACTTGGCATGCAGCAAGGGCTTAATAGTGCCATTAAAAGCTATTCAATAAAGAGGGAAAATAGCTTAGACTTTCATAAAAAGACCCAAGAAGGATTGGGGTATATGTGGAAGGCAGTTCTTACTGAACATCTCTACAGTATCTTATAACAAATAATTTGGAGACATACAGTAAGAACAAAAGGAAAATTTTCTATAGATTGTTACCTACTGTAAACTGAAGATCAGAATCACACTAATAGGAATGCTAACGTTATTACTAAATAAAAACTCTGCAAAGAAAATGGGGGAATTAAATTAATATCTCCAAGGAAGAATTTGTTGCAAAATTTGAGAAGCTGAGATGAAGACTAAGTATGATTTGAATTACACGAAGCACATAAACTGTTTGGTTTTTACAAAAACCTGTCGTTTTCCTAAAAACTTACTGGCATTTCCCTAAAGCATGTTTTGCTTCTGACATGTAGAACATTTCTTCTTTCCTATTATGTGCAAATTTGTACATGCTACTGATTCTCAGGGCAGGTCATTTTGTATGAATTGTAAGTTTGAGGCCACTGGGTTTTAAAAAGAAATACCTGAACCTCAGTGAAATAGTAAATCTTTTCTCCCCAGTTCTTTTCCTGTGTTTTCCAAATTGCCCACAGTGGGCATCTGTTATTTCATAACATTATACTTTATCTACATGCTGAGATTAAACTAAGTTTATTCTAATACATAGAACAAATTTCTAAAAACTGGACAAAAGAAAAGCACAAAGTGCTTTAAGGACAAGTAGTGTTTGGCCAAAAGGATGAAGCCATAAAGAGGTGGACCCTGGGGGTCAGGGTACCAGCACTCTGACAATATTCCTAATAGCAAAATGAAGATGCTATATAAACCGGTAATTTCAAGATGAAGACAGGAGATCGGGGACAGAAAGCCAGTGAGCTGAGGAAGGGATCCCATCCATGGAGCAAGGTGTCTGAGGAACACTGAGAAACAGTGTGTTCCAAATGTAATCCTTGGATCAGACTTGCTTGGGGGTTGCTTTAAAACTACACAGGCTAAGCCCATCCACATTTTTTATTCTCTCAATCTAGAAGGAGGGTCAGGAAATCTGTTTTTTTGTTGTTGTTGTTGTTGTTGTTAGTATTCCCCACTGATCTTCATGTACCCCAATGCAGGAGAGTAATAGGAAAAAGAAAAACAGCACACAGTCCAAGTGCTTACTTTAATCCTGGGCTTAAAGTAATCCAACCATTAACTTTTCTAAATAGCTTAGGATACCAGAGGGGATCAGGGTCCCGTGCCCAAATTCCTATTCCGGATGTCTAGCATGGCGGGAGGGGGGGTGGGGGTGAGGGTGGGTTATGACCTGCTCTGTAATCAGATCCACGGGGTCTGCACTAAAAAGCACTGAACTGCAGCTTGAACAGCTCAAGGTCAAGACGATTTAGCCACTAATTATTTTTCACCCCAGGAGTGGAGGCTTCACAACCCAGAAGGCGAGCCAGCTCGCCCCGGGGAGGAAGCCCTGTTGGGTTACCTGGTACTCATTTTTGAACATTCCCGCAGAGGGCCCAGGGTTTGGGGGCACAGAGTTTGCCGGCTGGAGGTGGGCGGGAAGCACCGCCTCTGGGCTCCGCCGGCTCGGGCTCGCCTCGGTGCCTCGCGACAACGTCAGCGGCGCCTCCAGACGCCGGCTCGCGCCATCGTGGCCCCGCTCGGGGCGCCGCGGCAAGCGATGGAGCAGAGTGAGGGATCCGCTGGCCGCGGAGTGATTGTGCGTAACCTACGTGACCGCCCGCCGCCGCTTCCGAGCACACAACCGACCGCGCCCGCGGGAACCGCGCAGCCCGCTTCGGGTCTGAACAGCCGCGCCCATTGGCTCCCCGGAGGCGCCTGCGCACTGAGCCTTTCAGATGCTTTACCGCTGGCTAGGCTGAAGCGTTGCCCAGGCAACTGAGGGGCTTTACCACCTGTGGCAAGTCGTAACCCATTAGCTAAAAAAGCAAAAGGTTACCCCCGGGCTCTAACTCAGATAATGTCTTCTCACTGGCTCTAAGTATTGTAAACTGGTAATTGGTCAGATGGTCTTTGGTTCAGACACGCCCATACTTGGTTTCTTTGAGAAATAACAGAATGTTATTTTGGAAAGGCCCTTGCGAAATGAGGATGTTTATGCAAGGTCACAGAACCCTTTCAAAAGCTAAGGTTTCTTTACTCAAATGAACGATGAGGTAAGGGTTGCCCTTAGTGCTCCAGATAACCATGTCCAGAGGCTAGCTGTGAAAGAGGTCCTGCCTGCACCCAGGTTACATATTAGATGAGAAAGGCAGTAATTAAATGAGTGAGGAAACGAATCACAACTTGGGCTGAATGCCAGGAACACAAATAAGCAACAGCACTGGAAGAATATTTTAGTTGTGGATAATGTAACAAGTTATCACAAAGTGGCTTGAAAAGTAAGAGAAATTTACTCTCATAGATTGGGAAATCAGAAGTCCAAATTGAAGTTGTCTTATGGAGGCTGGAGGAGAATCCTTTTGACAATTGTCATTTCTTGGCTTCAGCTCACCAATCCTGTCTCCATAATCACACGTGTTTTTTTTTAGTCTCTAATGAGAAGACACATGATGACAGGCAAAGCCTGTATTAGTTACTTTTTTTCATTGCTGTGACAAAATATTCTACAAAAGCAGCTTAAGGAAGGAACATTTTTCTTTGACTCTCAGTTTGAGAGATACAGTCCAGTATGGCAAGAAAGGCATGGTGACAGAAACATGAGGTGTTGGGTCATATTGCACCCATAGTCACAATGCAGAGAGATGAATACTGATAACATTCTCCATTTCCTTTAGTCTAGGATCCCAGTTCCTGGGATGGTGCACATGTATGTGTTCAGGGTGCATCTTTCTTAATCAAACCTGTCTGGAAACCTCCTCAGAGGCAGGCCCAGAGGTCTGTCTCTCAGATGACTCTAAATCCAGCCACAGAGCCCATTTTTATAATTCAAGCCATCTTCAGTCAGCACTGAGGACAACCCTTTGACTGAATCTGAATCAGGGAACACTCCTTATTCATAGATTTTATATAGCAAGCATTGCAAATTGCTAAATTGGGGGTAAATCTTATGTAATAATAAATAACTATCACATTCTCTGTATCCACCCCAACATGTAGACATTTTATCTAAACACTTTCCAAGTTGACTCACCTTTCCTTAATTGTAGTCTCTACTCTGATTGACCCATCATTTTCTCTTCGAAAAGCTACGATAACACCCTCCTAATTACACTCTACTGACAACCCTTTATGGCACTGTCAGAGTATCTTTATAAAATGCCAACCCTAGCATTGGGAAGAAGGTTCATTCAGTCAGGTATCTTCTGTACAAGCAATAAAACCCAAGTTCAATCCTCAGAGTCCAAGAAAAAGCCAGTGCATCTGTATGTAGTCCAAAATCTGCAGAAAAGGGGAATGCTGACAGGTTGATCTCTGATACTCATTGGCCAGCAAGTCTGATGGAATTGGTGAGCTCCTGGTTTGGTGACAGACCCTGGCAAAAATAAAATGGGGAGTGGTGGAGAAAGATACTTGATGTCAACCTTTGGCTTCCACACACATCCACATGCTTATGTACTACACACTACATGAACTCATAGATACACCACACATAACAAACACATATGTGTACATAAAGTAAAGAAAAAAGTGAATCTAACCGTACCAGCTTCCTGCTTCTCACTTTTTAATGACTATAGATCCTGGGTTGGCTCTGTAAAATTTAGCCCTCCCCTTCCTCTCCAGTTCTAGGCTACTTATGTGCCACCCACTTTCAATTCAGTCACATTGAATATTTTGTTGTTGTTGTTGTTCATGTTTGACATGTTTCCTTTCTCTGCAAGTCTTTATGGATAATAGCACTCTTTCTTAAGGGTAAATTAGTACCCTCAATTAAAAATCAAGTTAATTAACTGCTTATTTATTTGTGTGTGTTTGTGTGTACATGTGAACACATGCAATGGGGTCATAGGACAACCTGAATGAGTCATTTCTCTCCTTCAACCACATTGATCTGAGGGATTGACCTCAGGTGGCAAGTGCCTATACCTAGTGAGCTATTTGAGCTATTTCTTGGAATAATAACCTCAATTTTTATGAAAACTTGTTACAGAGTCAAACATGATAATCATAGTGTATCGATGAGTGATTCTATCCATTTAGTTTTGCTTTTCATTACTTGTTTCTTTAGTTTAAGGCTGTAAGACTATAATATCATTTGTTGCAAGGCCAAACATCTCCTAACCCTCTGAGCTCCTAGCAAATTACAAACATTAGTAGTTGTATTTTTATTTGGAAATTTGGTATAGGCTTATCCAGGCAATGGAGCAAATCTGAAACCTGCCAAACTCAGATCAGCTTGGCATATGATGAGAGCTACCCTTAACACACACAGGAGTGGCTGACTATAAAGCAAAATAGCCATGTATAGTTGTTTAACAACATGAGCTTAAAAATTGAGATGGGGCAAGATCCAATTTTATAAAGCAATTGCTGTTGCTTAATTCAGACGAATGCTAGCTACATACAAAATCTTGGATTTGACTATGCCTTCAAGAACATCTACCAGAATTATGAGAAAGAATAAAAGCCAGCCTCCCCAAATAACGTGCCTTAAAACAAGCTATATATGTGTGTTATAAAAGACACTGAAATTGTTTCTTTAATTGCGATTTTTTAAGAAGTCAGTACATTTAATAATTGCATTAAATTGCTTAAACTAATTTGACAACATTTAGAATTAGTCATTTTACAAGCTTTAAAATGTTCATTTTTGTTCCACAAAGAAAGTAATTTGTGGTATATTAATATTATTAAAAGATCTGGGATGGTATTTAAAACAGAATAGACTAGAAATAGCTTTGAAAAGTGGCAGAGTCTTTGTTTGCCAAAGTAGTTATTTAAGTTAGATATCTATTATTATCAATTTAATAAGCTATAGTACTCTTTTAAACTAAGAATATGCTGTTTATACTACAATCAGTTATGGTGTATATTTTGGCCGTGGTTCATAATTTATTTGTCATGAGGAGAATAAAAACATTGGATTGATTTTCAGAATTTGTTATATTTCACAATTATATCGAAAAATTTAATACTTGAAGTTAAAATGTTCCACGTTGTGACTGAATATGAATTATAACAATACTGATCTCATAAAATAACTTTTGAACTGTGTATGTTTTGTGGTCTTAAACAAATTAAGTAATGACACCCAAGGCATCTGTTTGACTATTGATCTGACAGTTCCAATGTGTACTTTGACAGTGGAATGTTTATGGGTCCCAGAAATAGGAATTTTTAGGAGTTTCTGACGCTGGAGTAATACAAAGTCAGGCAACAGGTCCCCTCCCAACATCACTCTTGGCTACAGCATACATGGAGGCTGCTGAGAGATAATGCGTTTCATTTTCCAAAGTCAGGCTACATGTAGATTTTATTTTACTTATCTAATTAAACTAGCATTGCCAATAACTATGGTGGTGATTTTTTTTATTAGTGAATGAAATGATGAAATACTTTCTTTCTCTATGCCTTCCTATTATATAGAAGTTTATTCTGAATTGAAACATCCCCTCCAGAAGTGAGGGGGCTGAGGATGTGAGCCTCTAGAGGGCAACAGAAGGTCACAGGTCTGTAAGAATAGAAACTTGCATCCCCAGGAGTAAAGGTTGTTTCAGTTTGGGTTGTTACAGTGTTGCTATGTAGGAAGCCGGTTCCTGCATTATAATGTTGCCTGAAGACACCAAGGTGTGAATTACTTCACAGGCGCTGGGTAATCTCCATTCCTTTGATCTCTGCCTATCCCGTGGCTCATTTTTGCCTGAGGAGCTGAAGCCATTCATAGGGTAACACGTCCCAGGCGGCTGGTCAGCCTTTATATAGGGATGGTTTTCTTGGTTCAGTGTCTCTGCTCAGTCTCTGTTCAGTCTCCACTCTGGTAAAATGCATTAAAGCTTGTCTGCAGAAGGATCCGAGTGTCCTGCGTGTATTTCTTGCTGGCGAGGAATACAGAGCACGCGGGACATATGGTGCCGAAACCCGGGAAGCTTAACATCTCCAGCACCGTGGAGACCCCTTGGCTACAAGGCGGATTCAGAACTGCAGAATGGTAAATTCGGAGAGGTATGATTTTTCTGGACTTTGGCTTGGGACAATCTTAAAGAAGTCCAGAATTACATATCAGAAACCAAATGTAATGAGAGAAATTCGGAGAGGTATGATTTTTCTGGACTTTGGCTTGGGAATGTTGCTATTGTGGGAGGTTAATATAGAGGCTTCTATGCTTTTACTAGGAGCTATTTTAACTTTTCTCACTGTTGTAGCAATCTTAAAGAAGTCCAGAATTACATATCAGAAACCGAATGTAGTGAGAGATGGGGTGCGCCTAACAATAAAATATAAGAAAAAAGGACCTCCCGGAATGTCTACTGACAAGGGAGTGTGTACAGCAACAAATAAGAAAAAAGGACCTCCTAGAATGTCTACTGACAAGGGAGTGTGTAATTTGTTAGATGATTCTGTAAATGAGTTTAAAGCTTTAAATCTTGATAGCTCTAATGACGCTATAAGCTCAAGAGATGGGGTTTTGAAAGGAACAGCTCAGCTAGATGAGGGAGAGACAGAGAAGGAGGGAGAAAGAATGGGAAATGGCCGGTCACACCCCGGTAAATTTAGGAGAGATGAGGACTCGAAACCTAGCCTCTGCCCTGCAACGAAACTGGAAGCCTTGGAGCTGAGCAGCTCAGACTCTGAGATTTTAGACTCTAACAAGGAAGCAGAGCTAGAGGAGGAGCTGCCAAAAGTAAAAACAAATATGAGGCCATCGCCTGTTAATTCAGCGGGTGTACTTCTATCAGCACACCCACTATTTGGAACCGACTCCTTCTTACCATCAGAGGAGCGGAGAAAATTACAGATGGCTTTCCCAGTCTTTGATAGGGGAAAAGGCCATGCCTGCTATTCAACACTTCTTAAAGGCCTGGAATGCCTGGGGCTTTAAAGCCTCATTAACATTGACGCTCGGGCCAAGCGTCTCACCTCAAAACCTAAAAGGCCAAAAGAAAATGATAAAATGAAAAGATATCTTAACTGATCTTTGGAGAAGCCCGGATCCTATTCTCATAAGATCCAGGGGAGCGATATTGTGTTTTTTCCACAGGATGAAGAAAATCCTCTGTGGATCCCAGAAAGATTCAACCTGAAGAGCCTCTCCAGACCTTCAAAAGTCGAAACTCCACCCTCTCCCCCGGGAATTGAGAGCCGCTATTGTTATCCAGATTAACTCCTGCCCTTGGCGGAGAGATTGTCACTGCTTAAGGGGTGGAGATGATTGTTTGATGCAGCCGTTTACAGATTGCTGTTATTTTTGGCTGGTCTATGAGAAAAGGGGTGGGGGTGTAATTGTTTGATACAGCCGCTTACGGATTGCTGTTACTTTTGACTGGCATGTAAGCTCCAGGGCTCAAACCAAGAGATCATCCAAGCGCTTATATTTTGGCTAAGCAATAGGCCGCCGGCCAGACAGCTCTTGCACACCCGGAGCCTAGGTTCATTGCACAGGGTAGAGTGTCTGGTTTGTGCAGCCCCAAAGAGGGATGCTGAGCATAGGCATCGCACAGAGTTGCCTATTATACAGGCTTCTCTGGGAGGTACGTTGACCTGCATAAGGGTTACCTGCCCCGAGTCTCCCTTTCCCAGAAAAACGGCAGAGGACAGGTCAAGAGCGCTTCGGGTCAAGCTAACAGCCTGATGGCGACTCTCGTACACAGTCTTAATGTTTGATTTTGGGAAGGTCAACCTCTACCTCTATCCCTCAACATATGGGTGACCTATTTGCTTGTAATAATATAAAGCCTTATCATTAATTAATAAAAAAAGGGGGATATGTAGGAAGCCGGTTCCTGCATTATAATGTTGCCTGAAGACACCAAGGTGTGAATTACTTCACAGGCGCTGGGTAATCTCCATTCCTTTGATCTCTGCCTATCCCGTGGCTCATTTTTGCCTGAGGAGCTGAAGCCATTCATTAGGGTAACACGTCCCAGGCGGCTGGTCAGCCTTTATATAGGGATGGTTTTCTTGGTTCAGTGTCTCTGCTCAGTCTCTGTTCAGTCTCCACTCTGGTAAAATGCATTAAAGCTTGTCTGCAGAAGGATCCGAGTGTCCTGCGTGTATTTCTTGCTGGCGAGGAATACAGAGCGGGCGCGGGACATTGCTATACATTTTCAAATTAACTTTGTGTAGAATTGTTTACTCAGTAGGCATTTGTGATGGATCTATAGTGAAATAATATTCATCAACCAAAAGAATGAGCTCCTGATAACTTCTCTATAATGGTTAGACACCAACAACAGGATAAATGAAAGGAGTGCATATTGGATGATTGTGAACTCATACTATAAGATTTAATTTATTTGGTATGTCCAGAGCAGGGATATTTTATAGAGACATGAAACAGAGTAATTCTTGCCTGGGTTTGGATAGAAGTATAGATGAACTATAATGGGCACAAGGCAGCTTTTCAGGAAATGACACATCTGAGTGATGATCCGTGGCAATGCTTGCACTACTTTTTAAACTTGATAAATTTCATTTAAAAGAGTCATATGCCAAAATGTAAGGAGGTGAGAAGCAATCATTAGAAAGGCTGCTGAGTTTTGTTGTCTATAAAGAAGAATCACAACCATGAGATGACTGCATGATGAAAAAGTTTTCTTTTGACGCTTTATTTTCCTCCATGGTTGTCATGTTCTATGGTGGTCTAAGAGTCTGCATCGTTGGGAATTTAAATGTGGATATAAACATTGAGAAAGAAAGGGCAGAAAAACCAGTATTTATCCCTAGCTTAGGTGTGGACTTTGGGAGCCCATTCCATATAGAGGAATACTCTCTGAGCCAACATACACAGGGGTGGGCCTAGGCCCTACCCCAAAGGAAACAAAAGACTCTGATGACACCCTATGGAAGGCCTCACCATTCAGGGGGAGCAGAAAAGATATGTGACAGATAAGGTTTTAGTTGGGGGTGCGGGTATGGGAGGAAGGGAGAGAGAAGGGAAATGGGATTGTCATGTAAAACAATCCTGTTTCTAATTCAAATAAAAAAGTTGGAAAAAAAGAAAGGGCAGAAAAACAATTCATTATTTTTAAATAACTTTATATTTTGTAACATAGGGGGAAATTAGACATGTAACTAGAACTCCAAAGAAGCTTTAGAACTTTCACTTTATGGCATGTTGTCTTGGACATTTCTGGAGAAGCTGCACATCAAAGGTGATAATGCACTGATAGTCTCAAAGAATAAACAAGGTTTTTCAAAATGGGAAAAAAAAAAGAAAGGGCAGAAAAATGCTTTAGGGACATCTTTTGATTCTCTGGAAGTCTCACCAGCCTCTGTCACTCTCTGAATCTCTTTAGGGCCCCATTTTTCTCAGCTACCAAACACATAGTTTCATATGGTTGTATTTTACTCTGAATTTTGTCTTCTAGGGTTGCTTTCCAGGACTCAGATACTGTTTCACTTTGGTTTTACAGAAAAGATTTGTGTGTTCTCCAAATTGAAATATTTGGCTATGTAATGATTTTATGGGATTAGCTTTAAAATAACACAGCCAAGTTTTTTTTTTCAGATTTTTTTTATTTGAATTAGAAACAAGATTGTTTTACATGACAATTCCAGTTCCCTTCTCCCTCTGGTCCTCCCCTACCACCTCCCCCGACTAAAACCCTACCTATCACATACCCTTTCTTCTATTCTTCCCATGACTCAACCTTTCTGCTCCCTCATGACCTCTGCATCCTTCCTCTTCTTCCCTTCTCATTCTCTTAACTCCCTCCCCCCTCTTCCTGTGCTCTCAATTTGCTCAGGGATCTTGACCCTTCCCCCTTCTCCAGAGGACCAAGTATGTCTCTCTAAGGGTCCTCCTTGTTTACTAGCTTCTCTGACAGTGTGGATTGTAGGTTGGTAATCCTTTATTCTATGTCTAAAATCCATATATGAGTGAGTACATACCATGTTTGTCTTTTTGTGACTTGGTTACCTTGCTCAGAATGGTTTCTTTGAGTTCCATCCATTTTCCTGTGAATTTCAAGATTCCATTGTTTTTTTGTTTTGTTTTGTTTTGTTCCCCCCCACCCCCCGCTGAGTAGTACTCCATTGTACCACATTTTCTGTATCCATTTTTCAGTTGAGGGGCATCTAGGCTGCTTCCAGTTTCTGGCTATTACAAATAGTGCTTCTATGAACATCGTTGAACAGATGTCCTTGTTGTATGAATGTGCTTCTTTTGGGTATATGCCTAAGAGTGGAATTGCTGGATCTTGTGGTAGACTGATTCCCATTTTCTTGAGGAGTCGCCATACTGATTTCCAAAGTGGCTGTACAAGTTGTCACTCCCACCAGCAGTGGAGAAGTGTTCCCCTTTCTTCACATCCTCTCAAGCATAAACTGTCATTGGTGTTTTGGATTTTGGCCATTCTGAATACAGACAAGTCTTAATTCAGATATTTCATTTATGTCTAAGGACAACATACATTATGAAGTCTTTTGGTGATATAAAGCTAAGGGATTAATGATGCTTATTGGCATTTATTCATTCATGGATCTAGACCTCCACTCAGTAAATATTTATTGAATATATTACTAAGAATATATTAGTGAATATCATAGAAATAGAAGAATAAAGAAGTCAGCAAGGTAATTTTCCAAGATGGTGGTAAGGTGAAAAAGAGTGGCCAAGGGAACACTTGTGCACAGACTGATATGAGAAGACTGTGGAGTTCAAAGTAAGCTGGTATCTGACAGGTGAGACACAACTATTTCTTTAAGAAACTGGCAGACATCATTTCAGGCCAAGAAAATATAAAAGAAAAAACTTTAAGAGAGCTTGTGCCTGGTTCATTTCTGGAACTATAGCAGTCAGTTTTGTTGAAGTAGGATAACTTTAATGTAATTGAAACAAAATATCAGGACAATAATATTCTACAGTAGAGGAAGATATAGAATAACCACACACACACACACTCTCTTTCTCTCTCTCTCTCTCTCTCTCTCTCTCTCTCTCTCTCTCTCTCTCACACACACACACACACACACACACACACTCTCTCACACACACACAAAGATGTTGATTTTTGTTTAAAGACTGAGTTTTGCTGTGTAGTCAAGGCTTGCTGGAACGCATAGTCTTCCTCCTTCAGCCTTTTGGGTCAAGAGATTACAGGTATCCTCCACAGTATTCATCATTATGTATCTTAAAGAGATGTAAACTTGTTTGCTAAATGTTAAATTCAATGGGGCAGGCAATGGAGTTAACACCAAATGAACATCTAAAGGCTACTTACATAGAGATAGTAGTAGAGATGAGAAAAAATAATAGAACAGATTTAAAAGAAATATTAGCCATTAGTACTTCTTACTGGTCACAAGGCAAGGGATAAAATTAAATACAGAGGACTTTTCAGCATTTAATCTCAAAATTGCTAATTACTTCGATGCAGAGAACAGGAAGGTGAAATGAGTTGGGGAAGAGCAATCTCCTAAGATCCCCTGTTTGAGTAGATCCATTTGCCACCTAAACTAGTCACTTTAATAGGATAACAAGTAGGAAGTACTATGTTTAGACCTGCTGCTCAGAGAAAAAGTGGAGGCTTACAGAGGATATTTATCTGTACTTAATCCCCTGGGCAGTGGGCAGAGAAGTAGATCCAGTTCTAAGTTCCAGAGTTTAGTAATGTTAAAAGATGAGCAGAAGAAAAGCAAGTGAAACCAGGGGAGTGAAACACATTGAATGCAAACTAGTTTGTTAGACCTTCTTGCTGTGGCAAAAGAAATGGAATGTTATTTATATTTGTTTATAGTTTCGGGAGTGTCAGTCCAGAATCTTTGACTCCTCACTCCTTGGCCCATGGTTGAATAGAGCATGTGACAGAATGGACACAGAGACAGGAGAGACTAGGAGCAAAGTATCAGCTTCAAAGGCAGGCACCCAATGACCTACTACCTATAGCCATGACCCATGTCCTTCATTTTCAAAACATTATCACCAGTTGGGGACCTAGTCTTCAGTGAAGACACCCATGGCAGAACATTGAATATACAAATCACAATGCCTGGAAAGTATGTATAGCTGTAAAAGTTTCCATGTGCCTCTACTTTGTTGCATTTGTCTCTACACAGTGCCAAGATAGGCATAATGGAATCCAAGGTAAAAGGAATATTGCATATTTCTATATATCCTTATTAAAATGCAACCCAGCTTCCTTCCCTTTCCGCCGACCCATCAGCAACTAGGTGAGTGACCCCTGCTTTTACTCAACTCCTGTCCAAAGCACCATTCACCCAGATCTCTCGAGGCTTGTCCCTGCTTGAAGTAGACACAACCAGGCAGGGAATTGCTCCCTGAATCCGGTTACAGGCCAGTCTTCCTTCAATTTCCGACGACCCTTCAGCAACTAGGTGAGTGACCCCCTGCTTTTACCCAACTCCTGTCCAAAGCGCCATTCACCCAGATCTCCCCAGGCTTGTGCATGCTTGCAGTAGACACTCCCAGGCAGGTAGGAGCTCCCTGAATCTGGGTACAGGCCACTCTTCCTTCCCTTCCCGCCAACCGATCCACAAGGAGGTGAGTGATCCATTGTTCTTACCCAACTCCCTTTCAAAGCCCCATCCACCCCGATCTCCCCAGGCCTGCTCCTGCTTCGGGTAGACCTGGCCAGGCAGTGAGGAACCCCAAGAGCCTGGAAACACCCCACTCTTAGTTCCTGTCCCGACCCCAACACCCAATCCCTATAGAGGCCTAACTCCTTCAGAGTGAGGAGACTTACAGGAGAGGCAAGACCATCCAGAGCTTTGGACATTGAATTCCTGGCCCACACACACTACTGCATAACAAGAGGAGTTAGAGACCACAACTGCACTCACTGGAATAAGATATGGGAAGAAGACAGAATAAGAACTCGATCAACAACAGAAAGACCAATATGACACCACCAGAATCTAGGGACTCGACTCCAGCAAGATCTGAAAAGCCCAAAATAGTGCAAGAAAAAGAGATGGACCTCAAAAATTATCTCAGCAAGATGATAGAGACCTTCAAAGAGGAAACAAGAAAATCCCTTAAAGAAATAGAAGAAAAAGTAAGCAAAAAATTACACGAAATGGAGGAAAAGACAAACCAAAAAATTCAAGAAATAAACAAATCTCTTAAAGAAGCTAAAGAAACCCAAGATAAAACAACCAAACAAGTGAAGGAAGCTCTTGAAACAGTTCAAAGCATGAAAGCTGAATTAGACACAATAAAGAAAACACAGAATGAGGCGATGCTGGAAATGGAAAGACTGGATAAATGATCAGGAACTAAAGACGTGAGTATAACTAATAGAATCCAAGAGACAGAAGAGAGAATCTCAGCTATTGAAGACTCGCTAGAGGATATACATTCATCAACCAAAGAAAACCTCAAGTCCAACAAATCCCTAACACAAAATATCCAGGAAATATGGGACACCGTGAAAAGACCAAACCTAAGAATAATAGGTATAGAAGAAGGCAAAGAAACACTGCTCAAAGGTATGGAAAACATATTCAACAAAATCATAGAAGAAAACTTCCCCAACCTACAGAAGGATATGCCTATGACAGTACAAGACGCTTACAGGACGCCAAACAGACTGGACCACAAAAAGAAGTCCCCCGCCCCCGACACATAATAATCAAAACTCCAAATCTACAGAATAAAGAGAAAATATAAAGAGCAGCAAAGGAAAAGGCCAAGTAACATATAAAGGCAAACCAATTAGAATCACACCCGACTTCTCAATGGAAACTTTGAAAGCCAGACGGTCTTGGATAGATACCCTGCAAGCACTAAGGGAGCATGGATGTCAACCCAGACTACTGTACCCAGCAAAACTTTCAATCACTATAGATGGAGAAAACAAGATACTCCATGACAAAAACAGATTTAAACAATACATATCCACAAATCCAGCACTACAGAAGGTTCTGGAAGGAAAACTCCAACCCAATGAACTTAACTACATGCACAAAAACACAGGCAATAGATAATCTAATTTTACCAAACACAAAAAGAAGCAGGAGGGCGAAATCCACACACAATGACACCAGCAACAATAAATCCAAAACAAACAAGAGCCAACGAACAATGGACATTAATATCCCTAAATGTCAATGGTCTTAACTTACCCATAAAAGATATAGGCAAACAGAATGGATACAAAGACAGAATCCATCCTTCTGCTGTGTACAAGAAACACACCTCAACTTCAAAGACAGGTGATACTTCAGAGTAAAAGGATGGGAAAAGATTTTCCAATCAAATGGGCTCAAGAAACAAGCTGGTGTAGCAATCCTAATATCTAACAAATTGGACTTTAAACTAAAATCAATCAAAAGAGATGAAGAAGGGCATTTTATACTCATCACAGGAAAAGTCCATCAAGATGAAATCTCAATCCTGAATATCTATGCCCCAAATACAAAGGCACCCACATTTGTGAAAAAAACATTACTAAAGCTCAAACCACACATAAAACCACACACACTTCTAGTAGGAGACTTCAACACCCCCCTTACGCCACTAGACAGGACCACCAACAGAAACTTAACAAAGAAACAAAGAATCTGAAAGAAGTTATGACCCAACTGGTGTTAACGGATATCTATAAGCATTCCATCCAAACTCAAAAGAATATACCTTCTTCTCAGCACCACATGGCACCTTCTCTAAAATTGACCACATAGTAGGCAACAAAGCAAACCTCCATAGTTACAAAAGAATTGAAATAACCCCCTGTATCTTATCAGACCACCATGCATTAAACCTAGAATTCAGCAACAATACAAATGGCAGAAAACCTGCAAACTCTTGGAAAATGAATAACACCAAATTGTACCATTCTTGGGTTGAGGAAGAAATAAAAAAAAAAAATTAAAGACTTCCTAGAATCTAATGAGAATGCAGACACATCATACCCAAACTTATGGGACACTCTGAAAGCAGTGCTAAGAGGGAAGTTCATAGCACTAAGTGCCCACATGAAGAAACTGGAGAAAAGTCACATTAGAGAACTGACAGAACAACTGAAAGCACTAGAGCAAAAAGAAGCAAACTCACCAAGGAGGAGTAGATGCCAGGAAATAATCAACCTGAGAGCTGAAATCAATAAAGTAGAAATTAGGAAAACATTACAAAGAATCAATGAAACAAAGTGTTGGTTTTTTGAGAAGATCAACAAGATAGACAAACCTCTAGCCAAACTAACCAAAAGGCAGAGAGAGAGCATGCTAATTAACAAAATCAGAAACGAAAAGGGGGATATAACAACGGACACTGTGGAAATCCAGAGAATCTTCAGGTCATACTTTGAAAACCTGTACTCCACAAAATTCGAAAATCTAATGGAAATGGACAGTTTTCTGGATAAATATCACTTACCAAAATTAAACCAAGATCAGATAAACAGTTTAAATCGACCCATAACCCCTAATGAAATAGAAGCAGTCATCAAAAGCCTCCCAACCAAAAAAAGCCCAGGGCCAGATGGCTTCACTGCAGAATTCTACCAGAAATTCAAACAAGAGCTGATACCAGTACTCCTCAAACTGTTCCGCACAATAGAAGCAGATGGGATATTGCCAAACTCTTTCTACGAGGCTACAATCACTTTGATACCCAAGCCACACAAAGATAAGACTAAGAAAGAGAACTACAGACCGATATCCCTCATGAACATCGATGCTAAAATACTCAATAAAATATTGGCAAATCGAATCCAAGAACATATCAGAAAAATCATCCACCACGATCAAGTAGGCTTCATCCCAGGGATGCAAGGATGGTTCAACATACGAAAAACCATCAATGTAATCCACCATATAAACAAACTGAAAAAGAAAAACCACATGATCATCTCACTAGATGCTGAAAAAGCCTTTGACAAAATCCAACATCCCTTCATGATAAAGATCTTGGAGAGAACAGGAATAACAGGAACATATCTAAACATGATAAACGCAATATACACCAAACCAATAGCCAACATCAAACTAAATGGAGAGAAACTCGAAGCATTTCCTCTAAAATCAGGAACAAGACAAGGCTGTCCACTCTCTCCACACCTCTTCAATATTGTACTTAAAGTTCTAGCTAGAGCAATAAGACAAGAACAGGGGATCAAAGGGATACAAATTGGAAAGGAAGAAGTCAAACTTTCACTATTTGCAGATGACATGATAGTCTACATAAGTGACCCGAAAAACTCTACCAGGAAACTCCTACAGCTGATAAACACTTTCAGCAAGGTAGAAGGATACAAAATTAACTCAAAAAAATCTGTAGCCCTACTGTATACAGATGATAAACTCAATGAGAAAGAAATCATGGAAACATCACCTTTCACAGTATTCATAAGCAACATAAAATATCATGGGGTAACACTAACCAAAAAAGTGAAAGACCTGTACAATAAAAACTTTGAGACTTTAAAGAAAGAAATTAAAGAAGATACTAGAAAATGCAAAGATTTCCCATGCTCTTGGATAGGTAGAATTAACATAGTAAAAATGGCTATCCTACCAAAAGCAATCTACAGATTCAACACAATCCCCATCAAAATCCCAACACAGTTTTTCACAGACATTGAAAGAACAATACTCAACTTTATATGGAAAAATAAAAAAACCCAGGATAGCCAAAACAACTCTTTACAATAAAAGATCTTCTGGAGGCATCACCATCCCTGACTCCAAGCTCTACTATAGAGCCACAGTTCTGAAATCAGCTTGGTATTGGCACAAGAATAGACAGATAGACCAATGGAATGGAATTGAAGACCCAGATATTAACCCACGCACCTATGAACACCTTAATTTTGACAAAGGTGCTAAATCTATACAATGGAAAAAAGATAGCATCTTCAACAAATGGTGCTCACACAATTGGATTCGGACATGCAGCAGATTGCAGATTGTCACCATGCACGAAACTGAAGTGCAAATGGATCAAAGATCTCTCCATAAATCCAGCCACACTGAATCTTCTAGAAGAGAAAGTGGGAATTACCCTGGAACAAATTGGCACAGGAGACCGATTCCTGAACATCACGCCAGGAGCACAGACACTGAGGTCTGCAATCAATAAATGGGACCTCCTGAAACTGAGAAGCTTCTGTAAGGCAAAGGACACAGTCAGTAAGACAAAACGACCACCCACAGAATGGGAAAAGATCTTCACCAACCCCACATCTGACAGAGGGCTGATTTCCAAAATATACAAGGAGCTCAAGAAGATAGCCACAATGAAATTAAACAATGAAATTAAAAAGTGGGGTGCAGAACTAAATAGAGAATTCTCAACAGAGGAATCTGAAATGGCTGAAAGACACTTAAGAAAGTGCTCAAAATCCTTGGCCATCAGAGAAATGCAACTCAAAACAACTCTGAGATACCACCTCACACCTGTCAGAATGGCTAAAATCAAAAATACCAATGACAACCTATGCTGGAGTGGATGCGGAGAAGAAGGAACACTCCTCCATTGCTGGTGGGAGTGTGAACTGGTAAGACCACTTTGGAAATCAGTATGGCAATTGCTCAGAAAAATGAGAATCAGTCTACCTCAAGATCCAGCCATTCCTCTCTTGGGTATATACCCAAATACTGCATATTCATACAACAAGGACATATGTTCAACCATGTTCATAGCAGCATTGTTTGTAATAGCCAGAACCTGGAAGCAACCTAGATGCCCCTCAACTGAAGAATGGAAAGAGAAAATGTGGTACATTTATACAATGGAGTACTATTCAGCAGAAAAAAAGCAATGGAATCTTGAAATTTGGAGGCAAATGGATGGAACTAGAAGAAACCATCCTGAGTGAGGTAACCCAATCACAAAAACCCAATCTGGAACCAAGTCGAAGAGAGGGAGGAACGAATATCGAAGGGGTCTGTACCAGGTTGGAGAAACCCACAGAAACAGTTGGCCTGAAAAAGGGAAAGCGTATCGACCTCAGACGCTGTCTGGGAGGGTAGTGCGGGACTGATTCAGCCCCCTGATCATGGATGCCAATGGGGAGGCCTCTGCACTCTGGGTAGCCTCTGGAGGTTGACTGGCGTTTTTCCCTGGTGTGTGGGGGGGACTTTGCGCTCTGTCTCTGGACACATGGGGAGGGGCCTAGGCCCAGCACAGGAAGATTTGGTGGACTTTGTGGAGCCCCTGTTGGGGGCCCTACCCTGCCTGGGGAGTGGTGGGTGGATGGGGTAGGGGTAGGTTGGAGGTGGGGGAGGAGGGATGGGGTGGGGGGAGGGAGAGGGAGAGGGAGAGGGGACTTACATGTGAAACAAGCCTGTTCCCTAACTTGAATTAATAAAAAAAAAGGAAAAAAATGAAATGCAACCCATATTTTTCTAAATATGAAAGTGTCATTATAAAGTTGTTACATAGAAAATATCTATTTGGGGACTAGGGAAATTGCTCAGTGATTAAAGCTCTTGCATTTAAGCAAAAACCTAGAGTTTGTTTCCATTATTCCCATATAGCAATGGAGGAAAAGAGGGAGGAGCAGAAAGGGCATACAATGGCTTCTTCTTCTGTTTTACGCTATAGGTTTTTCTGCACTATCTCTGGTTCTTGAAATAATGCAACAAAATGCTGTTTATTTTGATTATTGCAGTTTTTTGTATCACTTGACCACTTTACACATACCAATGTTCTTTATACTAATGGTGACCCTAGGCCCAGTGCAAATATTTCCCCATATTAAAGGAAAAATGACAATCTAGATTTTGATGTAAAGCCTCATATTTTAATTATACTGGTTGATTAATGAAAAACTAAAAAATACAGTGATTGCCAGAACATAAGAAATTCTACCACAAAGCACATTAATATCATGAAAAGATTATAGTGCTGGCCATCAAGAAAACCCAAGTTCTGCTTTTAACCTAATCACATGACATCAACTTTCTTAGACCTCAGGTTTTTTACATTGTTAAAAATACATATTTTGATACTATGGATAGAAAGTATAATTATTAGATGGAATCATATGAAATTACTGCAAATCAGCCATCCTGAATGTATAGAAACAAGAAATTCATGTGGTTCAACATGATAGTTTTGTTCAACTTATTGAACATGAGTGTGTGATCAATCAGCAGAGATATGCTGGGCCATAGCAAGTCCTGGAACCAAGGGAAAATTCGCTCTTCTGTGTTACGAAGCAAGGTCTGGAATTTTGCCATACATTTCTAGCCAGAGGGCAAAAGCCCCAATAGCGACAGGATTATGATCTGCTTGTTTTCCTGCCAGTGGATTGGGTAATTTGATCTAACTCTCCAGGAGCTTTTATCTGGGATACTTATTCTGCATACATGTCTCTAAGTGGTCTACATCTCTGTCCATATATGGTTTCTGCTATGGATCTGAATGATTTATAAATATGAAGACATTAGTTAAGCTTTCATTTTTTAAAGTAGCTTTGAAAGAAGCTGCTCAAGTTTAAGGTGAAAAGAAAAGGATTCTTTATCAACACTTATACATTGATTTTAATCTGGAAAAGTTAACTGAGTTTAGCATTAACTGAACTTAAAGTGTAGCCAGCTGTTCACTAACCTTTTCCAATCAAAGTTCAACTACTCATGCATACTAGGTGCTGGTTATTTACGATGAATATCTCATTATTTTGAAGTGGGCCTTATGATAATCCACATAGCATTTTTTTGTTACCATAGGTGACTGATTTTAAATTCCAGCTATCATATACAATCCAGATGCAAGGTTATTTAAGTCTGGGTTACATGTTGTAAAATCTAGTTCAATTCCTTAGCATGGAAGAAACATGAATTCTAAACTCTCGTTTCAGTGTAATACTTTGTGTTTAAGCAAAAATATATGTTTTAAAAAGGGCATGATTAGTCTCCTCATATGCATCAGGCTACTAGAATTAAGGTTCAATTTTTAAAATGTGTGTTCCTCATTCTTGTTCCCCACCAAGAATAGTAGGTGCATGAGAACATAGCTAGAGCATACAGGAAGAACTGTGTAGAATTGATAGATGTAGCTCAAACAGTGACCAACATCTGCTGTATCTCCAACTGATCACGAGCTAGAGCCAAAATAAACTTTTTTCTTTTAAGCTGATATTTCTCAGGTCACAATAATGGAAAGATGCTTAACATATCCCATGCCTTAATTTAATTCAGAAACGAGAATTTTGAAGACTTATGTCTCTTTGACATCCTTTTATCTGGTAAGGATAGTATCTGGAAGGGATTGTAAAAATGTATTCCAAGTTCTGAAAGATCATGCCTACCAACCTAGACTCTTATCTATTAAACTACCTATTAAAATTGAAGGAGAATTAAAAACTATCCACGATTTAAAAAACCATACTAATGGAATATATAACCCCTAAGTCTGTTCCACAGAGAATAATGGAAGAAATACTTTGTACTATAGAGAAGAATAAATGTACCCAGGAGGTCACAGAATGAGAGGGGGTTAAACAGTATCAGGACAGTCAATGGAAAGAAAAATATCACAGAAACAACAAGATGACTTCATCATTACACATCTTTCAGTAATTACTCTGAATTGGTCTCACCTCACCAATAAGAAGATACAAACTAGCAGAATGCATTAGAACAGAGAATCTGTCTTTCTGCTGTGGCTAAGAAATACACTTCACCATTAGAGATGAGACATGATCCCAGGGTGAAAGAATGGAAGAAGGTACTCCAAACGAATGCAACAGGCAGACACAGCTGTCTACTGCAAGACAAAAATAAACCTGAAGCCAAAATTGGTCAGGAGAGATTTTAAAGGCCACTTCATAGTCCTTAAGGGAACAATCTGCCAAGAGGATATTAAAATTGTAAACATATGTACCGAACACAGCAGCACCCAATTTCATAAAACAAACACTAAAGCCACCAATTAAACTGAACACAGTAATTACATTTCAATACCCAACTGTCACCACTAGGCAGGTGACAAAAAGTAAACAGAAGCACTGAAGTTAAATAAAGCCTTACATCAATGGCCAGACATCTACAGAACAATCCACCACACACTAAAGAATGCTCACTTTTCTCATGTTCATTTCTCCAAAATAGACCATCTATTAGGATGCAGAGCAAGCCTCAACACATTTAAGATAATTGAAATAACATCCTGTATTTGCTCTGCCCACAAGGAGTAAAGCTATAAATCCAACAGTATGAGGAACTACAGAAAACATACAAACCCATGGGGGGGGGACAGAGCACCAATGAACAATGAATGGGTCACTGAAGAAGTTAAGAAGGAAAAAAAATTAAATCCTGAATGAAAATGAAAGCTCAATATATTCAATATATACAAAATCTGTGGTATACAGTGAAAGCAATGCCCAGTGAAAAACTTTACAGCTCTAAGTGCCTATACCAAAAATTCTGTGAAATCTCAAATAAATAACTTTATGATGTATCTTAAGAGGAGTTGGAAAAGCAAGAATAAACCAAACCACCAAACAGCGGATGGAGAGAAATAATAAGATCAGGGTAGAAATTAATGAAACTGGAGCAATAACAAAAGAATCAATGGTACAAAGAATTGATTTTTTGAAAAGATAATCAAGATTGACAAACACTTAGCCAAATTAATGAAAATAAAGAGAAGACCCAAATTTGTGAAATTATAAATAAAAGAGAGACATTAGAGTAGCTATCAATGAAACCCAGAAAATCATAAAGACATGTCTTAAGAACCTATATTCCATCATATTAGAAAATATAGAAGAAATTTTAGTATACAATATGTCATTAAACTAAGATGAAACAAATAGTTTAGATATAACTACAACCACCAATCAAATTGAAGTAGTAATGTCTCTCATCTTAAAAAAGAAAGTCCGGGGACTGATGGATTCATGGCAGACTTGTGTCAGACATCAAAGAATTTGGATTACAAAATTATCACAGTTGTGACCACAAAATTAAAAAGGAGGGAAAGCTTTCAAAGTCTTTTTATAAAGCTTGTGTTACCCTGATACCAAAATCAGATAAAGAGGCAACAAAAAGTATACACCTATCTATTCTATGAACAAAACTAAGTTCAATATCAATGATCAAAAAGATTATTCATTCAGGTTGTGGTGACTATGAATAATGCTCCTCTGATCATAGTTGAGCAAGTGTCCTTGTGGAGTCATTGAGCATCCTTTGGGTATATGCCCAAGATTGGACTAGTGGGTCTTGTGGTAGATTGATTCCCAATTGCCTGAGAAACCACTGTACCTAAGTGGCTGTACAAGTTTGCACACTCCTACTCAGCTGTTGGATAGGATGCATGGATTTCTATGGGAAGGGGAAATAGATCTCTTGGGTAGACTGGGGGGCCAGTGGAGATGGGAACTTGAAGATGGGGTTGGGCATGGGTAGAAGGGGAGAGTAATGAAAGAGATATTTTGATGTGGGTGGCGCATTTTGGGGTCACGTAGAAATGGTGCAAGGGAAACTCCCATGAATCTACAAGGATGTCCCCAGCTAAGACTCCTAGCAATAGTAGATACATAGCCTAAAATGACCCATCTCCCACAATTAGATTGGTAACTACATCAATTGACATCAGAGAGCCTTCATCTAATGACTGACGAAAACAGATGCAGAGATTCATAGCCAAGTACTAGGCAGAGCTCAAGGAATCATGTTGAAGAGAGGGAGGAAGAATTGTATGAGCAAGAGGTAAAGGTTATCACAAGGTAACCTACAGAAACAACTGACCTGGGCTCATAGGAGCTCACAGATTCTACACTGATCCTGGCTAGACTGCATGGGACCAACCTAGTCCCTCTATAATGTGTGACAGTTGTGTAGCATCATTTAGTTGTGGGATTCCTAGTGGTAGAAGCAGGGCCTGACCCTAATGCTTTGGCTGGCTTCTACTGGGTTGCCTTGCCCAGCCTTAATTCAGGGGAGGAGCTTAGTCCTACCTCAATTTGATATGCCATGCTTTGTTGTCACCCATGGGAAGCTGGTCCTTTTCAGAATAGAAACAGAGGAGGAATGGATTGGGGGTGGGGAGCAGGAAGAGGGAATGGGAGGAGCAGAAGGAGGGGGAATTTGGTCAAGATATAAAATAAATGAATAAATTTAATTAATAAAATAAAATAAAGATTATCCATCATGATCAAGTTGTCTTTATTTCAGAGATTTAGGAATGATTTGATACAAATAAATAAATCAGTGTAATACTTCACAGATAGGTATACAAAGACATAAATCTTGATTGTCTCAAGAGCATAGAAAAAGCCTTTGATAAAATCAAACCTCCCTTCATGATAAAATTCATGGAAAGGCAAGTAACGGAGCAAGCATACCTCTAATAAAGACTATATATAAACCAAACCTATAGTCAATATGGTAAATTGATGCTAGTTTTTATTTTTTTTAAAAAAATCTTTGATAACTATCCTGATAGGAATAAAACTATTTTTAAAAGACATGGCTACCCTTCCTTTTGAAAATTAGAGCAATGAAACAATCTACACTAAAGGACTGGTGTTTTCCTAGGACCTCATCTTGGGAAAGAGAAAGGCTAGGGCCTTGGTTCCCTGGAAAGGAAGAACTTATATCTTGGAAGGAGATTTCATGTGACTCTGAAAAACCCTCAAATGGTCTCTCAGAAGTAACTGGAGCTGGGACAACGATGGACAGTGACTGATTACCCCCACCTTGGCCAAGACTTCTTAGCTATGCACACCATGGTGTCTTCTGTTACCATCTGGGCCTCATGTCAGGACCCTAAGGATAGACTAGTGGGTGGTAGTCATTGAACCTATCTATTTGTTCTTCCACTCAAAACACACACACACACACACACACACACACACACACACACACACACACAATTTCTGCTCTCTTAGGTCTCTTTAGTTGACCTACTGAGGATGGGTTGAGCCTATCATACTAGGACTTCCAGGGCCTTGCCTCTGTTCCTAACAACTCTACTGACACTTTAAGTCATTCATTATTAAGCATGATTTTAGCTATAAATTAGGTCTATATATCCAGTGATTATCCATTGAATAAAGCTTATTTTCATTTTCTATGCAGGTATCAACTGCAAGTAGCTTCTTGATTTATATCAATGTCTTCTTCTCAGTGATGGAATATTGTCTTTTTTCATTTTTTTTATTTGAATTAGAGACAAGATTGTTTTACATGTCAGTCCCAGTTCCCTCTCCCTCCCCTTCTCCCCTGCCACCCTCCCAGCTAAAACTCTACCTATCATAAACCCTTTCTGCTCCCCACAGAGGGTGAGGTCTTCCATAGGGGGGTCTTCAGAGTCTGTCATATCCTTTGGGATAGGGCCTAGGCTCACCCCCATGTGTCTTGGCTCAGTGAGTATGCCTCTATGTGGAACAGGCTCCCAAAATTCATAGCTATGCTAGGGATAATTACTTATCTACTACAAGAGTCCCCATGGATTTCCGAGGTCTCCTCACTGACACCCACATTCATGGGATCTGGATTAGTCCCATGCTGGTTCCCTGGAAGTAAGAAATATTGTCTTGTTTGAACTTGTGCAGACCTTATGCATGCTGTTTCAGTCTCTGTGAGTTCCTATGTGTATCAGTCCTGTCGTGTTAAGAAGATGTTTTCCTTTGGAATCATCCATCACCTCTGGCTCTTAGAATATTTCTGTCTCCTATTCAGAATAGACCACTGAGCCTTGAGGGAAGGTTTCTAATAAAGACAAACCAATTAAGACTTAGTGCCCCAGCAAAGCACGGTGGTATATGCCTTTAATCCCAGCATTCAAATGACACAGGCAGGCAGATCTCTGGGTTCAAGGCCAGAGAAAGTTCCAGGACAAAAACTATGTCTCAAAACAGCAGCAACAACAAGATTTCTTCTGCTGGACAGTGGTAGAATAGCTCTTTAGTCCCAGTACTCAGGAGGTGAAGGCAGGCAAATTTCTGAGATCAAGACCAGCTTGATCCAGGGTAACCAGGGCTACACAGAGAAGCCCTGTTTCAAAACAAAACAAAACTTTAGTGTCCCAAAGTCTCTCAATCTCTGCACATTGTCGAGTTGTAGGCCTCTTGGTTAATTACCACCTACTGCAAGAATAAGCTTCTTTGATAAGTGTTGAGTGATGCTCTGATTTATAGGTATAGCAATATGTCACTAAGAGTCACTGTATTGCTCTGTTTCTTTAGTAAAAACAATAGTATTTGGTTTATCTTAGAGCCCTTGACCTATCTAGTCTCAGGTTCTTGACCACTTTAGCAGTGTCAGATATGAATCCTGTCACATGGATTGAACCTTATATCCAATAAAACAGTGGTTTGTTACTCCAATAACTCCTATAACATTTGTTCTACTGTTGCCCCAATACATTTTGCTGGCAGCTCTCTGTGGTAGATTGCAGGGTTTATAGCAGGGTGGTGCTGATGATTACTTTTCTCTCCCAATAACATGCAAAGTACCTTCCAACATGAATGCTAGTCAGTAGGGATGAAGCTTCCACTTGGGCACCAGTTTGATTTCTCCAAGTCCAATGTTAGAAGTAAGTTGTGTCTTCAGCAATAGGGTCTTACCACTGTTCTGTATTTTTATCCTTAGTCTCTTCCATACCATCTACGCACCATTACCAAATCATGTGTAACTGTTTTCTTGGTTACTTTGTAATCCTTTTTCTTTCATATTTAGCTTTTCATCCTTCAATTTTCAGTAAAGTTTCCCCCAATAAAATAGAGTGCCCCCATTAGTTATTGCTCTGTAGAAGCAGTTCCTTTACTTTGATCTATAGCTATTTTTGTTTATTGTTTTACTTATTTATTTTTTCTTTCTGTATATGTCCTCCAAAGACAGAGACTATACCTGCCTTGGTTGCTGATGTATCACCAGTATCCACAATACATGCTGTTGAGTGGATGGGTGAATGGATTAAGTGCTCAATGTATATCCAAGTAGCTTTGAAGTCCTCTGATATATTTTAGAAAGTGAATATACCTGACCCAGCTTCTCAATGTAGCCATCTTAGAAACCACTCGGATGCTATCATTTTCCAAAACATTTCTAGAGTTTTTTTTCTGGGTGTTCTAGGCTGATGCATTTTCTTTGCATCTGATCAGTTCTTAAGAAAAATATGATTTATGTAAAGAATTTGAGTTAATACTGAGAAATGTATTATAAGACACACCAATAAATTTGGCAGTGGCAGCCTACACTCCCCAAGTTTGTATTTAATTCATTGAGTATACTCATGTCTGTATATAGAATGTTTATAGAACTCAGTATAATACTAGAATGGCCATATTTAGTTAGGGGAAAAAGAAAAATTGTAGATATGTCCATTCTGTATCATAGGTTGCTTTTCAGTCATCATGTAAACATGACAGGATCCATGGAAGATTGACTCTGGGAACCTCTGATCCAATCTCATTGTTCACACCTGTTCCTCTCTAGGATATGAGTAAGTTATTTGACATTTTCAAGCTTTAGTTTCTCTCCTCTACAATCATCTTCTTTGCTGTTTTAAAATAATTATGATATGAAAATTAATTATGAAAGCCTATCAAGTGTTAGATGTGTAGTGGGATGTCAATAAATGACAGTAGTTATTGTTACTATAACCATCTATTAGTCCAAATCCCTCCACCTCACCCAAGAATTCTGCCAAGAATAAGAATATCTATTCAAGGGCCAAAACTCAAAGCTGGCTCCCAGTCTACTTCTGTTCACTTCAATGCACAAACAAGCCTCAGCTTGCAGAATCTAACAACTAAGAGGAGCAAGCTTATTTCGTGGCTGCTAGTGAGCCAGAAGAGAATGTGGCCAGTATACATTCCTTATGAAAAGTAAACACAAGACTTCTATGGCCCTTTGGCTGCAAGTAAGAATACTATTGTGCAAACTGAATTCATTCTTTATTTGCTTCATGATTAAAGAAATTCCTTTTCCCCGGTCACTGATGTTTTTCCTCCATTTTCCTTGCTCTCAGTGTATCCCAGCTCTTAGAATCAGAATGGGAGATTTTAGTTGATCACAATAGCCATTGGGAAGTTGTTGGGGAGAGAAACAAAAATAATCTTCACTGATAAAAGAGAAAAAGTAAAAAAGCTTCTATACTAATGACAGTGTAATTTGAAATTTTTCATCAGATTACAGTAAAGAATTTTTGTGGTCATGCACAATTTATATTTTTAGACCCCTTCTAATTATTTTATGATACCTAGCCTGGGGGGGCATTACTGGGGAAGAATGGGTTGAAAATAATTTGAGATCTTAATTTTTAACAAAATCATTGTGTTAAGTGGCTAACACAGCTGCTAATTATATTAATAGAATCTTTTATGAATAGATTCTGACCATATGGAAATGACTCTATAAAACAATTAAGAAAGATAATTGCTGCCTTGTTCTTTATAATTATTCGTGTTTTATGGGATGAACCAATATAGATTAACTGTTACAACATTTAACAATATCAAGGTGCAGAAAATCTAATGGTTAAACTCAGTTTTCAACTTGATGAGTTTTAGAATCCCCTGGAAGAAGGGCCTCTTGGAATGCCAGTGGGGGTTTTTCTTGATTGGGTTGACTGAGACAGGAAAACCTAGGCAGGTGACACTATTCTCTGAGTGTTAGATCCAAGACTGTGTAAGAAGAAAGTGAGCCTAGGAAAAACATTGGTTGCTTCTTCCTTCTCACTATGGATGCAACATAATCAGGTGTTTCAAGTTCCAGCTGCCTTAATTTACCCACCAGTGTTGAAGTGTGAGCCAAAATAAGCCTTTCTTCTGGGTGTTAGTGGCACACGCCTTTAATCCCAGCACTTGGGAGGCAGAGGCAGCCAGATCTCTGTGAGTTAGAGGACAGCCTGGTCTCCAGGGCAAGTGCCAGGATAGGCTCCAAAGCTACACAGAGAAACCCTGTCTCAAAAACCAAAATAAATAAATAAATAAATAAATAA
Source organism: Cricetulus griseus (assembly GCF_003668045.3). Classification (NCBI taxonomy): domain Eukaryota; kingdom Metazoa; phylum Chordata; class Mammalia; order Rodentia; family Cricetidae; genus Cricetulus; species Cricetulus griseus. Next base: position 167,153,738 of record NW_023276807.1, read on the forward strand.
ATAAATAAATAAATAAATAAAATAAGCCTATCTTTCCTTAAGTTGCTTTTGTCAGAATGTTTCACCACAGCAACAGGCAAAATGACTAATCTGGGAATGTGAGGGAATCTGACTTGATCCCTCTTAATCACTTCAAGTCTTTAGAGAAGAGGGCACCTTTTATCTTTGTGCAAAATCTTTTTTTTCACTAAATAACATGTACTGTGGGGTGGACCCATCCTTCATGGACACCTTTTCAAAATTGTTTGAAGATCCTGTGTAAACAAGGATGGCTATGGTATAAGTATTTTAAAAATAGCCTTGGGCTAGTGAAATTGCTCAGTGATTAAGAACTCTTATTGTTGTTGTAGAGGACCTGGATTTGGCTCCCAACACCCTCATCAGATGGCTCACAGCTGCCTGTAATTCCAGGTCCAGGGATTTGAAGCCCTGTGGCCTCTATGAGCATCTATACTCACATACTGCAGATAAACTCATGCAGACAAGACATAATTTTTTCAGATCTTGAAAATGCTATAAAGTTAGTCTGTAGGACATAAATATGTTTTCCAACAATAGGCAAACACGCCATGTTTTTCACATATGAGTTTAAAACAGAAGGTCAAAGTTCTGTGAAAACTTCCAGAGTTCACCAGTTAGTTCATCTCATTCTTGCCTTCCTGCACAATGCAAAGGAATAATGTCACTACTACTGATCTAGTAGATACAGAATTTCAGTGAGAGTTCCATAGTCAGTGAGAGAAATTTAACCCATTTTTATGTTATCACTGTTTGATTGCACATAAATTAACGAGGTTACCCATTAATTTATAATGCTACAGATTTAGCATAGTTGGTTGTGAATAGCACTAGTGTTGTCTGAACAGGTGCTAACAAAAAGGTAGCATTTATTTCCCTAAAACCATATGATTAGTTCCTGGCCCGGTTGTTTTCCATTTACCTTTTGAAGAAAGCCCATGCTGAGTGTTTGCCTTTCCAGCAATTGTTTAGTTCTCTGGATGGATCCTTTTTGGTAGCTGCCCAAGCTCATTATGTATCCACATCCAGCTCAGACAGCATTAGCAAGCTGGTTTATTTTAATATAAACATTATTCAATGTATTACATTATAATACTATTTTTTGTCTCTGTATGAATTCCTTTTTAATTTCTTTTTATGCCCAGGAAGAAAGAATTTCAGAGCTTTCCAGTGAACAACCAAATCCTTTTGAGATCACAGCTATAACACTCATGGGTTCCCTGTTTGAAATCATGGTGGTTAGTGGTTTATGTGTTAATCATATGAGTCCAGCTCTTAATGACTAAATAAATCTTTCTGGTGAAAATATTTTAATCATATCAGCTTTGTTACTCTTCTTTGCAATTACAAGTGTTCTTAATGCAGTGTTGATAATGACTCCTCATCCTCAGTGAGAGGAAAATGTGGGGACATGGCTTGGCATCATTTTGTCTTTACGGATTAACCACATTCCTTAACTTGTAATGTCAACCAGAGCTACTGTTATGTTGGTGATACTACTGTTGAAGTATGTTTCCTCCACAAGTATGCTACTTTTGCACCATTGTGACAAAATCCCTAGAGGATTGAGTGCATAATCTCTGGCTGTGTTGAAATGGAGTGTGTGGTAAAGTGGAACTTCATGGTGGCAAGAACAGGATGCACTCCCTCATAGTGGACAGAAAGCAGCGTGAGGCACAAAAGGCTAGAGCCAGATAAGCTCTTCAAAGCTACACACCCATCCACCCCTTCTAAACAGGCTCTACCCTTCAATTTCTACCACCACCCAACAGCCTGTTCAGATTTTGAACCTATCAATAGATTAAGCTATTGAATATCACGAATGTCAGACTGTTCAGGACATAATTCTTCCTGGTAGTGTCCTTACAGACTCACCCAGAGGTGAACTTAACTAATCTGTTAAAGCACGTTTCAATCCAATCAAGTTGACAAACTTACCTACCAAAGTGATTTATTGTATCTTCTCATTTTACTTTCAGTCTGTGAGGTAATGTGACTGCAACACCCAACTCAACATATACCACATCATTTGGTCAGAGAGTCACATGATCAGATTGGAGCCAGTGGGGTCTAGTAGATCTTCAGCTGGGTCAGTACCAGGGAAAAGAGCTGATATTGTTAAGGAAAGATGTACCATAAATGAGAAACAAATGGAACATCCAGGGACCCATCTCAACCCCACTGTAGGATAGACTAACTCTTTCCTAAGATGGAAAGATAGCAGCTAGACATGGATAGTATATTAATCATTAGTTTCATTGTTGGAAACACATGACAGAAGCCATTTAAATGAAGAAGAACTTACCACGTGGTTTGGGGGTTTAGTCATCATCTGGAGGCAGTAATGGCAGTGGGAGTGTATGGCAACTTCTTGTTACATAGTGCTTAGGTGGTAAAGGGGCTGAACTATAATCCTCAAAGTTCACTACCTAGTGACCTATTTCTTCTAATTAGGCCCCACTTCCTAAAGCTTCCACAGCCTCTCCAAACAGCTTGTGTACATGTGGGAGGCTGTGTTTGCGGGGCTGCAGTCAGAGCCAGGCGACTTGCCCAGTTCCTACCTGAGAGGAGAAGTATGGATTGAGAAAGGGAGGTAAAGACATTAAGAGAAAGGCAGAGAAAGGATAGAGTCAGGAGGGCAAATCCAGTCAGTACGGAATGCCCTTAGTTTATTTTTCAACATTCTTAAGTACCCAACTAAAAGTGGGGACAATGGCAGAAGACTTCTATTATCATAAGGAGCAAACAGACTTACTTCCCTTAATCCTCCAGGTATTTGGTAGCCACCCGCTATCTGACCTACAGGGTCAAGAGTAAACACACCTGAGCCCAAATCTGTTGTTATTTAGATAAGACATCTGCTACCAAGATCCAAATATCATACCATAGCCAATTGTTAAGACTTTTTCAGTCTAAGGACAGTATTGAACTCTCTGATCTTGAGGCTAGATGAAGCAGACCTATCTTTATGAGTCCCAACATGTACAATTATTCAAACATGTGAAACCATGGAGACTTTATACTCAAGCCACAGCAGATGGATTTGTTTGACTCTTTGGTTCTAAAGTCAGATGTGCCTTCAGAGGTTTATGTTATATAAGCAGTAATCAGTTTTGTTCACTTCATATTGAAATAAGGAACAGGTGGGACTTGTAGTATGAAGACAAAAGGGTCCAGGTTAAGGGTATCTATGCTATGACAGAGGCATCAGAGGCAGTTGTCTTCTTCCCCTAATGCTCCAGAACTTCACCTGTTTGAGAGAGCTTTGAAAGTTTCTGAAGGTATTAATTTAAAATTTATTTCTCTATCTATCTATCTATCTATCTATCTATCTATCTATCTATCTATCTATCTATCATTTGTCTGTCTGTCTGCCTGTCTGTCTATCTATCTAGTCATTTATTTATTTGGGTGTCTGTGTGCTTTCATCTATAGGTGGAGAGAGAGTCAGCATTATATTGTAGTCCTCATTAGGGCCTCCTAGCAAACAAAACCGAGAGTCTATGTGATTAACACATCTCTACCTGGTTTTGTTGTGCCTGGATTCTGAACCCCAAAATCACGAAGAGACCCGTTCTGAAGAAAAAGCAAAGAATCTTTCATCGTTGTTTAATGAGCTAACTGCATTAACTTAGGCTTAAATGTTGTAATAGTAAAATTATTCATACATGTTTATTGAATAGCCAAAGTCATTAATTTTTCAAAAGATCCAAAGCAATATCACATTGGATTTAGTTATCATGCTTCCTTAGTCTCCTCCTATGTGTTTACATTTTCCCCCTTTTATACCCTTACCTTGTTTCTTAACCTTGATATCGTTAAAGATTATTGGTCAGGGCTGCAACTTGGTATGTAAGTTGTGCTTAGCTTAAAATTTCATTTGTCTGAGAATACTGCCTTTATTTTACCCAGAGACAATTACAAGATGGGCATGATTGCTAAAGTGTTTCTGATAAGCTAGAGCCCATCTAAGATAAAAAAAAAACATTCAAGCCTTTCATTTTCTTCAGTTTTCTTTTCTGTCTAGTTAATAATTTTTTTTTACTACTTAAAAGGAATTTAAAAAACTATCTTCTAGGACATCTCAGCATGTTTCACCACAGTCTTTCACACTGCATGAAATACTGAGAATTTATTAAGCTCAGGCTTTCTTCCTGTGTGCTTTAAACAGATTAATTTATCTATTCATGATTCTCTAGTTTAATTCTCTGAGGCCAGGGCTGGCCTTACATATAAAGCATGGTAAGCTTCACTGAAGACAGCACAGAATAAATTGTTCAGTTGTTTTTATCACAGTTGGTTTTCTGCTGCTATTTAAATATTCAAATACAGTCTTAGGTCTTTCCACTTTTAATGAAAAATTTTAATGGATTTTAATTAGAGTTTTTGATTTAGACATGCTGTCTATCAGTCTCTCTTCCTGTTATCTGTCCATCCACCTATCTATCCTCTCAATCTGGGTTTCAAGAGTCTGTCACAATTGCATTTTAATTTTCATTTTTCTTGTGAGACTGATCAAGTTCAGGGTTTTCTTTCATTTTCTGCTTTGAAACATTGAAGACATCGGTTTCTTTTCTCCTGGTCCCACAGCTGATTCACCCCAAGTAAACACACAGATGTTATAGTTATTATAAATCTGTTGGATGAAGGCTACGGCTTCTTACTGGCTAGATCTTTCTTAATTATCAACCCATAACTACTAATCTATGTATTTCTATACCGATTTTTCATATCAGAGAATGCTTGGCACATTCTGTCTTCCTGGTATGTGGTATGTGGTGATATCTTTCTTGCATAAATAAAGCCTGTCTGAGGGTCAGAGAATAGAGCCTGCCACTAGCTAACCATAGAGGTCTGGAAATCTGTACAGACAGACAGGAAGTGAGGTAGCTAGACAAAAACAGGATATAAGCAGGGAGAAACAGGAAATTGCTCTTAGCCACAATTTAGAATATCGTGTAGTGACATGACACACTCAATGTTAAGAAAACTCTAGAAATGTGAGTGGAAATGTGTTTCTTAATTAAGTTTTAAATGGGTCCATCATTCTGGGTATGCAAAACACAGGATGGGACATCCCTCAAGGACTACAGACCTTGCCTTGGAAAGTGGATGGAAGTTTATTGATAATGACAAGAGTTCAAGGCTGATAACCCTTCCAGTCAGAACCAGTGGCCCACATAATACCTGCATCAGATAATTGCCAAATGCAAGGAATGCTTCCAGTTCATACTCAATCTCTAGACACAGTAATACCATCAAAGCAAATAAATGCTAGACTCTAGCACTGAGATATTGGTCTGACATTTACTATTCACCCCGAAATGGAGTTCCAGTCCAATCCTGCACCTTCCTGTACTGCCTGATTTACGAGCCATGCACCATCCAGCAACAATCACTACACCCTCTATGCTGTTAGCAGAATTGCTGCTCCCTTAGCTTCTGGGATTACAGCATGGCCACTATATCTATTTCATCAAAAACTTTCTGTGTATGAAATAAGGCCATTCATGCCTTGGTTTTTCCTTTGCAATTGTACCACTGTTCATGATGTCCTACATGCCTGCATGAACATCCAACAGCATTACTACCTCTGTACTGTCACTTCATCAGCTCCTGAAGCACATTATCAATACTACCTCCTCTCAGCTTATGCCTCATTTCTGTCATGGTGCAGACACCGCAGAAACCATGAGAAGGAATATTCCTGACTCCAGCAGCAAAGGGATGGCCTTGTGCATCATGCTTAGTGTGTTCCTCTCTTTGTTCCTTCTATAAAGGATACAGTCCATTTTACCTGCTCTTTGAATCCCATGTTCTCCTTCCTTCCTACCTCTTCTCTTCAGGTTACTCAAGAATTTTTCCATTTCTTAAAATAATCCCCTTTTTGTTGTATGCTTAACCTGGGCATGGGACCAAACAAAATAAAACAGATCTTCTCCTACCTGAAACCCTGGTTACTCTAACTACATGCATTTCCATTATTTGTATCTTAAGAGATACCTATTTCAAGGATCATCTACTTATCTGGCATCTGCATCATAGGCTGTTCCAGTTCAGCCCTGCCCTGAACTGTTCCAACATATCCCTCTTTTCAAAGTGGCTAGTTCCTGCCAAGAAGCTCACTCATGTGGATAGTTATCAGTCCTCATCTTAGTTGGCCATCCTTTTTGACCACTTTCTCTTCTGTGAAATTCTTTTACTTTGTATCAATGGCATCATTTTTTTTCTGCAACCATTCTGCCATTATTCCTTATTTCTCTACTCTTCAGCATTCCCACACATTTCTGAGGGTAATTTCTTCTCTTCTAGTCATCTAACTACTATCCACGTGGTTTGAAATTCTGTATTTAAAGCCTAATTTATCTTTCATGAGTCTCAGCCACAGATGGCTACTACTATCTCAGTCTTTGTATGTTCCATAGGTATCTTCAACTCATGCATCCAAATTAAACTATCTATCTGCTGCCCAAGCAGGACCTCCTCTCCAATATCATCATGGTGAATGACACCACTACATTTCTGGAGCTTAAAGTAGAAACTCTCATTTTACTTCTCTTGTGTTGTTGTGTCTTTACCTGGCTTTTGTATTCATATAATACTGGCTTTGTAGAGGAGTTGGAAGGACTTCTTTAGTTTCTTTCTTTCAACAGATCAATTGAGAAGTATTAGTTGTAGTTCTTCTTTGAAAGTCTCATAGAATTCTGCTGTGAAGCCATCTGGTCCTAGGCTTCTTTAGTTGGTGGATATCTTCTTGGTTTATCTTTGGTTGTTCAGATGAATCTAGAAATCACTCAATTTCTTAACCTAATGGAGCATAGGATTTTTTGAGGTTATAGTGTAATTACAACTTTTTTTTTCCTTTGGGTTCTCCTATATAGCTCTGCTTACTCTCCTTCAAATTTGTAGCCTATTTTTAACTGAAGTTTTAAAAGTATTCCTTATAATGTTTTGTATATCTTTGGAGTTTGTTATAATTTTCCCTGACCATGTCTGATTCTGTTAATTTGGGTCTTCTCTTTCTTTCTGAATAGTTGGACTAAAGGTCTGTTGATCTTATTTTTCCTTTCAGAGAACCAGTTCTTACATTCCTTGATTCTTTGCACTATTTCCTTTCTTTATATTTCATTAATTTCTATAATAACTCTCAAGGCCTTATGTTCATGTATCTAAAACCTTGTATCTCTAAGCAGAACTATGATTTTACTGGCATTCTAATGTGTCCTTCTCTAACTTTCCACATGTTATTTGGATAAGATTTCCAATGAGATACAATGCAAATGAGAACCACTCCTTCCCTTCAATGGTTCCAGTCATCTTCAGGTTAAAACAGCATCCTAATGTGAACTCATAAGCACCACCCTGGACCCAGATTGTTTGGGAGGTTTCATTCATTGTCTTCTTGGTTTTACTAAACTTGTATTTTCTTCTGCCTTAAGAAATGATGTAGAATGTCCTTCTGTATGCTTCGAATATGTGTTTCTTTCATTGGTTGGAAAAAAAAAAAGCTGTTTCAGACAATGGCCAGGAAAAATGTAGCTAGGCAGGAAATCCAAACAAAGATGCAGAGAGAAGGAAGGTGGAATCAGGGAGATGCTAGTAGCTGCCAAAGAAATAACATGCCAGAGCATTACCAGTAAGCCACAGGCTCATGGCAATACACAGATCAACAGAAATGGGTTAATTGATAAGAGAGCTAGCTAGTAAAAGCCTGAGCCATTGGCCAAACAATTATAATTAATATTAAGCCTCACTGTGTTATTTCATAAGCATCTGTGGGGTCCTTGGAGTGGAAGAAAAGCTGGTCCAGGAGGACCAGACAAAACTTCCACCTACAAAGAAATACTACTTTATTTATTTTTGCATAGAGAATTGTCTGTCCCTCAAATTCTTACTGTGTTATGAATCATTCTTCCCTTGCCTGCCTCCCTTGGCCACATCCTTGCATTCTTCAGGATAATTAGATGACTCATTCGTACACATGCATCTTGTATCCTCTTAAAGTCCCCAGCAGCCCATGTGCTGTATTCAATTGACAATCTGCTCAAACAGCACTAGTGAAGATGTGAATCAATACATTTCCTTGATTTTTAAAAACAATTGTCAGACACTATCACTTCTATGCTTCATTTTATCCTTTTGAGTTAACCTAGAATGTATTCTAGAGCATCAGATGGGTCACATTTCTTATGGAAGCTTGCGATTACAAATGTGAGTCAGAGTCTCAAACAATCAATGTGTAATTGATTAATAACATGTTCTAATTGGACAGAACCAGGCTTTCTGAATGTGGCTGCCAGCTAGGAGGCCAAGGCAGTCTATGGGACCTCTAACAGTTTTATCCATAGAGCACAAATGGACTTTGGGACCCCATTCCCTGTGGAGGGATACTATTGCTGCCCGAATACAACAAGGAGGGCCTAGGCCCTCCCCTGAATGATATAACAGACTTTGAAGGTCCCCCGTGGAGGGCCTCACTATCCCTGGGGAGGAGTTGGAGGATGAGTGGGGGGGTTGGTGGGGAACATGGGAGGATGGGAGAGAGAGGGAATGGGGGGTGGATATGTATATATGAGTAGTAATTAAAGACTTTAAATAAAAAGTAAAATAAATAAAGTGTTCTAAATTAATTTATGATTCTCAGAGTTTTTCCATGTATTATCGTAACTGTATAGAATCATGTTTTTCTTTCCGGTCTCTTTCTATTAAAGCTCTCATTTCCTTGCTCTGTAGTACTTCACAACAGGTTACTTGTAGTTTGTATGGGACCTCTTTAAAAATAATGATTACTTGATCCTAGGTAAATTGTAGTACTTTTTGTTGTTTTTCTAGACAGAGTTTCTCTGAGGCTGAGAAACTCAGCCTAACTGAGGCTGTCCTGGAATTTGCTCTGTATACTAAGCTGGTTGCCTACTCAGAAGAGATTCACCTGCCTCTGCCTCATAAATGCTGGGATTAGAAGCAGGAGACATCACACAGAACTCTTAAATTGTAGTTCATAACAAGAAAGGAATTTGCATAGATAATGGGAGCAAACTGGTTGAATCTGCTTCAACTGGCAATTCTTTTGTTTATGGGAAAATGTATGGGCTAGAGGTGATTGCCATGATGCCTACCACCCCCTGCCAGTTACTGAAATGGGACTATAATTTTTCATCCACATTTTCTGTAGCCTATCAACAAGGCAGTCTGTGGCCACTAGAGATAAAAATAGTAATGACTGTGTCAATGGGCCAAATTAGCAGTTCATATGTACAAATGCTGCTTGACTATTGGCATTTACAAAGTACACATGCTTACCTTTTGTGATTAAACTCCATTGTGCTGAGAATATCACTGTCTGGGCTACCAGTGTCAAAGAAAAACATGCTTTGAAACAAAGCAACCTCTGCCTTGAGGTTGTGATTCCTTGGTGAGAATCATCCAATTAAAAATCTTGAAACTGAATTTCCAGCTTATACCTGAGGAGCTAATATTCAGATTTCATTCAGATCTTGGACCCAGCCCAATGGTACACTTTGCTCTCTGATTAGCAGAAGTATCCAAATTAAGGCTTTTTGCTTCTGTGTCCTTCAATTATTTATGTTACCAATACTTTTATTGAAATAAAGGCACTTTCAGGAGCTCCCAAGTAGCAAGGTTACCTATCTGTCTCCTTCCATTGAGCTTTGGCAGTCAGTAGATAATGCTGCAGTGCCTCTCAGTATCCTCACATAGAAGTAAGGGCTTGTTTGAAGCTGGTCAAACATAAAGGTTGTTCATATTAGCTCATTATTTCCATGCAGCCATTTATTTCTCCATTCATCTAAATCTAAGAAAAATTGCAGTACACATTTTAATGAAATTTTAAATTATACTTATACCCATAGAATTCACATTTAAATAAATCATTTGCCTTTTTTTACTTGACTGGGAGTCTCTTATCCTAAACTATAGCTTAGGTTTGGAAGGTAAATTCACTAAGTTGTGTGAATAAGGATTTTGCTCATAAACTTATCCTGTTGCTCTAGATGACATCAACTGTTAAAGTGTGTTGGTGGTCTGGTCCTGTATGCATATGAAGGATTAGTGTTTGGTTTAAGGATGACAGTTTGTTGGCTCATTGCATATTGGAATTCTGAAGTGTTTACATAATAACCCTAGGCATTACAAGGACATTAAAAACTGTATCTTTGGTTTAGCCATTCAGGAATACATACTCATGAAATAGTATTAAATAAAATCCTGAACAATAGTTCGTTACATAAAATCCTATAAATTAAACTTACACTAAGTGTATTAGTTATGGCTTCTATTGCTTGAAGAGACACAATGGCCATTGCAACTCTTATAAAAGGAAAACATTTCATTGAGGCCTACTTATAGATTCAGAGGTTGAGTCCGTTATTGTCACAGCAAGAAGCATGGTGGTCAGTGTGCAGGAAGGCATGGTGCTGGAAAAGGAGCTGAGAGTTCTACATGTGGACTTACAGGCAGCAGGAAAAGAATACCATATTGGGCCTGGCTTGAGTGTATGAGCCCTCAAAGCCCACCCCAGTGACACATTGCCTCCAACACCACCATACCTACTCCCACAAGGCCACACCTCCTAATGGTGCCACTTTATGTGATTCTATAGGGGCCATTTTCTTTCAAACCACTGCACTGAATGTTAAAGTTAGAGGCAGGAAATGGCCCCCAAAAGGAAAATAATGTTCATTCAATGAATTCAAGAAAAGATTTGCTGAGAGCTTCCTTTGTACCAAGCACTGTGCTGGCTTAGATCTATTTGGATGGATCTTGTAGTCACTATTGTTGGGGTCTTCAGAGGAAACAAATGTATAGAAATGACAGGACTTCAATGGTTATCCTAAAAATGTCTCAAGCGTACATTTGGACACTTGTGCATATGTGTGTGAAGCTTTCAGAGATGCAAAGAAAATTCATAAAATTGTGAGTATAATTCTTAACCGGAGTTGCTGCTTGCAGTGTTTGTTTTCTAGTTACTTTGGGTAGAAATGACTTATTATACCAAGATTTGTTTCAAGCCTTCTATTAATAGACTAACCATTTATAATTCAGAAAAATAAGAAAGTTGAACTTTGCAAGCTTGGATATTGGTTAAATAAAAGCATGAAGAGACATAGAGATAGATAGAGAGAGAGAGCCTTTGGAATTCAGTTTGTGAAGAGTATGTGGCCAAGTGAGGCAATATATTGAGCAAATATTTGCCTATGTAGTAAAACAACACAGGGACATCTGGGAGTCTGGGAGGTGCTGAGAAACAGAAATACAGTGTCAACACTAGAATTTCCTTCATGATTCCTTACAACATATCACACTTGTCAGTGGTTTGTCTTGTCATGTCATGCCTAGTTTTAGGCAGGGTAGTTCTTGTCTTTGAAACTGCTGCTATAACAAAATGTAGTATGTTGCTTAAAGTAAGCAGAAATTTATTTCTTGATGGTTTGGAGGCTGGGAAATCCAAGGTCAAGGCACTATCTTATTGATTGCCTGGTACAGATCCATAGCTCTACTGCCAGGGTGAAATTTTGTTGTGAAGTCTTCTGCAGGGGAAGGATTTGTGCCCTTATGTAGAAGATGAATACAAGGGCAATCAATGCCTACCTGGCCTGTGGCTCTTTAATGAAGCACTGATTCCATCCATGGGAGTGGATTTCTCATGGTATAAGAACACCCAAAATGCCCACCTGTTATGACTGGAAATGAAGTTTCAACATATATTTGAGATAAGACATAAAACAGTCAAATTACAGAACACCAAGATCTAACAGAAAGTTGATATAAGATGAGCCCTATATATCTTAAATTTCACAGTAATAATGTTAAAAGGGTAAAAAGGAAAAAAGTAAGAATGCGTATCATTAAATGTAGTCAAAATGTCATTTCAACAAATAACTAATATAGAGTTTAAGAGTATTAATGAAGTGATTTGTGTACTTTAACTCTCTGTAATACATGTCTCAAGACTAGCCACATTCCCTTTTATAATTAAATTATACTTAAAAATTCTTTTTAATTATTTACATAGGAAATGATTTTCTAGCTTTTTCCTTCTTCCAATGTTTGTTGGTGATCAGAAAATTGTCTTAATAGGAGCCTAAATTCCCTGTCATCCTTTCCCTCATATATATTCTCATGCAGCAATGCCATAACTATTTATTAAATTTCTACTATATGCAGTATAGCATATAGTATTATCCTAAATGTTGGGGGAGAATTGATGGTGATAGAGAAGGCTTGTAGATTCAAAATACCTTTATTCAGATAAATCCCAGCCAAGTGCAAGCCAGAGCATACCCACAGGACGCAAGCTAGCGTGGACAGAGAGAAGGGGCAATCCACAAGCACACGGTCCCTTAAGAATTGTCCCTATGTCGCTTCCTTCCCTTTCTGCCGACCCATCAGCAACTAGGTGAGTGACCCCTTGCTTTTACCCAACTCCTGTCCAAAGCGCCATTCACCCAGATTTCCCCAGGCTTGTGCATGTTTGGAGTAGACACTCCCAGTCAGGGAGGAGCTCCCTGAATCTGGGTACAGGCCATTCTTCCTTCCCTTCCCGCCGACCTATCCACAAGGGGGTGAGTGATCCACTGCTCTTACCCAACACCCTTTCAAAGCCCCATCCACCCTGATCTCCCCGGGCCTGCTCCGCTTGGGGTAGACCTGCCCAGGCAGTGAAGAACCCCCAGAGCCTGAAAACACCCCACTCTTAAGTCCTGTCCCACCTCCACACACCCAATCCCTATGGAGGCCTAACTCCTTCAGAGTGAGGAGACTTACAGGAGAGGCAAGACCATCCAGAGCTTCGGACATTGAATTCCTGGCCCACACACACTACTGTAACAAGAGGAGATAGAGAGACCACAACTGCACTCACTGGAAAAAGATATGGGAAGAAGACAGAATAAGAACTCGATCAACAACAGAAAGACCAATATGACACCACCAGAATCTAGGGACTCGACTCCAGCAAGATCTGAAAAGCCCAACACAGTGCATGAAAAAGAGATGGACCTCAAAAATTATCTCAGCAAGATGATAGAGACCTTCAAAGAGGAAACAAGAAAATCCCTTAAAGAAATAGAAGAAAAAGTAAGCAAAAACTTACACGAAATGGAGGAAAAGACAAACCAAAAAATTCAAGAAATAAACAAATCTCTTAAAGAATCTAAAGAAACCCAAGATAAAACAACCAAACAAGTGAAGGAAGCTCTTGAAACAGTTCAAAGCATGAAAGCTGAATTAGACACAATAAAGAAAACACAGAATGAGGCGATGCTGGAAATGGAAAGACTGGATAAATGATCAGGAACTAAAGACGAGAGTATAACTAATAGAATCCAAGAGACAGAAGAGAGAATCTCAGCTATTGAAGACTCGCTAGAGGATATACATTCATCAACCAAAGAAAACCTCAAGTCCAACAAATCCCTAACACAAAATATCCAGGAAATATGGGACACCGTGAAAAGACCAAACCTAAGAATAATAGGTATAGAAGAAGGTGAAGAAACACTGCTCAAAGGTATGAAAACATATTCAACAAAATCATAGAAGAAAACTTCCCCAACCTACAGAAGGATATGCCTATGACAGTACAAGAAGCTTACAGGACGCCAAACAGACTGGACCACAAAAAGAAGTCCCCCCCCCCCCGACACATAATAATCAAAACTCCAAATCTACAGAATAAAGAGAAAATATAAAGAGCAGCAAAGGAAAAGGCCAAGTAACATATAAAGGCAAACCAATTAGAATCACACCCGACTTCTCAATGGAAACTCTGAAAGCCAGAAGGTCTTGGATAGATACCCTGCAAGCACTAAGGGAGCATGGATGTCAACCCAGACTACTGTACCCAGCAAAACTTTCAATCACTATAGATGGAGAAAACAAGATATTCCATGACAAAAACAGATTTAAACAATACATATCCACAAATCCAGCACTACAGAAGGTTCTGGAAGGAAAACTCCAACCCAATGAACTTAACTACATGCACAAAAACACAGGCAATAGATAATCTAATTTTACCAAACACAAAAAGAAGGAGGGCAAAATCCACACACATTGACACCACCAACAATAAATCCAAAACAAACAAGAGCCAACGAACAATGGACATTAATATCCCTAAATGTCAATGGTCTTAACTTACCCATAAAAGATATAGGCAAACAGAATGGATATGCAGACAGAATCCATCCTTCTGCTGTTTACAAGAAGCACACCTCAACTTCAAAGACAGGTGATACTTCAGAGTAAAAGGATGGGAAAAGATTTTCCAATCAAATGGGCTCAAGAAACAAGCTGGTGTAGCAATCCTAATATCTAACAAATTGGACTTTAAACTAAAATCAATCAAAAGAGATGAAGAAGGGCATTTCATACTCATCACAGGAAAAGTCCATCAAGATGAAATCTCAATCCTGAACAACTATTCCCCAAATACGAAGGCACCCACATTTGTGAAAGAAACAATACTAAAGCTCAAACCACACATAAAACAACACACACTTATAGTAGGAGACTTCAACACCCCCTTACGCCACTAGATAGGACCACCAGACAGAAACTTAACAAAGAAACAAAGAATCTGAAAGAAGTTATGACCCAACTGGGGTTAACGGATATCTATAAGCATTCCATCCAAACTCAAAAGAATATACCTTCTTCTCAGCACCACATGGCACCTTCTCTAAAATTGACCACATAGTAGGCAACAAAGCAAACCTCCATAGTTACAAAAGAATTGAAATAACCCCCTGTATCTTATCAGACCACCATGCATTAAACCTAGAATTCAGCAACAATACAAATGGCAGAAAACCTGCAAACTCTTGGAAAATGAATAACACCTAATTGTACCATTCCTGGGTTGAGGAAGAAATAAAAAAAACAAATTAAAGACTTCCTAGAATCTAATGAGAATGCAGACACAACTTACCCAAACTTATGGGACACTATGAAAGCAGTGCTAAGAGGGAAGTTCATAGCACTAAGTGCCCACATGAAGAAACTGGAGAATAGTCACACTAGAGAATTGACAGAACAACTGAAAGCACTAAAGCAAAAAGAAGCAAACTCACCAAGGAGGAGTAGATGCCAGGAAATAATCAACCTGAGAGCTGAAATCAATAAAGTAGAAACTAGGAAAACATTACAAAGAATCAATGAAACCAAGAGTTGGTTCTTTGAGAAGATCAACAAGATAGACAAACCTTTAGCCAAGCTAACCAAAAGGCAGAGAGAGAGCATGCTAATTAACAAAATCAGAAACGAAAAGGGGGATATAACAACGGACACTGTGGAAATCCAGAGAATCTTCAGGTCATACTTTGAAAACCTGTACTCCACCAAATTCGAAAATCTAATGGAAATGGACAGTTTTCTGGATAAATATCACTTACCAAAATTAAACCAAGATCAGATAAACAGTTTAAATCGACCCATAACCCCTAATGAAATAGAAGCAGTCATCAAAAGCCTCCCAACCAAAAAAAGCCCAGGGCCAGATGGCTTCACTGCAGAATTCTACCAGAAATTCAAACAAGAGCTGATACCAGTACTCCTCAAACTGTTCCGCACAATAGAAGCAGATGGGATATTGCCAAACTCTTTCTACGAGGCTACAATCACTTTGATACCCAAGCCACACAAAGATAAGACTAAGAAAGAGAACTACAGACCGATATCCCTCATGAACATCGATGCTAAAATACTCAATAAAATATTGGCAATCGAATCCAAGAACATATCAGAAAAATCATCCACCACGATCAAGTAGGCTTCATCCCAGGGATGCAAGGATGGTTCAACATATGAAAAACCATCAATGTAATCCACTATATAAACAAACTGAAAAAGAAAAATCACATGATCATCTCACTAGATGCTGAAAACCCCTTTGACAAAATCCAACATCCCTTCATGATAAAGATCTTGGAGAAAACAGGAATAACAGGAACATATCTAAACATGATCAACGCAATATACACCAAACCAATAGCCAATATCAAACTAAATGGAGAGAAACTCGAAGCATTTCCTCTAAAATCAGGAACAAGACAAGGCTGTCCACTCTCTCCATACCTCTTCAGTATTGTACTTGAAGTTCTAGATAGAGCAATAAGAAAAGAACAGGAGACCAAAGGGATACAATTTGGAAAGGACGAAGTCAAACTTTCACTATTTGCAGATGACATGATAGTCTACATAAGTGACCCGAAAAACTCTACCAGGAAATTCCTACAACTGACTACTCTCTATGCTATTCTAGAGCCCTCATCTGCTGATGGAAGCAGAGACAGACATCTACATAAATACACTGAGCTGAAATCTGGAACCTAGTTGAAGAGAGAAGGAATGAAGATCGAAGGGATCTGTACCAGGTTGGAGAAACCCACAGAAACAGTTGGCCTCTAAAAGGGAAAGCATATTGACCCCAGACACTAGTGTGGGACTGATCCAGTCCCCCTGATCATGGATGCCAATGGGGAGGCCTCTGCACTCCGGGGAGCCTCTGGAGGTGGACTGGCCTTTTTCCCTGGTGTGTGGGGGGACTTTGAGAGCCCATCCCACTTGAAGGGATGTGCTCTGTCTCTGGACACATGGGGAGGGGCCTAGGCCCAGCACAGGAAGATTTGGTGGACTTTGTGGAGCCCCTGTTGGGGGCCTTATCCTGCCTGGGGAGTGGTGGGTGGATGGGGGGTAGGTTGGAGGTGGGAGGAGGAATGGGGGTGAGGGGAGGGAGAGGGGACTTACATGTGAAACAAGCCTGTTCCCTAACTGGAATTAATAATAATAATAATAATAATAATAATAATAATAATAATAATAATAAAGAATTGTCCTCAGGTCATCTTGGACCTCTCCTGACCACGCCCTCATGGGCGTGTCCCGGCACACCTGTTGGGGCTACTACGAGGTGGGACTACAGTGTCTCCCTACAGAGAATAGTGACAATACTATGAAGGTATCTTAGGTTTTCAGAGTGTTTACACTGTGATTTAGATGACAAACACTGAACATATAAGCACATTTGATCTGTGATTGTAACATGAGTTGGGATGACAGTGTTCAGAGCTAGGAGAATGACAGGGGAACTTTTAGTCTGAAGGTACTAAAGTGCTTTCTCAGGGAAGCAACCTCTTATCTGAAAGCAGAATGGTGGGTGCCTAAAAGGGCTTTCTTGGCATTTTCGAGGACCAAGATGTCAGTATGACCCTTGCCCAAAGAAATAACTCAGGAGTAAATTCAAAATGAGGTTGGGGCATTTGTTGAGATCAATACACATATTTTCGTTCTAAAGACTTGGTTCTTCCTAAGAGAAAAGGGAGGTCACTGTGAGCTTCTAGGAAACAGAGGGTGTTCCTAGACCCTCTGTATATAGTAGAATATCAGTACTGTGTAGTGTAGAGTGGACTCTAAGGAAGAAAAGTTGACTATGGGGTGGTCCTTCAGGGACCTATTTTGTAATTTAATAGGAAGATAGGCAGTGACTATCAAGTGACCTAAGCTGATGAGTTGGAGACTTAATTGGCAGATAAAACACATTGAACTCTATTTGACAGGATGTAGAAAAGGACCAAGGTATTGTGTGTGTGAGCAGTGTGCCTCCTCTCTATGAAGAGATGGAGGTGGGGATATAAAGGAATTCTTTTAGTTCTCCTCTGGCATCCTGGAAGTCTCAAGGTTAAGTATGAATTAGCTAAGATAGAAACCACAGTGTTATTTTGTCTTCAGTTTTGTTTTCTTGTTGCTTAACTCAGAGATTTAATAAGTCTCTTGCTCTAATGGTAAGATGACAGAGACAAATTAACACCAACCTTCTGTCCAGTTCTCATATTTTACCTGCCCAATAGCCACAGGGTGACTCATTTAACAGTGTTATTGCTATCATTGTTGCTGTTTTCCCTTATAAATGATACCATTTCCACATTGACACACACTATTATTGCTATAATGCTGTCAGAATTAGAAGTTGATAGCTGTCTTTTCAGAGGAAGGCTAAAGGGAAACTGTAAAAGAAATAATTTGTCTGACCCTGAAGTTTCTTAAATCAATTAGGAAATGACAACAATAAAGCTTTTATTTTTCATAAGTGGTGTGTAGAGATTGACAATCATTTTTAGCTAATCATTTTTAAATTGTATTTTGCATTGCTACCCCTTTTGGTCATAGTTATTAACTTCCTATTCAAATTCAAATGAACTTGAAAAATCCAAACTGCCAGATAATTCTACATAGTTGGATACTGACACTCATATTCATTCATTTAGCCAACCATTCATGGGGTAATTATTCAGCGCCTAGATGCTTAGCCACATAGGCAGACCTCCAGGAGTTCACAATGTAGTGGCAAAAACATAAATGAATAAACATGGAACACAATGTTCTTGGCAATAAGTGCCATTAAAAGTACAAAAAACGATAACAAATGTTAGAGTAATAGGAGCTGTCTTAGATCGTGATGAGGAAGGACCTTTCACTTCATGAGGATATATTTTTAATCAATTTATTTTTAGACAGAATCTCACTATATTGGCTGGGTTGCCGTGAAGCTCATTGTCTTCCTGCCTCCTTGTTCTCAGTGCTGAGATTACTGTTGTGAACAAGTGTGCCTGCCTATTATGTGTGCTGAATGACGTAAGGGTTAATGCAGGAAGATATCTGGGAGAAGAAAACCTCTGGGCACAGGGAAAGAAGTGCAAAGATTTTTACAGTGAGTATGTGTATCTTTGAGATATAGTAAGGCTGCCAGAACTGCTGAACTAGCAAGGAAGGGGACAATAGAAAAAAAAATGAGACAGAAGAGGTGACAAAGGACCAGTGTATTGTTAAAGGGAGATTGAAATTGGTAAAGGTGAGAGTAATTCCCTCTTTTGGCCAGATCTAGGGAGAGAAAAATTCTTAATTTCTTTCTTTCTTTCTTTCTTTCTTTCTTTCTTTCTTTCTTTCTTTCTTTCTTTCTTCCGTCCTTCCTTCCTTTCTCTTTCTTTCTTCTTCCTTCCTTATACAGTTACAACTTCATTAAAAATATAAAAACAAAAGCTAGAAAATATGTAGATGCAGAATTTGTTGTGAATTTGGCTGCCAGCAACCTTGGAATTTCTTTTTGAGAGGTGTATCCCCATGGGCACAAAAGGCTTAGCTCAATTTCTGCCTCAGCATGGGATCTTTGCTACACAGTTACAAGATGGCCTATTGTAAGGTCATATGCAAATTTGGGAATAAAGAATTAGAGGAGCATCAAAATCGAAGCACAATTATTCAAAGACCTTGAAAGAAAAATTCTCAACTTTATATGGAAAAACAAAAGACCCAGGATAGCCAAAACAACCCTGTATAATAAGGGAATTCCGGAGGCATCACCATCCCTGACTTCAAGCTCTATTACAGAGTTATAGTCCTGAAGATAGCTTGGTATTGGCACAAAAATAGACAGGTAGACCAATGGAATCTAGTTGAAAACCCTGATATTAACCCACACACCTAGGAACACCTGATTTTTGACAAAAAAGCTAAATTTATATGGTGGAATAAAGAAAGTATCTTCAATAAATGGTGCTGCCATAACTGGATGCTGACATGTAGAAGACTGCAGATAGATCCATGTCTATTGCCATACACAAAACTTAAGTCCAAATGGATCAAAGACCTCAACATAAATCCAGCCACACTGAACCTATTAGAAGAGAAACTGGGAAAACCATTGATTTAATTAGTACAAGAGACAGCTTCCTGAACATTACACCAGTAGCACAGACACTGAGATTGACAATTAATAAATGGGACCTCCTGAAACTGAGAAGATTCTGTAAGGCAAAGGACACAGTCAGCAAGACAAAATGGCAGCCCACAAACTAGGAAAAGATATTCACCAAGGCCACATCTGACAGAGGGCTGATCTCCAAAATTTACCAAAAAAACTCAGGAAGCTAGTCTCCAACATACCAAATATTTTAATTAAAAGTGGGGGTACAGAACTAAATAGACAATTCCCAATACAGGAATCTAAAATGGCTAAAAGACACAGAAGAAAGTGTTCAACATCCTTAGCCATCAGGGAAATGCAAATCAAAACAACTCTGAGATACCATCTTACTCCTGTCAGAATGGCTAAAATCAAAAACACCAATGACACTTCAGGATGTGGAGAAAGGGGAACACTCCTCCACTGCTAGTGGGAGTGCCAACTTGTACAACCACTTTGGAAATCAGTAAGCCTATTCCTCAGGAAAACGGGAATCAGTCTACCACAAGATCCAGCAATTCCACTCTTAGGCACCCAAAAGAAACATATTCATACAACAAGGACATCTGTTCAACGATGTTCATAGCAGCACTATTTGTAATAGCCAGAACCTGGAAGCAACCCTTGAGCTATAACTTGAGAGCCACTAGAATCTTTTTCTTTAATTCATTAATTTATTTTCATGTGAGTCATTTCAGTTATGAACATTGTGGACTAAAACCAAATTTCCTCTCGAAGTTTGCCAAACACTGTTCCATACATCTAGGTCCCTATACAATGAGAAATATTCTTTACCATGATTTCTTTAATTTTCTTTTACACAAACTCCACATTGCAGGCTATCCTTACAAGTTTGTTTGATTTTTTGACTCCACATAACTTATTACCACTTCCAAAATCAATGGATCTATTAATAGTTCAGTTAGTTGACATTTTCATTATTTCTTATAGTTCAGGCTTTCTATCCTTTAAAAGTAACTTGAGGAGTGGCTATTAGAGAAGAAAATAACAAACTAAATCAGTGAAGATGACAATATGACATGTTTTTGAGTTCTAACTGAATAGCAAAAAAGAAATCTATGAATTATTTTTTGCAGATTTTTTATTTGAATTAGAAACAAGAATGTTTTACATGACAATACCAGTTGAAATCTATGAATTCTATCAGTTGTAATAAAGTTTGAATTCCTCTAATGATTTATCAAAGATCTTGCCACACAAATTCAACTAATCTTTCTCTCCACCCTCATCATCTCAAATCACTGGTAAACATGAGATGTTTGCCATTCTAAATTTGTATCATTCCAAAATATTTTTGAGGGTTAGAAAGATAGATCATCAGGTAAAGGCACTTACTATCAAGACTAATGATCCAAGATCCCTTCCTGCAATCCACAGTCTGAGATAACATATTCCAAGTTGTCCACACACACACACACACACACACACACACACACACACACACACACGTATACATGTGTAAACAAACTAAATCAATATAAAGAAAATATTAAAATGTTTTAGATGTGAAATCATACATTGTATTTTAAAACTGGCATCTTTTAATTGACACAATTCAAGTAGGAATTTGTAGGCATAGTTTTTTTGTTTTTGTTTTTGTTTTTTTTTTTTGCTTTGTTTTTATTCCTAAGTAGAATTTCACAGCTCCCACTTCATCACAGGACACTGAGTTGCCCCTAGAAGTTGTTACAGATTATGCTGCTGTGTTGTTTGTGTGGTCTCATCTTTCTGGAAAAAAAACAAGCATAGATTACTGGATTGTTATATGTTATCTATTATTCACATAAAAATATCACTTATGAAAAAAAGATTAAAAAAATAATGTCCTCCAATTGAATTCTTCCCAGTGTTTTCTAGGAGATAGATAAAAAGTCTTTATAAGTCCATTTTTTTTTCATCAGAGACATGTTTGTGTATATTCTATTAAAATACTGTGTTACTTTAAAAAAATCACTTATTCCAAAGTAAAGAAAACCTTGCTATCTTATAATTTTGTAGGCTGTAGTTTTAACCTACTACAGGGCTCCACGTGTGGGCAGACTGGGCAGGAGAGGGCCTGAATGGGTAGATGCCTTCCTCGCCAGAGCTTGGAACAGACTCACAGCCAGCACAGAGCCACTAGAATCTTACACATGGGCAATGCTAACACACTTAATTGTGACTCTCTCTTGAGGAGCTTGTACTACCCACTTGGCAATACTTTTCTCCTGAAAACCTCTCTTTTCGTCCAATCCTCATTACTTAAAGCCTGTGTTAAAAATTCTTGAATAAAATCTCCAAGTCTGCTTTGTATTGGCTAATCCTGAATTTCTTTTCTGCACTGAAACCATGGATCTTGGGTTTACCTGAATTGAGGCCCCTGGAAAACTAAGGAAGCTCCTTTGGCTGCTGAGGATGACAATGTGAAACTGTCTGTGTTCTCTTACCACTGACAGTAAGTAGTACCTAGAAAATAATGGTGATGGGACAAAAAATGGCTGTCCAATCAACATGGTGCTTTTGATCAGTGGGTGTTATACACCCCTCCATGAGGTCAGGATGGCTATATGAACTATTGAAATTCTGCTACAAGGGAGACTGGTCTTTTCTCTATTATTTCTTTAATCACTCAGTTGTGAGCATTTACCAAAAAATTTCAAGAGTCAAAGTCACATCAAGACCGAAAAACTGGTTTGGTGCCCTAAATGAGTTTATAACGCAACATATAATAGAGCATAAGGACTTCAAACAGACATTTACCTTACAACCACAAAAGCAAGCACACTATCATGGTGGCTTAGAGTGGAACTAAGGTGCATAGTGCCAGAGCCCTTGTAGTAGGAGACTGACGCTTTTGGTCTGGTGGCCAAAAAAGACTTTCCAATGATGGTGTAATTGATTGTAAGCTGTTATTTGGATGCGTTAATCAGATCCTCCAAATGAGGAAGACTGACCCAGGAAGAGGGGACACTTTGTTCATAGAGGACCTGTTGTATAAGGGAACAGGGTACATGTTTGTAAGTACAAAAGACTGCTGTGTCAGGACCCTAAGGCTTAGAAGAGCACTGTGCAGGATGGAGGTGGGGTAGTCCCTGGGAAACATCACGGTTTTAGGAGAATCACTTTGGTAACTAAGTAGAGTAGGGCTCCTTAAACATTTTCCACTTGTTTATTTGTTGTTTTGTTTTATACATATAAACCTAAGTGAACTAATAGTAAATATGTTGCATATTATAGTCTGGTTTGGTATAGTTTTGTGAGTTAGTGTACATTTTACAAGATTTCATTTCTGATTTATTTCTCAGTTTCTCCCCACTATCCTAGTTTACCACAGAGCTCCTTTTCAGTACATCAATGTTAACAAAGTTCTAACTGTGATTAAGTTTTTATCAAGGGCTTATATTTTCTACTGGTCACTTTCTTGTCACTATTACCAAATACCTCACAAGAAGCAAGGTGAGGCAAGAAGGGTCTATTTCGGCTTGTTGTTTGTGAAGATACAGTTCATAATGGCAAGGAAGACATGGAGGCAGGAGCTTCAAAGTGGGCCTGTGAGGCCGTCTGCTCACCTCTCTAAAACTGACCAAAAGCAGAGACCTCTGGTCATAACTCAGGCAGCTATAACCCTCTAGGCCTGCCCCTACAGATCCACATCTGCAAGCTAGTCCCAGGTCCAAAATATTTCACACTCTCCAGAAACAGTTCCGTGAGCTGGGGCCAAGTATTCAAACACATGACCATGCAGGGGACATTTTACATTTAAATCTTAACACATTTCTACAATTAAGCTAGCTCTGTTCACAATTGAAACACATAGAATACTACAATTCCCTTTCTTGTTTTATTTTCAGTCACAAATATAAACATTTAGTTGATAAGCATGATTAATGGAGCAAGATTGAACCAATACTAAGAAGCTGGTTAACATACTTTAATGATGTCTGTTCTTTGTTTTCAAATTCGTTACATACTGTAGGGTGGGAGACAGATTTGAAATGGAACAAAGTTAGAAATATTCATGAAGCTGTATTTTGCCCTTGACGTAACAGAGAGGGGTAAAAAATACCAACCAATAGCTGGACTTGGGGCCGAGAGGGTAGTGAAGTCTATAGGTCTCACAGAATTTGTTAATAAAATCCAATTTATTTTCTTGGGTTTCCAGTCTTCTTAGAGAATTGTAAGCATATGTTCTTGATGTAATAAAATTATTGGAAATATTCTTTTGAGTATTTTCTTAGTCTGTGGCTTATGTTGCATATTCTTAGTCATATATTTTGAAGAGAGGAAATTTTTCTTCTCATGAAGTCTAAATTCATCATTCTTTTCTTTTGCTGTTGAAGATTTTTGTGATTCATTTATAAAATCTCTTTTTGATGGATGGACTTTTATATATAATGAAATGGAATAAAAGGGCTTCAGACTTAGGCTTCATCTTCTGTAGCAACTGCAATTGGTTGGACTTTCCCTCTCACTTTTTAAAACAAATTTTATGGTTTGGGCCTATAAATTTGCATGTATAATCCATTTTGAGTTTGATTTTGTGTGTGGTAAAAAATGGAGGTTCAAGTTTATCTTGTGATCCATGTAGATATCCAGTTATAGATCCATTTGTTGAAATAAGCTGTAATTTGATATTGAATTATCTTTGTACCTTTGTTAAAAATCCACTTAGACAAAACAAACAAATACAATGGGTTTGATTTGGATTCTTGTGTGTATGTTGTCTGTCTATGGAAGGTATGTGTTGGTGGTGGCACATATGGACATGTGCACACAAGATGCAGAGGTCAGCAGACAACCTCAGATAATGGACTAACAGGATTCACCTGTCTCTGGCCCTGGAACTGGAATTATAAGCACCCCTGAACACATCTGACCTACTGTTTGTTTTGTTTTCATGACTTATGGTGATCAAGCTCAAATACTCATGCCCGTGTGCCACGCCCATTATGGCGTGAGCATTTCTTCTGCCTTTGAGTTTAGCATTTCTTCTGCCTAATATTGGAGATGGTTAAATGGCTATGGTATCAAACTGCCTTCTAAGCACTTACCTCCATACTGGTAGATTAGTGCAGATCTCAGCCCTCATCTGACAGCTGCTTTTTGCAGTGGGTGGTGGTTAGGACAGAAATCCACAGAAGGACTGGGAGCATGTGATTGTGGTCATACAGATCACACTCTTTACCCCAAAGGCTCAGAGACTCTCATGGAAGAGGCCTGGAAAGATGATGACAGCCAGTGCTTGGGAAGAATTGTTGAGAAACAGTGTCTTTTGGACACAACAGGATCACTGTATTCATGAACACATAATGATTGCAGTTGCTGCAGAACACAGAGCCTAAGTCTGAAGCTCCTTTATTCTATTTCACTAGAGAAAAACGCACTGGCAATATCTTGACTCAAGTGCTTGTGTATAAGCTAATAGGAAGTTACTGCAAGCCAAACTCAATGGCTTATGAGCAGTATTAAATCCTGTTTAGCCCACACTTTGCTACAATAGAGATCGCCTGACCAAACTCCACACTAAAGGTCTACCAGCTAAACTGCTGACAAGTTCACTGATGCTAAAGCACACCAAAAGCTTAGAAGTGGGAGCTGCCCTCTTGTACCCAAGGACTTATGAAACTCCCAACACCCCAGTCATTTAGTTACCACAAGACAACTATACTTTGTCCCCAAAGTTTCTACTGTCAGTTGTACTTGTTTCAATTACAATATTTAATTACATGGCATGTAAACTGATGGAGTGTGAGTCTGAGAGGAAAGAGTCATTTGTGTTATAAAAGAAAACTGGGATGTCTTGGAAGAGTCAAGAAAAGGGGGTTTGTGGGAGACAAAAACATAAAGAAAAGAAGATACATTCAGAAGAACTCTGTGCTCATTGTTTTGCAAGTAATTTTACTTTATCTTATAGTAATGGATCTCTTTATAACTACAATTTGATTATGTAGGCTGAAAGCACAACTCTAATTAGCTGTCCTTTATTTGAAGAGAAATACAGGACTCTATAATGAAAGAAAAATTGTGCATAATAATAAGCTTTCAGTAAACATTTGAAAATACATGAAAAGAATCATCATATTTGGCCAATTTCAGTATTCAGCCACATTATCACTCTTAATGCACACACACACACACACACACACACACACACACACACGAACAATTTTAAAATAAGTTGGAGATAACACTTTATCCAGAAAATAATTCAGTCTGTATCTCTGAAGTGTAAATATATTTTTCTATATTAATATAATACATTATAATAGTATGAAAATCTATAATAAGTCAAAGATATAATGTAACATATTATTCTTATTGCAATATTTCCAGTAGCATCCTCAGTCTCTTAATATATTTTTATTATTTGTTGAGAATTTCATATATGTAACAATGTATTTTGAATATATCTATCCCTTATTCCCCATCTCCAGCTCCTCCCAGATGGCACCTCCGAATTTCCCTTTTCTATTTTTAAATCCACTATGTTCCAGATAGCACTTGTAGTGCGTATAGGCCTATAGTGGGTATAGGCCATTCAGTGGAGCATAGACAACTTAGCAGGGATCACATCCCTGAGAAAAACTGCCTCCCTGTCCCTTTGCAGCCAATGGCTTCTCTGCTAGGACAGGGCTTTAGGAACTTTCCCATCTATGCTTGAATTTTGAGTGGCTTGATCTTGACTTTTACTTGAGACTTCTCTAGAAGCTGAGGTTGAGTTGAAACACCAATGTTTGTTGATTTTCTTCCTCCACTAACATTTCCAAGGGAAGAAAATGTGACTGTCCCACATAAAGGGTGTCTCTCCCTCAAGGGAGCAGCATGCTAGGCAGCTGGGTCTGACTTCTTCTGTTTCTCTTTATTGAACTTACTGCTTGGCTCTTCCAAGAGGCAATGACAAATACTGTTGAGGGAGAATTATGGCCTTTCCTTCTTTGGAGCTCTCAGCTCTGCTCTTCCCTGGGGACCACCCTTCAGGGTCTGGCTTTTCCAGGAAGAGCAAGAAGCTCTATTCATTTCACTTTCAATCAAATTTGAAACTTCAAATCCAAAACAATGTCTTTCTAGTTCCACATCAAACAGACACAGAAAGGTTATTTCTGTCTATCTGCTTACAGCCACAGCACTCTAAGCCTGTCTCTTGCCTTTATGTCCTATGGGGTGGCCAAATACTGTTACCAACACACAACTAAGTAAAAATTAACTGTGTCAACAAACACCTTTGAGAAGAGCAGCACTCCCAAGACAAGGTTTCTCTGTGTGTATCCCTGGCTGTCCTGGAACTTGATTTGTATACCAAGCTGACCTTAAAATCACAGAGATTCTCCTGCCTCTGCCTCCTGAGTGCCGGGATTATAGATGTATGCCACCACCAAACAGCCTGTTCCTTACTCTTATATTTTAATAACAGCAATTTTATGTTCAAAAAGTTTCCATAGTTTTGTGCAGGTATTATTTGTCATTGCCTAATTATATAAGAAGGAATCAGCGGTTCATCGTCGCTACTCAGAGTCATCTGACACCAGTGACATGCATGCCGGACCAAGCTCGGCAGCGGGATCCAACACACCAAGGCCCCAAGACAGTTCTGCCTTCAACTGCCCACCCAGAGGGACCACGCACTCCTGAACACTGCCGATGCCCAGGTAACAGTGACACCTCCATCCACGAGAAGAGGACCCACAGCAGAGTATTGGATTTGTTTGCATCTAACAGAAGAGAACCTTGGTCCCATACCCACCAGGAGAGCAAGAAACTCCTGCTACACCCACCAGAAGAAAGGATGAGAAGAGGACAAGGTAAAAGCACATCCAACAACAAAAAAACCAATATGACATGACCAGAGACTAGGAACCATACACCAGCAGGACCTGAACATCACGATGCAGATGAACCAGAAGAGAATGACCTTGAAAGCATCTTCAGAAAAATGATAGATGACCTCAACGAAGACATGAGAATATCCCTTAAAGAAATGCAAGAAAAAACAAACCAAAAAAAAAAAAAACAAGATATCAACAAATCTCTCAAGGAAACAGTTCAAGACCTAAAAACTGAAATAGAGACAATAAAGAAAGCACAATCTGAGGGAATGTTGGAAATAGAAAAGCTGGGTAAATGATCAGGAACTACAGATGTAAGCATAACCAACAGAATACAAGAGATAGAAGAGAGAATCTCAGGGGTTGAAGACACACTAACGGAAATAGACTCATCAACCAAAGAAAGTCTTAAGTCCAACAAATCCCTATCACAGAATATCCAGGAACTATGGGATACTGTGAAAAGACCAAACCTAAGAATAATAGTTATAAAAGAAGGTGAAGAAATCCAACTCAAAGGTGCAGAAAACATATTCAACAAAATTATAGAAGAAAACTTTCCCAACCTAAATAAAGACATACCAATGAAAATACAAGAAGCCTACAGAACACCAAATAGACTGAACCAAAAAAAAAGGTCACCTCACCACATAATAATCAAAACACCAAACACACAGAACAAAGAGAAAATATTAAGAGGAGCAAAGGAAAAAGGTCAAGTAACCTATCAGATGGCAAACCTATCAGAATTACACCTGACTTTTCCTTGGAAACTCTGAAAGTCAGAAGATCCTGGATAGATATTCTACCTACAGTAAGAGACCATGGATGCCAGCCCAGACTACTATACCCAGCAAAGCTTTCAATCATTATAGATGGAGAAAACAAGATATTCCATGACAAAACCAGATTCAAACAATGCATATCCACCAATCCAGCCATACAGAAAGTTATGGAAGGAAAACTGCAACCCAAGGAAGTTAACTACAACCAGAAGAATATAGGCAATAGATAAACCCACTTTACCAACAGCCAAAAGGAAAAAGGACAGAATCCCACATATAATCTTGCCACCAGCATCAAATCAAAAACAAACAAGAATGAACAATAATCAATGGTCATTAATATTCATCAACATTAATGGTCTCAACTCCCCTATAAAAAGACACAGATTAGCAGAATGGATAAGAAAACAGAATCCTTCCTTCTGCTGCATACAAGAAACTCACCTCAAACTCAAAGACAGATGGTACCTAAGAATTAAAGGTTGGGGAAAGATCTTCCAATAAAATGGACCCAAGAACCAAGCAGGAGTAGCAATCCTAATATCCAATAAATTGGACTTTAAACTAAAATCAGTCAAAAGAGATGAAGAAGGTCACTTCCTACTCATCACAGGAGAAATCCATCAGGATGAAGTCTCAATTCTGAACATTTATGCCCCAAATACAAAGGCATCCACATTTGTAAAACAAACATTACTAAAACTCAAATCACACATAAAACCACATACTATTAGTGGGAGATTTCAACACCTCACTCTCAACATTGGACAGAAACACCAGACAGAAACTTAACAAAGAAACAAAAGATCTAATAGAAGTTATGACGCAATTGGACTTAACAGATATCTATAGAATATTCCACCCAAATACAAAACAATTTATCGTCTTCTCAGCACCACATGGAACCTTCTCTAAAATCGACCACATACTTGCAAACCACAATATAGCAAACCTCAACAGGTACAAAAAACATGAAATAACCCCCTGTGGCTTATCAGACCACCATGTTTTAAAATTAGAATTCAACAACACGAACTACAGAAAACCTACAAACTCATGGAAATTAAGTAACACCCAATGGCACAATTCATGGGTCGAGGAAGAAATAAAAAAAGAAATTAAAGATTTCCTAGAATTCAATGAAAATGTGGACACAACATACCCAAACCTATGGGATACTTTGAAAGCAGTGCTAAGAGGAAAGTTCATAGTGCTAAATGCCCACATGAAGAAACAGGAGAATAATCACACTAGAGAATTAACAGCACAACTGAAAGCTTGAGAAAAAAAAAAGAAACCAATACACCCCAGAGGAGCAGACACCAGGAAATAATAAAAATTGAGGGCTGAAATCAATAAAATGGAAACTAGGAAAACAATACAAAGAATCAATATAACAAAAAGTTGGTTCTTCGAGAAAATCAACAAGATAGACAAACCTTTATCCAAACTTACCAAACATCGAATAGTGAACAAGCAAATTAATAAAATCAGGAATCAAAAGGGGGACATAACAACAGACACAGAGGAAATCCAGAGAATCATCAGTTCATACTTTGAAAACCTATATTCCTCAAAATATGAAAATCTAAAGAAAATGGACAATTTTCTGGACAGATTTCACATACCAAAATTAAATCAAGAGCAGATAAGCAATTTAAATAGACCAATAACCCCTAATGAAATTGAAGCAGTCATTAGAAGTCTCCCAACCAAAAAAAAAAAAAAAAGCCCAGGGCCAGATGGCTTCAGTGCAGAATTCTACCAGAAATTCAAAGTACAGCTAATACCAATTCTCCTCAAAGTATTCCACACAATAGAAGCAGAAGGGTCATTACCAAACTCTTTTTATGAGGCCACAATAACCTTGATACCCAAGCCACACAAAGACACAACTAAGAAAGAGAACTACAGACCAATATCCCTCATGAACATTGATGCAAAAATTCTCAATAAAATATTGGCAAATCAAATCCAAGAACACATCAGAGAAATCATCCATCCCGATCAAGTAGGTTTCATCCCAGGGATGCAAACTCTCACTATTTGCAGACGATATGATAGTCTACATAGTGACCCAAAAAACTCAACAAGGGAACTCCTACAGCTGATAAACACCTTCAGCAAAGTGGCAGGATACAAGATTAACTCAAAAAATCTGTAGCCCTACTATATACAGATGACACATTGGTGGAGAAAGAAATCAGAGAAGCATCACCCTTTACAATTGCCACAAACAGCATAAAATACCTTGGAGTAACACTAACCAAAAAAAGTGAAAGACCTGTGCCGTAAGAATTTTGAGTCTCTAAAGAAAGAAATTAAAGAAGATACCAGAAAATGGAAAGATCTCCCATGCTCGTAGATAGGCAGGATTAACATAGTAAAAATGGCAATCTTACCAAAAGCAATCTACAGATTCAATGCAATCCCCATCAAAATCCCAACACAATTCTTCACTGACCTTGAAAGAAAAATTCTCAACATTATATGGAGAAACAAAAGACCCAGGATAGCCAAACTACCCTGAACAATAGAGTAACTTTTGGAGGCATCACCATCCCTGAATTCAAGCTCTATTACAGGGCTATAGACCTAAAAACAGCTTTGTATTGGCACAAAAATAGACAGGCAGACCAATGGAATAGAATTGAAAACCCTGATATTACCCCACACACCTATGAACACCTGATTTTTGACTAACAATCCAAATTTATACGATGGAACAAAGAGAACATCTTCAACACATGGTGCTGGCATAACTAGATGCAAACATGTAGAACACTACAGATAGACCCAAGCCTTTCACCCTGCACAAAACTTAAGTCAAAATGCATCAAGGACCTCAACATAAATACAGCCACACTGAACTTAATAGAAGATAAAGTGGAAAATAGCCTTGAATTAATTGGTACAGGAGACCACTTCCTGAACATAACACCAGTAGCACAGACACTGAGGTCAACAATTGATAAATGGGACCTCCTGAAACTGAGAAGCTTCTGTAAGGCAAAGGAGACAGTCAGCAAGACAAAACGGCATCCCACAGTCTGGGAAAAGACATTCCTCAACCCCACATCTGACGGAGGGCTGATCTCCAAAATATACAAATAACTAAAGAAGCTAGTCCCCCAAACACCAAACAATCCAATTAAAAAGTAGGGTACAGAACTAAATAGACAATTCTCAATAGAGGAACCTAACATGGCTGAAACACACATAAGAAAGTGTTCAACATCCTTAGCCATCAGGGAAATGCAAATCAAAACAACTGAGATACCATCTTACTCCTGTCAGAATGGCTAAAATCAAAAACACCAATGACACTTTATGCTGGAGAGGATGTGGAGAAAGAGGAACACTCCTCCACTGCTGGTGGGAGTGCCAACTTGTACAGCCATTTTAGAAATCAGTATGGCAACTCCTCAAGAAAATGGGAATAAGTTTACCACAAGATCCAACAATTCCGCTCCTCGGCATATACCCAAAAGCAGCACATTCACACAACAAGGACATCTGTTCAACGATGTTCATAGCAGCACTATTTGTAATAGCCAGAAAACTGGAAGCAGCCTAGATGCCCTTCAAGCGAATAATGGATGGAGAAAATGTGGTACATTTACACAATGGTGTACTACTCAGTGGAAAAAAAACAATGGAATCTTGAAATTTGTAGGAAAAAGGATGGAACTCAAAGAAACCATTCTGAGCGAGGTAACCCAATCACAAAAAGACAAACATGTTATGTACTCACTCATATGTGGATTTTAGACATAGAGTAAGAGATTACCATCCTACAATCCACACTGCCAGAGAAACTAGTAAACAAGGAAGACCCTAAAATAGACAAAATTTGTCCCCTGGAGAAGGGGAAAGGGTCACCATCCCCTGAGCAAATTGAGAACATAGGAAGAGTGGGGAGGAAGCTACAAGAGTGAGAAGGGAAGAAAAGGAAGGAGGCAGAGGTCATGAGAGAGCAGAAAGTTTGAGTTAGGTGTAGATTAGAAGAAAAGACATATGATAGGTAGGATTTTAGTTGGGGGGGATGGTAGGGGAGGAAAGGAGGGAAAAGGGAACTGGCATTGTCATGTAATTCAATCTCGTTTGTATTTCAAATACATAAAAAATAAAAAACTAAAACTAAAAAAAAAAAAAGAAGGAATCAGACCACTTCCACTGTGAAAGCTGGATGTAATCACGAACCTACCTTTGACCAATGAATTGTAGTGGGTGGATATTCTAGGGAGATGGCAGAGAATGAAGCAGTTCCTAAAGAAGTATGAAGATGAGAGTTTTGATTCCCAGCACCCAAAAGCAAAGCAAAACAAAACAATAAAAGTGTGGCCAAGAGACTGTAACCCCCAGGAAGCAGAGATGGGTGAAGGGGGTTCCTGGGCCAAGCTACCTGGCTAGACAGGCTAAATTCACTAGCTGCTCTAGGGTCAATGAGTATTCTGCCTTAATGAAGAAAATGGAACCGGGCAGTGGTAGTGCATGCCTTTAATCCCAGCACTTGGGAGGCAGAGGCAGGTGGATCTCTGTGAGTTCGAGACCAGCCTGGTCTACAAGAGCTAGTTCCAGGACAGCCTCCAAAGCCACAGGGAAACCCTGTCTCGAAAAACCCAAAAAAAAAAAAAGAAAATGGAGAGTGAGAAAGGAAGGCGCATGATGTTAACTTCCAGCTTCCACACAGTCACATATGTAATCCTCACCCACTGATAATTGTACCCACATGCCCACACACTTGTGAGTATGCACACGAGTGAGACACACACACACACACACACACACACACTCACACAGAAAGAGAGAGAGAGTGAGTGAGAGAGAGACAGAGACAGAGACAGAGAGAGAGAGACAGAGAGAGAAGCAGACAGACAGAAATGGAGTAGATATATTTAAATTCCAATGACCTTTCTCTACTTCAACCCATTGAAGATCTCATATTACTAAAACATTTGAAAAGTTCTGTTTAACTTATATGTGGTTATTATTCTTTCTGCTAACTTCCTCTGAATTGATCTCCATTGATATTTGTAGTTCAACGTACTAAACAGAGACTGTTGAGAAAACAAACACATGTAAATGAAATATGTAAATTCTTTCTATGCCCAATGGAAGTTTTGGTTACTTTTGCAGGGAACATTCACATCTGCATATTTTCATGTGTTGACTTAGTCTAAAGCAGAACATACTACATAGTCTTCTTTTCTTCACCATTTTATAGTATTGTTTTATAGAAGCTGTGTATTTCACTCATGAAACAAATCTTATTGAGGACCTGCAAGTTACTGAGGAAGTCCTATGTATTTATACACATTTATTTGATCTATAATTTTATCTGAGTTAGATTTCCAGCTTCCATAACTTTGACAAAATATATTTTTTTCCAGATCATCTAATCTATTGTATTTTCATGGCCTGAACTGATTAGTACATTCGTTGAATTCAAGAATTTTATAAATAGAAGCCCTGTAAGAGATAAAAATAAAGGCCACACAACAAAATAGAATTGTACATTATATGGCAGATTAAAAAATTCAGAAATTTGCAATTCTATGAGGCATTATTAAAAGGAGCAAAAATAAGTATAACCAGCCCAGAAAAGACTGACACAATTTTGTAGATGTCACATTCACAACTACATATTAAGAATTGGGATTCCAACATTTTAAAGATAAAAATGGAAAACAAAACAAAACAAAAAACCTAATGTAATCATCTCATTTAGTGCCTGTGCAAATGTTTGGTCTTGTCTTTAGGAAATACTTCTCATACTATGACCCAGGTGATGTTTAGTATTAATTGTCAACTTAACAGAATTTAGAGTCACCTGGGCAACGTCTTACCTTGGGGCATGCCAATGTCTGAGTATTTTTAAATGCTTTTTTTCCCAACTTTTTTATTTGAATTAGAAACAGGATTGATTTACATGACAATCCCAGTTCCCTTCTCCCACCCATCCTCCCCTACCAACACCCCCCCCCAACTAAAAACCTATCTATCACATATCCTTTCTGTTCCCCCTGGATTGTGAGGCCTTCCATAGGGTGTTATCAGTGTCTATTGGGATAGGGCCTAGACCCAACCCTGTGTGTGTTGGCTCAGGAGTATTCCTCTATGTGGAATGGGTTCCCAAAGTCCACACCTATGCTAGGGATAAGTACTGAACTTCTATAGGAGGTCCCATAGATTTCTGAGGTTTCCTCACAGAAACCCATGTTCCTGGGGTCTGGATCAGTCCCACGCTGGTATTTCAGCTATCAGTCTGGGGAGCAAGAGTTCCCTGATGTTCAGTTCAGCTGTTCCTGTGGGTTTCACCAGCCTGGTCTGGACCCCTGTGCTCTTCACTCGTTCTTCTCTGAATCTGGGTTTCAGTTCAGTTTAGTGATTAGTTGTGGATGTCTGCTTCTACTTCCACCAGCTGCTGGATGAAGGCTATAGGATGGCATATAAATTAGTCATCAATCTCATTATCAGGGTAGGGCATTTAAGGTAGCCTCTCCTCTGTTGCTTAGATTGTTAGCTGGTGTCATCTTTGTAGATCTCCAGACATTTCCCTAGTGCCTGATTTCTCTGTAAACCAAAAATGTCTCCCTCTATTATGATATCTCCATTCTTGTTATCATCTATTCATCCCCTGACTCAACCTTTCTGCTCCCTCATATCCTCTGCATCCCTCCTCTTCTTCTCCCCTGATCAATGTGGGTGGCACCATTCCCTAGCTAAGATACTGGATGGTATGAATGGGGAGCGGGAGCTGAGTAGCAGCATATGTATATTCACTCTCTGATTCCTGACTGTGGATACAGTGTAACCAGCTGTTTCAAGTTTCTCCTGAGTTGAATTCCTCTTTGTGTAGGACTATATTCTTGAACTGTAAGGCCAGAATAAAGCTTTTCTTCTTGGGTTGCTTTTGCCATAGAATTTTTTCACAGGAATGGGAAATGAATTTAAGTCAGCCAAGGAATATATATCTCAGAACCACTTAGGTGTGCCTGTTAAATAACCAGTTCTTGACACATTCTCAGTTTGTTGGAGGTGATGTCATTGACTCTGCATTTTAAACAGGTAATTCATGTGATCCATAAGCACACTAAAGTTTGAGGTTGCCTATTTCAAGTATCATGCAATTGCATAAAAGCAGTGGTCTTTGTCCTTACAACAAGAACCTTGAAATAGAAGGCAA
Organism: Cricetulus griseus; assembly: GCF_003668045.3. Classification (NCBI taxonomy): domain Eukaryota; kingdom Metazoa; phylum Chordata; class Mammalia; order Rodentia; family Cricetidae; genus Cricetulus; species Cricetulus griseus. The sequence continues at coordinate 167,189,312 of NW_023276807.1, forward strand.
GGCATATGGAGCATGTACAATTGTTCAAATGTCTTATATGAGACACAGGTATAGTACTTTTCAAAGAAAGCAATGCAGAATGTAGAACTGTGCTCACTGCATTCCAAGAACTTAGAGGGAGGAATAGAAGAGTAGACCGGATGAGCCAAGGAGGCCTCAGAAAGGTCATCACTTGAAAAATGTGGTAGTTTGAATGAAAATAGCCCCTATGCGCTCATAGGGAGTGGCAGTATTTGGTATGGCCTTGTTGGAGTAGGTGTGGCCTTGTTGGAGGAAGTGTGTCACTGGAGTTGAGCTTTGAGGTTTCAGATGCTGAAGACAAGTCCAGTATCTCTCTCTTCCTGCTGCCTGCTGACTCATATGTAGAATGCTCAGCTCCTTTTCCAGCACCATGTCTGCCTGTGGGCTGCCATGGTTCCTGCCATGATGATAATGGACTAAACCCCTGTAAACCAACCCCCAAAATAAATGCTTTTCTTTATAAGAGTTGCTGTGGTCATAGAGTCTCTTCACAGCAATAAAACCCTAACTAATACAAAGAGTAAGCAAGCATGCTGTCTTCTCAGTACCTTCTCCCCTGCTCTCTCTCTCTCTCTCTGTGTGTGTGTGTGTGTGTGTGTGTGTGTGTGTGTGTGTGTGTGTGTGTGTGTCCACATGAGCTTGAGGAGGCAAGAATCTAATCTCAGGTGCCATTCTTCATGAGCCATGACCATTGTTTTCAATTCTTGGTCTGAAGTTCACTGATTAAGCTTGGCTAGGTCATCAGTTTATCACAGGGATCCGTATGTCTCCACCTCTCCAGCACTGGGATTGCAAGTAAGCACCATCAAGTCTGAAATTTTTCTGTGGGTCCATCCTGAGGATGGAACACAGGTCCCATATTTCCATTAGAAATAAATATCTCTACCCCCATTTTTCAACACTTTAAATAAAGATCAGTAAATGAGTAGAAATATTATTTTACTAATACACAGAGCACAGGAGATTGGAGTGTCTGAAAACAAATCGAAACAAAGAAAGAAGATGGGGGACCAGTTAGCCTAAAAATACTATGATCCTGTTGAGCTCAGAATAGAGCCAGGTCTTGTAGAAGTGGGATTAAGGTAAATATACAGATAAAAAAGAGGGAATGTGAGCTTTTTTAAAAAATTATTTTTATTTATATTAGAAACAAGCCTGCTTCACATGTCAATCTCAGCTCCCTCTCCCTCCCCTCCTCCCCTACCCACCACCAACCCCCACCCCATACTCTCTTTGCTCCCCAGGGAGGGTGAGGCCCTCCATGAGGGCTACCCCAATGTCCTGGTGGAATCAGCATCCTTTCACGTGGAATAGGCTCCCAAAGTCTACTCGTAAGCCAGGGATAAATACTACCAGAGGCCCCATAGATTGCTGAGGCGTCCTCACTGACAACCACATTCATGGGGTCTGGGTCAGTCCCATGCTGGCCTCCCAGCCATCACTCTGAGGTTTATGAGCTCCCCCTTGTTCAGGTCACCTATTTCTGTGGGTTTCAGATCTCAGTCTTGACCACTTTGCTCATCACTCCTCCCTCTCTACAACTGGGATCGAGGAGTTCAGTTCAGTGTTTAGCTGTGGGTGTCTACCTATACTTCTATCAGCCAATGGATGAAAACTCTAGGATGGCATATAAGGTAGTCATCAATCTCATTATCAGGGAAGGGCATTTAAGGTAGCCTCTCCACTATTTCTTAGATTGCCAGTTGGTGTCATCCTTGTAGATCTCTGGAAATCTCCCTAGTGCCAGATCTATCCTCAAGCCTATAATGGCTCCCTCTCTTATGGTATCTTTCATACTGCTTTCCTCTATTCTTCCCCCAACTCAACCTTACTGCTCCCTCATTCCCCCTCCCCATCTCTTACTCCCAGATTCCCCCCTCCCACACATACCATGCTCCCAATCCACTCAGGAGACCCTGGACCCTTCCTCTTCTCTGGGGTACTATGAATGTCTCTCTTAGGGTACTCCCTATTTCCCAGCCTCTCTGGCAGTGTGGATTGTAGTCTGGCAATCCCCTGCTCCATGTATGTCTAAAATCTATATATGAGTGAGTACATGTTTGTCTTTTTGTGACTGAGTTACCTCTCTCGGGATGGTTTTTTCTAGTGCCATCCATTTGTCTGCAAATTTCAAGATTCCCTTGTTTTTTTTTCCCCTGAGTAGTACTCCATTGTGTACATGTATCACATTTTCTCTATCCATTCTTCAGTTAAGGGACATCTGGATTGCTTACAGGTTCTGGCTATTACAAATATTGCTGCTATGAACATGGTTGAACAGATGTCCTTGTTGTATGAATATGCTTCTTTTGGGTATATGCCTAAGTGGAATCCTGGATCTTGTGGTAGATTCCTATTTTCCTGAGGAATCTCCATACTGATATCCAAAGTGGTTGTACAAGTTGGCACTCCCATCAGCAGTGGAGGAGTGTTCTTCTTTCTCCACATCCTCTCTAGCATAAACTATCATTGGTGTTTTTGATTTTAGCCACTCTGAGAGGAGTAAGATGGTATCTCAGAGTTGTTTTGATTTGCATTTCCCTGATGGCCAAGGATGTTGAATACTTTCTTATGTGTCTATCAGCCATTTTAGACTCCTCTATTGAGAATTGTCTATTTAGTTCTGTACTCCACTTTTTTATTGGACTATTTGTTATGGAGACTAGGTTTTGAGTTCTTTATAAATTTTGGAGATCAGCCCTCTGTCATATGTTGGGTTGGTGAATATCTTTTCCCATTTGAGTCTTTAAAGAAAGAAATTAAAGAAGATACCAGGAAATGGAAAGATATCCCATGCTCTTGGATAGGTAGGATCAACAGAGTAAAAATGGCAATCTTGCCAAAAGCAATCTACAGATTCAATGTAGATTGAACCCATCAAAATACTGCCTCAATTCTTCACAGACCTTGAAAGAACAATATTCAACTTCATATGGAATAACAAAAGACCCAGGATAACCAAAACAACCCTGTACAATAAAGAGGCATCACTATCCCAGACTTCAAGCTCTATTATAGAGCTATAGTCCTGAAAACAGCTTGGTATTAGTACAAAAATAGACAGGTGGACCAATGTAATTGAATTGAGAATCCTGATATTAACCCACACACCTAAAAACACCTGATTTTTGACAAAGAAGCTAAAACTATACAATGGAAAAATGAAAGCATCTTCAACAAATGGTGCTGGCATAACTGTATGCTGACATATAGAAGATTGAAGATAGATCTGTATCTATCACCATGCACAAAATTTAAGTCCAAATGGATCAAAGACCTCAACATAAATCCAGCCACACTGAACCTCTTAGAAGAGAAAGTGGGAAGTACCCTTGAATGAATTGGTACAGGAGACTGCTTCCTGAACATAAAACACCAGTAGCACAGACACTGAGATTGACAATTAATAAATGGGACCTCCTGAAACTGAGAAGCTTCGTAAGGTAAAGAACACAGTCAACAAGAATATGAGCTTTTTATCATACAGACTTCCTCCCTGTCAGGCAGTGGGACACTGTCCTGCCTGTCTGCCTTTCAATAATAGTTTTAGGCTCTAGAGGCTCAGAACAGGAAGTGAAGTACCAAGGCAAGGACTAAAATCAAGACTGAGTCCATTTTCCAAACGAAGGGATAATCAGGCTCTTAGTCTAACCTTGGGTGTCTGACAGACACATCTCCTCAGGCCTTTCCTTTACCATGATGTTGAAATGACACAGATTTCTCAACTACAACCAGTGATTATTGTTAAACACCTTGGAACATAGTTTTCAAAAGAAGAATGTGAGCCCAGACAAACTGTTGGTCATGAAGGAAGAAAACATGGAAGAGGAAAAAGAATTCCAGACATGGAAGTACTCAAAACACTTGCCTTCTTGGGAAGCTACTGGGGGAATTATTTTCACCACAGTAAGGGGCTGAACTAATGCTCAGAAGTCATTGATTCTGGGAAGCAACAGGAAATTCAGGAAGCCCAGGACATGATGAGACCTAGAGAGCAGCCTGCAGGGAACAGAACAAAAGTTCCACTGGGGAGGGCCTGAGAAGCAGTCAGAGTGGGCAAACCCCCTGAGGGTTCCCATTGCTCCTGAACTTCATGGTCTGCATAGATGTTGTTACTAGTGCTCCCTCCTCCCTGCTTCTCCTTTCTCTTGATTTGAGTAAAAGTAATGTTTTGTTTTGTTTTTGCTAGCTTATTTCCATTTTTGATATAAGAAGTATGCTCCTTTGGGGGATTATATAGTCAAATATTACCAGTGTTTGAAGTAATTATCACAGTTTCTATGCTCACATTTGTGTTGTTTCTTTTAGCACCTGATGAAAACACAAAATTAACATTCATATGAAGAAATCTAGGTGATTTTATGTTACCTCTTATTTGTAGAAATTTTTAGAAATTTACTACTTTATTCTCTCCATTATTCATTAAGTAAGTTGAAAGGGCTGATTTTCCATTCATGTTTTGGCAGGGGTAGGGTGGGGAAACAACCTCCAATAACTACCATTTATAGGGAAGAATTTGCACTAGGCAAAATCTCAAAATAATTTTGAAATGTATTTATTTACATCTCAAACATGACTTCTTTCTAAAATGTTCAAAGTCTCATTTCCACAGCTGCAGTTAAGTGACTTTTAGGATAATGTTTCATTTGGCTATATTATGTTAATAATCAGCTAGATGCTGTATATCTCTTTCATCATTATGTACTCATAAATTATTCAGGAGTGTTCTCTTGCAAATGAGGAGTGGAAGAACTCAGTTTCTTTTTCTCCAAAAGGGTCAAACTTGCCATGCTTTGGTTTAAAAGAGAGAAGGGAGGGAGGAGAGAATGGAGACAGAAAAGGAAACTAGTTTTTTTTTCCTCCCTTCTCTTTTTTGAGTCTTTTAAATTTTTTTGAACTGTTGGAAATCACTGAAGTAACCAATAATTGGAAAACATTAAAGTAAATTATAGCATATTTAGTTGACAAAATGATACAGCTATCAAAAATAATGATTGGAAAACAATTATAAGTAAGTTGGAATATGTTATATTTATATAACAACTGAAAAATCAATATATAAAGTATGTGCACATCACAATTAAACTGAAAAATAGTCATAGGAAATAATGTAGAAGAAAATACAACAAAATTACAATATTATGTAATTATATATGATGAGATTGTTGGTGATTACCATGTTTCACAGATTTGAGTGGCATGATTTGAAGATAGGATGACTCCTCACAAGTTCATGTGTGTCATGCTTGGTCTCTAGCTGGTGGTGCTATATGGTAAGTTGATGGACACTGTGGGAGGTGGGTTATAGCTGGAGGAAGTAGACACTAGAATTGTGGCTTTTTTGAGTCCCTTCCTCAGTCTTTTCTTCCTGTCTGCTGTGAGGTGAAGGCATGTGCTTTTATCCCAGATTCAGCACTAAAGAAGCCAAGAGCTCCGAGAAATTTCCGCCCATTAAGTTGATTTTCTCAGGTTTCTGTTGAAGAGATATAAAAGTGACTATCATTATTGTTACTATATGTTTTTGAGAAACATCTGTGTGCGAGGATATAAAATGAAAACCTGGGTATAGTGCTATATGATGTGTCTAGTATTCCTTTGTGATAACTTTTGCACAACTCCCCTTTAAACTGAAACATTCTGTAGTGGAAGAAGGAGAAACATCCATAAGACTTGAAATAAACATAACTTACAAAGTTAAAGAAGCTTCTAAAAGTCACAAGATTTATAAAGTTCCTCTCCAAGGTTATGTATGAGATAACAATTGTTGAGAACTGCTTGGCCCTCTGAAGTGACTGCAAGTTGTACAAGGGATATCATACATAGCCTTGGTGAGTTGTCACACACATTGGGTAGGCTTTTCAGTGATGCAAACTTCTGTCTTTGAGTCACCCAGGCTCCTCTAAGTATCATCTAACCCATAGTTTTGTAAATAACCCCAATAAGTTCATTGATTCACAAAGCTAGATTTGGATGGAATCATTTTTTAAGTTTGTTTTTGGTGCCTTATCTGGAGCAAATACTCTTTTATTCATGTCTCTCTTGGAAAAGTCACTCAACAATAACAAAATAAACTGGTATGTAATTCATTAAAACAAATTAACAAAATTTCATTGAGATTGTAAGTGAAAGTATCAGTAATTTAAATACTTCATAGGCAATTTCATTTATTATTCTTATTATCAACTCAACAATCATGAGGAAGACTTTTTTTCAATTGTGAAACTAAATCTCAAAGAGGGTATGTACTTTAGTTTCTTGAATTATGCCTTTATAAAAGTGGGATTTTAATTCAACCAGGTTAAGGTATAGCCAGAATAGAAAGGGAAACTGTAGATAGACCCTATATATGAACCCATATATATATATGAATATATATATTGCTTCATCCTTTGCATATTAATGTATTGACTGTGTCATTAGCCAACACATTATGAGTTAACATTGATTATTAACCCATTACATATTAAATAATATATAATTCTGGCAGGATGAAAGGCTGACTCTGTCTTGACTAAAAGTTTATACTCAGTCATCTTGGAAGAATTTATTAGGCACTAACTATCAGAACACAGTTCATGAATGAAACAATGTGAGGAGATTTCTGAGACCTTGTGAGGAAAACCAGGCAAGAAAGAGTCTTGTGACCTCTGTTCCTCCATAACATGGATTTGTTCCTGGAATGTGCTTTTGTGCCCCTCCCAGGTGTAAATAGGAGGTGGCTTACTTCAGATTACCTATCGTTTTACTGTTAGCATTCAGAATGACATTTCCAAGCACAGTTGTCCGCCTGACTATATACAGCTGAAACTCATGTGCCTTTTCCCTGGTGGTGGTATACAATTTAAACTCAAGTAAACTTCGTTCATATGAGACCTTGCTTAACCCTCTGAATGCCGTCAGAATATAAATTGTCTGATGCCCTGAGCAAATTTGGCTATTGCATGTGACTTTAGTTGGCCTCAATTTTGGGCTCCATGGCTTCATACCACCAAAGAGAACAGCAACAACTAACTACTATGGTTCTGCAAACTGTTTCAGATTTGAGGTATGAGTAAAATGAAGCCAAGTCCTACCTGAATGGAGCATAAGCTCTTGTGCCAGGAGATAGAAACAATAACAATAGCCAAGAAGCTGAGGTCATACAGAGAAAAGCACAAGAGGGAATGGTGCCAAGAATTTAAGAAGGTAGGAAGACCTTGTGGAGACAGTGAAGTCTGTACAGCCACCTGAAGCAGGATAGGAATGATCTGAATCTCAGCAAGAATATGTGAGGCAGGGACACTCATTGAACAGTGAGGAGAATGGAACCAGGTTAGAGAAAGGCATTGTGTATGGTGCTGTGAAGACAGGAGATTTAGTGAGGGTGTTGTGGAATTGTTTCATCACCTTTAATTTTCAGTGCATCACTATTGTTGTACTGCAAAAAAAAAAAAAAGATTGTAGAGGAAACAGAGGAGAGGCAGGGGCCCCAGGAAGGAGGGAATGCAGTGAAAATGATGCTTGATGCTACCAAGGAGACACAAAAGACTATGAGGAGCTATGAGACAGAGGGATTTTGCCCTATGGGTTACACACTAGCAAGTTAGCCTGATGTAGAGTCATGGGTGCTGGTCATGAAACTCTGGCTTAGAGATAAAGGTCATGACACAGCAGTCAACACTGGCTTCATACTTCCATCAGAAGCATAGGAGACTCACAAGACATTGACTTTTATAATTGTGTCATGTGAAGTGGTTGAAGTATTCTGGAAGTATTTTATAAGTAGAACTCACAACAAAGATGGGTTGTAAGAAAGAGAACCAAGGATAACACTATGCTTCTTGCCAAGCACTTTGTGAAGTGTTAGGATACTTGGCAAATGAGATATCCTAGACCCTTGCTGCCATGGATGGGCATCTCTGTGGTGGAGACAAAACTAAAGTAGTTGAACATGCCAAATAAGCAAAACCTCATCAAGAATAGTAAAAAAAAAAAAAGTATGCAGGAAATAAGAAAGAGTGCAAACAAACCCACTTTACATATAGATTTTTCTGGAAAGGTATGATTCTATTAAACCAAGTAAAATTATAGCCAATACAAAGAGAGAAAAGGTACAGTAGACTTTGTCTGCTTTCTTGAGACCTAGAGTTTCCTTGAGTTTGTGCCAAACTCAAATAGACACATTTTCCTTTTTTTTCTTTTTAGATTTTTAAGAACTTTGACACGTTAACTTCAGAAAACAAATGTAATTTTAAAAGGCCCTATGTTTTAAGTTCTATGTTTTCTTGTGTATAGACATAGTTTTGGAGGCTAAATTACAAGCTATTGCCCTTGGTGGAAAAACCATTGCTAATTTTCTTATTGGTCTATAGTCTATATTATCAACTGTTACTTGTTTTATTTCTACCAACTGTAATAAAAGCTCAATGTAAAACAAGGTTTGTCTTGAAAATTTGTTTTTAGCTCATAAAATAATGACAGATTTAACTGCTGTTAAACTGAGAGCATTCCCATAGGGTCTTGGCATTTGAACACTGATCCCCCGTTGGTGGTACTGTTTGAGGAGGTTTAAAAAGTGTGTTTTTACTAGAGGAAGCATGCCAGTGGGGATGGGCTTTGAAATTCCAAGGCCTCACACTATCACAGGTTCCTCTGCACTTCCTCTTGTAGCTTGAGAAGTAAGCCATCAGCTCTGAGCTTCTGGTTCCAGCTGACACATCTGCAGCCTGCTGCTGTGTTGTCCCCTCCACTATGATCTCTAACCTCCTGGAACTGTATCCCAAATAAACCCTTCCTTGGCCTGTTGCCTTGGTCATGGTGGTGTATCAAAACAATAGAAAAGTAACGGATACAGGCATGTACTAGTAAGATCATGAATGAGGGAATATCTGTATATTCCACCTATTATTTTATATTTGATTATCATGGAGAGACTCTTTAGTACCCATTTCATTTGACCAGTCTTCGATGTCTTCCTAATTTTCTACCACTTTTGGTACCACAGATATGCTCTAAAAGGTATTTTCCAAATGACAAAAATACTAAAATAATATTTTTATACTTAATAATCATAATTTGAATTATCTCAGTGTGAATTTACAGGAAGTATTCAATGCTATTAACTTCACCATTTTTCCTGTTGTCATTTCTAAAAGAGGATCATTTTCAATGGATGAATATACCTGTTTCATCATTGCCTCAAGCTAATTATCATTAGCTGTTATTCTTCTTGTGTTTATATGTTTGCACATGTGTTTTGAGGGAGCATGCTTACAAGTGCACATGTGTATGGAGAACACGTTGCCCTCAATTGCTCTCCATAGACAGGCTTGTTTAGCAGAGACCAAGGATCCTCTTGTTCCACTTCCCTGGTGCTAGGATTTCAGGTGGGTAACATTATGCTTGGATTTGTATGTGGGTCCTGGCTCAGTAGCCAAACTTTGGCTGTCACACTATGTAGCAAGATCTTTGCTGACACAGCTATCTTCTCAGCTCCCTAATTGTTCTGATCTAAAAAAAAATGTTTGGTAGATGGGAATAGTAGCTCAAGTATGTATCATTAGCACTTATTGGAATCCTCTTGAAGTTGTATATAATTTTACAATTATCCATTATTTTATGTTCTCTGGAGTGAGCTTTCCATTCCTGTACCTTACTCATTAGATGTGTTTGTTGAATGACATAGCTCCTAAGCTGTGAGCAGATGTTGACAGCTGCAATTTATAAAACTTGCTTTTAGGCAGTGCCAAGTAAAATTCCCCCAGGGAGGAGGAGAGGGAAGAAGATACTTGAGATAACAGGAGCAGAGTGCGCTCCAAGCAGAAGAGGTTGCCTATCTAATGTAGTGAGCCTCCTGGAGCTATCTTTAGATACTATTGCTTTCTTCCAATTACCTGCCACATACCCAGTTATCTATGCTTTCTACTGTACTCAGTTACAATGTGCTATAAATACGATAGAAAAGATAAGGTGTAATACAAGAAAATGGCAAGGAAGGGATGCATGTTTGGAAACTTACCTTAATTAAAGGAGTCTGAAGAGAAAAGATACCCATAGGCACCTAGAATGTCATGTCGCTGGTAAAAGCACAATATAAAATGTTGTTATTATAACCCACTGGAGTATCCTGTTCCTGTTTGTCTGGACTGTAATATATTGTGAGTCAGGAAGTAACTTTCTTCTTGGTATTTATCAAGATGACTATGTTAGGTCAGAGAGATGCAGGAATAATTTGCTTCTTTAGTCCCTGACAGTACTGCCCACTTCATGTGTTGGAGGAAAATATCTGTGCTTACTTGAAATAATAAGATAATCACCATGCATCATTTTCCATTCTTTCCATAAGACTGAAATAGTTGTAATAATCAGATCAGGAGAAGAGAAACCATTCCTTCCTGATCCTGTGACTCATGCTGTATGAGCCACTAACACAGCATAATAGACAATACAGCTGTAATGCAGTCTGCAATGAAGCAATCACAAGTTCCATCAATGCTGCATAAAGAGTGCCTGTCTCTATACACAGAGACTCCTATGGTACTTAGGAAGCATGAAAATCTGACTTCATTTGGCTTTCTAGCATTGATCACCTTTTCCATCATGTTGGCTTATTCGTGTACATTTATTCTCATTTAAATTGATACTCAGAGGCCCAGTATCCTTTAGTGACCAAAAGGCATCAATGCTATTTATCTGTTAGTTATAATTTAATCCTCAAAAACCCACAATGTAATGAATCTGGAATGCAGCCTTGTGTGTGACAGGAGAGATGATTGCCTGAACATTACCTTATGCAACCTCCTTACATCTCTCTAACGTCTTAGGGGGATGTGAGTATGCTCCATGAACAGAAAAAGCATATGGTTTTACTAGTAACTCATTGCAGAGGTCTCAGTTTCTAGAATATTCTTTGTTTTCTTTATTTTTTACTGTTCTCACTGGGCTTGTTATCTTATTTGAATTGACTATAGACTCTTTCCATTGCCTTTTTGCCTCCTTTCCTTTTGTTTCACTGTTTTTCTCTTCACATATAGTCAAAAGTGGGAAATGTACTGTTCTTGGGACAGCTTTCAAGGGAGATGATGACTCAGAGCCTGAGATGCTTCATCAGCTTCCACAAGCACTGGAATAACCTTTGCAGAGCTTTTGGGATGGGAGCACAGTCACATAAAACCAATCTCTTTGGTGCCAAAAATGACCATTCTCATATACATGCTGTGATGTCATTATGCAAAAAGGCCTCTTCTAGTAGAAGTAGCCTGAGAGGGAATGAAAAGTACAAGTGACAGGGGCTGGTCCAGTTGCAGTTGATCTTATGGGGTTCCTGAAGTCAACATAGTTCATGGCAGACATCTCCCAGCTACTGTATCAGAAAGGTGTATTTGCTTAAAAGTGCATTCCAGGCTTAGACAAGTTAAAGAGCATCACAGTTCCAACCTAGCAGAGAAATTTAGTGAGTTAGAAACAACTGAGTTACCCCATCTAACAGACCAAATGACTAACCAACTGACCAACTGACCAACTGACAGAAGTGAATATTTTTCTTTTCCCAGACTCTGAAAGAATTTTTATGTCTACCAGTAACCAGTAACACCTGCTTTTATCCAATAGATGGGGGAAAGGCTCACTAATCCTTCCAAGTTACTGAGTGAGGGTCACAGTCCAAGTCTCACCAACAGCACTGTTACCATGAAGGAAAGATATCCATAGATTAAGCTTGCACAGTCATTGTCAAGGTCTGCAGAAGCCCACTATGAGCACATATAGTGAATTCTGTATGACCCATCATCATAGAAAAGATAAACCATAGATGAAGCTGGATTTCAGAACTGCTTCTTCCACATGAATCCATCGTGAAAGATTTTATTGGTTGGTGGCACTCCTGAGGCTGTTAACATCTTGCTACATTAAAACAAACTTCTACTCAATAAAATTTGTTTGTCTAAATGGCCTAAATGTGTATGCTTGAATATCCTCTATTTTCTCCATTTTCCCTACAAGATGGCATTTTAAAGTTACATCATAAGGACTTGTACCCATTTCTCTTGTAATTATTTTAATTACACTTGCTATAATCATTGCTTTTCAGAGTCAGCCAACTGAGCGTTAGAAGAAGCTCTTACTCTAGGAACCAAAGAACATTTCCTTTGTAAATGATATAAAAAGATGCAATGTATTATGTACTAAGAAAATAAGTTGTTTTCTCCCCCTCCAGAGTGCCAAAAAATCTCTTTCATCTCCTGCATTCTCAGTAGCTCATTACTGCTTCATGTTTGAACCCGCTCTTCTTGCAGGCTCACCTGGCCCTGTTTTACCATCCTCTGATAAGCCAAAGCTTTCCAAAGCACTTTGAGATTCTCTTTTACAGATATAAAAAAATCTCTGAGATATGAAAAACTTTTTAAAACTATTTTTTAGCATAACTTTATACCACAATGTAATAAAATGCCTGATCATCCTTTAAATACAAAAGCAGCACAGATTTCAATTGTTAATGTTATTTTGGCTTCTCAGTTTGTCTCTCCTATAACTTCTTTTTTCTCTTACTGGTAAGTCTGAGGAGGAAGCCCATCCCCATCTGGAGGAGGAGGGTGTGAGTTTCTAGGGGAACAGCATCTCCCATAGTGGGTGCTACTGCAATGCCAGCTTAGTTCTGGACCTGCTCAATGCTTTAAATTGTAGCCCTCCTGCCACTTTTTTTTTCTTTTTTGTTTCTGCTTCTCCCACCGTTGGAGAATTTTTTCCCCTTTGAACTTTCCTTTCATGTAACGGTTATGTTTTCTGAGTGTAGCTCTGTGGATTCCTCGTGCTGTTCTTGTACCTTGAAGGTGAAGGTAAGACCAGCTTTAACTGTGCTTAAGCATCCTCAAACTGTGCCTTCTTTGTCCCAAGGCCCCAGGCCCACCTGGCCTAGTAAACACCGGTAAAGTAGAGTCAAGTGAATGCTGCGCAGGCAGAGCGTGGATGACATTTCTTTTCAAAGGCTGTTGCTGGGTTCACATCTTCGTGGGTAGGGGCCAGAGCTTTCTGTGTAGAGCCTGCTCTGATGCACAGCTGGAGCGGCGGCCTGCAAAGAGCAGCCTGCATTTGTTTAATGCTGATTCCCTTTTGGAGCATTTGTTTAAGTCAATGAGATGAGTATCGCCCTGTCTACTGCAGCTCAGCTCTTATGTCAGGGAGAACAGCAGTTTCAAAGCTGTACCTCTGCAGTCTGAATGCCGCTTTGAAGATGTGACAGTGGCAGGTGGGAAAACAAAGGGCCCAGCTAGGTTCCATCCTCAAACTGCCACTACAATGAAGTGCCTTAGACTCCTCAGTGAGAATAAAGTGGTCCATAAAGTCAAAGACCTGCTTCTGGAAGAGATGAAACATGTTTAATGGGTCACAACATTTTAGCCCTTACTTACCTTGGATGTTGAGTAAACATCTCCTCTGTCAGGAGTTTTTTTTCTGTCTCAGGCTCTTCCTGCCACCCCAACACAACTCCAAGCTCACAAACACTTTGGAGAAGGCATGGCTGGTCAATAAATTCTGCCTTCTTTACCTGCTTTTTTCTCTCCTAGATAGCCTCGATCTTTGATGCACCGTGTCTGCTGTAGGTACGCATCTACCTTGACAAAAGCTGTTTTTCTCCACAGCATCAGATCTTCAAATGCATGAAGGGATGGGGCGAACCCTTCTTAAGTCACATGAGTTGGAGCTTTCAGGTATAACTGTGGTTTTTTTTTATAGGTTTAGTCAACATTTCTGAGCAAAGTTGGTACTCTTTGCATGGATTTTCCAAGGGAGTTAGATAGCATGACTAATAATTTCCTCCTGCTAGCGGGGGCATACCTGAAATTGGCTGAATTAAGCATGTCAATACAGTACAGTGGCTCCCTGTATCATGAGCTCCTAGGTACCTCAGCTGATTCAATGAGGGCTTCTAGGTTTCTTGTTACATATATTAAGGACTTAACCTTTCTTCCCCCCACTGCCTCTAAATCACCCCCTTGGAATTTTAGAAGCTCCTGGGTCCTCTTGCCCTTCATGTGGGTTTCAGAGCTCAGGTTAGATACCCAATTTGATAATGGTGGGGACGATTTTAGTAGAAAGTTGAATGTGGCTACTTGTTTGGATTTACAGACCAAGGGTGAGTTAAGTGTGCTGCAAACTTAGCTAAAACATTGCCCACATGCTATGTGATTCCATAAGATGGGATGTTATTGCATTTTGGTGATGTTTCGAGGGTAACACATTAATTTCAAAGACCAGTTCACATTTTTGGAGTTAACATTGGTGAGACTATGGGTGTAGCTTCTGACACTCCTGTGGGATACTATCTCACAGTAAATTTCCTGTTCCTTGTACAATCTTTCTGCCTGTTTTCCTGCAATGATCTCTGAGCTTTAGGTGCAGGAGTTGTGTTTGGATCTTTTGGAACTGGCCTCCACAACTCTACATTTCTATTGATTGAGGTTTTCTGTAATGGTCTCGGTTGTTGCAAAGAGAAGTTGCCTTAATGAGCCTTGAGTACTACACTCATCTGAGAATATGTGGACCAATACTTAGAACTGTGTTGGTTTAGTAAAGTGGTGGTTGTAGGTTCTCTTTCAAGATCCATGAGCTCACTATTCCAACTCACCTATGTAATAGGTATTTTTAGGTAGACTGTTAATATTATAATTCCTTATGATTTTTTAGATATCCTTGTTATTTTATCCTCCTCCCTCTTTCTTCTGTACTTATCTATTTTCTTCCTCACTAGTTAGAGTCCCTCATCCTATGTGCTATAAGGCATGGCAGTACATGTCTGTAGTCCCAGTACTCCAGAAACTGAGGCAGTTTCAAGCCAGTCTGTCTCCAGAACAAAATAGGAAAATTGCATTTGCTTCTCAAATTACAAAATAACATGAATTGGCATTTAAGATTGGCATTTAAAATGTAAATGATATAATTTCTCACATATGCCTGCAAAATTTTGCATTTTCTCATCTCAGTGTCTTTGCAGCCTGACTTGACCCATTCTACTTCCTATTCTTGTTTTATATACTCCATTGCATTAGGATTATAAACACAAATGTTTGTTTCTATTGAAATAGAATCATGCTGTGTGCTTTTTCCTTTTCACTTAATACCATGGTCATCCTTATAAATTAACAATTATGGAGCTAACATATTTCTGTTTTAGTTCATAAACCCTTTGTATACATTAAATTTTGAAATTAAAATGCAATTGCAAGAATTTTTCCTTTATTTTTCTCCCAATAATCATTCTCACACACCTCAACTCTTTAAAATTCATACCCTGTTTTATTTGTACATACATTTATCTTCCTAGATATATAAATACAGTCTGGCTTCTCAGGTCATACAATGTTACTTGTATGTATATCATCTTAGGGCTGACCACTTGGTATTGAATAAGCAACTGGGGGCCCTAGACCATTTCTCCTTCTTTCAGCATTCTTTAGTTGCTTGGAGTTCTTTGTCTAGGGTTGGGTCATGTGCTTATAAACCCAGATATTTAAATTATGTAAGCAGGTTCATAACATGATTTCCTGTAGGCAAAATACTTTTTATTTTATTGAAATATCTACACTTATTATTAATTTTCCATGTATATTGATTTATAGACTGTAAATTTCTTTTAATATATGCTATATGATTTATTCTACTGTGAGTTGGCCCTTATTAACTCTAGTTTAGTTAACAGGAAGCTTATTGAAATCAATGCCTTTTTAAATATATGATGAAGCTAATAAAGGTCACATTTCTGTCTTGGCTTGTCTGATTCATGCTACTAGGCAACACTTAACAATCTAGTTATATCAGGAAATGATGGCAGGAAAGTAGGTAAATCCCTACTGAATGACATTTAGAATTCCGTTCATCATACCCATAACTGTCAATATCATTGACTCTCAGCTTTCACGACATCTACCATATTTGTTTATTTGACTATTCCTGTTCTATAGAGTAGAATTTTTTCGCCTTAAATTTTAAACAGTTTTTTATCCATTAAACACAAGTATTGTTCCATTTAAAATGTATTTCCACATTATATTATTTGCTTCTACACTCATTTTATCTACATTTTCTCTGGGCTAAGCTCAATTTTCTATACATTATTTTCAAAACTAAATGATTTATCTGACCTCAAGTATATCTTTTTTTTATTATATCTTGTACTTCACAGCTTAACTTAGCCTGTAAACTTATTTATTTTGCTTTTTCCAGATAAATAGCACAATAATAAAGTTTTAAATTTGAAAATGGAACTTATTGGTAGACAAATACTGGTCTGAGAAATGCCATGGCATTGCCTGGTACATCCCCCGAAATATTCCCTTTTCTTATTGTGTTAATGTAATGCAAAAAGTTAATTATTGTGCTAGGTTTGAGTATCCAATCAAGGGTGTGTGGTCATCAATGGAAGTAGAAATATTTTGGCAAAGATGCTGGTAATTAGTGGAAAGTATGTGCTTAGACCATAGAGTGGTGGAGTGGAAATAAGATAGGTTTTGGAGATTGGGAGATTCCCCTCTGAGTCTTTGCTCTGTCCCTGGCCAAGTGTTTCCATGCTGACAATCTGCTACCTCTGAACTGATGTCTTCATTTGTCTACTGAGAAAAATGGCAGTAAGATATATTGTGAGGATTAAGTGTTGTGAAGTGGCATTTACTATTATAAGTGTTCGGGGTTTAGAAATTTTAAATAGTTGATAGGTTCAACAATATTATGTTACTGATTTTAAATTCCATTTTTGATATAAAAACTATTTTATAACTAATATTCCTAATACCTAATGTATCTAAACATTTAATATAAATACATAGATAAATCTACATTTAACCATTCTATCTTGCCTATATGTGTTTTATTGGTTACTTTTTTATTTATCACTTTCTTGATCCTTCTATACATATCTTCCTATTTTAAAGGTGCTTTTGTTAAAACAGTTCTTTTAAAAACACACTAATTAGGCCGAGCCGAGAATGGGAGTAGAGCCGACTGCCTGAGTCCCACACCAATCTCCTCACCGCTCTCTTCGCCTCGTTCTCGTGGCTTGTGGCCCTGTCCACCCTGTCCATCATCCCGCCAGCCACCACTCAGAACACCTTCCACCATGGCCACCTCAGCAAGTTCCCACTTGAACAAAGGCATCAAGCAAATGTACATGTCCCTGCCCCAGGGTGAGAAAGTCCAAGCCATGTATATCTGGGTTGATGGTACCGGAGAAGGACTGCGCTGCAAAACCCGCACCCTGGACTGTGAGCCCAAGTGTGTAGAAGAGTTACCTGAGTGGAATTTTGATGGCTCTAGTACCTTTCAGTCTGAGGGCTCCAACAGTGACATGTATCTCAGCCCTGTTGCCATGTTTCGGGACCCCTTCCGCAAAGAGCCCAACAAGCTGGTGTTCTGTGAAGTCTTCAAGTACAACCGGAAGCCTGCAGAGACCAATTTAAGACACACGTGTAAACGGATAATGGACATGGTGAGCAACCAGCACCCCTGGTTTGGAATGGAACAGGAGTATACTCTCTTGGGAACAGATGGGCACCCTTTTGGTTGGCCTTCCGATGGCTTCCCTGGGCCCCAAGGTCTGTATTACTGTGGTGTGGGCGCAGACAAAGCCTATCGCAGGGATATCATGGAGGCTCACTACCTTGCCTGCTTGTATGCTGGGGTCAAGATTACAGGAACATATGCTGAGGTCAAGCATGCCCAGTGGGAATTCCAAATAGGACCCTGTGAAGGAATCCGCATGGGAGATCATCTGTGGGTGGCCCGTTTCATCTTGCATCGAGTATGTAAAGACTTTGGGGTAATAGCAACCTTTGACCCCAAGCCCATTCCTGGGAACTGGAATGGTGCAGGCTGCCATACCAACTTTAGTACCAAGACCATGCGGGAGGAGAATGGTCTGAAGCACATCAAGGAGGCCATTGAGAAACTAAGCAAGCGGCACCGGTACCATATTCGAGCCTACGATCCCAAGGGGGGGCTGGACAATGCCCGTCGTCTGACTGGGTTCCACAAAACGTCCAACATCAACGACTTTTCAGCTGGCGTCGCCGATCGCAGTGCCAGCATCCGCATTCCCCGGACTGTCGGCCAGGAGAAGAAAGGTTACTTTGAAGCCCGCTGCCCCTCTGCCAATTGTGACCCCTTTGCAGTGACAGAAGCCATCGTCCGCACATGCCTTCTCAATGAGACTGGCGACCAGCCCTTCCAATACAAAAACTAACTAGACTTTGAGTGATCTTGAGCCCTTCCTAGTTCATCCCACCCTGTCCCAGCTGTCTTCATTGTAACTCAAAGGATGGAATATCAAGGTCTTTTTATTCCTCGAAAAAAAAAAAAAACACTAATTATGTTACAAATAAATTAATATTTACATTTTAAACTATACCATTATAATACTCTGAAATAATTAACTTATTTCCTACTGAGCTTATTTAAGTAAAATTTAGTTTTCTTGCTATATGAATTATACTTTCATGAACAAAATTTGCAATGGATTTATATTTAGACTTGAGGCATTAAATTAGAAAAATAACATACCTTTCAAAAGCTTTTTGAGCCTGTTGTGGTGGTGCACGCTGGTAGGATTTGCTGAAGGAGGCAGAGGCAGGAGGATCACAAGTTCGAGGCCAGCCTGGCTACACATATGCTGGGCGTTGGTGGCGCACGCCTTTAATCCCAGCCCTCGGGAGGCAGAGGCAGGCGGATCTCTGTGAATTCGAGGCCAGCCTGGTCTCCAGAGAGAGTGCCAGGATAAGCTCCAAAGCCTGGTCTCCAGAGCGAGTGCCAGGATAGGCTCCAAAGCTACACAGAGAAACCCTGTCTCGAAAAACCAAAAAAAAAAAAAAAAAAAGCTTTTTGAATTTTTTGCCTCTTCCTTCTTCTCTTCCTCCTTTTTTGGCTTTTTCCATCCTCTTCTTCCTATTTTTTGTTCCCCTCTTTGTCCTCCCCATTGTCTTTCTCCTCCCTCTCCTTTCTTCTTCCCCACAATCCCGTTCTTCTTTCTGATTCCATTTCTGAGGATCAGGAAGACATCTCTATTTTTGGAGGGTGCTTTGGATCTTCACTAATAACCTACTATTTTGTAAGAATTTCTTTTGATTTTAAACTGAATTTAGTAGTTAGTTTTATTTGTTTATGAGGGTGAAAATAGATTCCTTTGAGACTGAGTAACTTTTGGATATTTACTCTTCCCATAGCACTTTAGAGAATAGCAGACTATAGTTTTATTGTTAAGGCATTTATTACCAGTTATTTCTCTATTATGGACAAATGCTATTTTAAAAAAATTGGGAATAATGATAAGCACCCTCATCCTGGTGTTGATGAGGTAAGATTCTAGTTAGTAGGAAGATATATTGACTCAAAAATGCAAGCATAAATACTTTTTTCAGGCACAATATGTTCTATATTCATATATAGGGTACAGTGCCCAACCTTGATGAAAGAGAAATTAGAATGTGGTGACCTGGGAAAATTTCCAAGCCCCAAGAAAAGACTGTACAGTGCTTGCTGAGAACAAGACTATTGGACATAAAAGTAAGGTAAGTGTGCAGATGACTCTCAGCAAAGACAATGGCACATGTTAGAACTGTTTTTCTGGAGCCCTGTTTATGCAGATGGATAAGGAACCAAGTGAGCACTTTAGGATCCTGCCTGTATCCTGTGAGCCCCTTTTCTACTCACGTATTCAAGGTTAATGATCTTATTCCACATGCCAATTGGAGCATCAATTGGGATCCTATTGACCTCTCCTAACAGAGATTCTAAAAGGGCACTGGAAGAAAGAAGTTGCTTTTTCTTGAAAGAGAAGGTGGGTATGTTTATAGACAAAACATTATTTTTATGTAGTTTATATTTTGCATGAAAAGTCCAACTCTCACGACTTTAGTCAAGCTCTGTTTGTGAAACTGTGTCCAAGAGAAAAGTGCCCATAACTGATGGCTCTCTCCCACTCTGTTTCCATCTCTAAATTGGCATTTACAGCGTCATCTCATTTTCATGTCACCATCTCTGATAATGAAGCCAGAAATATTGAAAACACAACTTTTATGTTTTTATTCTTGATCTTTCCTAATAAAAGACATGTGTTTATAACTAGGTTAGTGCTTTTCTGGTATCTCTAATTATAGTACATATTCATTTTCAGCATGAACAGCTTACATTTTCATTTCCTGAATTATCTGAGCTGAAAAAATTAAGCACATCTATGAAGTTCAACTGGATACTCAAATCTTTGTAAGGAACTCTGCCCCTAGAGACTAAAGAAAGAGAATTTTAGGTCTGTGTGAACATCACCATTAGCAAACTTATAATGTGTTAGCTTTTGAGTATGAAGAATTTATTACAAGTAATAATTATTTCTCTAGATTCCTTGAGCAGAGGGAAAGTTTGAACATTCACATAGAATAAAAACTTAAAGCAGTTTGAACTTAAATTCCATCTTCCAACTACCTGGGAAAACAAAATTACAAGTCTTAATTCACCAAGCAGTGTTACCTTATTTTCTTACCTGAATTTTTGTTATTGTTGTTTTCAGCACTGATATTTCTCAGCCAGAAAGTGGAATGTTTGGCAATCCTAGAGATGGAAATTAATGTAAAGCATTACATTCAAAGAATGTAGGTGAGTGATTTGTAGGTGAGGTTCTTAGGTATTCCCAAAGCAATCCAGTTTCCCCGGTATATTTTGCTTGTAATTCTTCAGAAAAGAGAGAAGGAACAGTTAATATCTGTGTAATCCTATAATCAGGGTGTGTGGATGTGACATGAGGGCACAGAGTGGGCCCACTAGGAAATGGACAGAAGATAGATGTTATTCTGTGTTGCCAATTGACTATCATAGGTTTCAGAAGGTAAAGGATGTGAATCTGTGTGAATAATTTATTATTTCAAAAAACACTTGACTACATGACATGAAAAACATTTAACTCTCATTCACAGTTTGGAAAGAGTTTCTAAAACTTTTATTTTAAGGATGATTTAATTTATTTCTATTATTCATCTTTATATTTAGGGATCACCCCCTTTCTAATATCTTCAACCTAGCCTTGTTTCCTCTCTTCTCCCTAGACCCAAAACATGTTTATAAGTTGACAATCTCCCAACTCTATATTCCTATTACCCCTTTCTTAGTACTTGGAAGTACTTTATGAATATGAAAGTGTGTATCATGTTTGTCTTTATCTTTATTATCCACAGTAATCATGGAGTAAGCAGGGTTTATACGTGAAGACACTGAGGTTTGGAGGAGCTTACACATAACTGATGTTCATGCATTGTGGGAGCTATGGTTCAAACTTTCCCCATTTTTTGTTAGTGATATTTTGTATAACATCAATAATTAGTTACCTCTATATTATAATATCATCTGAACAGAATCCTGTAGCTCTTAAACTTATGTTTATTATAATCAATGGACATCATTGACTACTTAATCACTTAATTTTCCAAGCAAGTATATCTGTTTCTTTTCCTGATTTTTACTATTTTCATAAATGAAAGAGTAAACCTCATGTCAATACCTACAGTCTAGATAAAATCATGGTACATATTTTTGTTTAGAAGACAATTTTTGCATAGCATTTTAGGAGGCTTATGAATTCACAGGTAGCATTTTTGAGATTTTATTTATTTTTATTTTAGATGTATAAATGTTTTGTCTAAATGCATGTCTGTGCATAATGTTTTTGTGCTGGCTGCAGATAAGAGCATTGGATCCCCTAGGACCGTAACTACAGATAGATGTGAGTGGCCACCATGTAGGTGTGGGAATTGAACCCACATCCTCTGGAAGAGCAGATAGTCCTCATAAATACTGAACTATCTCTCTAGCCCAAGAATTTCTTTTTTTCCTGACACACACAGACCTTGCCTTCCAAAACTTATGTTGATATTTAATTGGCACTATAACAGTTTTGAGAAGTGGGACCCCTATAGAAAATTAGATAGATGGGAACTTTGAATTAATATGTGGTTTCCCAGGAGCAGACTAGTCATAAAACCAACTGACATTGTTTCTTGATGAAAGGATGGAGCTTGGTCCCACATTCACTGTCTTGCATAGTCTCTTTCCCTCCACCATTGGTATGGATTTTTCCAGCATGGAAGGTCTTCCCAAGATGGTTTAGTTTTCCCCTGGACTTAAGTGCACACAAGGTGGCCAGCAGTAATGTCCATACTTTGTAAAGTTCAGTTTTATCTGAGGAAACAATTGAGGTGTTTCTCTGTCCCAGATATTTTTGTAAGACTTAAAACATTCCAGAATGTCTTACCTTAACCATATAAATGCTGCCATATCAAAAATGTCCACAGACTTAATAATATTTTATACATGGTGATACATATTGGGTATGGTTTATATCATCCACTCTCTTTTGAACACCATCATATACTTCTAGCCTTACAGGGTTTTGAATAATTCTAATCTGTATTTAGAATTAATTTACTTTTGATTCACTTTCATATTCATTACATTTTGGCACATGGGAACTCTTCCTGTGGTCAATGAGAGTCCTGTGAAAGGGTGCCTGTCTTTACCCACGGAAAATTGAAAGCACTCCAGTTGTCTTTCTTCTAGAGGAGCAGCCATACCCTGAACTATCCTGTTCCAGGAACAGAATAAATTTCTTGAAGCTAAATTTGGTCAATAAAACTGCATTTATTATGAAGTGGACTGTTGTAGAATATTATTTTAAGATGTGTTACATTTGTTTATGCTCTGGAACATTTGTTTTAATAATGCAAAAATGTGTTGCTTTCTTTTATGTTTAGCTCAAGAAGCCGTGATTCTTTGCCTGTCTGAAACAACTGATGGTCTAATAAAGAACTCAACAGCCAATAGTGAGTAAAGAGAAAGGATAGGCAGGGCTGGCAAACAGTGAGGATAAATATAAGGAGAAATCTGGAAGAAGCAGGAAGAACAGAGAACAAGGGGACGAGGGTCCTAGGGACCAGCCATCCTGCCAGCCACTAAGTAAGAGGGAAAGTAAGATGTACAGAAGTAAGAGAAAGGTAAAAGCAGAGGCAAAATGTATATGGGATAATTTAAGTTAAGAAAAGCTGGCTAGAAATAAGTCAAGCTAAGACCAGCCATTCTTAAGTAAGAATAAGGCTGTGTGTGTGTGTGTGTGTGTGTGTGTGTGTGTGTGTGTGTGTGTGTGTGTGTGTGTGTCTGTGTGTGTGTGTGTGTGTGTGTGTGTGTGTGTGTGTGTGTGTGTGTGTGTGTGATTTATTTGAGAGTTGGGTGATGGACCTCCGCCCGCCCCCCAAAAAAGTCAAAAGAGTAAAACAACCATTTTGTCATCCCAGCATGGGGCTAGAGTTAAAAATAAAATACAACAGTGGACCATTTGAAAGTGCCTCTGGGCCTTGGTGATAGAACAGACATATACTTTCCTTTAATAAAAACAAATCCATGTTGTCCATATCCAAAGATATAAAAGATCTCTACAAACAACATTATGAAACATTGATTAAAATGATAAATAACACAAAAAGAAATGGAAAGACATCCCATGTTCATGGATCAGTAGAACTATTTTTAGACTGTTTTTGAAATTCCATACCACCAAAGCAATCTATAGATTAAATGTCATCTATATGTTAATGACTTTCTCTTCAGAAATATTATTTTAAAATCCTAAGATTCATATGGAACCACAGAACAATCCTAAAGCCAAAGTGACCCTAAGTATAATAATAATGATGATTAACAAAGCTGAGGGCATAATATCCAACTTCAAAACATTTTACAAAACATTGATGTTGATGACACCTGAGGTTGGCCTCTGATCTTCCTATAGAAAGACAGACAAACAAACAGACACACACGCACACACACACACAGAGATACACACACACACACACACACACACACACACACACACACACACACACACACACACTTGCAAGCCACATTCAGCTGTATGAGATAAACATTAAATAATAGCAAAGTTATTAGCACCAGGAAAAATCTAGAAATGCACACAAGGAAAAACAAGTATAGTTCATTTCGTGGCACATCTAAGGATAGGGTTTTGTTATTGTAATACCAGCAAGCATGACTTTTGATCCTTTCTATGTACCTGTATTCAGGCTGGCAAGTACACCAAGATGGGTGTGAGGCAGGAGGAGCAGGAGGCAAACAATCACCCAAAGTGAGAAACCATTAGAAAATCTAACAAAAATACAGGTATGTTATTTAAAGGTATGGGTGGCTGTGCAAAAGTAATAACCCAAAGTGATACAAATGATTGCCTTTGAAAAGACAAGAACAGAAGCCAAAGAACAATTGTTTCTCAAAAGAAAATAGTCAGAAATTTAAGTAAAGCACTTTCCAAATTAAATGTCATCAGTGAGTTTTGTCTTATTTCAAGTTATAATGTTTATAGTATCATAGAATTCAGTGACTCTTTGTTACCCTAGTAACTGTGCACTTTCTAAATGAAGAGCAGACTCTTCATGTCTCTTGGACATTTTTTTTTCTTTCACCACACTGAGAGAGGGCTTGTAAATACCTTGGGAAATACAGAGCAGACTATAGGCCCAGCATGAGGAAGGATTTAGAATTCCGTGAAGAGGAGGAAGCATGGAGCATGCTTGAAGTATTTTTGTCCTTCCATTTCTGGCCTCAAAAAAAGTAGTAAAATTCAGTGACCTGTGCTTAAATCTCCAGTGCTGGTATCCACAGGAGAGACTTCAGTAAGTTCATGCCAGTCTGGGGAAAGCAGCTCAAAGATAATTCTCACTCACATCATGGGAAGCCAACTCTCTGCATTTTCTACTTCTTGCATCTTTTCTAAAGGCCTTTTCTTCTCTCTTTCACATCCCTTCTGAGGAGTTTTAGTCAAAGCCTGCTCCACTTCTTTCAAGGACTGTTCTGGGAAACATTTCTGGGGTAGAAACTATCTACTCTTTTTCAGTTTTCCACTAAGTGTCTCTATGTCACTTTTGTACATCCCTGTGAGCTTTTAAACCTGAGGTTCTTTAGGGATTGGAATGGCTGTTCCTGCTTTCAGATGACTCATAGCATTTTCAAGTGTTTGCAAGGAGGTGGGAAGGGTTGAGGGCATCATTTTGACTCTGGAAAAGGGCGAGTATAATTTAGATAAATGTGTGTAGACTTACAACATCTGGAAGAGGAGGATGTAATCTGGTGCCATATTTTGCTGATATAATATCTGTGTGTTTTATATTTTATTTATGAGTTACTCCATAAGGCTTTGGACTTTTTTTGGATATGGTTGTTGATGTCTTTTGATTTGTTTGTTTTTCCTTTTGTAGCTTCAGTCACAGATGTACAGTGTCAAACAACATGTCAAACAGAGAGAAAGACTTGGGAATCTCTGCAGCTCAAACAAATGCGGTTTGTTGGGCTCATTTGGACTTAACAGTCTTGGTGGATATATACACGAGTATATGAAGGAGTTCTGTTACTACTCCAAAGTTGACTATTTCTCTCTGATTATGTGCTAGTGAGAAGTCTCAATCACAGCTAAGTGAATGGTTTGTTGTATGAACAATTAAGCTTTTTCCTTATTTAGCATTTTGGATCTGCATTTAAGATATTCCCTTTTCTCCAGTCCATTACTGTGGGATACTGTTATCTATACTTACACTTCTTCAATGTATGACCAAGTCAATCAGTCTCATCAAAAAGTGTGTATGTAAAGCTGTGCTCCTCTGTTCATTATTCTGTTTTTTATTCTGTGATTTACCACAGACATTCATCTTTCCCTGAGCATCCCAAGTTTGTGTTGTCATTCTGAGGGTGCTATACTGTCTTCCTAGGATCAATGTGCCTGGTTGTTTATATCCCATAATAATTTATTGTAATATATACTCCTTGACTATTATTGTCTCTCTGACTACACTACACCTTTAAAAAGGAAAGTTTTGCTTTGAATCACAGATCCAAAAAAGTTTCTATCCCTTGTTATGGAAAAGGCAAGGCAGAACAGCACGGTTCATGGTGGTGGTAGAGTGTGACAGACACTGCTCACATCATGGAAAACAAGAACATAGTGATCATTGCCAGAACCAGAGGCTGGGTATAATCTTCAAAGACTTATCCCAGTTACCAGCTGCTTCCTAAGAGGTCTTATCTTCCAGCAATGCCAGAACCTCTCAAATTATGGATACCAGCTGTGGAAATGAGTATTAAAAACATCTATATGGCATATCTCAGATGCAAACCATATCAAATCCTCAACATTCTGTGGTCATTGAAGGGGATCTAGAATACTCCCTTGGTTTTAGGGGTTTTATTGCTTTCTCACGCCTGAATACTTCTTATGAGTCCCCATTGCCTCAAGTCAATAGAATTTAATTAATATCTATTATTTGTTGTCATGGAATGTGTATACCAATTCAGGTAGTCCATGGATATAAATGCTCAAATCCCTTGTATAAAATAATATTTGCATGCATTACATGCAACTCTCTTACATACTTTATGTCATTTCTATATTATTTATAATTTCTGATAGAATATAAATGGTGTGTAAATAATTGTCATATTGTCTTCATTGCTTAGACAACAATGACAAGAAAGGAAGGATTTTGACATATTCAATACAAATGAGCATCTTCTCCCATATGCTTTCAATTTGTAGCTGGATTAACTTATGGATAAGGAACACATACACACAGAGGTTTTGCTGTATGTAATGAATATGTATACAATTCAATTAAGAGAATCCAGAATATTGCAATGAAGTTATTGGTGGAAATAAATCTTCCATACCAGAATTCAGTTTTCTTGCTAAAAGACATAGTAGGATTTAAATTTTTTCTTTCTTTCTTTGGAGAAAATATGGCATTTGTCCTCAGTTCTTTGTCTCAAAATGGGTATCAATTTTTACTTAGAAACTTATGATGCTTTGCTGGGTGGTGGTGGAGCATGCCTCTAGTCCCAGCACTAGGGAGGCAGAGGCAGGCAAATCTCTGTGAGTTCCAGACCAGCCTGGTCTACAAGAGCTAGTTCCAGGACAGCCTCCAAAGCAATAGGGAAACCCTGTCTTGAAGCCCCCCCCCAAAGAAACTTATGATGCTTTTACTTGAAGAAAAATAAAAGCCTTTTGATTTTTCTTCATGCATTTTCCATATTTTCTACTTGGATATTTGATTTTATTTTTCTGAGACTGGGTTTCTTTGTGTAGCCCTGGATGACCTGTAACTCACTCTGTAGACTAGGCTTGCCTTGAACTCAGAAATCAGTCTGCCTCTACCTCCTGAGTGCTGTGATTAAAGGCATGCACCACCATGCCCAGCTTTATAGATTATATTTTTCATAATGAGAAATGTGTTACATAATTACATTTTATAAGTGTATTAGGTAAGGTTCTCCAGAGATGCAGACCCATAGAATGTATCCGCCCACCCATCCCCTCATCTATCTATCTATCTATCTATCTATCTATCTATCTATCTATCTATCTATCTTCATTTATTGCATTGACTTACAGGTGGGAACTGGGTATTCCTACATTGGCTATCTGCATGCTACAGAGACAGAGAACCAGGCTTCCAGTCCCGGGTGTGGGAGGCTACTCTAGTTTCAGTCTGGTGCTGAAATCTGGACATTCTCCAGAGAGTCACTGGTATTGAATTCATGTTAAAAGATCAAAGAAGCAGGAGCGTGGTGTCAGGGAATGGCAGCAAGTGGTAGGTATGGGCAAGACTAAGCAGGGTTTGGTGGCTCAGGTCAGTAATCCTAGCACTCAGGAGGCCAAGGCATAAAAATTGACAGGAGTTTCAGACTGGCCTCACTGAAATAGTGACTTATAGTTCAGTTCTACCTTGTGAGACTGCATTTTAACAAAAGAAATAGAAATAAAATTAAAACTAGCCACTCCCAAGTTCATTTTTCCAAATAGGAAGTCCATCTGTTTGAGGGTACGGTGCCTTCAGGGCAGGCCTGCTCCTGTCTCACTGTCCCACATCTTAGTCTCAGGGAACACTTGGAGACATAAAAAGGCATTTCACTAGCCTTGACACCTCTTAATACAGTAATCAAAATTGACAGTCGATAACCAAACATAGCTATCGCTGTGTATCTTTGTATCTATGTTTCATCAACACAGCATAGTTGGTTCTTGTGACATAAAAATGTATTCTGATTGTGTTTTGGTTTTTACAGGGAGTGCTTAGTCTGTTTACAGTTAATGTACTTAGTCATGTGGATGGATTTTAGTCCGCCATTCTGGTTCTTTATTTGATCCATCTGTTTTCTTTCCTTGACTACTTTCCTCGTTCTTTGGAGTACATCGCTCTATTTATTACTTCTTATTGCCCTTCCTAACTTCATATATTTTGTATAATTTTTGTTGATTTAGCCAGACATAATGAAATTTAAAGGTCAAGCTTTAAAAGGGCATGAATAACCTCGTAATATTTTCTTGGAGAGTCTGTTTCTCCCTTTGTTGGATATCTGATTCAGCTTTTTCTATGGTTGGAATATTTCATCTCCAAAGTATTGAAATTTAATCCTCCAAGGGTGTGTTATTGGTTTTTAGAAGAGAGGCACTAAGGAAGGAATTAAGGTTAGACAATGTTGTGAGAGTTGGGCCCTGTATTAGCTTTATAAGAGGAAGAAAGACACAAGCTGACAAGGGTTCTCTCTTTAAACAACTGATGACCTCTCATGCTGTGATGCCACAGGTCCTTATCAAATGGAGAACAGACATAGGCACTAGTTTTTCTGGACTTTATATATCCAGAACCACAAGCATCCAGAACCACAAGCTAACTAAAACTCTATTTATAAAGTATGTTGTCTCAGATGCTTTGCTATAGAACAAAAAAATGAGGTAGTGTAGTTATTTACTAATGTTTCTTCCTTTTCGATTGTTCCAAATTTTATACTGGTTTCTTTATTTATCATAATTATTTGAAAATTCACATCTGATAAATATAGTACCTGACCTTTCCCAAGATTAGTTTCCATTAACTTTTATCTCTTTCTTGGTCATGCTTCATCATATGCATCACTGATTTGATTATTTCATGCCAGGCATTGTGGGTTTAGAACAGCATAACGATACTCATCATAAAAATGGTGTTGTTCCTTATGTCAGACTGTTAGTATAAGGGACAAGATTGATGTAACATATAACTGATCTACATTTGGGCTTTGTTTCAGCTTTAGATTTTACAGTCACTATAGGTGTCAAATATTTCTAATTTCTACACACACACACACACACACACACACACACACACACACACACACACACGTGTAGATAGATGTACAGTATTTTAAATCTGTTTTCTGCATATGAGAGAAAATGTCTTTCTGAATCTGACATACTTTACATAGTATAATGAATTCCACTTCCATCCATTTTCTTGCAAGGGGCCATGATTTCACTTTTCTCTGTGAGAATGTTTTTGTGCGTGTGTGTTTGTAGAGGTGAGTACAAGTGTGTGTGAGAGCATACAGTGGCCAGAGGTTAATACTGAGGTAGTTTCTCAGAAGCTTTCTATCTCACTTTTTGAGACAAAGTTTCTACCAGGGACCTGGAGTTTTCCCAATTTGGTAAGGCTGGCCCCAAGGATTCCCTGCCTCTACAGTTCTGAGATTACAAGTTTGCACTAACACAGCCAATTTGTTTTTATTTTGTTTTGTTTTTTACATAAGTGCTGGGATCAGACATAATGTACTTCTGCTAGAACTTTATCAACTCCTGACTGAGCTATCTCCACAGCTCATGATTTCTTTTTTCTTTATGACTTCATAAAATTCCATTAAGGATATGTAACATATTTCCTTTATTCAACTCTTGATAGACATGTAAGCTGATTCCATTTCCTTAATATTATGACTGAGATATGTCTATATACCCATAAAAGGCATAGCTAGGTCACATGGAAGTTCTGTTTTCATGCTTTTGAGAAAGCTCCATACTCATTTGCATGGTGGCTATACAAGTTCATACTCCCTCTAGTAGGTGTAAGGGATCCTTTTTCTATACATCTCCAGTAGCATTTGCTATCTTTTGTTCTGTTGATGCTAGTCATTGTGATAGCATGGGATGGAATCTCAGTACAGTTTAATTAGAATTTCTCTGATGGTTAAGGATGAGGAAGATGAAAGTGTGTATTCAACACACACACACACACACACACACACACAGAGAGAGAGAGAGAGAGAGAGAGAGAGAGAGAGAGAGAGAGAGAGAGAGGAGAGAGAAAGAGAGACTGGGGGCGATAAAAGAAGGGCCCAACAATAAGATATACCCTTCAAAGGTATATCAAAGGTAGAAACAATGCCATTGTTCTACATTTTCCATCTAGGACCCACCTATTAGTAGATCATTAAGTCTGAAATACCAATGTATTAATCCATTGGTTGAAGTTACCTTGTCATAGGCTACTAGCTGGGCATAAAGCCTTCAGTAAGTACATCAATCTTTTGGGGAGACACTTCTTATCAAAACTGTGTGTGTGTGTGTGTGTGTGTGTGTGTGTGTGTGTGTGTGTTTGTGCATGTATTCATCCTATATAAATTATTATAAATACCACATTAAATCACACCACAATTTTCTTAATAGATGTATAGGTATAGAATTATATGTAGCTGAATTTACCTGTAAATAGGAAAATAAGTGTTAGGAATTAAGAAACATCACTGAGTGTTTAAACCAACCCATGTTTGACTTAGGTTATGCCTCTGAAGAATAATGTGTACGAGATTGTGTCTATCATATAAAAATATTTTACTAAAATATAGACACAGCTGAGAATACTCAATATCTGGTGAAATGGATCTTAATACATATTTATTATATTTCCCTTCATTATGGCTAATGCTATCAGCCAAAATTGCTGTGGAACTACCCTCTTAAATATTTATTGTCACATAATATTTTAGGTTTGAGCAGTAGGGAAATGATGCAGCAATTCACAGATATATTAGAACACTGATAAAGTTCAGTCTGTAATGGTGAAAACACAATTTTGAACTGAATAATGTAAGGCAAAGCATGCATATTCAATTAAAACATTAAACGTTGAGGGAAAATTCTTATTTAATACTAAAATAAAATTAAGAACCTCTTTAGTCACTGAAAGGATCCTAACAAGTGGAAAGAAAACTCTACATCAACTTAAACATTTCAGGACATCCAATTTCACTAATTTAAAACAACTTCCAAAGCTAGAGATCTAAGCAAATGAGCCATTTTCTTTAAAAATTCTGACTCATCTTGGGAACATTAAAATTAATAGAACTCATGATCTTGAGTTCTATTCATTTGTGAATGTGTTTTCAGTAAGTACATATAATTGGTCCTGGGACTTGACATTCCCTTGTAGATAATCACCATGAATATACATTGAATTTTATACCATTAATATTTCAAATTAATTGATTCATAATTTTGCAAAATGCACACACCCTTGAAAGGGCTAATGCAGAAAACAAAAACAAATCATTCCTATATTAGACTAGTACAATGCACTATATTCACAAAATATTAGTAGTAAAAGTCCAAAGAAGTGCTGGAGAGATAGCTCAGTGGTCAAGAGGACTGGCTGCTCCTCCAGAAGACCTAGGTTTGATTCCCAGCAACTACACAACCACTTACTAACACCTATAATTCCAGTTCTCTGGGAGATCCAATGCCCTTTTTCATTCTCTTCAGACTTCAGGATTGCCCATGATGCCTGGAAAAACATTTTGGCAAAATACCCTATACATATATAAACATAAACAGAACATTCAAAGAAAATGTTCCAACTGAAGGCATGACTGTTTTTCATAGACTTCTGGAGTGTAGCCATGGATATTGGAGAACAGTGGAGAGGAGGGTGGAGCAGGAAAGGGTTACACCACAATTGCGTTTTACTGGAATCTCATGAATAAATCAGTTGTATAACTTCTGAGACAAATTTTTCAGAATTGATTATCAACAGATAATTATTGAAGTATTATTATAATGTGATTTATATGAGAGCTGATTTTCACACATCTTGTTTACTATAGTTTCTGGTGTCTTCTTCTTTGGGGTGTATCTGGGCTTAAATTCTGAGTCTAATGTGGTTAAGGCAGAGTGATGCCTCAGTTTTGTTGTGCTACAGACATCAGCTTGGCCACCCCACGTTCAATGAGCTGTGTAGACTTTATCTTCAGGTTTCAGAGAGTGTTCTTTGTTCTAAAATCAGCCTGGGTTGTTGGGGGATCTCCATGGGAGCCCCTTGACAAACAACTCAACTGATTGCAATCCTGGTACACCACCGGAAGCCTTTCCTAGCTACAAGAGATGGCCAGTTCAGACTCTGTTATCTTCCATGACTTGGAGTCCTCACTAGGGTCACCCTCGTAGATTTCAGGAGTCCACATCATGCCCCAGGTGCCCCCAATTCCAGCAGTCTCTCATCACTCCCCCTCTCCATTCCCACCCCCTAGTGATCCCTCCCCATCCATTCCCTGAACATCCATAGTCCAGTCACAAGATCTATTTCCCCTTGCCCAGGAGATGCAGGCTTCCACCCTACAGCCCTCCTCTTTACCTAACTTCTCTGGGACTGTGGATTATAGCTTGATTATCATTTCCTTAACAGCTAGAGTCCACTTATAAGTGAGTACAAACTATTTTTGTCTTTCTGAGTCTGTGTTAGCTCACTCAGAATGAGTTTTTTTCTAGTTCCATGTATTTGCCTGAAAATTTCATGATGTAATTTTTAACAGCTGAGTAACACATTTCCTCTATCCATTTTTTGGGTTGGGGGATATCTAGGTAGCTTTCAGTTTCTGACTGTTGTGCATAAAGCTGCTATGAACATAGTTGAGCACGTGTCCTTGTGCTAAGATTGGATGTCTTTTGGTTATATACCTAAGAGTGGTATAGCTGTGTCTTGAGGTAGATTGATTCCCAGTTTTCTGAGGAACACTCCATATTGATTTCGACAGTGACTGTACAAGTTTGCATTCCCACCAGCAATATAGGAATGTTTTTCTTGCTCCACATCTGGCCAGCACAAGATGTCATTTGTGTTTTTGATTTTAACCATTCTGACAGGTGTAAGGTGGAATCTCAAAGTAGCTTTGATTTGCATTTCTCTGATGACTAAGGATGTTGAACATTTCTTTAAGTGTTTCTTGGCCATTAGAGATTCCTCTATTTTGAATTCTCTGTTTGGATCTATACCCCACATTAAAATTGGATTTTTGGTATCTGGTTTCTTGACTTCTTTATATATTTTGCATATTAGCCCTCTATCAAATCTACAGTTGGTAAAAAAAATCTTTTCCCATTCTGTAGTCTGCATTTTTGTCTTATGGATGGTGGCCTTTGCCTTACAGGAGCTTTTTAGTTTCATGAGGTCCTATTTATGAATTGTTGTTCTAATTGCCAGTGTAATTGTGTTTTGTTCAGGAACTTGTCTTCTTTGCCAATGCATACAAGGTTATTCCCCACTTTCTTTTCTATAAGTTCCATTGTTCTTAATTTTATATTGAGGTATTTGATCTACTTGGACTTGAGTTTTGTGCAGAGTGATTGTATACAGAAGTTTCTGTCCATCTGCTCCTGCTGTTCAGTCCCAAATAAACACACAGAAGCTTATATTAATTATAAACTGT
This sequence comes from Cricetulus griseus, assembly GCF_003668045.3. Classification (NCBI taxonomy): domain Eukaryota; kingdom Metazoa; phylum Chordata; class Mammalia; order Rodentia; family Cricetidae; genus Cricetulus; species Cricetulus griseus. The sequence continues at coordinate 167,222,903 of NW_023276807.1, forward strand.
TTGGCCTGTTGCAAGGCTTATTACTAACAAGCACTTACAACTTAAATTAACCCATAATTTTTTATCTATGTTTAGCCACATGGCTTGGTACTTTTTCTCAGTGAGGCATTCTCATCTTGCTTCCTCTGCATCTGGCAGGTGGCTCTGTCTCTGCTTTTCTTCTTCCCATAATTCTCCTTGTCTGGTCACCACACCTATCCTCCTACCTGGATACTGGCAAATTAGCATTTTATTAAACCACTATGAGTGACAAACCTTTCATTGAACAAGAACTTTGTCCCATATCAGGCAATAAATATGGATCTATTTGCATTCTTTTCTATACAGACACCCAGTTTGACCAGAACCATTTGTTGAAGAAGCTGTCTTTTTTTTTTTCCAGTGTGTATCTTTGTTTTTTTTTTTCTCTTTTGGTTTTTCTAGACAGGGTTTCTCTGTGTAGCCTTGACTGTCCTGGAACTCACTCTGTAGACCCGGCTGGGCTTGAATTCTCAGAGATCACCTGCCTATGCCACCTGAGTGCTAGGATTAAAGGCGAGTCCCACCACTGCCCGACAGTTGAGAGACTTTCAATGACTGCTTCTATTTCACTAGGGGTTATAAGTCTATTTAAATTACTTATCCATCTTGATTTAACTTAGGTAAGTGGTAGCTATCAAATTATGCATTTCTATTTGTTTTCCCAATCTGGTAAAGTCAGGTTTTTAAAGTATATCCTCATAATTCTCTGGATTTCCTCAATGTCCATTCTTGTAACCCTCTTTTTATTTCTGATTTTGTTAATTTAAATATCCTCTCTTTGTCTTTTAGTTAGATTGGATAAAGGATTGTCTATCTTGATAATTTTCTAAAAGAACCAATTTTATGTTTCATTGATTCTTTGCATTGTTCTTTTTGGTTCTACTTTATTGATTTCAGACCTTAGTTTGATTATTTCAATTTCCTTGTATCTAATGAGACTCAATTTGTGCTGTAGTATATGATCAATGTGGTGGTTTGAGTAGGAATGGGCCCCATAGACTCATATGTTTGAGTGCTTGCCCTGTAGGGAGTGACACTATTAGGAGGTGTGACTATGTTGGAGTAGGTGTGACCTTGTTGGAAGAAATGCATAACTGTGGAGACAGGCTTTGAGATATCATATTCCCAAGGTAGGCCTACTGTAGCAGTCTCCTTTAGCTGCCTATGGATCAAGATATAGAACTTTCAGTTCCTTCTCCAGCGCCATGTCTGCCTGCATGCTACCATGCTTCTCACTATGACGATAATGGACTAAACTTCTGAAACTGTAAGCCACCCCCAATCAAATGTTTTCCTTTATAAGAATTGCCATGGTCATGGTGTCGCTTCACAGAAATAGAACCCCAACTTCGCCAATTTTGAAGAAAGTTCAGTGAGGTGCTCAGAAGAATGTATATTCTTTTGTGTTTGGGTGAAATGTTCTGTAGCTATCTGTTAGGTCCATTTGATATAATGTTTGTTAGTTCCTCTCTTTCTCTGTTTATTTTTTGTCTAGATGACCTATCTATTTGTGAGAGTGAGGTATTGAAGTCTCCCACTATCAATGTGTGAGGGTGAATATGTGATTTATGCTGCAGAAGTGTTTTCTTTACAAAAATGTATGCCCTGTCTTTGAGGCATAGGACATTTTCACATGTATATTGAGTACATTCCCCCTTTCTCTACCCCCTATCCTTTGCTTTCTTACCCCTCTCACTCTCGTTTTCCTTTGTTTTTCCAGACAGTTTCACTTTACTTTAATGCCACATAAACATTCATGATTTTGTCTATTTATATAAAAATCTAAGAACCATAAAGGAAAGAAAATATACAGCATTATTTTCAGAAACTGGCTTAATTTGCTTAATATAAAACTCTGCATTCATATCCATTTCCCCACAAATGACAGAACTTTGTCCAGTGTACAAGGGTTCCTGTGACATTCAGGTTTGAAATTGGCCATTTCACATGCATGTGAAAGAGCATGCTTGAGAATATGCTCAACTCCTGGTTGCATTCTAAATAATGCCCATTGAAGAGGACATAGAGGCCTGGTGTCAAATGATAAACCCATAAAATGCTAGGAGGCCTATGAAAACATAGACAGAACAGGATAGGTTTTTCTTCAGCTCAGCCAGGTTAAAAAGAAATTTGATTTCACACCCTACCTCTGATGTTACAAGTCTTGAAAACTCATTTATCAATTTAGCACCATTAGTAGCCTTCTTGGAGGCTGCAGAGCCTATTTGAGCAGATCCAGCTGATAGAAAGTCAGGGCGAATGAGTTTCTTTCCTTTTTTTTTTTTTTTTTTTGCAAGACAGGGTTTCTCTGAGTAGCTTTGGAGCCTATCCTGGCACTCGCTCTGGAGACCAGGCTGTCCTGGAACTCACAGAGATCCACCTGCCCCTGCATCCTGAGTGCTGGGATCAAAGGCGTGTGCCACCAATGCCCGGCCAATGAATGAGTTTCAAGGCAGCAACATATGACCAGGGTTACAAGACAGGAACTGCACCAACAAAAGACAAGCACTGTTTTCAGAACTACTGGAAGCAGTGGAATAGATTCATTTTCAACAATGATGGTGGGTTTTTTTAACCTAAATTGATAAAAAGCAGATTTAAGGAAGTGGTAAAACTTAATTCAATGAAATCAAATGATCATAATCACTGAACTAGATCTTTTTCATAATAGATATAACTTCAGGTTTTAAATAATACAATCCTGGTTATCCATGAATGAACACATCATTGGCAGCAGATAAAATTTTACTGGGTGATAAAACATTACCCAGTTGCACAATTCAAATGAGTGTTGACTAGAGAGCAGCCAAAGCTGGATTTATGCCACTCTATGGAAACACAGGATACATGAATTTTACAGGAATGATTGGAAAACCAAGGACTACTGGAAAGGCTGCTTGCCAAATGTCAGGACAATGAATTTTCTATGTGCAGTTCTTAAGACCTGTTAGCTATCTTCAGATAGATCTTCTGCCATACAGAAGATGTATTCTATTTATGAAGAAGACTTAAAAGAGACAATCAAATGAATGTACACTGGTCAAAGAACACATGGGGGAGATATAGAGACTGTGAAACAACTTAGGGCATTGTTTACCTATGGTTTGCATGGTTTGTAACGCCAAAGTGTGAAGTCTCATGGGCAGAACAAAAATATAAAATCCTTGCTTTTATGGATTTAACATGTCAGTGGAGGTGATGAGATGACAATGAAATAACAAGTGAGTTATGTCCTGTAGTTAATTGAGTAAAGATAAATGGTGATGAATAAACAAGGAAGAATGATAGAAAGCAAGGAGGGCAGCTGGAGGAGCATGGCTGGTGTGTTAAATGAGATGATATTGAAAGCAGAGTGTAACAATAGGTCTTTACTCCAAAGCTGGAGCCCCCCTGCCATGTGGGCACTTTGCGCCAGGCCCCCCAAGTTCGACCTGCCGCCACATTAAGGTCCCAAGTAACACAGAGAGACTTATATTAGGTACAGGAGAGCCTTTGTACTTACTGTGTTTTGGGGGCAGGAAGGAACTCACCCTCAGCTGGATCAGACTGAAATGGGAGGGAAGCTGTCTTCCTGCTGCTGTGATGAAATAATTGGACACAGACAACTTAAGGGCAAATGGAATTATTCAACTCATAGTTCCAAATTACAGAACATTGTGGTAGGAAAATTCCAGTACCAGGAGCTTGAGAGAATTGGTCAAGAGCAAAAGGCAATAGATTAATGCAGGCATGTTAGTGCCCCAATTGCCCTTTCCATTTCAGACAATCGGCTATGCCAAGCCACAGTTAAGTCCCAGCCACAGTTAAGACAGGTCCTCCTACATCATTCTGGATGTTCTCAGAGGCTGACCTTGCTAAGCAACCCCTCACAGGTATGCTAGAGTATGGCCTGGGCTTTAAGCTGACAATTAACATTAGCTGTCATAGTATTTCATAGGTCACACAATCTCAAAAGTGAGGCCAGGCTGATCATGTCTCTACTTACAGCCCATCTGACAACATCTACTTATACCAGGGAGTGAGACAGGATTACATTAAAAGATTTTTGAGTAATTTATTCAAGATTTAGAGCTGATTCTTATTTTCAAGTTTTGCATTGTGGACTGAATTGCATACCCTTCTCCTAAAATATGCCTCATGATGTGAGTGTGTTGGGTTGGTACTTTTAGGAGTTACTTAATGTTACATGAGGCTCTCAATGATGAGTCCTAATTCAGTAGAAATCTGGCTCTAAAAGAAGAAATTTCTAATGTCTGTAGAAATATCCCAGTTGGTAAAGTGTTTGCTGTATAAGTGCAAGGACCCAGGCAATCCCATGAACATGTGAAAAATTCAGGTCTGGTTGAGTGTGCTTATAGTACTAGCATTGGGGAGACAGAAACAAGTAGATACTGTGTCTTGATAGCAAACCAAGCCTAGGCTATTTGGTGAGTTACAGGCCAGTGAGAGACCCTGTCATAAAACAACACCCAAGGTTAATCTCTTGTCTCCATATGCTTGGGCACACACAGATACCTCTTTCTTAGTCCTCCATATTTTTCCCTCCTCCTCTTCTCTCTTTTTCTGAAAGCCTGGAAGAGAGCGCTCATGAGAAGCCAAATTGTGGGAACACCTTAATCTTAACCATTCCAGCTTCTAGGAATATAAGGCAATGGATTTTTGTTATTTAAGCCATCTAGTTCATGACATTTTGCTATGACAGCCCATTTACAGTAAGTCTAAAAATGAAACTATTTTGCCTTTAGAAATATTTTGGTGACTGAAAAAAATTAACAGGTTTATATAACTCTTCCTTACATATGAGATGAAATCAATTATTTAAACATAAATGTAACTACAGTTTATTCTCCCTTGTAAGGCAGGTGAAAACACTCAATCTGTTGGAAAATGGATTCTTATATTGCTCTGTTCTACTTTTGAAGTGCAGGTAGAGAGTGAACTCCATTCATGGACTTCTGAATTAAAATTTGCCTGGCATTTTATTAGATGTTTTATTTTGAAAACTGCAGGGAAGTGCTCTTTTCTTCTTTGTATTGTACTTCATCCATTATGTATTAAATGGGCTTTAATAGGCCACCCTGAAAGGATTCGTTGTATTATTTCTATGGTGAAATGCAGTCTGATTTCTTAATCATTGACTTCCATGTGAACATCCCAGTAACAACCTTTCCAAGCAGATACAAACAAGGAGATAATTATAATAATCAACTCCTAATAGGTCAAATAATTTTAATGAGTTTCTTCAACAGGATGATCTTATTCATGCCCTGTGAAATATCTCCATGAGTTTAACATGCAATCTTTAGATATTCAGCCAGGACTTCCTTGGTTGTTATTGCTATTCAGACTGTTGGAGAAATTTTACTTCTAAACTGAATTCTAATGGCCAGGGTACAGCTTGATCGGTAGACTAGAGACATTTCTGTCCCTTCCTCACTCATCTGTTCTTCTCATCTGCAGAATGATTTCTGGTGCCTCTTCTGAAGTGGCATTACCACAGAGGCCTGTCTACCTTGGACTCCCAGAGCATTTGAGTATCAGAAAGAACGATGCACAGCTACTAAGAGCAGATGCTTCAGAATTACTAAGAGTGAAGCATGAATCCCACCCTGCAACTGCTTGGTTATAGGGTTTGGACATTTTAACTATCTTCTCTTCTAGGCCTGCCTCTCTTTCCTTAAAACTGGGATTCCACCTACTTGATTTGGTCAAATGAAATACTTACTATGTTGAGTGTCTAGCCATGCATGTTTCTGAATTGGTATAGAAGATTAATTGTAAAAATGACTCTGCTTCAATACGCTTTTCAGTATCCACATCCTTTGAAATGATAATGAACCCACTTCTGGCTACAGATACAATCTCTTTTCTTGTCCCTCAAATATGAAATAGTCTGGCTTTTCTTGGCCAATGTAATAGTGAATATACAAACCTAGATCTGGAGAGCTTATGGAGAGGGACTAATTACATCATGGATCTAAGATGACAGCCCAAACAGGACAATCTGAGTTATCTCACTTAAGTTTATCTTGGATGGACTAGAGTGGGGCTGCTTAACCCTTTTCCCCTCACAACACATTTATCTGATAAATTTTATGAAACAGCAAGCATAATGACATATAAAGTATGTATATAATTCAAACACTTATTGATAACAAAGACAGTTATTAAAGAATAATTCTTTGAGATGGGCTTGATGACAAATACCTGTAATTCCAGCACTTGGCAAAAGCAGGAGAACCAGAGTTCAAGTGCAGCACAAGCTACATTGTGAATACAAAACAAGACACTGCAGAGGATAATGACACTAGTTATCAAGCTTGCATTTGATACTGGGGACAATCTTGGTGGAAGGAGAGAATCAATTTCCTAAAGTTGTCCTTTGACTTTGATATGCACACCATAGCATTCGTGAATATATGCGCACATACACACATGAAACCAACCAACCAATCAATAAGTAAATAAATGTAATAAAAACATTTTTGTATGTATTTTTAAGATTTGTTAAGGGTTAATGTATATTTGCATACTAATGAGGTGGGTGTGTGATGGGGGAAATACTTCTGTGTATGTTTATAAATAAAGTACTTGCTTGGCCAATGAGACAGCAGGTTAGGCTGGACTAGGAGTCAAAGAGGATTCTGGGAAATGTAGTAGAGAAGTGCTGATCCAGGCAGGAAGTGACATAGCAAGGAGACTCATATTTAAGCGAAGGAGAACTAGGAAGGGCCCTTTTTCCTATTTGCCTGCTCCAGCGGCAAAATGTGATCCACCAACAAGGAGGGACGCCAATAAGGTGTCCGATAAGATAAGTCTTATAAATTATATAGATGTATGGTAATTGAGACTGAGATAACAAATGAGAATCCTAGTCATTGGCCAAGCAGCTTTGTAACTAATACAAGTCTCTCTGTGTATTCATTTGGGCCTAACTCGGTCAGGCGGCTGGCGTAAAGCTCGCACGTGGCAGTGGGGCTCAGGTGGCTTTTGGCAAAAAGATTCATCGTAACAGGTGTGCTTATTTATTTTTTCAGAAAACTTTAAATCTTGGTAGAATGATACTTCAGTATGCAGAGCATCTTTACTGTTCTGCAAAGCTGATCAGTGTTTTGGCTTATAATCATCAATGGTGAGAACGCAGTTTCATATAAATAGATGTACAACATGGCAGAAGTATAGTTTGGTGCCATTTTAGAATGGTGTTCTAATCCCAAGTCAAACCTCACTGAAAATTTTTTTAATATGAAGCTCAATTCAGCAACTCATACACCCATTTTTTAAGGTTTTACTTTTGATTTCTTTTTAAACTTTTAAATTGTTGATTTATTTTTTTATTTTTATTTTTTTCCAACTTTTTATTTGAATTAGGAACAGGATTGTTTTACATGACAATCCCATTTCCCTTCTCCCACTCGTCCTCCCCTACCTGCCCCCCCCCACTAAAACCTTATCTGTCACATATTTTCTCTGCTCCCCATGGATGGTGAGGCCTTCCATAGGGTGTCATCAGAGTCTTTCGTTTCCTTTGGCGTAGGGCCTAGGCCCACCCCTGTGTGTCTTGGCTCAGGGAGTATTCCTCTATATGGACTGGGCTCCCAAAGTCCACACCTATGCTAGGGATAAATACTGGTCTTTCACAGGATGTCCCGTAGATTTCTGAGGTTTCCTCACAGAAACCCATGTTCCTTGGGTCTGGATCAGTCCCATGCTGGTATTCCAGCTATCTGCATCTGGGTTCCAGTTCAGATCGGTCATTAGTTGTGGGTGTCTGCTTATACTTCCAGCAGCTGCTGGATGAGGGCATATAAGTCTGTCATCAATCTCATAATCAGGGGAGGGCATTTGAGGTAGCCTCTCCTCCGTTGCTGAGATAGTTAGCTGGTGTCATCTTTGTAGATCTCCAGACATTTCCCTAGTGCCTGATTTCTCTGTAAACCAAAAGTGTCTCCCTCTATTATATGTCCATTCTTGTTATTGTGTATTCTTCCCCTGACTCATATTTTCTGCTCCTTCATGTCCTCAGTATCCCTCTTCCTCTCTCCTCATTCTCCTAGCTCCTTCCCCCCTCTTCCCGTGCTCCCAATTTGCTCAGCAGATCTTGAACCTCTCCCCTTCTCCAGGGGACCATGTGTGTCTCTCTTAGGGACCGCCATGTTTATTAGTTTTGATTAGTTTTTAGGTTAGCATACAGAATAATTATTCCCATGATGGCCTCTGCATATTTGTTGTGTTCCTACACCTTTTTCTTATTGGCCCCTCCCCTCTGTGCCTCTCTTCCTTCTGGCTAATCCCCTCTCTTACCTGAGTTAATTCCCCACTTGTTCTTTTCTTTTTCAGTTTTCCATTTTAACTTTATGTATGCATATGTGTATATAACGTTTGTGTGTTTTCTGTAGACATGTGCACACCACAGCACATATGTGGATGTCAAAGGACAACTCTGGGTATTAGTCCCTGAGTTCCATTTTGTTTGAAATAGGTTCTCTTGCTGTTCGGTGCTGTGTAAGCCAGGCTAAATGGCCTGTGAACTTACTGAGATCCTGGTCTCTGGCTTCTATCCTTTTACAAGAGTGCTGAGATTACTGATGGGCATAGTCACATGCGGCTTCACTGGGTTTTTGGACTCTCGATGTAAGTCTTCGCACTTACATGGCAAGTGCTTTTGCACTGAGCCATCTCTCCAGCCCTCCTCTTCCGCTTTTTATCAGGTATTTTATTATCTTCTTTCCACCTCCCTTAAGATCTTCCCTCCCTTCTCGTGATCCCCTTTTTAGTTTCATGACCTCCTCCACATATACAAATACAGATGCATGCATACATATCATTTTAAATCTAGATTTCCAATTTAAGAGTGAACATGTAGTATTTGTCTTTTATGAGTCTAGTTAATTTTGTTTGCCATAATGACTTATGGTTGCATTCATTTACTGTAAATGCCATGGTTTCATTTTCTTTATAGCTACCCAATATTCCACTGTGTATATGCATCACATTTGCCTTATACATTCACTATTGATGGAAATCGAGGCTTGTTACATTTCCTGACTATTGCACACAGTGCTGACATGCACATATCCATGATGTGTTGCTGGAGAACATGTGTCCCAGAGTGGCACATCTAGGTCACATAATAGCTATATCTTTAGTTTAATGAAGACCATCTGATTTTCTTAGTGGCCACACAAGTTTACAACCCTCTCCCCAGCAACAGAAAGGGTGCTTCTTATCTTATCTTATTCCCACACCTTTGCAAGATTCATTGTCATTTGCTTCCTTACTGACAGTCATTCTGATAAGTGAGATAGACTCTCAAAGCCTCAAACAGCAGTTTTAGAAATCAAGCGTTTGAACATAACCCGATCCAAAGTCATATTAATTTGATACTTGCATGGAGAAGGGTGACAGGAAAATATTAACAGTTATGTGAGTAATGCAGCAGTCAACATGGATATCTCTGTGACATGGCACTTGAAGTTCTTCAGGTATAGAATTCTGAGAGTGGGAGAAATAGTCTTCTCCAGGGAAGAGCACATCAGTTAGCTATCAAATACCAAATGCCCAGCCTTGAAAACATGTGCATACAAGTAATACTTCACAGACTGAGCAGGTTCTATTTATGTATTTAGGGATACACACGCACACAAATACACACACACACACACACACACACACACACACACACACACACAACACACACACACTACCATCACCATCACCAGCAACAACAACACCAATTAAAGAAAAAGAGGCCATGAATTTGAAAGAGATCAAAGAGTGGGAGTGTACATGGGAGGGCTTAGAGGGAGGAAAGAGAATTGGAAAATTATGAAATTGTATTATAACCTCAAATAAAACAAAACAAAACAAAATCTCTCCTTTCTGAAAACAATTATGTTTCTATGGATGGAGAAAACTTGCTGCAAAAAATGCTGCAATTCATTGAATGCAATAATCTCAAATCTGAGCTGACAAATTTCAGGTCGTGTTTGTTGGGTTGGTATGTGTGATATGTAAACCACAGAGTGGGTATATCCTGTGTTCAGAACAAGGTTGTAGTGACATGCAAGCAAGTGCCACCAGAATAGCTTTAGATTCATCACTGTTTGATTTTCATTTAATTGTTGGTCTTTTTTATTCAGGAACCCTTTCACATTGTGAATATTGTATGGACTACCACATCAAATATCATGGACACCACCCTGAATAGGGTTGCAACCAACAATTTATGTATCTGGGAACTAGCCTACTAACAATATACTGGATGACCACATCTAAAATACAGCTGCTTATCACCGCAGAGAAAGCCAAACACAATACCCCTGTGGTGGTTTGAACAAGATTGGTCCCCATAGGCTTATATATTTGTATGTTTAGCTAACAGAGAGTGGCACTGTTTGAAAAGGACTAGGAGGTATGGCTTTGTTGGAGGAAGTATGTCACTGGGAGTGGGTTTTGAGGTTTCAAAAGCTCACATCAGGCCCAGAGGCTCTTTGCTTTCAGATCAGGATGTACCTTTCTGCTGTTTCTCCAGCTCCATGGCTGTTTGTCTCCATGCTCACTGCCACCATGATGGTAGTGGACTAAACGTCTAAAACTGTAAGCCAGCCCCCAGTTAAATGCTTTCTTTTCTAAGAGTTGCCTTTGTCATGGTGCCTTTTCACCACAATAGAACAGTGACTAGGACAGCATGATATTTCCTGGGGAGATGTGAAGAAGCACTTTTACCTCAGACAGAAAAGGCATTAGCACCAACATATGTAAAAAGAAATCCATTCAAGTCCAACTTGATGAGCTCATGAGTTCATTGGAGTACTTGTAAGAGCACACGTGACTCATAGACAGCCTCCGGGATATCCTGTAGCAATGAGTAGGCAGTTACATAGCTGAAGAACCTCACCTCAGTACACTGCTTACCTGCTATATAACCCTGCTTAGGGGAGGGGACTATGGAGATCTCCAGAAGGCCCCATGGACTCTTGAGCCCCACTCTCTCCACAGTGGAATGTTTAAGGTTGGATCTCCTGAAGTCTCATGCAGGTGATGGTGGCTTCTCTGCTTCAAGATGACACTTGTGTCTAATCCAGAGGAAATAGCTATATGGCAGAAGCATTGGGAATATGAAAAGCTGCATATTTCTCTTTTTTTTGTTTTTCAAGACAGAAATTCTCTCTCTGTAGTGTTGGAGCCTATCCTGGCACTCGCTCTGTAGACCAGGCTGGCCTCGAACTCACAGAGATCCACCTGCCTCTACCTCCCGAGTGCTGGGATTAAAGGTGTGCACCACCAACGCCCTGCAAAAACAGCTGCCTATGTCTTAACACACAAAATGTGCTGAATTTTATATATGTATGGAGATTAAAACACTGCCATAAAGACAACATAGCCATCACTCCCGACATTTCCCATGACCTTTGTATTGCATCCTACATCCTCACCATCTCAGCTACCAATGCTGGGTCATCATTATTTTGAGTTTTGTCACTTTAGGCTAGCATGTATTTTTCTAGAATTATCTGTAAATGCCATCATATCATATTATTACCTTTTAATTGTCTACTTTTAAAAGTAATTCATTTAAATTCATCCACATTGTTCTCTATATATGGTTGAGTAATCCATTTTATGGACATATTACAAAATACTTATTCACTTAATATTGATGAGTTATTCCTAGTGTGTGGTATTGTAACTACAGTGGCTCAGTTCTTTGTGTGGACATATGCTTTAAGTTCCCTGGGAAAGCATGTATGAAATGGCTGAGTCATGTGATAGAGAATGCTGAACTTTTCAAGAGAAACAAACCTGATTTCCGATGTGGTTCTATCATTTTGTACCCTTACTAGCTGTGAGAATTGGGAACATTGGAAACATTAAGAGGTGTATCCAGAAACAAGGCAAGATTACTCCCTTTTGCAATTGCTTCACTGCCAATTCTGACATGAGCTTTGTGTTATTCACACAAAGGTCACTTAACAACACCCCAGTTTCAATATTCCTATAGTATTTTTGATGGATGTCTTTTGGCAAACATGTTTCCTAGCTGTGCTCTGACTCAGCTGGCATTACATTGAACAGCCTTGTGGTGTTTTTAATTAGCAGTGGTACAAATTAACATGTGGTATCTTTGCCTACAGGGCCCAAGTTATTTTCTGGTTAGAGCAGGCTAACATCTGGCCACATGCCATTTTTCTGTTAGCATTGTTAGACCTTTATTCAGCCTCCTGATCAGCTCCACAGGTCAGGTACCTGTGTTCAGGAGCTGCCCTTAGCTTTGGTGGTGGCATAGGAGACTGAACACACATCGACATACACCCTCCATATGTCTCAGACAGGAAAAGTAATAGCAATGAAGGGTTCGTGGGAAGAAGCATGATCCACACAACATGGGTGTCTTGGAGAGGAAGCCACAGGGATTGGCAGGGGACGGAGACAAAGAGAAAAGCAATGCTGCCATCTGTACCTCCTCTTTGGAGTGAAGCTGGATGGAGCTCCCAGACTCCACAGGTAGAGCAGTCATGGCAATGAAATATTTTCCCTCAAGTAGGAAAGCACTGGATTCTTAGGAAATTGGAGTTCAATTAGATGGCAGAGCACTTTCCACTGAACTATCTGGCTGCCATGCTGGAGCTGGTACCTTCTGCCTCCCCTTTCTTCATGGCTGCTGAGTTGTCCTTGCCATCAGGAAAGCTCTCTCAGGGGACTCCTCTTGGTGGCTTCTACCTGATTTGTGTCACCAATAGATTTTCTTTCTTTCTTTTTTAAACATTGTGGTACAAACCTATATGTAACATGAAATTTATGGTTCAATTATGTCTATGTGCACAGTTCAGCAGTGTGAAGCACATTCAAGTCAGTCAGTCATTCCCATAACTTTGTTCATCTTATGAGATAGCAGTTCCTGGTAACTCCCAGTTCATTTTCTGTCTGGGAGGCTGACAAGTTCTGAACAGAGCTAGAATCATATACTTGTCTTTTTTGATGGCCTTATTTTACTTATGCCTGCCTTCAGAGTTTATGTCAGGTAGGAATTTCCCTGTTTTTAATGCTTAATAATATGCCATTGTTTGTTTATTAATTACTGTCATGGACCTTCAGGCTGTTTTTGTCTCTTGTCTAGTGAGACCAATGCTTTGATAAACATGGGCAGAAAACTGCCCAAGTTCCACGTTTTATTTCTTTTAACTATATACTCAGCAGTAGACTTTCTGGGGCGCTCAGCAAAGCAAGGTTTAATTTTAAGGTGCTAATATGATGTTTTCCATAGTTGCCATGACATGTTATATTGTGACTGGCCTTATGCTAAGATTCCAATGTCATTGTGTCTTCCTGTGTAACTGTTGACAGTCACAACCACATAGATTTTTACATATGTCTTTGCTGTAATTTTATGGCACTTAGATACTAGCCATCAGTTCCAGGGAACTGCTTAGAAGAGTTGCTCAAATTCTGCTGTTCAGAAATACACCACTTATTATTGCAATAGCTATACAGTATATGAGTAACATGTACATGCATTGTATCTATAATGTATTACATACAGCACATCTCACATATACGTAATGCACATCAGATAAAGTAGGTATTACCATCAGTCCCATAAAAAGCCCTGGCGTAGCAGCAACCCAGTGCTTCCCAACTCCTGGACCTGCTCCCCAGTGGGGGGTAGAGGAGGCAGGGTCCTTGAATGTGATAGGCTTTCAAACCTCAGGCAGTATTAACTCAGGAGTTCAGGTGTTGGAAGCTCATGGTCACAAAACTTCCACCGAATCTGTGGCTACAGGTCCTTCTTGCCTTGTGAATTTGAAGAAGGAATTTTATGGACCACAAGGAGGATGAACTTTTAGAAAAGAGTTTATTATGGGTGCATACATGGGAGCTTAAGAGAATATGAAAAGCAAGGCTGCTGTAAGTGGGAGCAAGTCCAGGAGTTGGGGAGCACTGCAGGAGCAGGTCCAGGAGTTGGGAAGCACTGAGGGAGCAGGTCCAGGATTTGGGGAGCACTGGGCTGCTGCTACTCTGGGACTTTTTTATGGGACTGATGGTAAACACTAGGTGAGGCATCTTACAGCGAGGGGTGATCAGTACAGGTGGTCCACCCATGAAGTATCTGTTTGCCTTTCTGCCACAAAGGCTAGATTGAGAATTCTGGTGTATATGACCAGTGCTTCTGGCTAGGAATGTGGAGCCTTCTGCAGGACATGAACCAATGTCTCTGGCTATATATTGCTGGCATTCCTTGCCAAAGACAAGAATCAGAAAGGCTCAATTTCTAGGTCCTTGTCATTGTCTACCTAACCTGTTTCTGTCTCCTGTTCCCATCATTAAGGAATCGATACACAAATAATTACAATATAGGTTTTTTTATCTAATTTTAATTCCTTCTCTTTGCCATGGACATTATTACCTCTTCACTGGTTTATGATGATGAGCCACACCTCATATGTCAGGAAGTAAAAAGTAGTTAAATTGCAACCTTGGGGCATCTGACAGAAATTCCGGGGAGTTCCTGCTTTGTTCTTCATAATTTGGATTCTACATGGCCGCTAACCAGTTTGCCAAGAGTAAGGGAAGTATTTCATCATTGTAAGGCAATAAAGAAAGTTGCAAAACTCAATGACAGATAGAGTTGATTAGGACACATAGCCAGGGCAGTAAGAGAGGGGATTTGGCCAAGATGGCAGAAGGTGACAGTTCCAACTGGCTCTTACAGGTTACATCAGGTAATCTTGCAGGCTACATATGTTCTGCACTAAGAGATCAAGACATCTCTGCCATGGTAACACATTGCATACAGTGGAAAGGAATGTTTTAAAAACAACTTCATGGTGTCGCTTCTAAATGGAAGCACTTCATGGCAAGTGTTGATGCCTGACCTCTTCCTTAGTGAATCACAGCAGGAGGCATTGACTGGAGGAGGATGTTATACAGCTGAATCAGGCTGGCATGGCAAGCTGAAACCTGGGGCAGGGCTGCCCTAAAGGATTGTCTTGTGCTTCCAAAGGCTTATATAAGCATGAATATGCATCTTGTGTGCCAAAAGCCTGGGCCTTACGGATATTTATCACACTATCAGAACTTACATAAAGCTAATTGTTATCATAGGGCTCCAGTAATTCAATAGGGTTGTGTGACTTTTCCTGAGGAAACCCAAACAAACACTATTCAGCTCAGGTGGTCATGCATGACAGACAAGGGAAAGACTTCTACCCAAGTCTATCTTAGCAAATCCATGAGTTTATTGTGGTGACTCACAGAAGCCTGGATGGCCCAACCAAAAACAACTTTGTCCCTGCTTGGGTAACAGCTGACAAAAGCTTCATCCTTGGACAGTTGCAGGCAGTTCACAGTCTGGAGAGTTCCCTCTTGCCAGCAATTGCTTACTGTGTTTAGAACCTTAAAATTCTGGAGCTTTCTAAGAGAAGTTTCTTTCACTTTATGAGTCTTAAAAGCCTCTCTTCTCTTCAAGAGGGAATGTTTCAATTTGGAAGGCAGTTTGGAAGCTACATACCAAGTAGTTAAGGTTTAAGCACAAACAGTAACAGTGAGAGCATCAGCAACCATCTAAGAGCTGAACTGTAATTACAAGCAAAGTACTGAATAGAAACTATTATTTTAGACTATATTACTACATGCCCTCTCCTCGGAAGAGTGTGCATTTTTAACGGATAGATTAAATTAAATTATTTTTATTAATATATTGTATATTACATATAGTTAACATTACTATAATGTATTAATTAAAACCTTATTCAAACACTAGAAGCATGACATCAACTAATTCCACCTAAGTTCTACTAGAGGAGCAAATACCCCTAATCCTAGGAGTTTAGTACATCAAATGCTGTTTCTTGTTTCTGGAGTCTTTTAGAGCCACAAGGCAGCCCTTCAGGGCAGACCTATTCCAGGTTTCAGCTGGGAATGAGCCACTGTTTTAACTGTATCACATTTTCTTGTTGATGCTTCCAGCCATGATCACTAACCTGCCATTAAGTGTGCCTACCTGGAAATGACACAGCAAAGTTGCTGACATTTCAGAGACCAGAATTGATCACATGACCAGGATTAACCATAAGGAAGCAGGCTCCTTCAGAGTGCCTAGGAAAAGGGCCCATTCCAGAGCTCGAAAACTGCTTATATGTCTCATCAGTGATGTGAGTACTACTGTTATCCTCACTGACGATGAACTGACCCTCAGACTGAAACACTCCTTGAACCCACTATGCTACATGGTTGCATCCTGGCTCTACTAAGTTCTCACGACTTGCTCCTGTGTAGGCCTTCCCCTAGAATAACTAAAGGTATATTTCATGACACTATCACTATAATGATGAGAATAATCTAGCCTGAGTTCATTATATTCAGGACTTTTTTAATAAAAAAAATGAAACATTTTTAGGGCTCTGGAAACTGGGCTGCTTGTGCCTACAGAATTGAATTGGCCTTGGCTTAGGTGGTTGACATTGAGATATGTCTGATTTCTGACCCTGTACTTTCCAGTGCAATATTAAAACACCCACATATACCAAAGAAAGTGCTCTGAGTCAGGGCAATTTTATAGATCACAGTTAACTGCATATTTTCAACGACATCTAAAAATGAGAGCCAGAATTCACCATCAGGATCCATTGTATTTTGGTATGTAAATTACTCAGGATGATGTTTAAAGGAGAAAATGGTGGTGCTTAGCTGTGTTGAACTAGATAGTAAGCTGTGCATAATTGTCTCCTGGAGATGACTAGTTCACCTCCAATTAATCTGAAGGCTTCAGCTCACGAGAATACAGTCTCCCACACAGACTGCCTGACAGAACTCAGTTCAGGACAACTGCACATTTTCATGAATAGTGCGAAGGCTCTACAGGAAAAACAACAAAACTGGTACTCAGTTCATATACCCTTTTTTTATGAGGGTTCATACTTCATCCCTGGGTTAAAAGCATTATGGTATGTATTCATCACCTTAACCATCACGTGATGCTTTACAAAGCTGAGGCTCCAGCTATGTAGGCACTATCCAGTAGAAAAGTGTGCTAACTCCACATACAACTTTGGATTTTTCTAGTAGTCACATTAGAAAGGTATGTAACAGACTAGTTCAATTTTAACAATAGTTTCTTTTTAATCCAGTATGTTTTTAAATCTAGCATATTATTGTTCAGTATATTTATTTGATAGTATGTTGTTTGAGCATACAATCAATGTAAACTATTAATGATATATATTATCATGAAACCATCATTAAAACCTTATTCATAAACGTAGGGCATGTGATTTATGCTCACAATTCATCTCAGATTAGAATGGCTCATCATAAGTACCCAATTCCCATAGGAACCAATTCTGAGTTTCCTCAGAGGTGGTAGTGCGATAGGCACAGCCAGGAAAAGCAGTGGAGAGTGGGAAGAGAGATTTGTAGCAGAATGTGAAGACATATGTGGCAGATGTGGGGCGTCATGGTCAATTAGAAGGTGCTGGGGAGCAGTACCTACAAGGTCCAGGTGTTACAAGCATGCAGGTTTCCTTTGGGCACTATTAATTTCATCAATAAAAGAATTTTAAAAATGAATGCAGAAGAAAGCTCAAAAGTTTGAGAGGCAGAGAACAGTTCAGATACATTGAAAATCCTAGGAGATGTCAGGAGGGAAGGTGAAAAAGAGTCATGCCTTTTAAGTTAGCCATGGAGGCCAGAGGCACAGGGAGAAAACCTGGAGTGTCAGGAGATGTGCTGAGCTATGCATTTAAGTTCAGAGAGCAATGGATACTAGACCTTAGAGCTTTACTATCTGGAAAGGTCTTTTTCTAGGAAGATGAGGGCCAGGTTCCCTTTGTATGTAACATGACCCCTGCACCCACTGAAGCCATTTATGTCCTTGAGCTTAAAAGATTTGGAACTAGCTCAACAGCCAGATTACACTTGCAGAGTGACTTTATCATTATGTAAAACAATGGCCATGATGCGGACACAGTTAAGAATTTGCTACTTTTCTATTATATTCCCAGGTACTTGGCCAGATTCTGGGTAATAACAGGGACAAATGGGACCCAATCCTATGAGAAAGCTAACCAAGTCCCATATAACATGCATCCTAATTGTCTTAAAAGTATAATTTTGAAAATAAAGTATAATTTTCATGATTTTCACTAAGCTTAAAGTAAAACTCTGTGTTTGTGTGCTTTGAATAATGCTTAATGTGCTTAATATGATGTAAGAGCTTTAAGTACAGCCTCTTAACAGACCACATTTTATTTGCACAGTTCAGACCTTATCTCCAGGGAGTTTAGTTGTTGGGTAGGAGGTTAGCTCCAAAGAAGAGATGACCAATAGGTCCCTCCAAAATAAGTCATAAAAAACCAATATATAACAAGAGCCTCTCTGATCTTACATATCATTTTAGGTTGAATTCTGGGTAAAATTCTAAGCAAAGCACGCCCCTTTCCTGGAAATGCCTACTCTGCAGTTAGCAAAGGGAGGGGATGACAGCGAGAGGAGAAATACAAGCCCCATGCCTGCCAGGATGGAGCCCTCACTGCCTGATTTGGCCCACTCTTTTTCTAAAGAGTGTAAGTGTAGTTTTGCTTCATTGCTTGATTTAACCCTGAACTGCTTGCTTTACCACTGAGACTGCTCTAGTGACAAGACAAGAAGAAAGCAAAGATGTCTGCATAACAGAGTTACAGGTATGGGGTAGGAGGGATGAGGGTGAAGGATGGCCTAAAAGATATCTGTGTCTTTCTGTGAGTGTGAGCTAAGATCTTCCAGGAACATCAAAGTCAATAGTTTTTGTTTCTTCATGGCAAGTTGTTCCCTGTCATGGCAGCTAGTAGGTGTCTTTAGCTCAGTGTTAAGGACTCAAAGGAGACAGGTGTCATGTGAAGATGGAGATTCTAGTATTTTCTGTCTAGTTTCAGTCATTGTACTGGTTTCTGCAGACCAAATGAGGTGTCATTGTGTTGGATAAAAGCAGGCTTCTTATTCCCAAAAAGTGAACCTGGGCAACCAGCATCACTACCCAAAGGGCAGAGTTGCTGTCTGTAGAAAAGTTCACCAGGGTCAAATAAGAAGGGACCCAGATGTGTGACATCCCAAATTAATTATTTCTAAGTCATCTGCAAGCAAAAGATGGTAAGTTTTTCCTTGGTAACAATCCTAGTCATCAATTTTCCTCTAAACTTGATTGCTTTTTATTTGAGGATGTTTATTAACTTTGGTATTCCTTTCCCTAAAATACACAGAAATGTTCAGGTGGAATTGAATTTGGATTAAGAACTGGTCAATGTGACTTACTAGGGAATGGAGGGTCTCAAGTTACCCAGTTTGATTAACTGGGCCATTCTTGCTTTTTTGTCATGCCTGACTAGTTTAGCTGAGGCTGTCCTTGAGATGGATAACCAGAATGAACAGTAGACAGGGGAAGCAAGGAGGAAAGAATAAGGAATCCATTGTGAGAAGAGAAGAAATTCAAAGCAAAAAATTGTTTTGCAGTAATATCAAGCTAAAAGTTCAATTTTAGGACATAGAACAGTCGTTCCTGTTTGTGTGTGTGTGTGTGTGTGTGTGTGTGTGTGTGTGTGTGTGTGTGTGTGTGTGTGTGTATGTGTGTGTGTGTGTGTGTGTGTGTGTGTGTGTGTACATAGATTTCATACAATTCTATCTGCCTGAGTGTGGTATGTTGAATCAAAGTCCTTAGAAACTTATTTTCCTGTTTTCTGGAAATTGCAGAGCCTAGAAAGTCACTTGTATCAATGGGAGCGCAAAGATAGAGAGCATGAACCCAGCTGTTGAGCAAAGTGGCAGCAAACACACTGGGAGCTGACCCTTCCTGCACACCCACTGGAGGCCAGGGATATGGGTGGCTACTGCTCTTTTTGCTGCAGTTTTTTCCAGCTGAGAGATCATGAGGAAAAGGCAGGGTTACGTTTCCTGATGATCTATTCCAACGGTCCCTTCAGGTAATTTAGTTTGTTTTTAAAGGCTTATTTTCACAAGAGTGTTTTTTTTTTAAATTCATTTCTTGTACTTTGCTAATTATATGCAAAGTCCCCCGGGAGAGCCAGCAAGAATGAGCACAAATGCTAAAGGCCTAGCCATTTTCTAAGACCAAATATATTATCCTTTTGGCTAGACATCTGACCTATTATAGAAAGAAACGAAGGGAAAAAAATCTGTTGACCTTTTACACCAATGAAGTATCAAATCAGAAAGAAATAAAGTTCCAGAGAGAAGTAGAAAGATCACAGAGCTTTGTTTCCACCAACAAAACTCATGCTAAAGAAAAAGAAGGAAAATTCTGGTGGCATGGTGTGCCCACCAGGCATTTTGCTGTAGTTACAGAAAAGTCACAAAGGCCACTAGAGTGAATAAAGCCACAGATATTCTGGCTTCCCACTGATAATTTCTATTGTCTCAAAATGGGTTTCTGGAATGTTTGTCTGTGCACATGACCAGTGATCTGACAGTTGACTTTTATTTATGCAAAGGATGGGAATCAATGATATACCAACTTCCCTCAAAAGATTAAAAATAAAAGCTCACAGAAAAGAGGAGATAAGAGCTTTTCCTCTTAGCACTCTGGTGCCATTAGGGTATGTTTATTCAGAACAGTTAAAAAGGGCTTTGCTGGCTGCTTTTGCAGCTCAGAGAGTTAGACTGGCTTGGGGAAGATGCTGCAGTGTTTTGCAAACAAGCAGGCAGGAGGTGCTTCCCAACTTTGATTTTGCTTTGATTCCCCCACTATGGAGAAGAATGATCTTCAAGCAAGGTAAACTAAAAATCTGTAAAAATGAATTCAAGTTCAAGAGGGATTTTACAAAGATCACTTGGGCTCAAATCAGAAATCTAAGGCAGCTGCTAGATCGTGGCTCTCATCAAAGAAACGCAGTTGGTAATCTGTGAGAAAAGGCATGTGAAAGGGTTTACAGGACACTAGGGAGGAGGGAATGTCCCAGCTTTTGACAGGAAAGGATGGAACAGCTCTTTGATAAACTCAGTATTGTACAGTTAAAATAAATGTTTGTAAATAATAACTCTAAATAAAAACCTGGGGCAGAGGGAGTAATGATCCATTTTTACATCATCTTCTCAAAGTGGGCAATTACTTTCAGGTTCTTATCAAGCCTTATTGAGGCCATGGTCAGAAACAATGGCCACCCCTATTATGATGCTATAAAATATAAACCTCTAAACTAGAATGACACTCTCTGAACCAGAAAGGAATGTGAGCATTAGAGGCAGGACTGAGCTGGGGGCAGGGCACGGGGAGGCAAGGGCTAAGATAAACAAGGAAACAGCCATGCAGTCCTCATGTATACTACATTGCTCCTGTGGTTCTCTTGTTTTCCAGTTTCTCTGAGTTCCAGCTAGCACTACCAAGCAGTTTAAAGCACTCAATCAGAATTTAAGTTTCCACACATGGGAGACAAAAAACCTACATTCTATCATAAAGCTCTGCTCTATTGTATTTGGAGCTCTGATGATGAAAATAAATTCTGCAACTGCTTCCTGGTAAAAGAAGCCTCAGAATCCGGTTTCTTAAACTTGAAAACTTGAAATAATTCTGAATATGCCCATATTCCCCAGCCCATAATGAACCAATAGTATCAATTTCTCTTTATCCTCCCAAATCTCTTTAGCCTATACAATGCACACATATGTGCCATGTTTGTGTCTATATAGTTATGTCTTGTCTTTCCCTCTGACATAAATGTAGACAGTTCAGTAGCTTTGTTTTCTTTCAAATACTTTCTGAGAACCCTTTGTATTGGTACCCCACGAACACCCTCATTCTTCCGTTAAGGATGTATACTGTTCCACTCCTTGTCTCTTTAAAGATAGACTCGGGTTTTTCTTGTGCTATAACCATGCTTTGGTGAATAAACTTGCATGCTATGCCAGTTCTTACAAACTACATATTTCCTGTAATGGTCAGTTATGATGATTATCAATTTGATGTGAAGTCCAATCACTTCAGAAGAGTCTCAAAGAATTCTCTAATTTAGAATGGCTTGTGGGCATACCAGTGAAGGAATTTCCTAATTGTATTAATTGAAGTGAGAAGAACCACCCACTGTGGGTGGCACTATTCCCTAGACAGGGAGATCATCCTAGGTTGTATAAGAGTGGACAAAGCCAAAAGCTGAGAACTAGCATGTGTACACTGCGTCATGCTCTCTGCTCTGTAGGTGAAATGTGGCCAGTTCTCTCAAGCTCCTTCTGTGAGGCTTTGCTACCACAGTGGAATTGTAACCACACAAACCCTTTTCTTCTAAGTTGCTTTCATCAGTGTATTTCATCACAATGACAAGGAAATGAAGCTTAGACAACTTTAGGGAAAAAAGTCCTGGAGGTGAGGCTGTGGAGATGGCTCAATGAGTCAGAGTATTAGCTGTGTAAGCATGAAGGCCTGAGTTCCCATCCCAGCTCCCCTGCAAAGGTTGGCAGGTATTTGTGTCTGTAATCCCAGTGTTCTCAGGGGTAGTGGAAAGAGGAACCTTGGGTCTTATTGGCCATCTGTCTAGCCCTGCGTTTAGTGAGATGTCTTGTCTGAAAGGACTAAGACAGAAAGTGGTAAAGCAGGACACCCAAAATCCTTTTTTGGCCTCCTATGCACAGATGCATTTACTTGCACACACATGTGCATATATGCCATACATATATTACATGCATACATGATATACACAGAGATTCCTAGACATGAATTTGCTAAGAAAACACGTAATGAAGTTGTGATTTGGATAAAAATTAGTAAATTTCTCTTTAAACAGGCAGCATTATTTTACACTCTCACTGCCTTCCCATATCTTATGAATAATCAAGTCAATGTAGTTTTAAATGATCTTTCTCAATTATGAACATTCACTTTGTGTTTAAAAGTCATTTGCATTTCCTTGATATGTCTATTTATATTCTTGGCCCATTTTCTATTAGGTTACTGGCAAAGACTTACTAATGTGTCCAAGTCCTCTGTACTTTTGTCTGTTGGTAATATGAATTTTGTGAAAATTTAGTTTTGAACATTTCTCTGAATCGGCTTTACCCATTTCTTCTCCACATTCACTCATTGGCTTGTTGTTATGACTGGGTTTTCTGTAATTGAGTTGCTTGCCAAACAGGATAAAACAGAGTTTAGCAAAAATACTGTCCTCAGACTCATGGACTGCCTTGGTAAACAGTGTTTTACTGGAATACAGCTATGCCTGCTTACTTATATATTGTAACACAGGGCTAATTTACCATGACACAGATACATAGTCCACAAAGCCTAAAATACTCGCTGTCTGACCTATTATGGAAAAATATTTGCTGACCCCTACTTGGTCTCCTTCTTTGAGGTTTGCTCAGTTTTTAAACTGTGACCCCTCTTAGCAAATAGCAGGCGGTCTCTGCTGTAAATAGGATATAGTTTGTGAATTTAAATACTTTAAGGTAAAAGATTTGATTTAAAACATGACTTCTTCCTGAAAGAATAGCATTTGTCTTATAAAAATTGTTGGAGCATCCAAAATTTATCTAGAATGGTTCAGGGGCTGTGAATATAGCAATTAACAATTGTGCAAATTTATTATCCTTACAAAGCCCCAGACACTTCTTACTAATTTCTCAGTATAAGTTAAGATTATGACTTAGCACTTTGGAGGCCAAGGAAGGAACATCTCAAGTTCAAGACCAGCCTTAGCTAGTAAGATCCTGTCTTGAGAAAAACAAAAGGAAGGAGGACAGAAAAGCTGATAATAAAGTAATTGTTAAAACTGAACCTAGAACAGTGTTCTTTAAGACCACTGTGAGTATGCAGTCTTCCTGTACAGTGTTCTATATGATACCTGTTAGTATGTAATCTTTTGTCACAATGTTCTCTCTGTATGATCCCTGTTAATATGTAGTCATTCACCACATTGTTCTGTATGACCCCTGTTTAGTATGCAGTCAACTTGTACAGCATTTGCTGATCAGGTGTAACACCGTATTTTTGTTAAGTTTATTGCCTTTTGAAAATTGAACTTTACATCAAGTGTGGATTGCCCAGTAAGGTAGCCTTTCATATGTGTTATAGCTACTGAGTACATATAATGGGATAGTTAGACTGGAGGTGTTCAGTAAGTGTAAATCACCAAATTCAAATATTTCTTACAAGAAAACAGCATAAGATATCTCTTTAATAATCTTACATGCATTTCTTGTTGACAAAATATATTTGGTATATACTAGAAACTGCCTCAGGTACAAAGGCACAGGGACCGGAAATGTTTTAATTGACAAAGTCTATCCCTGGGTCATTGTCTGAATTCTTTATTGCATTTTAAATGAAATTGATACAGATGTTTTGAAATATAGTACTACTGTTTGAATATATTCCACCCAATCTTGAAAAGTTTCGTTTTAATTCTAAAACATTAAGTACTGAGATTGGACAGATTTGCTTGACAAAATGATTCATTTTCAAAATGAGCGGCTGTGAATGCACTTCTTCACTTGGGTGGTGACATAGAGAGGAATATTTCATGGATAGTGCAGCATTATTAGTTGATAAGTCATATTTTTGACAGAATAATATACCTCTTAAAAGCTCTACATAATTGGCAATGACAAATTCCAGGAAGCAATTGAGCTGAGAGTTTCTCCAAAGATAAATGCTATCGTTTGTATGTATGGAATCCCTGTTACAAAGGCAAGCTGTATGTGTAGCTGTAAGCCACAGTGTCATAATCTTTGCAGAGATTCCTGTTACCTTATCTACTCTAGGGTGCTTGTGGTCTGAAGACACAGCCTCATGTTGGAAGAAACAGAATCATGGTTTTGGACAACTCTGATTCAGAATAGTCTCCAGGCCTTCTACTGGACATTTCTCCCAGCATTAAGTCCATTAGTTGTATGTCCCAGGGACATACTACTAATGTAGCCTGAACAGAATCAGGATTAACATAGCACTGGGCAGAAGCTAGCATAGAGACCATCCTTGTGAAGATGTACCTGCGGTAGCCCTTCCTAAGAAGGAGAGATCAGCTATGACTTTTAAAGCTCCTTTTGGATCTCTCCTTGTATAATATTGCAATTTTTCAGAAGACAATGTTATTCTCTATATCTTCTGTTTTGCTCTTTGTGACAGAAAGCTTACCAAGTAAGAATACAGTGTGAGGAAGTACAACCACAGAGAAGTTGAATGAGTGGATCTTTTCACCTAAGGTTGTACCTGGTAACTCTCACTACTGACTGTGGCAAACTTGATATGATTGGTCAGCCTCTTTGGTCAGGAATCTCTACAAAGACAAGTGGCTTAGAACAGCAAGGGTTTGAAGTTATCTTTAAACTGGACAAAACCGAGCTATGTGGTCATCTGTCCCCAGTCCTTTCAAAAGTACCTATAAATCAAAGAAACTACCATCTAAGGAGTGAAGCAAATCAAACACAGCACAGAGTGAATAACACAATTGAGATAGAACATTCCCATTTGATTCTTGAGGACTTGCATACTCTCTTATGCATTCTCTGTGTCTCTGTGTCTCTGTCTCTCTCAGATTCTAGTTTTATATATTGAACATTTCACCATCCCCCATGTCTCTTAGCTCTTGTTCATTTTTCCCTTCCGTTTATTGATTTTCTCATTTTTTAAAAGTGGGGTGTTATCTTTTGATTTCTAAGCTATTTGTTGAATTCTTAAATTCATTTACTAGGACTTTAAAATTCCATAATGTCGTTATTTTCCCTTTACTTTTTTAAGTTTGAATTTTTCCATTTTGTTCTTTATTATCTTAAATAATTTATTAAATAATGCTAATCTACCCCAATACAATGTTTGAAAATATTTTTTCTTATTTTATGTGTATGGGTGTTTTGTCTGCATTAATGTCTGTGAACCACATTCATGCCTGGTGCCTGAGGAGATTGGAGAGGTCATCAGATCACCTTCTGAAATAAAGAATGGGTGCATTTTCATTATAGGATGGCCATGAGGGAAATGTTATGGCTGAATGTTATATGTTCCCCTATAGGCTCACTTGTGTGAACCCTTGGTCGCCAGCTGGTGCTATTATATTGGGGTGGGGAGGTTGAACCTTTAGGACATGGGGCCAGATGGCAAGTTCTGGATCAATCCCTCTGTTTCCTTGCCTACTAAGGAGTCACAACCACATATTTCTGCCACCGTGATGTCTTCCTCGCTTTCCATGACATTATGGACTCAAATCATGAGCATCAGTTAACTCTTCCTTCTTTAAGTTGTCTATTTCGGGTATTTTGATAAGTAACTAAATCGCATGCAATGGATCCTTAGTGATGTGGCAGAGCATGAAGAGTTGTATGGGCATCAATTTAGTTCATATAGCCAACACTATCAAATAAGCTCTCTTCCAGAGGGGTCCACTAGTTCAGAGACACATGTACAGGGTTCCTATTCTGGCAGGTCACTGACAAGCTATGTGACTGACAGCACTGTCCTCCCTAGTGATCATATTTTCATTCAGTAACAGTGAGTCTCCAGTAACAATGTGGCAGAGAGACTGTAAGATGCTGTGTGCTGTCACATCTGGTGTGATGAGCACTGCACATGTCAAGAATTTTATTCTTTCCTGTGTAACAATAGCACTAGTATGAAAGAGTCTTTAACTCACTCAAAACTGTTTTCAAGAACAGGATTTATTTACCCTTATTTACAAAAGTGCTGAGCATTGTCCTTCACAGGCAGAGGAGTATGATGGAGTCACTTGCCTTCGACTGCAAAATTTATACGTGGAAGGGATAAGCTTTGTGAATTGCTGTGTACCTAGATTAATACCATTTATATATTATGGTAATGGTATGTTTTATATATTAGTTAATATTTTAAATGTATGAAGAGGATTTATATTTAAAGGATCTGGCAGTGAGTTCCTTTGTGATATCAGAATAATTCAGGAAATGTAAATTTTATCCTATTAATTTATCTGTTTTAGAAACTTGGCTTTTACAGTCTCCTTAGTTGTGTTTTGAAATATTGACTTTTCCATCCTCAAATGTCTTCCAGTTGATAAGATATTGTTACTTCTTTTCTGGATTCTAATTAAAGTTGATAGTTCTCTAAGGGACAGCAAATGTCAACATCCACTATGTGTAATTGTTTTGAATGCCTGCTTAAAGTAAGAGACCATATAAAAATCAATGAAACTGTGGTAGCAGAATTAAATTATCCTGAGCCTGTTTTCCTCAAATATATGATTCATTTGAACATTTTAATGTTTAGTTCAAAAGAAACGTTTAAGCTATTGCTAATGTTCCAAATAGTGGTTCTCAGATCAGATCTAACATGTGACTGACCTCCAGTACAGTTAAAGCAGTTATTTGGTCAGGTAACAGTTGTAGGAGGGTCTTTAACTGTCAAAGAAGAAATCAACCCTGTTCTCTATCCTTACTTTTAATTAATTGGTAGGTCCATCTTCTAGTCTCCTTTTGTTCTGACCTTACCAAGCTCAGCTACTCTTCTGCATTCATTATTCACAAATGCTCAAAAAATTTTCACAAATCCAGTATAGGTGCTCTGGTCTTTCTCCCCAGTCACATCCGAGCAAGGTGTTTGAAGAAGGTAGCACACTTGCTTGGCTAATGTTGCCTATAGGACAGCATTATTTTGGCCACTCTTCAGATCATGTACTTAGTTACTCCTTGATGTTGGACCATCAGCCTGTATTGAGACATGCTGAAAGAACTAACATGAGAGTTACTATGTAGTCTAGGACTTTTCAGTAGTTTGTAAGCAGATTGCCAGGCATAGCCAATAATGACAATTCAATTGTACATTCTAGTTAATAACATTAACAGAATAAATAATTTTAAAAGGTGCTTAAGAATTATGTTTTGCATTTTATTTTACCTATACTCTTTGTTGTTGTTGTTTTTCCTTTAACATTTATTCTAATTTGGGAAGGAGGTAGCTAGAGCAGAGGTTGAATATGAAGGGTCTGGGAGATGAACGGCCAGAATGTATACTGTAAAATCCACATAGAATCAATAAAAATAAATAAATAAATAGATTTTTAAAAATGACATAGAATTATATCACTTTCCATCTTGTGTTTCTCGCTCCAGCCCTCTCAGCTACCCTTCCTCAAACCCTCCCCTGTTGTTCACACTCTTAAATTGATATCCTCTTTTCCTCTGATTATTATTGTTACATATATGTGAATGCATATCTACACATACATATTCAACCCGATGAGTCTATTTTTGTGATATATATATATATATATATATATATATATATATATATATTAGATTTTGATGTTCATTTCTGAATTTTTTAAAAAACTATTCAATCATTTTTACTGACACCAATAATGTATAAATACCTATTTTCCAATATTTTCACATACACTATTATTTTAAGTTGTTATTGGTATGATGTTATAGCTCCATATTTATTTTAACTATACTCTTGATGTTATTATTTACTATTGTATCGAGAAGAAAATATTAAAAAGGGGGCTATGACCACATCTCTTTCCAAGTTCAGCTGTAGATGTCATGTTTGAAGCTTGCTATTGGGTATAGTTGGGGTGTTTATACCACAATGCCTGAGATCAGCCATCTCTCCCTCAAGCCTGCCATGACTCATCTACCAGCTCAAGACTCATGTCACCAAAGATGTGCTCTGAGTGATGTAAGTGTCAGGGAAGCATCATCTTAGCTCTCAGGAGATGTTGAAGTGTCCTTTACAGGCACATGAATACTTTAATTTAAAAACTGTAGTTTTTGTTAGCAGCTGTATTTTACCTTTATTTGCATTGTTGAATACTAAAAGCCAAATTTCTAGAACCTTCCCTTAAAAAAAAGCCCAAACAAAAAACAGTAACAAAACAAAAATCCCAATAAATCAAACAAAAGCTCAAATGTTCAGAATTCATTCTGTTTTCTACCATTTATTTTCCTTCTTTCCATCTTCATTTCTCTCCTCTCTTTTCTTTTTTTTCTTTGTCTTCTCTTGTTCTCTCTTATATTGCTGAATTTATTTATGTACATGGATTTTATTAGATCTAAATATTTTTAGAAGAATGTGGGAGTATAAAAGTAGGTGACACACTTTTTCTGAATCACGTACTCCCACCCCCACCCCACCCCCATCTGATCACTCATTTGTTACTTTTAAAGACTTATTTTTGACTAGACTCAGACTTCGAAGTCAAATCTGTCAGAAAAGACAGTTTACGTCTCTTGGCAATCTGTTCCTGGCATTTTCTTTGGCTTCCTTCGTGCTCTTGGCCAAAAATTTAGCATATTCTGCAGCTTCCTCTTTGATTTCCTTAGTGTGCTGTTTGTTCAGAGCAATACCTCAGCATTTGTATTCAGCAATACCTCAGGTAATAAGACCCTGAATCTTGGGTGCTTTGGTCATGGGCTTCTTACCTTCGTTGTTTAAGTAATTCCTTAGCATGTTGGTGGACATCAATTTCCTTTTTTTTTTTCTTGTTCTTTTTTAAAATTTAAATTAGAAACAAGTTTGTTTTACTTGTCAATCTCAGTTCTCTCTCCCCCCTCTCCTTCCCTGTCCCCCACCAACTCCCTATCCTATCCCCTTTCTGCTCCCCAGGGAGGGCGAGGCTTTCCATGGGGAATCTTCAAAGTCTGTCATATCATTTGGAGCAGGGCCTAAGCCATCTCCCATGTGTCTAGGCTGAGAGAGTATCCCTCTATGTGGAATGGGCTCCCAAAGCCCACTCGTGTACTAGGGATAAATACTGATCCACTACCAGAGGCCCCATAGGTTTCCCAGGCCTCCTAACTGATGCCTACATTCAGGGGGTCTGGCTCGGTCCTATGCTGGTTTCCCAGCTATCACTCTGGGGTCCATGAGCTCCCACTTGTTCAGGGACATCAATTTCTTCAGAGAGATTGAAAAGCTTTCAGACTCTGCCAGCTCTTTTGGGCCCAACTTCTGAGGTGCAGAGCAGTCCAAGAATCTCCCTCTCTCCCTGTTTCCAATAACCAAGTCAAGAGCACTGAGATTGGCATCTACAATGCATCTCTGAACAGACATGCAGTTCCACTCTGCAGTTCTCCTTCATCTATAACAAGAACATTCCCTTTTCAACAGCAGGCACACCCTGCTGTGTGTCAGACACCTTGTTTTAGGGTAAACTTTTTGTCATCCGCACCATGGATTCCAACCATGTAACACTTCTACCCTTTGTCCAGAAAACATCCAAGTTACCTCAGTGGCCATGGCTTCCCATAAAAAGTATGAAGCTTGTGTACATCATTCACCTCACTGA
This sequence comes from Cricetulus griseus, assembly GCF_003668045.3. Classification (NCBI taxonomy): domain Eukaryota; kingdom Metazoa; phylum Chordata; class Mammalia; order Rodentia; family Cricetidae; genus Cricetulus; species Cricetulus griseus. Next base: position 167,253,157 of record NW_023276807.1, read on the forward strand.
AATTCTGACAGCAGGTCGCTGGGAAGGAGGCATTCAGCTTCATATTGCCACAGTTGACTGCCTAGTGGTTGCCATGAAAACTAGCTCAATTCATATACTTTTAATGGTATTGATTATTAAGGTTCATGTTTTATTTATCGATTTTTATCTTAGTATAATATCTCTCAAAACTGCTTCTTCCTCCTCTAATATGAAAGAATTTAAAATGTTCAAATACCAGCTAAGAAGTTAATAAAGTTTGAAACTTCAGTTATGCTCATTTATTAAGGGTTCAAAGTGTTCTCTTAAGGGGACAGAATGGCTTACTAGACTTTGTCACTATCTAGAATATAAGTAGCAGGAAGGCAGGCCACGTCTCAATGTTTAGTACTGCAGTTGATACTTTCAATGAATAAATGACTGATTCATGAGTGTTCTGTTGCTTCCCAGTTCTGTATATTAATATTTTTAAGGAAGACACAGACACACATACTTAGTGAAATTTCATTTTGTGTTTATCACCTCCCCTTAGTCTCCATATTTGCAGACTGTAATCTCTCAATTAAATATTCATTGCTAATGCCATTTTCCCTACCAGTTTCATAGAAATATGGTCACACATCATAAAAAAAGTATCACATTTGCCATTTAGTCAGAAAGACCAAGTTCTACTAAATGAAGCCTGAAGTTTCAAGTGTCCATCTCTCTGACAAATACCATGAGTTCTGTTGGTGGTTCTCACTGTGGTCCTGTTGCTTTACTTTCTAGCTTGTACCAGGAAGGGAGGGCTAGCATTTGTGTTAGGAGTTTTCTGGTGTCTAATTACATCTATTCCATTCACATTCGTAACAGCCCAGCAAGCACATACTTTATTTGTTTAGTAGATGAGGGACCTAGAGCTCAAAGATTACATAATATTCCCCAACATATTTTGGCTCTGTGTCTCTGAACTCAAGTGCACATTGTCACTTAGCAGCCATTCTTTGGTCCCTTACCTCTGCCTTACCCTCCCCTACACAGATAGGTATTTCATTAAATGTTCCTTGTGTCCCTTCATTTGGTTTGGTGGTTTGAATAAAAATGGCCCCCAGAGGTTTATATTTTAAATACTTAGTTACTAGGGAGGGGCACTCTTTGAAGGGATTAAAAGGCAGTATGGCTTTGTTGGAGGAAGAATGTCACTGAGGGTGGGCTTTGAAGTTTCAAATGTCCATGCCAAGCCCAGAGTCTCTTTCTCTGCCTTCAGAGCAGGATGTAGCTCTCAGCTACTTCTCCAGCACCACGCCTGCCTCTATGTCACCATGCTCTCCACCATGATGATAATGGACTAAGTTTCTGAAACTGTAAGGCAGTTCAAATTAAATGTATGGTCATGGTGTCTCTTCACAGCAATACAACGGTGACTAAGACCTGGTAAATGAGCATTAGTGAGGCAACACTACCAATGCTTGTGAGCAGAAAATGGCCAAGCAACTGGGCAGTGGTGGGGAGGTAGTGTATTATGCCACAGAGGTGGAGATGCCTGAACATACAAAATAATGACTGGTGCACATCAATGTCCTGCTCACAGGAACCTGTGACAATTTCTTTCATATGGCACAGGAGCTTTGCTGTTACTATAAATACTAAAGACCTCAATCATAAGAACAATTAATTACTTTAAATTATGCACCTAGACTCAATATAATCACAAGAATGCTCAGAAGCAGAGAACTCTTCCCACTGTCATTCTGAGGACATGTGAGCACAGATGAATGGTCATGGGCTCCAGTGCTAGGAAGAGGAAGGCAAGAAGCTAAGGAGCCAACATGTGTAGGTGGCCTTCATAAATTGAAAGAGGCAAGGCAGTGAATTATTTTCTAGAAAAGTCAGTAAAGATCACAACCTGATGGAGCATTGGTGTCAGACCAGAGGAGCCCATGTCTGACTATAGAACTGTAAAGTGGTAAGTTTGTTTTGTTTTAATCCATGTATGGTAACTTAATTGTAGACAAAAATAAAGGCAGTATGGCAAGAGGGAGTTCACTTTCTGTTCAAAGACAAGTCACCTGCCCCTGCTGTTCTTGGAAGTAGCCTTTCTTTTCTAGACCCTGGGCAGCCTGCCTCCTTCCTTACCTTCTTCTCATATCTGGTTGTCTTTTTTCCTGCCTGTGGTGTTCCCCTTTCAAAATGTTCCCTCCCTCAGGACTATCGCTATCTTCCCTTTTTCTACTTGGTCCCTCCCTGTGCTCTCTGATTTCCTCCAGCTCAGATCTGGTGTATGAGAGACACCACTGGTCTCTACTCTGTCTGACCTTATCACCTTTCTGGGTATTCTTAGAGTCTAACATACCAGATTTTTTTTTTTTTTGAGACAGGGTTTCTCTGTGTAGCTTTGGAGCCTATCCTGGCACTCGCTCTGGAGACCAGGCTGGCCTTGAACTCACAGAGATCCATCTGTCTCTGCCTCCCATGTGCTGGGATTAAAGGCGTGTGCCACCAACACCTGGCCATACCAGATGCTACTTAATATAGTTTCCTACTTTTAAGTGCATACAATGGAAAGGTTTTGATTCTGACTTAATAATTGTATACCTGTGTCTCTTTGTTAAGATATTTCACTTCTGTGCCTCAGGTTCCTTATCTTAGAACGCAGATAATATCTACTTTATGGAGATTGGTAAGGATTAGAGAAACCTGTACAACTGTTAACTTTCTGTGCCCCTGAACCACAGGACAGTGTCATATGCTTCTTTTCAACCAATGACATTGAACATGGTGATCAAGCTCATAGTAGCCTTATAGACTGGGCCTCATTTTGTCATGAACCTTTTGTACCTTACTAAATATTTTAGTAGTCTATGTTTCTATGCCCCACTAGTATGCTATCTTGAAAGTCTGCTATTAAGTCTTGGTAAGTTCTATTAATTAAAAATGTTGAGAAATCTCCTATAGCCACCTTAAAAGTCTTAGCTTCTAGAATTATCTATTTCACTTCTTACAAATTTGTATGTTAAATCCATAAAACATTACTCTGCCTTCTCTGGATAACTTTCTACCAGTCCAGGGCCACTCCCTGCAGACTCCTCCTGTGCCCATTTTATGTGATTTTCTGATCACAGCACTCTGACTCCACAGAGCTGCCTGCCTTTGCTCGATGCTTTTGCAGCTTTTGTTTGATGGGCACTATCCTGGGTGGATTGCTCTTGGATGGAGATGTTTCTGTGGTAGACAGTGTTTTATAATAAATGAGTGCCTGTGCTGCCTGCATCCTCCAGATTCAGGCGTGCAGGATTCTGCACTGGAAACCCTCCTTCCTCTTCATAGGTCTGCTTCATCTCGCCGTTTCAATCACATCAACCCTTGCTTGCTCCCCTGGGCTACATTTCCCCCCACTGAACTGTGATTCTTCTAATGGGCTGGTGAGCCTGGGAGCCAGAGCTTTCATTTCCTCTGGAAATCTCTGATACTCACTCTTCTCTGATGACTTCCTGGTGATAGCCATCTCAGGTTTGGATCTTTTGCCAGGATCACTCTGCTCCCTGCCATTTGTGCTCTGACAAACTTTATGCCAGAGTTATAGGGTCTGATACATATTTGGCTCAGAAGTGCTGGAGGAAATATTTATAGGTAAGATGACTTATTTCTGAAAACTGAACCCCAAATTGTCTTATGAAACTGCATAATTTCCCCTTTGGGTGTAGGTTGTAGGAAGTTTAAGAGATCTTTCCCACTTCTGTTGATTTCCTGTGTCTTGCAGAGAGTTTCAGACTAACACTTACTTCTGGAAATCAGCAGTCATAATTCTTGGAGATTATTGTTAGCTCTTAAATGTCTAGTAAGGCTCACTGTTGATACATAGTCACTGCATTGGTTCTCAACTGATATAATGGAAAGTATGTCTCCAAACTTTTCAGATATTGCTGACACCTAGTCCTCCTGATTTGCTGTTAGGGTTTTGTGTGTCATGTGAATCATTGAACTGACCAGACTATGCAATTAACTATAACCAGGGCTCATCATCTATCTAATTGTGGTTAAGGCAGAAAACAGTTCTCAAAGAGACAGAGAGATGCAAGGTGCTCATGAGTAGTAAGATGACCACAGATACTTTCACAAGATTTGAAAAATGATGATATTGTCATAATATGTGTTTCTGATTTTGTATATTGTTATCATGACCTTGCGGAAACTTTAGATGCTACAACCCTAACAATTGGGCATTGAAAACACACTGTGAGCACAGAGTGGTTCATTATGAACAGGCCTAATGGGGAAGAAACCTTACCTTGTTGTACTTATTAATTTGGGTCATCGATGGAGGGAACTCTGCATTATTAACTACTTTGCCAGACCCAATGTTCTAGTCATCTTTCAGCTCTTTGAATGTGGCTTGCAGCATATGAACAGTTATTTGTACAGATAGAACTATGCCTTTGAGCCTTTTCCCTTCCTCTTTGGGAGTTGCTCAATGACTTTCCTTATGCTCTCATGTTTCCCCATCATTTGCAGGTTGCAGAAAAACACAGGTGGCTGAAGCCCTCTGACACAGTGCTATCTCTGTAGTTGTCATGGTGCCATCAAAGCCAGTGTGCAGAGGCTTTTCTAGTAGTAGTTTATAGCAGTCTTCATTTGAAGGATGCAAGGCCAGCATCCACAGAGCAAAGGCTCTGTTCTGTCATTACAGCCCTTGTATGAACTTGTAGCCAAAATGGGTCAGAGCTCTCGTCCTTCCTTTATCATTACATGATACGCCGAGTTTCCCTCTACCAAAAATTCTAGAGCTAGTATTCTAAGCATAGTTTTCACAGTTTGCAGAGGTACCAAAGTTTCAAAATTTTGAGACCTTGTCTGATTAATTAATGCACAGACATTTAGTGAGTTATCTATTATACTTAAATAACCACAGGAAATTTCCACAAAGCCAAGGGGTGACGCACAGGTTCCCATGTTAGTAAATACAACATCGAAGTTCTCTGCAAGTTTCCTTACTATAAACCATCTTTGCTTATTCATTAAAACAATCCCTTACAGATGGGCAATGGTGGTGCACAACTTTAGTCCCAGCATTCAGGAGGCAGAGGAAAGGGGATCTCTAGTTTGAGACCAGCCTAGTCTGCATAGTGAATTCCAAGACAGCTAGGGCTACACAGAAAAACTCTGTATTTCAACAACAGCAACAACAAAAATGAACAATAATAATAATAAAACAGCAAGGAAACGCCTTATGGAAATACAATTATGTAATTGAAAATCTCTACATTTTTTCACTTGAAATAAAAAAAATCTACAAATGAAGCTATTGTTTGAAAAAAAGCCAAATACAAAAATCCCTCATCATACAAGGAATCTAACAAGTCTTTTTAAATTTTGTTTTAAGTTTGAAAATTGTCTCCAGGAAACAGGGAGGCAGGCATATGCTGGCCAGTCTTTGGCCTGACTGTTTTTCTATGTTCCAACCAGAAGGGGGCAGTGTTGAATCTTAGTTACTGCAGAGGGGGGCAGGAAGGAGAAAATAGTAATGTTCTTTCCAACAGACTTAATTTATACTTTCTGGTGGCTGGGCATTTCTCTTGGACTTGACTAGGGTGCTAGATTCAAGACCTGGGTTCCAGCCACTTCTTATTGACTACCATTAAGTGAACTCAAGGTTCACAGAGGAGAGTTACTAGCATGGGAGACTTGGAGAAAGCAGTATTTTTTATTTTTTTATTTTCCTCTATGAGGAAAAAGTAGATCTGCATTTCACAGAGGTATCAGGTTGGCAATAGATGCTTCCAGGTTCTCTGGAGCAGGGTTTCTCAACCTGTGGGTCACAACCCTTGCGGTCACATATCTGATAGTCAGCATATTAGGTATTTACATTATGATTCACAGAAGTAACAAAAACACAGCTATGAAGGAGCAACTAAATAATTTTGTGGTTGGGGGTCACCACAACATGAGGAACTAACTGTATTAGAGGGTCACAGCATGAGGAGGGTTGAGAACTTTAACATCTGGGGTTCCGTTGGCTCCTTCCCAGCTCCATTCTTGCTTCCCTGTGTTGTCATCATTGTTGGATGATCAGTTACACTCTTGGCTATAACAAGGAGGAAAGAGAGTTCTCTTCGTCTAGTTTAAGATCCCCCAGATTGTCACATTGGCTTTTTATTGGAAAACATGGATATATTTCTATTCTCAGGAGGAGAAACCAAAAGCAGTACTTTCATCTGGAAGCCTATTGCCAATAAACCATCTCAGTAGATCACATGAGAAAATAGTGGAAACCCATGAAAACTTTCAGAAACTTGTTTGTAGAGCCATTTGGGGTCATAATTGTATAAATAGATAAATACATGTCTAATGTTGGCTGTCTTAAGTGAGAAGTTAGGAAGTCTATGGATCTTGGAGGAAGCATTGTTATCCGGTATGACATAACTCCATTATGCATGTGTATGTGTGTACATGCATGTATTATATATGCATTTTAAGTAAGCTTATAAAATAATGTTTTCCTATGAATTTTTCAAACATACTTAGTGTTATTCATTCTCCTCCCGCCTCTGCCTTGGAATTACCCTTCTTTCCCCTTTCCAGTTAATTCTCTCATTTCCCCTTCCATAGTAACCAGGTCCTGTTATCCCCTTTCTAGATCTCTCTCTTTGAAAATACTTGAGTTAATTACTTATCAATCATAGTTTATTTCACATTATTGCTTTGGTTTCAGATTCTATAACAACAAAGGCAAGAATAATGATGATGATGAGGAGGAGGGTGATGAGAGCAAGAAGCTGAATCTCTACACAAGAGCAGCCACACTGTTTATTTCCATGGTTTCCAGCAGGCAGATGATAAAGGAGATTTTTCCCAACATAAATTTACTATAAATACACTTTTGTCAGGCATGGGGGCTAGAGATACTGTAAGATTAGTGAGATATTGAATTCACACGAGGCTTTGCCTTGTAAACAACTCTGGGAATTAATCATAGAGCTTTTCTTTACCATATATATAAACATTTACATACATATATACATACATGTACATATACTTAACAATGTTGACAACTAAGTATATGTGAAAATAAAGTAACATCTTATTGAAATTGCATTAAATCAAAGGGAAATTAGAAATAGTTCAAGGTTTATTGTATAACGAAAATAGTCCTTTATATCAAATGCAATACTTTCTATAAAAAAATGCCGATGTCACAAAATATCTCAAACAAGCAATCTGACTTGACAAAATAAGGGACAAAGTCCCCCAATGAGCAGAACAAAGACAACAACAAAGATTAGAGCAGAAACAAGTCAAAGTGAGAAGAATAAAAATCAATAGAAAAAAATCAATGAAATGAGTTTTTTTTTTAACAAAGGTAAACGAAATTGATAAGTCTTCAGCTAGACTTACTAAAAAGAGAGAAACTGGAGTCAAATGAGTAAAATGAGAAATGCAAGAGAAAAGAATCACACAATACAGAAATAAAAAGTATCATAGAGTGTTCCAAAAAAAAAAAAAACAACAGATTTTATTTTAAATTTTCTTTTGGCAGATTCAGAATTGTGATCTTACAGCTTTTTTCTTTCAGTTACCTCAAAGCTATTTGTTACTTTACTATTTTATTTTTTTTTTTTAGGATTCCGATGAGACATCTGCTATTACTCATAGACTGGTATTTGATAAATAGCTTAGGCTGGCTTTGAACTCATAATGCAGCCCAGGCTTGCCTTGAGCTCCCATTGTTGTGTTTCAGCCTTCTGGAAGGTGGGATTGATTAAGCCTTTTTCTTTCTTCCCTCCTTCTAGTATTTTGACCATAGATGTGTAGAACTGTCTAGCAGTTTAACTGGGTCTCTGTTCCTTTTTTGTTTGTTTATTTTTTGCTTTTATATCTCAACCACAGTTTCTCCTCCCTCTTCTCTTACCTCTTCCTCCCCTCCCCCACTTTTCCTCTCCTCATCCCTATCCATTCCCCCCTCCTCTGTTTCTTTTCAGAAATGTGCAAGCGTCCTACAGATATCAGCCAGCCATGGTATACCAAACTGCCATAAGACCAGGCACCTCCTTTTCTATTAAGGCTGGAGGAGGCAATCTGGTAGGAAGAATGGGTCCCAGAAGCAGGCAAGAGTCAGAAACAGCCCCTGTTCCCACTGTTAGGAATCTCACAAGAGGACCAAATTACACAACTGTAACATAATGCACAGGCCTATGTCAGTTCCATGCAGGCTCCCTGGTGGTTGACATTTTTTCTCCCTATTCTTCACCTTGGACAATTTCTAGTCATCTGTTTTCAGATTCTCATACTTTTTCCTCTGGTGTTTCCATTTGTTAATTGAATGAGTATTTTGCTTTAGACATAGTTCATTCTATTTTTCTATTCTTCTGTTGAGGTTTCCTATCTTTTCATACATTGTGAGTGTACTTTACTTAATTTTATCAGTTCTTTCAAATACCTGGCTTTTAAGAGTGAATGAATCTCAATGCATTTGTTCTTTATATAAATTGTTCAGTTATATAAGATAGTATGAGTATTAAGTTATGGAGATTATTCACTATTACTTCATGTGTTTTACTAGTGTGTATGTGCACACGTATGTGAAGGTATATATATGTATGTATGTGTATGAAAGTTTAGGCAGAGGTGGATGTCAGGTGTCCTCCTGTATTCTATTCTGTCCTTTTCTCTTCAGTTCTCTCACTGAATCTGGAAGTGCTTTAGGCTAGTCTGGTGGCCATTCAGCCCTAGAGTTCTTTTGTCTCCACACAGGGTTGGTATTACAGGTAAGCATGGTCACACCTAGCTTTTTGCATTGGTGCTAGGGATTCAAACTCAGGTCCTCTTGATTGTGCAACAGTGCTCCTACCCTTAGAGCCATCTCCACAGCCCCAATAATTATTATTTCTTTAGGTAAATGTGTCTTCAAATAAAAAAAAAACCTGATATTGTCTTTTTGGTCAGAATAACATTTTATACAGACAAGCTGCAAAGGTTAAATTCCTCTATCTCAAGAAGTTTTTAAGGGTTACAACATATTCTACTCATTGTTATAGCTCTCAAAATAATCAGCTCTACCTCAGTATTCAAATGTCGCATCTAAGTGAGCAAAATTACAAATGATAATCATTTGGAGTAGTTATTTCAAAGGTAATTATCAATTCTAAGAACTGTAATGGTCTAGTTGAATAATTCCCTTTGCAACAGATTGCTCTGTGAATAGCATTAGAGAGTGGTAAAATAAATCATCAGCACTAATTTTGACTTTGAGAGATAAGAATATTTATTGTAGGCTTAAAGTAGTCAAAGAACTAAAGATATTCTTCTAATTTTCTTAATTTAAATGTTTTCTAGCATTATTAGTGTAGTCTGAGAAGTACTTCTGTCAAATATGTGTGGTTTGCCCATTCCTGCATGCTTTATTACATGTGTCCAAGACATAACTGATCTCTTCATTTTGAGACCATATTTGTTATAAAGTGACCCTATGAATCCATGTAGGTACAAAGAATTTATGTGGTTTCACTTGAAGGACCTTACTTCAAACTTAAAGATGTCCTGATAAATGAAGTCAGCTTTCATAATTTAGCTCAAATTAAAACAATCTAAAGGGAAAAAGAATGCTGTGTCTTTTGTTGTAGCAATTCTTTTGGATAGATCTGATCTTAAAAACCATGTTTTGGGGTCAGAAGTTTGGCTCAGATCTCAATTCAGGTATGTTGCTACCTGAACCACTTTGTGAATGGATGCCATGTGGGTAGATAGGATTTGAGGGCTCTTTTTCCAATTCTTTCCTCTCTACAATTCCACTCCCTAAGGCATTCTCCATCGGGACTTTTCTTCATGCTCAAACCACAGGCATAGTTTTCCAAGCAATCCCCATAACTTGATATGTGCTACAACATTGATAAAAAAAAATCCATACTGCTTGAGGAATTTTTCTTAACCCTTAGAACATATAAGAAATGTCATATTTTGAAAAAATGTCTTTGTAGTTATTAAATTAAAGATCCTGGGAAGTATGGATTGTTCTAGATTATCCAGGTAGGCCCTAAATACACAAACATCCTTGAAAGAGAGACAGACAATGCAACAGAGTTCCTATTTTTTCATTCATTGTGAGTGTACCTTATTTTTTCTGTTAGGTCTGGTTCATTTTAGGAGATTTATCTGATTATCTTTTCTCTTGAGAGAGAAAATAATGAGACAGTAGATAGAGAAGTGACCTGGCCACAAACCAAGAAATATCGTCAGCCTCCACACTGGAAATGCTACTAGTGTTGTAGAGCATCTGAAAGATACCATGACCTGTTTGCATGATGACAGTGGAAATCTGGCCTCTAGATTATATAAAGAGAAAGTTTCTACTGTTTTAAATCACAAAATTCAAATAAGAAACTAACACAGTGTATGGGACTGGATAATTTCTTCAATCATGTGGAAATCGGTTGTGATTTTTAGAACTCAAACGGGACTTTTCTCTTGTTCATAAGGCTTTCAGTGTGGAAAATCTAAGGGTCTCTGTGTACTTCTTGGCTGTCTACAATCTGAGACGTGTGGTCAGTCATTTCTTTCTAATGAAGAATGCTTTTCACAGTTTTCTGATGCAGGAATCTAACATGGACAGCCTGGAATAAAAATGGGCTTGACTTTCAGTAACTTAAATTCTATGTGGATTGAGCTGTGTTTTATCAATCTGTATAAAGTAACTCATATTCTTTCTGGGTTGCTCTGTGATTTCCAGTTTCTGTGGTTAAGCCCCTAGAGTCCTAAGGCGGCTTTGGAAAAGGAGAGCTTCCTTCTGCTGGAGTGTGAATTTAAGGTTTTGAAAAGTTGTAAAATAGTTGATAAGAACTTTCTGTTTTCAACCTCTGATGTGTTTGAGAAACTCATTTGAGCAGAAAGAACCTAATAATTAGTTAAGAGCACTGGAAGTAAGTGAATTATTTCTTCTATATTCTTGCCTACACTATTGTATACATGCACACACATACACATATCTTTATGAATGTCGTGTTTACACTTCACTTTCAAAAACATAGCATCTTTTGTTTTTGCTTGGCTCAGTCTTCTTCTTATCTTGTATTTACCCACTCTCAATGAATCACCTCTTCCAACGAGGCAACATCTGTCAATACTCCATTGTGCATCTTCTTCAGCCTCAGGAGTTACACATAGCCAAACAAACTTTGGTTCTAGGTCATGGGTGGAAATGCCATTATATTATTTTACTACACTTTCTGTGCCTTTTAAAAGATGTATTAAATAATAGTAATATATATTCCTGTAAGTCTATTTACTTCACTCTCATTTCTTAATTTTATTAAAAATGGTACTTGCTGTGGCTTGGATATAGCTTATTTAATTTTTCATTGTTGGCCACCACTTGTTTTCTGATATTTTGCATATTAATCAATGTATCACAAACATCCTAATTACAAACATTTTATGCTTTGTGCTTATTTTGAGAGAGGTATGAAAACAGAGTTGCAGAGGCAAAGCACTACTTGACTTTATTTTTAGAAAATTCTCCTAGGTTATTTCTAGAAAGACTGTACCAATTCATATTTTCATCAGAGAAGTATAAATGCCCCATTTTATGTCATCCTTGCAGGCCATAGATATTCTTGCTACCTGAATTTTACTTTTCAAATAAATATCAAATACTATTTATTTTATTGTTGCTTACCATTCATTATCAATGAGGTGATAATACGGTGAGTCAGCAGTTTTCTTTATTTCCTCTGTATTGTCTTTCCATATCTTTGCCTATTTTTCTACCAGGCTATTTGCTAGACCAATCAGGTGTTTTAGACAGGTGAAATAACACAGTTTCGAGGAGTTAAACAAATGCAACATAAGAGAATACAACACATCTTTGCACCATTAAACAGATGCTCCAGAGCATAAACAAATGTAACACATCTTTAATTAATATTTTACAACATGCATGCAGTGTCCATGTAGGTCAACAGAGGATACTGGATCCTCTGGAACTGGAGTTAGAGGCAGTTATGAGCCACTATGTAGGTAATGGGAAGGAAGCCCAGGTTTTCTGTGAGAACCACAAGGGCTCTTAACCACTGAACCTTCCCCACAGCCCCATGCCAGGATTTTTTGAAAGTGTTGGCCACATAGTAGTGAGAAGCATGAATATGTACCTTGCTTCATGTAGCTTACTTACTAGTAAGATTACAATTTTATAGTGAGAAGTAAGCTTGTGGTCAAGTTTATTGTTTTACTCAGTTCCTATGTATTCTCTTTTGTCTTCTGTATCTGTTAGATGCCTAAATTTTTCTATTAGTATTCATTTGTCAAGTTCTGCTTCATGTGTAATATCTTTGTTTTTATTTTATATTCTTTGTTCTTTTTTCCAAATAACCTGTAGGCTTACAACTTTCTAGTAATCTATACTTTCTCTAGTCACTTGGTATCTACCCCAAATACCAGATTGATCTCTTTATTAATGTTAACACTACTGCTGCCATTTTCACTTTCCTTTGCATTGGCTGAACATTATGACAATTTCCAGCTGTGCTTGTTTTATTTCAGCTCCGTGGAAACAGTTAGATTTTATTTAATCCCATAGTGTTCTAGACAGGCTGTCTTCTGTGACAACAAATTTCTCTCCTATTTAATATTACAATAATTTAGCTGATGTAAATCTTTCCATGAATTCATTTACTAATTTATCCAAGAAACATATTTTAGGTACTTACTGTGTGTCAATATAGTAGAGGTTCAGAGCATTGAACAAAACAAATGAATTCCCAAGCTTGACTTAATCATAGAATACTTGGGGAAAAATGCGGATATTATAATCATAACATGTTGAGTATATTAAATTATGAAACTTATGCAGAAATATGTAACAGGATAATGTTTCAGGTAATTTTAGGAAGGCTCTATGGTTTGAATGTATTGCCAAAGTCCGCATTGTTGATTTGATCCCTCAAGTGATGCTGGGTGTTGCTTTCTAAGATGTTTAGGTCATATGTATTCTGCCTTCATGGATAGGTTGAATCAGCCTCCTTTCATCTCTTTTTGGCCTTCTCTTTCCCCTTCTGCCATGTGACACAGCAGGAGGTCTTTGCCAGATGCCAGTGTGTTGAGATTAGATTTTTCCATTCTCCAGAACTGTGAGGAATGCTTTTTTTGTTAATGTTCTTTATGAACTACCCAGTATGTGGTATTTTGTTCCAGAAGGACTAAGTTCTTTTTGCTCCTAAAGGGACTAAGATGGAAGGTTGCAATTTTAAATACGGTGGGCATAGTAGTTTCTGCTGAGATAATGACATTTGGAAAAAGAATGAAAGGAAATGAAGCGAGTCAGGTAGGTAACTGAGATAATAGTCTTCCAGCATGATGAATGGCCATTGCCATCTTTAGTGTGTCTGGAACATTCCAAGCTATCAAGAAGGCTAGAGTGCTAAGTTTGGGAACAAAATAGGTAAAGAGAGACAATGATGTTAAGAGAAAAAGTGACAGTCCTTTAAAAGACTTGTACTCTAATTGAAATGGAATGTTCTAATGGGGTGCTTTTGTTTGGGTTTTGAGATGGGGTCTTACTAATATGCTCAGGCTGGTGTAGCACTCATCCTTCAGCCTTGGTTTCCCAAGGCAAGCACCACTGTGTCTGGCTACAGTGAGTTTGTTTTATTTTTGTATTTTGTGATATGGGAGATTGAATACAGGATCTTACATGTGTTAGGCAAGTGCTCTATCAGTGTGCACATCCCCAGACCAACAATTGTACATAAACATTATATTTATTGAGGTATAAGTTTATTATAAGGAAATATACCTTCTTGAGTTATGACATTTATATAGCTGTAGAACTGTCAGTATTATATAGAAATAGAAAACCTTGATTAATCAGAAAGTTCTTTTGTTCATTTCTTAGGCAATAATTGCCTCCCCATACCATGCTCTAGGCAATTAGCTACCTATTTGTCACTAAAGATTGGATGTGTCCTTTCCAGTTTCTCAAATATATGGAATAATATAGTGCCCTTTAGTGTCTGGCCTCTTCTGCTCAACAGAATGTTACTGACATCATGATCTAACTCATGATGTTGTATATCTCTCTAATTTGTTCTTTCTTATTGCTGAATAATAGACCAATGTACAAATAGACCTCAATGTAGTCGCTCACCTGAATGTAACTGTCATGCACACTCATATGCAAATCTTTATATATCTGTTTTCATTTGTCTTGGATTAATAACTGGAGTATAATGGCAAGTCTTACAGTCAGAAACTGTTTGATGTTATAAAACACACAAAACTATTTTCCAAAGTGGTTTGGACATTTTACATATACCTACAATTTTGAAGGGTTCTGAGACTTGGCATCTTCACCATAACTTGGTATTTTTAAATCTTGGTTCCTCAGTACTTCATAAACACAGTGCAGTTCTGATATTTTATATATTATTTAAAGTAATTTAGCTTTACAAGCTTAAGACATTTCAGTTGTGTAATACATAGGTAGGGAATGATATCCTGTTGGCTCTCTGGAAGCACTGCCTGGTGAGCAGGTTATACTATAGCTGTTACACAGCACATCACAATTTAGACTGCCACCAATAATCCCCCTCTCCACTCAGTAGCTCAATTGATCTAGAATTAGCCTGAATATTTATCTAGCCCAACCTTCTAAAATCTCACAAGGATGAAGCTATATGCTAGAGGCTTGAATAGATGCTTTTACAATTTTAGCATCCTGGGGACAACAAGAAGATTCATTTTCCCAGCAGTTACTTAATTCTACCATTATATGTCCTTTACCTGTGGGGAGAGCAACAGTGCATCTCTTTGTGTTTAGTTCAGATTGCCAACCGAGTCCTTCTGTGTTCTTTCTCCTCTATTCCCTTAACCTGTGCTTGAATAGTATACAAAAAGCAGAAACCAACCTTTCTATTTCCCCAGAATTAGAAAATAGTATCCCATTCAGGGTATTGTTGAAAAATTAACAAATAAAGTGCAGTGAAGTTTTAAATATAAATCACACATCCCTAGGATTTGCTTTTAACTGCACACCTTCTAAAAAATTATATTTTTTCTCCCAGCAAATTACCTAGCAGAAAAAAATGACAAGAGTAATCTATTTTTTTCACAGCTGGCCGGTTGGCCGGAGTTTCTCATCAAGGAGTACATGCTGTTTGCTCCCCAGATGGACAGCCTGGATGAGCTACAAATCCATGGAGCCTGGGACACAAGGTAGAAATTAGACTGCCAGTACTTTTAATCTTGCACAGCTCTGCACACTCCAAATTGCAAGAGGCCCATTTCCAAATGAGCATCTATTGGGACAATATCCTATATCTTGTCAGAATGAGTCCTATTAAATCCTCAGCTGGAATTAGACCAAAACCTTGTAATAATTACGGGAAACTTATTAAAAAGTTGAAGCCCTAGACTGTGACAGTGGAAACACTCAGGCAACATTAACAGTAATTGAAATCTCTGTGAGTTTTCCCTTTTCAATCAGTGCTTGTTGATGGCTCAGAAGTTAAAAAAAAAAACAGAAGAAGAAGAAAAAGCCTAAATGGGAAGGTGGGAACTCAATACACCCAACTTCCCATGACTAAATTGTGTTTGTATCATTACAATGTCCTTTTGAGGTGGGGTGAGCTTCTCACCGTGGGCATTGGCAACTACCATATCAATGCTTAGCACTCCTGCAAAGTTCATTCACCACTTTCAGGGCTGCCTACTGTTATAGCCTCTACCTCAAGTCTGGGCCCTTCTTCCTTTCTCAGCTCCCATTTCCCATTTCATTTCTTCCTTTGCTGTGTACTGAGAGGTAGTTATTATGGGGAGCAGAGGAAGCTCTGAGTGAATGAAAGCTAGAACAAATGTGTTATTGACATGCCACATTAGGATTTCAAGGCCTTGAGCCCATTGTTACTAGCAAAGCAGATACCCATACGACCCATGTTCAGGAGAAATGGCAACGCTTTCCCTGGGAACTGAGTATGAGTGTTTATGAAGGATTGATCAATGAGTGTGTACTGGGTGGCTTTGTGTGTCAAATTCACACAAGCTAGAGTCATCAAAGGAAGCAGCCTCAGCTGAGGAAATGCCTCCTTAATATCCAACCATAAGGCATTTCTCATTTAGTGATTGATGGGGGAAGGCCCAGCCCATAGTAGGTGAAACCATCCCTGGGCTGCTGGTCCTGGGTTCTATAAGAAGGTGGGCTAAGAAAGTCAGGGGAAGCAAACCAGTAAACAGCACCCCTCCATGGCCTCTGCATCAGTTCCTGCCTCTGGGATCCTGCCCTGTTTGAGTTCCTGTTCTGACTTCCTTCAGTGAGGAACAGAAATGCTGAAGTGTAAGCCACATAAATCCTTTCCTTCCCAATTTGATTTTTGGTCATGGTGTTTTGTCATAGCAATAGAATCCCTCACGAATACAGAGGGCAAAGACTAGCAAGTGCAGCTTCCTTCTTCCAGTTACAGCCTGAGCCCTCCTACTAAAGCTAGCTGACCCTTCCCCTGTGCTGTACTTAATGAAGTTCTGGGTTGTGGTGGGTTAGAACATGCTCACTTGATTCTGGCTTTACTGTGCATGTCTGTCCTTTTATCATTTGCTTGTTGACCCTAGTAAGAGTTTCAGACCTTAAGGCACACAAGTTGCAGCAAAATTTCACATTTTGAAGAAAGAGTGTTATGGTCTGTCCTGGAAAATATTTTTCCAGTTTATCAAATCATCTCTTTTAATTTCATTTGATCACTAAATAGCCCTCAGGTTCAGTTTATCCCTAGATGGGAAAGTTTTTTTTTTTTTTAAGGAAATTATTCAAGCTCAGAGACTTTTTCCAGTTGACTTTTGTAAATTAAGATTCAGCAAATTACAACTGAATGGCAGTTGTAGGAGTGTCAACCCAAGCCACGTATGTATGAATGTGCCATAAGAAAGCCTACTTAGTATGAAACAAAAGAATGACATTTGTGTATTCTCACCTTGTTTCTATTTTCTTGGGAGTGATTTTAAGGCAGCCTTAGTTTTGCATTGTTTGGAGTTGTATAATTTGGGGTGACTTACAAAGATTAATTTGGACTCTTAAAAAACAGAGGAATAGAGAGATGGCTGAGCAGTTAAGAATACTGGCCATTCCCCCAGAGGTCTTGAGTTCACTTACCAGTACCCACATGGAAGCTCACAACCATCTATAACTGAAGTCCCATTGTGTCCAATGCCCTCTTCTGGTTTCACAAGCATGCAAACAAAAATAGCCATACACACAAACAAATACATCTTAAAAAGAAAGGAATAAAGCAAGGGAGAAAGAAAGGAGAGAAGGAAGAAACAAAGGAAGGATGAAAGGAACAGAAAATAATTGCAAGATGGCCTTAGTGGAGAGTCGGCTATGCTCAATACAAGATTGATTTGGGGGCTGTGATTGATGGAATTATATCCACCTTTATATGAATTCCAATGTTCAACTAGGTGTAAAACCACAGTTTGAGTGCCAAACCAGGCTATGTGGATGATTCTCCAGGAAGACCAGTGACAAAGGCAGCTCCAGAGGCTATCAACACAGCCAAACCTCATGCTCATCAGCTAAGAAAATCAGTGAGGCCTGGGGAAGAGGGAGGCTGCAGGACAAGTTCTAATAAGTCTTAATAATAAAAACCCAGAATCAGATATCGGGGTAAATGCTGAAAGATCAGAGAAGTAAAGAAGCCAGCCATAAGAGGGATAATTCTATTACAAGTTGACTACAAGTTTAACATCTGAGTCACAAAAGGTGAATGCATGCTTGAATCTCCTTAAATATAACATTTCCGTAGGATTCTAGTGAGGGCTTAAACATCCTTGGGGGTACCTGTCATTTGGCAGTTCCTGTAAAACAGGATATATTAAGGTTAGTTTTTTGAAAAACTTAGGCGGTTCCTCTCTAACCTTATAATGGAATGCTAACTAAAATTGGTTCTCCATTAAATTCCTCTGTCTGAGTCTGAATATCTATGTGATATGTTTTATTAAGTTTTTAAAAACTTGTATCTTAGCACTCATATTAACCAACTTTTTAGTGATAAAACAAAAATGATTTAAGTGATAATGTTTATAATTGACATTACATAAATCCTATCTATACTATCTATATTAGTATCCTCTCATTTAATTGTTACATTTCCAAACTGTCTAGCACATTATCATAGAGAGAAACATAACTCCCTCCACTGTAATAGTGTTTCCCATCTTTTAATGTGGGGAAAACTCTCTCTCTCTCTCTCTCTCTCTCTCTCTCTCTCTCTCTCTCTCTCTCTCATGCCCCCTTTAAGAATTCTCAATTGTCTCGCAAAATCTGTTAGATGAAGATGGTGGAGCTTCAGGCTGTGTAGTACATCTGATTGGAGAACACAGATGGTGAACAGCCTGGCTGAGGACAGCTGTAGCTGCTAGTGTGTAGCCATGAGCTGGGAGTGGCAGCCCAAGGCAAGGGAGTCTAGGGTAAGCCCATAACCCATGGGCAAGAGGGAGATGGCTGTCTTAAAAATGGACATGAGATTGTGCAGGAGAAACATATGTGGCGGGAGCTGCCTGAAGGCAGAACCAGACATTCTAAGGCAGGTAAATCCTGTAGTATTTGTAGCCCAGGTGCCTCTGGAGTTTAGGACCTGTGGAGTTTGTTGCAGAGAGGCTGCAACCAAAAAAAAAAAAAGTGAGAAGAACCTAACCTGCTGGGCAGTGACTTCAGCTCCAGCCTGTGTCAGTGACTGCAAAGACACAGGCAAATGGCTTTTTCATGAATTCATGCCTTAAAGTTAGGTGCCAAATCAAATGCAGCACAAGTTCCAATAGGTCTTAATAATAACAACCTGGAGTCAGATATCAGGGTAAATGCTGAAAGATCAGGGGAGTAAAGGAGCCAGCCACAAGAGGGGCTATCCTGTCCTTAGGAATCCTCAGACTGAATCCATGAACTCCTTTCTCCTCCCACTTTATATTCAGTTTTCTGCCCAGCCATATCACTCCTGTGTCTATCTTCCTAGTGCTGGGATTAAAGGCATGATTCCTAAATACTGGGATTAAAGGGGTGAGCCACCATCACCTGGCTCTACTTCTCTTTTAGACTGGAACAATCTCGTGAATCCCAGGGTGGCCTTGAATTCATAGATATCTGCCTGCCTCTGCCTCCCCATTGCTGGGATTAAAGGTGTGTGTCACCACTGCCTGGCCTCTATGGCTAACTAGTGTGGCTAGTTAGCTAGCTCCATACTGTGGTCTTAAGTAAACTTTATTTATTATATCATAAACAAAATATCAACCCAGGAGGCTATTCATTTTGCTTGACTACCAAGGGCAGAAAGTGGCTCAAAGGTAAAGAGCAGGAACTCCAATGTAATTTTTCCTAGAATAATAATACCACCCCCCCCCCCCCGCCGGTATATCCAAGATTAAAATGGGTTTCATTTCTACGGCAGTGTCTAAGGAGGTTTGGGCAACCATTAGCCTGAATTATTAATGGGGTCCCTTCCAACTTGCATGCCCAGTTGTTTTGTAAGACTTGATTGACATTTTCAAGAGGATTTTATAATTAGTATCCAACTAAATATTAACATTCCATAAGAAAATTGTCCTCCTAACTACTTGATGGATTCTGCTGTTAGGATATTCTTCAAAATCCCTTTCTCATAGAGATTGTGACATAAACCTGATTCCAGTAAATGTTAAATTGAATGGAGCCTGGAGTAGCTAAGATTCAATGAATTTGCATTTAAAATGAGAAAGTGGGTGGTGAAGATGACAACTGACACCACTTTGAACACTTGTTGAAGATATTAGCTTTGGAAGGAAATAAGTATCTGATGGGAATGCCTTCTGTGTATATGTTACTCTTATTGGTTGATGAATAAAACACTGTGACCAATGGGGCAGGAAGTATAGGCAGGGCTAGGAGACAAGGAGAATTCTGGGAAGTGTAGGCACACAGAGTCACCATATAGACTATAAAGGAGTAAGAAGTCCGGACCCTTCTCTGGTAAGACAAGACCACATGGAAATACTTAGATTAACAGAAATCGGTTAATAATTAAGACAGAGCTAACCAATAAGAGGCCAAAGCCACCAGCCAACAGTTTCATAACTAACATAGTGTCCATGTGCTTATTGGGGTGAAACAAGCACCTGCAGAAGGGATCCAGAACTGTCCAAGCTGAGTTTGTCCTGCAACCATTCCATGCTATAGGACAGTGCTTCTTCACTAGATTTCTTTTTCCAATATACTCCTGATAAGAGGCAACTCTAAGACCTAGAACACAATTGAAACCTCCACATTGCAAGGTAAGAAGTTACTCTGTGATTGTTAAGTGGTAACACAAATAAAATGGTACCACAGGTACCCTAATAGGTTCTTCACAGACAACAACAAAGGTACAGTGAGAAAGTCCTGAGTGACAACCTGGAAAGGGAGACTCAATTTTTATCCAGGCCAATAGCTGTGATAGACTCTTTGCACAGTGATCCACAGTAGCATGCTCTCAAGTGTTTGCCTCCTTGGAAGAGATTAAACCTGAGGGCTAATATCAGAGGGTAATTTAATCCTGCCTCAGAGAAGGTCTGGCAAAAGAGGTCCAGGAAGCATGGAAAAATGACATCAATTTGGAAAAGAAAATTCAGGGTGATATGTCATTGCATCTTACTAGTCTCCACTGAGCTTTTACTTAGCAAATCCCCTTTTGTCAGTTGCTGTCTGTCTTTTCAGCCTCCATGTTAGCTTATCTATGTTTTTCTTGCATCAAGCAGAGCTCTTAGGGTATAACCCTTTTCCCTAGTTCCTTAAGAAAGAGAATAAGAAAATGGTGGTGCTTGACAGTCAGCTTCAGTCACTTTTATCACAGTCATCTCAGAATCAGCTTGGCCATTGACTCATTTCTTCATTCTCTGGGGGCCAGGATGATTAAGTTTTGCTCATCTCAGCCTTGGGTCTCCTACAGATGGGGATGATATGTTGGAGGGGAATTGTATTGACTCTTTAGTGCTGTCAGTCACTTTTGTTCCTGAGCAGAACCGGAAGATGCCTTGCTTACTTAGGGAGCATGAATGGTGATCAAGTTTGAAAGCAAATGAAGAGCCAGAGGAAGTGTCAAGCTGAAGTGAAATTGTGAAAGTGAATTTCCCACTTAGCATTTCCCACCCCGTTTTCTCCTTTCCAGCAACATTGTCTTTCAGCTGGCTGTTCTATACCCTGCCTTTATTTTCTTCTCCGTCAACCTTGACTTGCTGATACAGGAACAAGTCTTATTGGTAAGAAAAGGCCTTCCACTGTGACCACATCAGGGTCTCTACATTCCCTCCCATTTCTTTTACTGTCATCAATCTGTGCTTTGTTCATCACCTCAGAGCCTGCTGGGAGATGACAAATGGCTTCCTGGATACCATTGGGACATGGGCTATCCTATTCCATACAAATGGAGTGAGTTGTATATTAGTTTCCTCTTGCTTCTGTACCAAGTTGTCGCACATTTTGTGGTTAAAAACAACATGGGTTTAATATAGATTTAACTTAGATATTTGAAGATCACAAGTACAAAATCAAGGTGATATGTTCTTTCTGGAGACTTTGAGGGAGAATTTTAAATCCTTATAAAGGTGTTCTACATTCTTTGCCTGTCACTGATTTTTCATATTATTCCACTTAATTGTCTCTGACACCACAGTTGTCCCCTACAGCTCTCATTTTCTGCCTGTGCTCAAGAGGCCCCCAATGATGTTAGGTAGGTCTACGTGGATAGTCCAGAATAATGTCCTTAACTTGCTGTAAAAGCAAATATATTCATGGGTTCTGAGAATTATGATATGGATATATTTTGTGTGTGTGTGTATGAGAGAGAGAGAAGCAGAGATAGAGAGATGGCACAGAGAGAGAGAGAGAGAGAGAGAGAGAGAGAGAGAGAGAGAGATACACAGAGAGAGAGATACACACAGAGAGAGAGAAAGCACAGAGTACATTGTCTTAGCCTAGTCAACAAGTACTTTTCTGGGTAGGTAATTCTTTATTTAGTGCCTCAAACCCAAATAGTATGCAAATCACCCTTTCAATGAGTGAAACTTCATCCAATCCACATCTTATGTATCTTAAGTAGTTGCATAACTACATATGAAGTGCTTGTTCAGGCCTTTAGTTTACATCTCCACACTGCATGGCAACAACACTAATACATACTTAAAATTAAATACAAGCAAGTCATTAAAGTGAAGCCCTTTAATATGAGAGATAACATAGTTTGTAGAGAAATGACAGGTGTGGTCCTGACCACTGAGGTATTGGTATTTTCTGAGACCAGCACACCTGTGCTTGTTATGTGACACTTGCTGGGGAAATGTAAGCAAACTTATCCAAGACAAAGAACTGATGACAGACCAAAGTAAAAATACCACAAAGTCCAACATGATGAACTATTGATTGACTTTTACTGGAGTTAATTACAGGAATGTGGGTGAGAGGTTACTAACAGGAGCAGAAATGACTCAAAGACAGCTACAAAGCTTACCCCATGGCTCATGAAACCCAGAGCCTGATGCACAACCGGAAAGGCTCTCAACAAATTGGAGAGTGTCTCTTCCAGCTCAGTTGTACCTCTTCTGCAGCTTAACTGATGTCTGTCTGATCCTTCCACAAATCTTGGATTTTTGCTGAGTCTTCTAGACATCTTGGCTTGTCTAACAGCATCTCTCAGCAGTTCTTACTTCATATTTTTGCTTAAAGAGGAAGGCCTAGTTTATATGTAAATTTCTGGGACTTCCCGAATCCTTTAATTTCCTTTCTTCCTGAGTTTAACAATCTCTCCTACAAGATGAAATCTTTCACCTATCATTTGGAAATCCAGTGTCTGTTTTATGGAGCTTTCCTGAAGGGTGGAAAAATTCACTACTCTATAGAAGACTCTGGTATTAATTTAATGAAAATATTAGGATTTCATATATGACTATTGTATTTACATCATTTCCAACCTTCCTTCTCCCCCTTCAACTCCTCCTCTGTCCTCCCTCTCCAGTTCATAACCTCTTTTATAATAATAACTATTGTCTCATATACATACACACACACTTATTTTCTAACTTGCTCAAGATAGTAAATCTATGTACCCACTCCTAATACATATCTAAATTTATATGACAGCACTTTATTGGGAAATGATCAATAAGGTGATCAAGGATCTAGGTGTGTGTGTATGTGTTTAGTCTTGCAAATTATAATTTCTTAGCAAATTGATTTGAGAAGTGCTGCTTTAGCCCCGACTTTAAGGTAAAATTCAATTCAGAAAGTCCTTTTCTATACCTATGTATTGTATATTACTACTTATGTTTTCTTTTAGAATATTCAGCATTTCAAGTTTCACATTGAGGTCTTCAATCCAACCAGAGTTAATTTTTGTGAAGAGTAATAGATATGGGTCTAATTTTCATTCTTATATATCTGGACATCCAGATTTTCCAGCATCATTTGTTGAAGGTGCTGCCTTTCTCCTAATATGTGTTTTTAGCATCCTTGTCAAATATCAAGTGGTTGTAGTTATGTTCACTCACATTTGGGTCTTCTGTTTGTTCCACTGGTCTACTCTTGAGGGTTACCAAGAACTTAGTAGAAGTTGTTCATCCTGTAAGACCTTGTTTATACATAATTGATATTTGGAGAATGAATAGTTGATCAAATAAAATATGTCATAAATTTGATTTGAACTTCAGTTTAGTGGACTATTTAGGTGGCAGCAAAGCAAGAGAGTCTAGGAGAATTAAGAAAACACAGGAAGCATTTGGAATCTGGTTTGTTTCTCACTGTCTGAAAGCCAAACATTTGATTAAAAAATAAACTTCTGTGAGAACTGTCTGCATGGAGATAATGCTTCCTTTTCTAAAATATCTCAAACAAGAGTATTAAAACAGCTAATGAACCATGCCAAAGGACAGAAAGTCTGTCTTACACCCTGTGATCTTTAAATTGAACCTTGAAGGCATCCTCTCTGGGCCTTCTACCTGAACAATGAACCTCATTAACCACCTTATAAGTTCACTTCTGAAAGGAAGTTCTTAAAATAATAAAAATAAACTGAAGCTAAAACTTTATGTAGTTTTTAAACTTTGCTTATCTCTGACTCTGGTAGTAAATTATATACATGGAACCTTATTACTTCAAAAGCTGAAAAAAAATTATACACCTTTTTAAAAATGGCTGGTCATGGAACACTTTTCTGAGTCTTTTAAAATCAGATTTACTTTTAGCTTCTCTCTCTCTCTCTCTCTCTCTCTCTCTCTCTCTCTCTCTCTCTCTCTCTCCCTGTGTGTGTGTGTGAGAGAGAGAGAGAGAGAATTTAAAGAGACCCTCTATGTTTAAGCTTTCTCTTACCTTTGCTGTAAGTTTTCTTTCTCTATGTGACTCCTGTTCCCCCACCCAGCTCCTGCTAGCTATAAAGTCAGAACAGGTCACTTATACATGGTTCACAGATGGCAGCTATGCTATTGTTTCAGACACCATAGTGGTTGAATCATGGACCCTTCTAGCCCACACCACAAATCAGCATGCTGAATTAATAGCTCTTAGTCATGCCTGTCAATTAACAAAGGTATAATCCCTAAAGCTATATACAGACTACCAGTCTGCCTCCGGTCTCAGAACAATGTGGTACTCAGATTTATCACTGCTTACATGCTAGGTGGTCTGGACTTGTGACCTGGTGTTTCTCTTTCCTAAATTAGGGGTGGTACTTGTGAAAAACCCTTGCCAATTCCCATCACCAAGTTCATAGCAGCATGACATGATAAAGGAGCAATCCAAGTAATACCCTTTCTAGCTGCTCTGGGCATAACTGCAGGTATGGCCACTGCAACGGTGGGACTGACTACTTCCGTAGGTATTTAACATCAGCTTTCCTCACAATTCATTCCAGATTTCCAATGGGCAGCTCAGACTATCCTTATCCTTCAGGGACAAATACACTCATTGGCCAACACAGTACCACAAAATTGGAGGGGATTAGATTTACTAACAGTAGAGAGATGTGGCCTTTGTCTCTATGTCAACCAATCATGTGTAGTGAAAGGTAAGATCCAACAAATCCAAATGGATCTTCAAGAACAGAAACAGCTTTATACCTCTAGCCTAATAATCACTGATAGTCAGACATGGAACAGGATGCTACCCTTCTTAACTCCTCTTATTTTTATTAGTCTTATTAATTGTGCCCTGTCTCATAAACCTCTTGTCCAGATTTCTTAAACAACAGATCCAAAAGATTTCTAACCAGACTTTTAACCAGTTACTATTAAAGGATTACCAGCCCCTAGCTACAAGGCCAGAGACCTGCGGCACATGGTTATATCCTGAGGATGAAGACCAAGATTGTCCCAAGAACCTCAACATCCTGATTCAACAGGAAGTAGTCTAAAGATAATGTTGGCCTCTTTCCAACTCCCCAATTGCTTATTAACAAACAAAAAAGGAGGAATGTAGGGTAAAAGGACCAGCTGTTATAATCCCAGCAAATCTCTGAAATCCCACACCTTGAGAACCTGGCACAGTGTATCACCCCTCTGCACATGGCAAGCAGTACCCTGGTTCTGTAACCCCCTGTGAGGTCACTTTAAGAGACAAACTCTGACCACTTCTGCTCTCTCTTTCTGCCATTTCTCTTTCTGTCACTCTCTGTCTTTCTCTCTCCCCACTCTCTCTTCCCTTCCCTTACTATATTCCCTTCTCCCAGTAAACTCTCCATGCAAGTTATGTCTACAGGTCTCTGTCTCTGACCCACCATTTTTCCCTTACCCATCACGGGATCCACCAAAGGTCCCACCTTGTGCCATATTCTTAGCACCAGCCAAAGAATCCCACCCTGGCCCTAAAAACAGAGTTAGTAAAAGAAGCCCACCCTGGCCCTGAAACCTGAAATCAAACCTAGTGAAAGAAACCCACCCTGGCCCTGAAACCTGAAATCAAAGGTAGTGAAAGAAACCCACCCTGGCCCTGAAACCTGAAATCAAAGGGAGTGAAAGAAAACTACCCTGGCCCTGAAACCAGAGCAAGTGAAAGAAACACATGCTGGATCTGAAACCTGAGCCAGTCAAAGAGACGCTTTAGCCCTGAACCCAGAACCAAAGAAACATAACTTTTTGTCCTGGAACCAGAGCCAGTGTAAAAAATGCACCCTGGCCCTGAAAACAGAGCAAGGGCCTAAAAGGGTGCAGTAAAAGAAACACAGTTTGGCTAACTCTGCCTCTGACCAACTGAACATGAAACCAGCCAATCCCTGGGCAGGAATACCAACCAATCTCCGGGCACAAAATCTAGCGTCCTGACCCTGAACCTAGAGCCGGTGAAAGAAGCACACTCTGGATCTGAAACCCAAACCAGTGAAAGAAACACTAGCTCTGAACCTAGTACCTAAGAAACACACCCTTGACTCTGAAACTAGAGCCAAAGAAACACATGTTGGCCCTGGAACCAGAGCCAGTGAAAGAAATTTGCTCTGGCCCCCAAACTAGAGCCAAAAATCTAAAAGGGGTCAGGGAATGAAATACAGTTTGGCCCTGAAATCAGAGCCAACTCTGCCCCAACCAACTGAACCAACCAATCAGAGCAGGAAAACTAACCAATCTCTGAATAGACAATCTTCTCCCTGGGAAACCTCTGCCCCTAAGAAGGCCTATATAAGCCTCTCTGCCTGTTCAATTATGGGCTTGTCCTTTCAGATCCTGGCAGAGGCAGCCACTGTCCTGGACCCCTTCCTTCCCAAATAAACCTCTTTCTTAAAAGTTCTGGGTGAAGATCTTCATTGGCCGGTGCAGAGCAGAACCTTTGCTGAGACAGTCCCTTATCTGGGAAACTCCCCTGGGAGCAGAGCAGAAAAAGCAACTTTTCTCCAGAGTTGGAGATTGCTACATTTCTGCTGGGGTTTCGCCTTTAGCAGAGTGAAGCTGAAGTAACATCTTGGGCAGGATCTGAGCAGAGCGGAGGAAAAAGATTGCTCTGCTATGAGGTACCCTTAGGGGAACAGAGCAGAGCTCAGCAGTGATGGGTCTCTCAGAGAGGAGCATGATTGCTACCTCCGACCAGGAGACCATCCTCACCGCATCCCAGCTTCACGTATCGCCTGCCTTCTGGACCAGACAGGATATCTTTCCCTTCAGGTTTCCCAAAACTGGCACTCTGAGTTTTGAGGGTATACTTTCCTTTTAATAGATCCCAACTTAGCTTCAACTTGACTTCTGAGATTCTCTATTGTTTTCTTCTGAAATTCTTTGCCATAAGTCAAGATTTTGGTCAGTCAGAACGGGACTCATAACTGGAATTAGATGAGGTATCCTTGGGAAACAGTGGATACAGTTCTTTAGAGTATGGTCAATACAGTTTAGAAATATGGTAACTGATGCTGAAAAGACAGTGTTCTGGTCACTGGATATGACTATTAAAATATGTCTTCACAGTGGCTTCTTTGATTTTTGAATAAATATGTAAATATGTTTGAAATTCTTTTTTTCTATGCATAGATCCATCACTTCTTTCTCCTAACTCAAAGGATCTGATCTGAGTGTTACTAATTGATTCTTTTATTTTTTAATACATTATTTACCATTTGTCCCTCTTTCTCAAGAAATGTGTGCATTTCTTGGGTATATTCATAAAACAATCTCCTTTAAGTCAAGAAATCATAATTTTAAAGATTTAGTATTTTCTCCAGCATGGGATTGAGAGGGACATATATTAGTTCCATTTATGTTGCTGTGATAAGACATCATTGCCAAAAGCAACTTAGAGAAAGAAGAGCTTATTTGGGCTTATAGTTCAGAGTTATTAAGGTTCATCAGGTTGGGGAGGCATGGCCGCAGGAGCAAGAAGCTGAAAGCTCACATCTTGACTATGAGCATGAATCAGAGAGTGAAATCAAAGTGGCATGACGCTTCTAAACCCAAAGTTTTCTCCTGAATTCTTCCAGCAAAGCTGCACCACCGAACCTTCCCCAAAGAGCAGCACCACCTGGGAAGAAGTGTTCAAATGCCTGAGACAATGGGGGTCCTTTCTTATCTAAACTATCATAGGAGGATAAGTTAATAAACTGCCAACTTCAGCCAACTCTGGCTGACATTTGAAGTTACATCTACTACATCACCCTACTTCTTGCCTTTTTTTCTAATGAAACTACTCAGAAGTATTGCCAGCCCTGAGGAAGTTGCACAGGTCCTCAGCTTTCATCCTGTCTTCAGACCTGTCTCATTGGGACTTTTTCAATGATTAAATCCTGATTCCCATATCCTCTGGTCAGTTATGAGTCCTACTCAGCCTCATCATCTTAGGGCACATTATAACTTCTCTGTACACCCTGCATCCTAGCAAACCACAGCATCTCCACCTTCATAAAATGCCTGGAATCTGACCTTCTTTGGCCCATGGAAAGCTACTGAACTGGTCCAGGGAGTTATTGCTATTTGGGGGTGACTGTGTCAATCCCTGGTTGTTCTGTTTTTCTGTCTGCTTAACCAGAATATTTGCATGTCTCTGAAATACACAGGTAGAATCCTAATCTCCAAGGTGACTTGATTAGGACATATTAGGGAGGTAATTATGTCATGAAAGCAGAGCCTTATGAATAGGATAGAACCTTTATGAAAGAGATCCAAGAGTCATGCATGATAGTACATGTACATAATCCCAGTATTTGGGAGGTAGAGGCAGGAGGCTCTGGAGTTTAAAGTCATCCTTTGTTGCAAAAGAATTTAGGACAGCCTGGACAATAGGATGATATACATGAGACCTTGTTTAAAAAAATATTCAAGTGCTCTGGTCTCTTCTAGCCCTCTGCCCTTTAGGTCAGAATGAGAAGCATGTACCCATGAGGAAGCAAGCCTTTCAGATACTAAATCTCCAAACACCTTGACCTTAGACTCTCAGCCTCCCGACTGAGAAATGAATTTATATTATTTACAGGCCACCAGACTTTGGCATTTTGTCACAGTCACCAGCACATCCTCCACACAGGAGATAACCTGACTCTGAATATAAGCATTATCATGTCGTATCTTTCCAGTGGCTGCCAACCTCACTCTTGCAAAACCCCCTGAGATTATATAATGGTATATATGACTTGGGATGATCATGCCAATGGTAGTGTCTACCCATCACCTCATTTTGACCTCGTCTTCTCTGTCAATTCCTCTTCCCCTCTGTTCTGGTCAGTCTGGCTTCTTTGCTGCCTGTTGAATACACTGGCTAGTCTCCCGTTTATCAAAACCTTTGGCAATTGCTGTTCCTGCCCTGCCCTCAGGTCTGTTGTAAGAGCAGGCTTCTTTCTAATCATGGGGTTGCCCCCTGCCAGAAGCTCCTGTCTTCCTACCTTGCTCTGTTTCCCCCCATTGCATACATCACCTCACATCAGACTTCATATATACTTGCATCTGTTTGTTTTCTACATCTTGTCCCTAGAATCTAAGTACCATGAGACTGGAAACTATTATTTACTGTTATTTCCCCAGTGTCTAGCATTATGGGGTGCACCCAAGAAATACTGTGGTTATAAATAAACTACTTCAGTATTCTTCATATTGTATAACTAAGTCACTTTTTATGAAATGCATCATAGAAAGCACAGCCCACTATAAAAACCTAATAAATTTTTGGCGCTTCTCCATATCAAAACTGTTCCTCTGCACCATTACTCACAACAGCTCCTTGGTATTCAGTCTTAGAGATGTGTGTGTGTGTGTGTGTGTGTGTGTGTGTGTGTGTGTGTGTGTGTAGGAGAAATTGTATTGTAAATATGTGAGAGAACATAGCCTGAGGCATGGGCATCTGAGAGAGTCCAGAGCGAACATGACCAGACTGAGCTGGGCCATGTAGGAGACGAAGAGGGAGAGGGGAGAGAGGAGAACCAGATGCAGCAACCAGGAGCCCAAAGCTACAAAAGGGGCAGGTAACAAAAATATCTGGATATATAAGGAAGAGCCTCTGGGGGAAGGGCAACCCACTCTCTGGGCTGGGGAGTTCAGGACAGAGGGTGGAGTATGCAAGCCATACCCTATAACAGGTAGGGTAGGGACTGGGGGATGCTGGGAGAACCTGGTGGCTATTTGCCTCAGGTTTGAAACTTAGCATCCCAGCCTTTTTTTGATAATAAATATACGATAAGGGGTAACATAATTGTTTATAGCTATTGACACTGGGGCATTGTTGTTGAGGACCCAAAAAGCATGAATGTTTGTTGGCCAAGACTGGGAAACGCAGTATGTGGGCTAGGAAAGTGCAAGTAGCAGTTGGAGCAATTTACAGTCTTTAATCGATTGGAAATATGCTGGAACACACACACACACACACACACACACACACACACACACACACACACACACACACACATATATATATATATATATATATATATATATAAATGTTAAGGAGTTTAGGAAGAAATGTTTTTATTAGATGTACATTTGAAACTTTTAAGTCCATGATCCTGGTAGTTGTGGGAGTGGAGTCCCAAGACCAGGGAAAGAAAGAGAAATTCTACTCTCAATAGGCAGGTGAGGAAATAGACTGTTATTTTTCAATACTTATCTAGAGTCCATTTGACCTGTGAGGAGTGGATCCTAGTCAATTCCCTGAAGCTTACAAGACTCTTTTTTTTTTTTTTTGAAGTTTACAAGAAAAAAAAAGAGGTAAGTTTTAGATATGTTAGCATTACAGATATTTGTAATCTGTACTCAAATCCACATTGTAGAAAAGGCAGTAGAGCCATGCCTTTGAGTCAAAGTAGAAGCTCAGGGACCCAAAATGATTGTGGGTTAAAAGCATGGACATTCTTTCCTCTGTCTAGAAGATGGGGTGTATGCAGATAGGACAGATGTTTTTAGCATAACGAGAAGCACTTTTATGTCTATGATTAAATGACAACTAAAGGAAATCTAAAGTCTTAATTCTCTGACTATGATAAAAATAGTCAGTGCTTACCAGAGCTAGATTAATAGCTTACCGGAACTCCATTTATTAGTGTTAAAACTCTGAACTTTTGAAATCTTAGTATAATAATAGCATAGTGAGGGAAAGAAATCTGAAGTATATTTTAATTTTTGTATACGCTAAATCACTTTTTTCCCCAATTATTTACCAGGAGACACAGGTCAGGGGGTTGAATACTGACAGCAGTCATTGTGAAGCAAGTTACTTTAAAGAAATAGTAAAACGTTACATTGAAACTTGTTTTGTGAATTTATCTCTTTTTTGTGGAATCTGGTAGCAAGATAAGCTGAGTCTAGACTTGTGCTGTTTTAGGAAAGTAAGGCCCAAGGCCCAATTTTTAGATATGAAGAGAACTGTGAAGGCAGCTGAAGCAGACAAAGCTATCACTAGCCTAGTCATCAATACCAACAGATACCTGAGAAGGATGAATTTCACCTGAGTTAGACCAAGCAGCTACCAAATCTATTAAAATGACAGAGACTTATCAGCTACCTGGACAATCACCTCAGGTTCATCTTGGTTGTAGAGGGCAGAGGTCCCAAAGCAGCATCAGTTTTGTCTGCAAGGCCCAGAATAACCAACAGACTTTTCTGTGGAGTAGGAACCTGAGGAGTGGGGACTGGCCTATCTTGTCTAGATAAGTGGGGAAATCAACTCCCTAGTGTCTTTCTTGTCAACAGTCTGGACAGGGTCCTGGCAGCAAATGAGGTAAAGGCTAGATATATTCATCCAGTGGCCAACTTTGTCACAGAACAAGGTAGAGTTCTTCTGTTCCCTATTATCTTCTTGGGAGGAGATCCTAGGGGTGCTACCAGGAGCTAGCATTTCTCTCTACCACAAAGAGCTTTTTTGTTAAGCATTTTAAATGTCATATTCAGCAGATCTCTGAAGAGTCTGAGGACCTTTTATCTATTAAGTATAATTAATTTAGTTGCTTGCTTGAGGTTTGACTTTGAAATATACAGGAAGGTAAATAAAGCTTGTTCCTGTAATTAATCACATTAGTACTTAGAGAATAAAAATGTGCTTAGTACACATGGACCCCAGACTGCTGTCTGGGATCCCATCATGGGACTGATCCAGACCCCTGAAAGTGGATGTAAACGAGGGGGCCTCAGCATGCTATGGGGCCTCTGGTAGTGGATCAGTATTTTTCCCTGGTATAAGAAGGGGCTTTGAGAGCCCATCCCACATGAAGGGATGCTCTCCCAGCCTGGACACATGGGGAAGGGCTTAGGCTCTGCCCAGGATGATATGACAGACTTTGGGGAACCCCCATGGAGGGCCTTACCCTCCCTGGGGAGCAGAGAGGGGATGAGGTGGGGTGCTGGTGGGGGGTTGAGGAGAGTGGAGGGAGAAGAGATTGACATGTGAATTATAATTTTGTAAAAATTAAATAAAATTTTTAAAAAAGGAAAAAAATGGGCTCAGTAAAGAAGACAAAACAGCCACTCTGGTTAAAAAGGGTAAAAAGGTTGATTTCAAACTTCTAAGGCTGTCTCCCTCTGGGAAAGCAGGAGTGGCTATCACTGAACTTGACAAGTTAACAGGAGCCACAAGTTCCTCTTTTGGGAGATAAAGAGAATGACTTCCTTTTTAGCTAGCAGGAACTTTTCTTCAGGGAATGCCGGCTTTTGCTAAAAAGCCTGACATTGGGAAAAGGACTTTCTTGGGGGACCAGACATATTATCACAGTATATTGCAGTTTTTTGTATGACTTAGTTTATCTAAATAGCTAAATCTTAAAGTGAGCAATATTACGGTGAAACTGAGCAGACCTTAGGAATTTATAAACCTTGGTTATCAAATATACCTTTTTTATCAAATATACCTTCTTTATCAAACATGGTACTTATCTAAAATTTTTAGTAGCTTGGTGTTAAAAAGTTGGTGGTGACACATGCCTTTAATGTGGGAGAGCATAGGCAGAGGCAGGGACTTGCGGGTGAGTACAAGGTAGACATGACCAGACTGAGCCGGGCCATGCAGGAGGAGGTGAGGGGAAGGGAGACAGGAGAGAGTGCAGTATCCAGGAGGCCAAAGGTACAAAACGGAGAGATGTGTGGGCATTTTATCTAATGGTCTATTAATGGAGGTTTTGATGGTATGATTTTTCTGATGAAGTAAGATGAACTTAAGAAATGCATATCCCTCTTTTGCTCTGTTTCTTTGATTCTGTAGGAAACACTTGCAGGCACCAGGTTGCTGGCAGGCCTGGGGTTGTGCAGCCCGCCCTGTGACTTTATGGCATCCTCTGTGGGCTTCTGCTTTCCTCACATTATAAATTTCACATAGTCAGCCAAATGGTGGTTGTTACTATCCATATGCTGCATGGTACATTTGACTCAGTAATGGGATGAGCCTATGATTTCCATTCTTTTTCCAAATGAGCATCCTGTGTCTTCATGACTACATTTCTACCATTTCCCTAGTAGCCATGTTTTTACTGCCTGAGCCTCTCTGTGATAGTTTTTCTTTTTAGAAGATTTTGGTAGATCACACAGGAAGATAGTTTATTTTACTTTAAAAATTTCATTCATAATTTTATGACATCAGTTTCAGCACTTCAAAAACCAGAGGTGATCTCAATCCTGCTTTCCCTTCCTACTTAGTGGTGAATAAACACTGTTAGGAAATAACCTTGTGTCTATACTCCTTGGGATGTGGCAAGCATTAGTCTCCCCTCAGCTCCATGTGTGCAGGAGTGCATCTGTGCTCCTGGTCACTCCTCAGCTACAGGTGTTCAGGAGTGCACCTGTGCTCCTGGTCACTCCTCAGCTACAGGTGTTCAGGAGTGCACCTGTGCTCCTGGTCACTCCTCAGCTACAGGTGTGCAGGGGTGCACCTGTGCTCCTGGTCTCCCCCTCAGCTACAGGTGTTCAGGAGTGCACCTGTGCTCCTGGTCACTCCTCAGCTACAGGTGTGCAGGGGTGCACCTGTGCTCCCAGTTTTCCCTCAGCTCCATGTGTGCAGGAGTGTACCTATGTTTTTGGGTTTCTCTCAGTTCTATGTGTGCAGGAATGCACCTGTGTTCCTGGGTGATCTTCCTCTGCAGGAGGATAAGCTCCCTAACACCATGAACCTGAGTATTCCCATCAGCTCAGAGACTATCCTTTCACCTACCCAGAGGGCTGACCATGTTATTTTTTCCTGCAACTAACATTTAAACAGATACTAAGTACTCTCTCTCTCTTTCTCTCTTTCTCTCTCTCTCTCTCTCTCTCTCTCTCTCTCTCTCTCTCTCTCTCTGTGGTGTGTGTGTGTGTGTGTGTGTGTGTGTGTGTGTGTGTGTGTGTGTTGAACTTGCTATTTCACGTAGGTAGTCAGGCCAGCTAGCCTTTGATGTCTGAGTGTCTCTGCTTTCCTCTCAGTGCTGGATTACAGATGTGAGCCACCATAACTGGCTTTCGTGTGGTACTGGGATCTGAGCTCAGGTTTTGCCCAAGCACTTTATCCACTCAGCCATTTTTCCAACCTCAACAGAGACATCACACATCCTTTATAATTCATTCATAACAACTGACTTGAGCTGTCCTTTATCAAAGAGTAAGAAGTAAAAAGAAAATTTGTGTTTATAAAACAATAATACAGACTATCAGGGGTGATAATTTATATTTGTCTAGAAAAAATACTGTACCTAAAATGGCCCATGATAGATGCAAGGGTCATGATTTGTCGTTGTTGTTGCTATTCTTTGTTTTTGAGCTAGGATCTTACATGTAGCCCAGCATGGCCTTGAGCTCCTGGGCTCTATGATCCTCCTGCTTCAGCTTTCCCAATAGCCAAGACCATGCCTGAGCACCACAGCTCCCAGCTCACTACTCCCTGATTTTAATGCTCCATAACTTACACACAGCTTCTGCCTTCTCTGACATTTGGTACTTGCAACCAGCAGATTTTTGTGCAAT
This sequence comes from Cricetulus griseus, assembly GCF_003668045.3. NCBI lineage: Eukaryota > Metazoa > Chordata > Mammalia > Rodentia > Cricetidae > Cricetulus > Cricetulus griseus. The sequence goes on from NW_023276807.1 coordinate 167,287,954, forward strand.
TGGAGGGAAAGTGGGTTCTTACAAAAGGTTCAGATTCTGCACCAATGTGTGTGATGCAACAATTCAAATCCCAACTACTAATCTCAGTTCTTATGACACAACTTAGGTGTTCTGATCTATCTAGTGTTGGTTACTGTCCTGCAAATTGTTTTCCATTGGTGAGCATTTTCATCAATGCAGATCTCTGGGATAGCCATTCCATGTACACTGGGGGTCTATGAAAGGGTCAGTAATCTTCTTTTAAAGGACTCCTTAGCTAATACTAATACAGAGTCATGGATTGGCCACTGCAGCATCCCTAGGCAGACATGAAACAATATGCAATTAGCCACTCATCAAGATGAGAAACAACTTAGCTCCAGAACTGGAAATAAGCTCCTGGTTTTGCTGTCCTTCAGTGTCATTAGGGAAAAAGTATGGCAGCAAAAACTTACTGTATAAAGATTTAGCTTTCGTTTTTATTAGGAAATATGGAGTTGTGGAGGTTTCTAAGTACTCTATGGACCAGCCCTCACCCCAGTGAGAGCCATTTTTGCCTGATAGAAGGCCTCTTTTAATGCATAATGGTCAACCTATTTCAATCCATCTTTTTTTTTTTTGGATTAAAAAAGTACTAAGCATACTCTTTTAAACCTCACTTTAAAAGCTGACCCCACTCAATGAATCTCCACTCCTTGTTCAAAGTTTTGAAGTGCAAAGACTTACTTTCTGTTCTTTTCTTGTCTGTTTCCTCATGTCTGTTTGAATGGGGTTGGACCATCTCCAGAAGTCTCTGGCTGTGTGCTTTGTACATAACGATACAGAAATGTATTGGCAATCTCTGCTAGATGTATATGAGCACTGTTGTATCAGTCAAGGGCTTCAATGATACTTCTATAGGGAATCTAACTATATGCACATATGCAGAGTGTGTGTGTGTGCGCGCGTGTGTGTGATTCGTGTCTTCTGGCTTGAGTCCTGAGTCCTTTCCTGAGTATTGCTCAGCCATTTCTGCTGATATTACCTTCTTTCCCCCAAGACATGCTTTGGCTATCCTACAGAGCAGTTTGTTTGGCTCTGAACATTTTGTTCAGAAACCATTCAGAATGCAGACTGGGCTTGAAGTTGCCAGTCACATGGGGACTGATGCAACCCACTCCAAAGAAGGAACAAACAGTGGTATGCTAGCTTCTTTGTTTTCAACCCTTTTCCCTTCTCTTTCCCCTTTTCCTTGCTTTCCCCCCTTCCTCCTCCCTTTTTCTCCCCTCCCACCTCCTCCCCCTCCCCCACGCCTGCATGAGCACACACTACCAATGCACTTAGGAAAACATGTTTTATGACAAGCTTCCCTCACAAGAGCATCCTGGGGTTAGCATTTGTGTACTAAGTCTACTGATTTGAATTTGAAAGTCAGAGGATTTAACTTGCCCAGATCTATAGACACAGGTGAAATTCCAACCCTGATCTCCCTGATTCTGAAGACTGTCACTGTGTCTTTGAGCTCTTTTGATAGAGTATCTACTTGAAACAGTAAAAGAGACATCCAACTGTACACTTCAAGCTCTCCTCTACTCTCATAAGCCCTAAACTTTGAATGAACCATTTGATGGGATGAGGACTAGGAATTTTATGGTGCTGATAATTTGAGGTAATGTTTATGTGTTGTATATTTGTATGCTTGCTGTGTCTAAAGAATGACACATGATTATAATTAACCAGTTCAAAAATCTCCTCATGATAAGTGGAAGAACCTGGCATGTTGAAAAGCCCTGGAGAGTCTTTAAATAAGATATTTCTCAGAGGAGTCAAATATCAATAAAACATCTGTGTGGCTAATCAGAAAGGTGCAGGGACAAAGTAAGTCAACAGGAAGATTCCCCACAGAAAGACATTACTCAAAGAACTGCTGTGTGATTTATTTGCTGTAACTCAATTTCCATCTGTTGTGTAAAATGAATTGTGTACACACCGAGTTCCAGGCATCTAGCCAGGGTAAGGGCAGACCATGGGGCTAAGAATCTTTCCCTCCCTTGGGCTGTTGGTGACATGATCTGCTAAGAGCCAGGCATGGCTCAGGGTAGTCTACAGGGGTATGTCTTAGACCAAGTTACTGACATCTCAGGCTGCTGGGATTTGGCTGGATGGTAAGCTTTGAGAAAGCTTTGTGGCAGTAATGGGGGCCAGGTGGGTTTTGAAACATTGTGTTCCTTCCAGATACTCCACTGATTGCTATTCCCAGCCTCCAGATGGTAATTTTGCCAGTTCAAGCAAGATGTTGTTCATAGTTGCTTATATTCCTCATGCAAATGGAACACAGGCCAAGTAAATGATGTTTTACTATAGTGCATGGAAGCAAATAGATGAATCTGATATTCTCCTGTTTGGTAAATCATATACATAACATAGGGACCACTATGGCCAAGTGAACATTTGTGTGCAGCTATGAAAGCAAACAGCTGAATGAGAACAAAACTTTCCTCCAGCCTTCTGAAAAGCAAGGGTAATTTCTGCACTGGAATAAGCTTTTTGTTTATTTCTTCTAGCTAACAGAACCCCATGTCTTTTCTTGTTTCTGAAGCCTCTTCATTCAGGTCACTATAACACCATCAGTATATTTGGAGAGGGAAGAGAGACAGTGGAGAAGAGTTGGAACACGTGCACACTTACTACTGAATTCCACAGTGAGCCTCAAGGAGATCTATTTTCTGCCCTTCATCATGCTGGGTGTTGAGCAGAGATGAATAAAATGGCTCCATTTGAGAGCAAGAGTTTATGTGATTTAAATCAGTATCCAGTACAGATACTATTGCTTAACAATGAAGTTATGCTCTAATAGTCTAGAGATAAGGCTCAATTGATAAGAGTGCTAACTGTGTTTCCTTCACAAGGATGGGGACCTGAGTCCCAATCTCAGACTCCACAGGAAAAGCTGTGTTTGGCTGTGTGTAGACCTGTAACCCAGTCCTGAGTTGGAGGCAGTGGATCGCTGGGGCTTGGCTAGCTACCAGCTTGGCTCCAGGTTCTATTAGTGATTCTTGTGATGGGGCTATATATGTTTCCCTTATTGGTTGATGTTGGCCAGTAGTCAGGCAGTAAGGATAGGCAGGGCTACCAGATGAGGAGAATGCTGGGAAGAGGATGCAGAGAGAGGAGACCAGGAGATGCCATGTAGCAGAGGAAGGAGTAACAGGTCCAGACTCTTCTCAGGCAATGTAAGATCACTTAGATTAATAGAAATAGAAGAGAGCTAGACAATAAGAAGCCTGAGCCATCAGCCAAACAGTTTATAATTAATATGTCTCTGTGTGCTTATTTGAGGTTAATTGGCTGTGGGACCAGGCTGGAAAGAAACTCCAGCTACATTCTTGTATCAAAGGAGTAAGATGAAGAGTAATACAACAAAATACCTAAGCTTCTCCTCAACCTTCCATGTGCATACACAGGTCTTCCCAATGCTTTGTGAGGTGATTTGATGGTTATTCCAACATCACTTACACAGACTAAAATGGCTGTAACATCACCAGGTGATGGGAACTCTTCAGTTCCATTGTGCCACCTGAGACCAATGCTGTGCAGGCAGTCTATCATTGGCTGGATTGGTATGATGTCAAGAGACAGTAGCAACTGGGATGGTAACATAAAGCAGTGGCCCACAGAGTTAGGATGTAGGTAAAGTCCAAGTCTGGCTTTGGTAATCTAGTTTCAATGAAGTCCATTCTGCTCATTTGTTTTCATGTCATCAGTGGTCACTCTTGCCATTGTGTGGACGCAGTTAGTACAGTTGGTGCTGCTTACCTTTGCATTCTTTTTCCAGATTAATTTTAGTGTTTAATTGATATCATTTCTGTAGTTTGAATCTATGCAAATAAAAAATTAGCTTAGAATAAATACAGCACTGCTGTTACCAGCTTCTTAATAAAATAATACATGTTCATTGCATACAAAACCAGAATCTTCCATAAATACGTCCTCTGTGTTGCAATCTGTTTTAGACAGTGTGAGCTATGCCTAAGAAAAGTTTATAAAAGAGGTTCCAAAAAGCATGTGTGTATTAAAAACTCTGAGTTTTTTCTAAGTTAAATCATAGTTTATTACCTTTCCTTTTTGATTTATTATGGTTTCCCTTCCCTCTAATTCTCCCAGTTTCTTCCCACCTTCCCTCCCATTAATACCTTTCTGTCTCTCATTAGAAAACAAAACAGGCTTAAAAGGAATATAATATAATATTTATTATAATATGATATAATGACATATAATAAGATAAAACAAAATGAACACATTAGAATTGAATATAACAAATAGAAGAATAGAGTCCAAAAGAAGGCAGAAGAATCAGTATAAATTAAGTTTATACTCAGGACTCCCTAAAAATACTAAACTGGAAGTCATAGTAATACATAGAGGAACTGAGGCAGATTTGTGCAGGGTCTGTGCATGCTGCTTCAGGCCCTGTGAGTTCATCTGCTCTGATCATGCTGATTTAGAGGGCTTTGTTTTCTTGGTATCCTCCATCCCCTCTGGCTCTTTCACTCTTTCAGACTCCTCTTCTACAGGGTTCCCTGAGCTCTTTAGAGGAGAGACTTGATGGAGACATCTATAGTGGGAAATTACCAATACAGAGTCAGGTAGAAATATAAGGGTATTTAATAGGGAAAAGCCTTACTTACAGAGCGACCTAGCCAGCCGGTGGGTCAGCAGCCTGTACCGCAAGTACCAAAGAGAAACTGAAACCGCAAACGCAGTCACACTATGTCACTCTGACCATGCCCTCACAAGCCTGGTCAGGCACACCTGTAGCCAGCCCCTAAGAAGGCGTGGCTACAGCTTCCCCTACAATTCCCCTTTTAGTCTAAAAGAGGATTAAAACCTAACAGTATAAAGTATCCAAAATTAATAATCATAAAGGTAAAATATAAGAAGATACAACAATCTGCTTATGTCATATCCTAACTATCTATGTTAACTAAACCCTAAAGTCATCTGAGAGAGGTATCCAAGCCTGAACACCTCCTTCCAATCCCAACCATAAACAATAGGAAGCTATCCCTAACTAGTTATATACACTATCCTAAGTGACAACAATGGGGAAAGGGGGCGTAGCATCCTCCAAGTTACTTCCTGTTGAAATGGGACGATGATAGTCATGTGGGATCCTGTAGGAAGAAAATGTTAGTATAGTGAAGTCTTGAATGAATTGTATCCAGTCCATGTTAGATGGGATTCACTTGATTGAAGATCTTGATTGAAATCCTCAACTTGATTGAAGTCAGTACCCGAACCTCTGGCCGGAGTGTCCATTGAAATGGAGCAAGTTGGATCCAGTGCAGTCAAGGAGGTGTGGCCCATTTTCTTTCTAGGGTGTCCAGGGATTGCTGTCAGGCAGGTCTTCATTGGCTGTGTGGGACTCAAACATAAACAGTTAGCAGAGAAATGTTTGCTTGTGTATGTACACATGCTGGGGAATGCAACCATGAGAGCATAACAATTATGAGAGGGTGTACACCTTGAGAGAAAGATCCAAGAAAAGACAAAGACAGTCCCCAAATTCTTCTTTTATTCTGTATTACATCAATTGGCTTCTTGATACAATACAGAAACATTAAAGTTTAGTTAAATAACGTGCTTGGATTTTAGAGGAGGAAAGCCAAATCCATCTCTAAATCCAGCATTGGTTTAATTGAATAGGGACTAGGAAATGAAGAAAGATAGAGTTCTCTGAGAGACAGCTGTAAAGTTTACCGTATGGCACGTTCCTTTTGTTTGATGGTTATAGCTACCTTTTCTTCTTAAGCATCTACCCATGTAGTGTCCTTTGCCTTCTGAAGATGAGTTTTCCTGTGAAGATAAAAGCAAAACATTTCCCTTTCCTTTGGGAGGTTTCTATTTAGTTTATAAGATATACCTTAGTAGAATACCTGTCATTTGTCTTCGTCGAGAGGTTTTTTCCTTTTCCACTCGAATCTTGATCAACTTTGATGGTATCCAAAGTTTTTCTTCTCCTGTGGAAACCAATGTAAAACTCCTACCCCAACGTAACACATGTCCTGGTTTCCATACAGAGGTTAGTACATCTTTGAAGTATACCGGCTGATTCAGTTCAGCAGTCTTCTCCATAGTCCAGTGTCTTTCTGCAGCTGTTTGTCTTTTCTCATTGGCATTAATAAAGTTTAGTGTTAATAAAGCATTATGCAACCTATGTTTGGGGGGTTTAGTCTTCCAAGCTTGTTTGTTGAGCATCTCCTTAAGTGTTCTATTAGATCGCTCAACCATTGCTTGTCCTGTAGGATTGTGTGGTATACCAGTAACATGCTTTATGTTTTAATATTTGAAAAATTGTTCCAGTTTTGTAGAGACATATGCTGGAGCATTGTCAGTTTTTATTTGTGTAGGTATACCCATAACTGCCATCACCTCTAGCAGGTGTGTAATAACAGAATCAGCCTTTTTAGAGTTAAGAGCAGTTGCCCATTGGAACCCTGAGAATGTGTCTATAGTATGATGTACATATTTCAAATTTCCAAACTCTGTAAAGTGTAAGACATCCATCTGCCAAACCTCATTTCTCCGAATGCCCTTAGGATTACAACCTGCTGGCAATGGAATTTGATTATAAAAGGACAAAGTAGGACATTTTTTTTACTATCTCCTTGGCTTGTTGCCAAGTGATAGAGAAGTCCTTTTTCAAACCTTTGCTATTTACATGATGTTTCTTATGAAATTCTGAGGCTTTTAACACACTTCCAATTAATAAACGATCAATCTCATCATTGTCTTGTGCTAGTGGGCCAGGAAGACCTGTATGGGATCTGATATGTGTAATATACATAGGATTACTTTTGTTTCTGATAGTTTCCTGTAATTGTAAAAACAGAGAAGTTAATTCTGTATTATCAGGAACAAATTCTGCAGTCTCAATGTGTAACACGATTCTCTCTGCATATTGGGAATAAGTAACTATATTAAGAGGTTCTGTAAAATCATTAAGTACCATGAGAATTGCATATAATTCTGCCTTCTGTACAGATGTATATGGACTTTGAACTACTTTACTTACCTCACCTGCTTTATAACCTGCCTTACCTGATTTGTTGGCATCAGTGTAGAAGGTAAGACCTCCAGAAATGGGAGTTTGTCTTACAATACGTGGAAGAATCCAGACTGTCTTTTTTATGAATTTAATTTTGTCAGTTTTGGGATAGTTGTTGCTAATTTTTCCCAAAAAGTCAGTAAGAGCTATTTGCCAATATTTATTATCTTTCCATAAGGAAGAAATTTCTTCATTAGTTAAAGGTATTATAATTTTTGCTGGATCTTTTCCAGTCAGCTGACGAAGTCTTAATTTACTCTTTAAAATCAAATCAGAAATATTTTCTATATATGTCTTTAATTTTTTATTCTGTTGATGTGGCAGAAATATCCATTCCAATATAATCTCTTCCCTCTGTATCAGAATTCCAGAAGGGTATTCTCTGGATGGCAAGATAACCAGAATACAGTCTAAATTAAGGTTTATCCGATCTACATGTGCATCCAATATTCTGTTTTCTACCCATTGTAACTCTTTTTCTGCCTCAGCAGATAATATTCTAGGACTGTTTAGGTCCTTATCACCTTTAAGGGCCATTTTTAAATGCTTTAAGTCATATCCTTGTACACCAGATATAGTGGGAAATTACCAATACAGAGTCAGGTAGAAATATAAGGGTATTTAATAGGGAAAAGCCTTACTTACAAGGCGACCTAGCCAGCCAGTGGGTCAGCAGCCTGTACCGCAAGTACCAAAGAGAAACCGAAACGGCAAACGCAGTCACATTACGTCACTCTGACCATGCCCTCACAAGCCTGGTCAGGCACACCTGTAGCCAGCCCCTAAGAAGGCGTGGCTACAGCTTCCCCTACAGACATCCTATTTAGGGCTGAGTGTTCCAAGGTCTCCTACTCTCTGCATAATGTCTGGTTATGGGTCTCTGTACTCATCTGTTGCAGGAGGAAGCTTCTCTGATGATGGCTGAGCAAGGTACTAACTGATCTATGAGTATAGTGAAATGCCATTAGGAGTCATTTTATTGCTGTGTTTGTTTTTACGACAGTGGTATTTGGTTTCACCTAATCTCAGGTTCTTTGTTACCCAAGCTGAGTCAAGTATGGCTTCCATCTCATAGTGTGGTCCTTCAGTGTAATCAGATATTGATAGGTTACTTCCACAAGCTTTGTGCCACTATTGCCCTGAAATAACATATAGGCAGGGCTCCAACGTATATCAAAGGGTTTGTGGCTGACTTGATGTTTATATTTCTATTTTGGTAGGATACACAGTGACTTCCTATACCAAAGGCACTAGAACAAAGAGAAGAAGGGTCTATATAGGAATCAGCTTGACTTCTCCATGTTGAATGAGGTGTGTAGGTGTTTTCAGCAATGAGGCCTTGCCATGAGTTTGTGGAGAGCAGCCTTTAGTCTTGGCAACAGACCATAGGTTGTTTGGGGATTTCCATGGGACCCCCTTTGCCGATAACTCAATTAAATGTAATCCAATTCTGGTACTGGGAGCTTCATTTAGTGCCAAGAGACGGATAGTTGAAGGTCTATCTTCTCCATTATTTGTCAATTTCATTTAAATAGCCTTCATTTATGTATATATTTTAAGAACCTTCTACTGCATTAGGCTTCCATAATACCCCATAAATGGCCCTTAATTTTAGTTGATTCTCTCTGTATTCTCTCCCTCCCTCTTCACTTAGTCCCCCCATTCCAGTCCCCCATCTACCTATCACTCTCTATTCTATTTCCTTTCATAACAAAATCTGTCTCCTTTAGTCCCTTACTCTATACCCAACATCTGAGGTTCTATGGACTGTAGCTTGGTTATCATTCACTTAACAGCTCATAGCCACATATAAGTGAATATATACCATATTTCTTCTTGTGGGTCTGGAAATATCACTTGAGATTTTTTTCTAGTTTCATACATTTGTCTATAAATTTAGTTATTTCATTTTTTTAACTGCTGTACCACATTTTCTTTATCCATTCTTCTGTTGTGAGATATAAAGGTTATTTCCAAAATTTTCTGGCAGCAGTGAACATGGTTAAACAAGTTTCTCTCTGGTAGGAGGAAGCATTCTTTGTGTATATACCTAAGTATGGTTTGCTGTCTCTTGAAGTAGATCTATTCCTATCTTCCTGAACAATCACCACACTATATTCCAAAGTGTCTGTACAAGTTTGCACTCCCACCAGCAATAGATGAGTGTTTTCCTTGCTTTACATCTTTGCCAGCATGAGATACTACTTGATTTATTGATCTTAGCCTTACTGATGGGTATATAATAAAATCTCAAAGTAGTTTTTGTTTGCATTGCACTGATGACTAAGTACGCTCAGCATTTCTTTACATGTTTCTCAGCTATTTGAATTTCCTCTCTCAAGAATTCTCTATTTAGATTTGTACCCCAGTTTTAAACTGGGTTGTTTGATATCTAGTTTTTTAAAAATTATTTATATATTAGCACTTTATGTGATTTGTAGTTGGTAAAAATCTTTTTCCATTCTGTAGGTTGCCACTTTGTCTGAACAATGGTATCCTTTGCAAGCAGAAGCTTCTCAGTTTCATGGAGGTCCCCTTTATTAGTTGTTGATTTTAGTTCCTGTGCTAATTGATGTTCTGTTTAAAAAGGATTTTTTTTTCTACACCAGTGCATTCAAGGCTATTTCCCACTTTCATTTCTATCAGATTTAGTGTATCTGGTTTTGTATTGAGGTCTTTTATCCATTTGGAGTTGAGTTTTGTGCAGGGTGGTAAGTTCATGCACTGTCCAGTTTGACCACCACCATTTGTTGAAGATGCTGCCTTTTTTCTAGTGTGTATCTCTTGTCTATTTATCAAAAATCAGGTGTCCATAGTTGTGTGGATTTCTGGATCTTCAATTCCATTGATGGATTTTGTGCCAATGCTGTTTTTGTTTGTTTTACTATAGTTTTGTAATACAACTTGAAATTGGGGATGATGATACCTTCAGCAGTTCTTTTATTATTCTGGTTTGTTTTAGCTATCCTGGGTTTTGTTTGCTTGTTTTTCCATACAAAGCAAAAATTGTCTTCTCTAGAAGATTGTGTTGGAATTTGTATAGGGATTGCATTGAATCTATAGATTGCTTTTGGTAGGATGACTATTGTTACTATATTAATCCTACCAGTCCATGAGAATGGGAGAGATCTTTCCTTCTTCTGATATCTTCATTTCTTTCTACAAAAACTTTTTTTTTTAAGTCATACACGTCTTTCACTTTCTTGGTTAGAGTTACTCTAAGATATTTCATACTATTTTAAGGCTATTGTGAAGGGTGTTATTTCCATGATTTATTTCTCAGTCCACAAAATAAAAACAGAAGGGACATTGACAATTCATTTTATAAGGCCACAGTTACCCTGATATCAAAACTACATAAAGATCCAACAAATAAAAAGAACTATAGACTGATTTCTCTTACTATGGGAACCCATTCCCTATGGAGGGATACTCTCTCAGCATAGATACATGGGGGAGGGCCTAGGTCATGCCCCAAATGATTCGACAGACTTTGATGACCCCCATGTGAAGTCTCACCCTACCTGAGGAATGGATGGGGGGTGGTATGGAGGGTTGGTGGGGGGAATGAGAGGACAGGAGGGAGAGGGAACAGGGATTGGTATGTAAAATAAGATTGTTTTTAATTTAAGTAAAATTTTTTTAAAAAAGAAAAAAGTTATCTGTCCTTGAGGGTTTTTTGTTGTGTGTTTTTTTGTTTGTTTCTTTTTCTTTTTGTTTCTTTCTCTCTTTTTTTTTTTTGGTTGGGAGACTTTGAATGACTGCTTCTATTTCACTAGGGGTTATAGGTTTATTTAAATAGCTTATCTGATTTTTTAAGTTTGGTAAATGGTACCTATTGCAAAAATTATCGTTTGTTTGTTGGTTGGTTTTTGCTATCCAATTTGGTGGAGTACTGGTTTTTAAATTATGTCCTTATGGTTCTCTGGGTTTTCTCACCATCTGTTTTTATGTCCCCCTTTTCATTTCTTTGGTACCTATTGCAAAAATTATCCTTTGTTTGTTTGTTTGTTTGTTTGTTTGTTTGTTTTTGCTATCTAATTTGGTGGAGTACAGGTTTTTAAATTATGTCCTTATGGTTCTCTGGGTTTTCTCACCATCTGTTTTTATGTCCCCCTTTTCGTTTCTAATTTTATTAATTTGGATATTCTTTCTCCTCCTTTTAGTTAATTTGGATTAGGGTTCATCAGTCTTATGGATTTTCTTAAAGGACTATCTCTTTGTTTCATTGATTCTTTGTGTTGTTTGTTTGTTTGTTTGTTTGTGTGTGTTTCTATTGTATTGATTTCAGCTGGCCTTTCATTATTTCTTGCCTTTTGCTTGTGATTTTGTCTTTTTATTATGCAGCTTTCAGGTGTGGTGTTAAGTTACTAGCATAAGATCTCTCCAATTTTTTAATGTAGCCACTTACTGACTACATTAAACCACTTTCATTGTGTCCCATGTGTTTGATATGTTGTGTTTTAGCTTTCATTCAATTCTTAAAACTCTTTTATTTCTTTTTTACATTTATATCTTAACCTATTTTCATTCAGTACTGAGATTTTTAGTTTCCATGAGTTTGTAAGTTTTCCATTGTTGTTGATATCCAGAATTAATCTGTGGTGGCCTGACAGGATGCACAGTATGATTTCAATTTTCTTGTATCCATTGAGACTTGATTTGGTCTGAGTATGTGGTCAAATTTGGGAAAGTTACATGAGGTGCTGAGATGAAGGAAAGTATATTTTTTATATTTAGGTGAAATGTTCTATAGAAAAGTTAGTTCATTTGGTTGATAACATCAGTTAGCTCGAGCATTTCTCTGTTCAGATTTTATCTGGGTGACTTGTCTGTTGGCAAGAGTGGCATATTGAAACCTCCCACTATCTGATAAGTATGTGAGGGTGAATGTGTGATTTAAATGGCAGTATTATTTCTTTGAATAATTTGGGTGCCCTTGTGTTTGACACATAGACGGTAAGAATTCTGTTGTTCTCTTGGTGGATTTTTTCTTTGAGTGTGTAAATGTTTATCACTAATTCTTATATTTAGTTTTGGTGTGAAGTTTATTTTGTCAGATATTTAAACTGCTATAGGAGCTTATTTCTTAGGTCCATTGCTTGAAATATCATTTCACATTCTTTTATACACTGAGCTGGTATCTACTCTTGATATTAAAGTGTGTTTCTTAGACACAGTAGAGGGATGGGTCCTGTTTTCACATCCATTGTAAGCCCATGTCTTTGTATTGGGAATTGATACTATTGATGTTGAGAGATTAATGAGCCTTGTTTGTTGGTTCCTATTATTTTGTTGTTAATGTGGTAGTGTACATGTGTGTTTATGTGTTTCCCTTCTTTTTGTTTTGTTAGTCTGTGATTATTTATTCTCTGTGTTTTCTAAGGTATAGTTAACCATGTTAGGCTGGAATTTGCTTGTAGATAGGGCTTTCTGTAGGACTGGATTTGTAGATATTGTTTCAATTTGGCTTTATTATTTTATAATCTTCATTTTATAATCTTTAAGATCTCTATCATATTCATAAAGGCTACTTTAAGTTTTTTTTCTTATGCTTCAGCTATGTTTCAGTTCTCAGGGCTTGCTGTAGTAGAGTTGCTGGAATCTAGTGGAGACATATTGTCCTGGCTGTAACAACAATTAATTTTATGTTAGAGATTAGGTATCTGATATTGGAACAATTGTAATTCTAGATCCTGATGTTTAGTCTCATCTATGTTGAGTGTCTTTTTCTTTGCCCTGTCTAGTACTTAGGAGAGTATGATGGCTATATGTTGCCTGGTAAAGTATTCTGGGATTCTGATAGTTGTGGCCACTCTGTGTGTGGGTGGTCACAGCTAAAATATTTTACTAGGTCCTGTGACCTCAGACTTAGGAATGGATGGACTAGTTGAGGTTTGTGGATATCCTCAGAATGGAGGAAAATGGATGTTTCACAAGGATCTGCCAGTCCTCTTGGAATGGGGGCAGAGAGTGAGGAGAGGCCACTGAGCTGGGGATGGGACTGTGGGATTGGACTTGGAAGAGTGAACTAGAGATGACAATCTGTAGTTACCATACCTGCTGAGAAGACTGAAGTGCTCTGTGGGTTCCCAGGGAATGTATATTGGAGTTGAGGATTGTGTTACATCAATGAGTGGGGGAAGACAGTTATGAGGGAAAGAGCTATATGATCTAGTAGACACGGGGACTGGATAGGAAGAGAGGCTAAAGCAGGTGGTTGCTGTAGAAGTAGGGATGAAACTTGAGGACTGTATTTGAAGGAGCCAATGGAGAGGTGAAGATCTGTAGTTAACTTGTGTGCTTTCCTGGCCAGAGTTGGTTTGTGCATTTCCAATGATTGCCACACTGTCTATAATTGTGAGATAAGAACCACAAGGTATATGGGGAAAATGGCACTGACATAACACTCTAAATCTTGGTCAGTTACACATAAAATTTCATGTGTTTCAGGTGCTTATTTTTAGGTGACTATACATACATACACAGAAGTACAAGCATACATAATCGCAGACCAGAATGATGTTCAGTGCAATTGAGGGTTATGGATCAATGCCCTCCTGAGTCTAGAATCTTATACAAATGAGTTTCTCATGGGGAATTTCAAGTAGTAGGCTGAAGCAAGAAAGCATGTGTTACAGTGAGTTACAGAGATGTCTGGTCTCCAGTTGGGATTATGTTAAAAAATATAGGAAGTGTGTCACTGCGATGGGCTTTGAAGTTTCAAAACTCATCTCATTCCCAGTTAGCTCTCTCTGTCTCATGCTTGTGGATCAAGATGCAGATTCTCCGCTACTGCTTTAGCACCATGCTTATCTTCTGCTATGCCCCCTGCCAAGATTATCATGGGCTGTAATCCTCTGAACTGTAAGCCTCAAATAAAGCCTTTCTTCTATAAGTTACTTTGGTCATGGTGTCTTATTACCACAAAGAAAAATGACTAAGGCAGCCACAGAGTAGATAGCCTACAAATCCTAACATACACACTGTCTAGTCATTTCCAGAAAATGTTTGCTAACACTTTCCCAGACAATGGGTGATAACCTTTGAGGGATCAGCATAGCTGTTATTTCTGAACTGTATTTCAAGTTTAGAAGAAGACACAAAGAACCAGAAACATTTTGCCATTTCTTGTTAGTTTTTCTCCTATGAATCTATCTCCATTCATTCATCCTCACATCCATTGCCAACAGTGATGATGCCATTAAGATAATTGTCCTTCAGCTGGATATGGTGGTACACTCCCAGAAGAACCTATGATCTCAGACCTCCTGGTAGAAGCAGAGGAATTGCTGCAAGTTTGAAGCCAGTCTGATCTACATAATGAGTTCCTGGCAAGTCATAGCTCCACAGAGAGACCTTGTCTCAAAACAAAAACATTGGAATAAATAAAATAAAACAATAGAGTTTAGAACAGAAACATCTATGGCATTAGCAATGAATGTATGTCAAGTACAAGGAAGAGAAAAATGAAGCAATATCTTGATTTGTTTCTTTGAAGCCTCTGTTCTTATCAGAACAGATGTCAGTCTACCTTAGCCTCATGCCAGAAAACATATATAGCTCTCCTTCAGTTGCTTTCATGTCCAATCGCAAGCCTTTTGATAATGCCTTGTCTTCAGGCAAGACATATGCCAGCCATACCAATGAGATAACTGTAATTCTAGTTATTGTTCATAGGAAGCAATCCATTTGTCATCTGGTGCTTTACATCATACTTATGAATGTGGTTAATGTGAATTTACCTTGAGTGTCTGCTCTGCTCTCAAGTCTAGAATGTAGTTTCTAGGATTGTGAAGGAGGGGTCTGGATAGGACTTCAGCAAATACAAAAAGTGATGCATCTTTCTTCCAAGTCTGTTTCTCTAGTATTCCCCCCTTCATGTCTTCAACTTTGAATGCTTCTGAGGGTCAAGGACAGCACATATGACCATTTGACCTCTACTTTCTTATATCTGGGCCAATTCTGATCACACTGGCCTCTGAATCCTGTAGGCATTATTTGTACAAACTTGTCTTAGAACATTGGACCATTTCATCTTGCACTGTATTGCTTACAGGCCATCTCTCTGTGTGCATTTGGAACAAGTGCTGTGAGGTACCTGGTGAGCTAGAAGCACCCTGAACATGGACAGATTTGGTATTCTGTGTGTGTGCAGTGCTTGAATATGGAGCAAAGGGATTTTTCCCATTGAGAGTATGCTCAGTTAAATGTCCTGGGGAACAGGAGGAGGGAAGAAGGCTGGTAAGGAACAGAAGGGTGATGGGAGATGTCTTCTGTACATATGTTTCTCTTATTGGTTGATGAATCAAACACTGTGGCCAATAGGGCAGCAAGATAGGCAGGTCTAGGAGATGAGGAGGATTCTGGGAAGTATAGGCAGAAAGGAGTCATCATGTGATTCCCATGAAGAGAGGACATGAGTGAGGCATTCTAAATCATAGAAGACCATGTAGAAATACTTAGATTAATAATTCCGGGTTAATAATTAAGACAAGGCTAGCCAATAAGAAGCCCTAGGCATCGGCCAACAGTTTTATAATTAATATAAGTTTCTGAGTGTTCATTTGGCCTGATGCAGTTGTGGGACCAAGCTGGTGGAAAGAACCATCCACAACAGAAGGGAACCTGTAGCCTGGAGTAAGGGCTGAGTCATGGTTCTGAGCCCAGCAAGCATAACAGTTCCCCTAACTCTTTGAATGATCCTGTGATATAGCCAGGTTTGCTTTTCTACTCTCACAGCCTGTGACCCAGTGGGACGTTATGAGTTTACTAAAACATTGTATTATTTCATTTTTTTGTAACTTCAATGCACACTTCTTAGGTGTGAACTTGGTAGATGACATCATGTTATCACATCAAGAGCTAGACACACCATGCCAAAGCTTCTTGCTGAGCATGGCCTTCAAGCATTTTCAAGTGAAGGGATTGCCACCAATCAGCAATTCCAAAGCAGAAATATGAAATAAGGGACCCTTGGCTTACAATCTCCATCCTGGTGCCAATATAAATTATATAAATTATATAAACTATGCTTCACTGGATAACATTTGCACACTCCTTCTCTAGCTCTTACTTGTGTTTAAGGTAACATCTTTGTGCAGACTCTGGCATTCATTAATACTATTTTTGGAAATCAATACTGCAGTGAAATACTTATGAATGGGTTCACTTGTAGAAGAGGGCATTCACTTCATGTCCCTAGAAATAGCCATATAGTGTGGCCATACCCAAATGACACAAGTGCTTTGAATGAAGAACATAATGGTGTAATGTACACTTTCTTTAGAATTATTCAAAAGAGACTGAGTCCTTCCCTAAAAGCTCTGGAAGAGGTACGTTGTGTGGTGTCAAGAAAAGTCCAGCTGAGTATATTGAGGTGTTTCCTGGTCAGCTGTGGGGAAGTTGGCTGGTGCTGTGTAATGAAGCTGGCCAGCTCTCTTCCTTCACTATTTTTCTCTGCAATTCAAAAGAGGTCATCTTATTACCTGACACATAACTTTGGAGGAGAAAAATCAAACGACAAGTTCTGTATCTGTTTTGAACAGGGTAGATTTAAGAGCCCTTCCAGTAAACCTTGAAGCTTATTGGTTAGCAAAGTGGTTCTGAGATTTCTCATTCAGTTTAAATGACCCTTTCTTTTCTGTTTTGCTAAAAACAAAAGTCTGTGGCTGGCCAAGTAATGCTCCCACAAAAATGTTTACCAGTGAACCCATTGGACCTGCTGTTTTGAAACATGGCCAAGGGGGCTCTGAAATTGACATCTTAAAAAATAGAGCAATGATCCTGGACTTTGTGGTGAGGTCCAGGGTGATCACAGGGTTCTTGTAAGATGAAGGCAAGAGGGAGAAGGTGGGATGCCAATGGAGAGAACAGAGAGTGGAACAGAGCAGCCTTGTGATGATGGAGAAAGGGCTATGAGCCAGTAGACTGGATTGTAAAAATGGCGTGGAGACACACTTTGCTTTGAAGTCTGCAGGAGTCCCCACAGTGCCTTGCATTCACACTAAAGATCTCTATACCCATAAGAGAAGAAACTGTGTTGCCTCAGGCCACCAGTGTTGTTATTTCAGTAGCCCTGGGAAACTAACAGCATCCTTCTCTTCCCTGTCTCTGTCCTTCCTGTTCCAGTCTCTTCTACTCTGCCATCTTTTCTCTCTCCCAGTTCCTTTCTCCCTCCCCTTCCCTTGGTACTTTCCCTTTTGGGATATAATAATCCAGGGAGTAGTTAGGAATAGACCCAATGATTTAGTAACGATGGATTTTTGGTTTATGTTAAAGTTCTCTCTGATTATTATGAGCTCTGGCAAGGAGATTAATTCAGTTATAGTGATTTGTTTCCTTGTCTTGACTTCATAAAAATCACAGAGATACAATAATATAGTTATACATCCCCTGGGCTTAAAAATGCCCAGTAATTACAAGTGATTCACGAGAACAGCTTAACTTATAAAGGATTGTATTGTGTTCTGTGGTAAGCAGTCATTTATTGAGTTTTAAAAGTGCCTTTAGAAAGGATATAATGTTATCATCCATTAAAAGTATGTTTGGAGAAAACTCTTCTACTGTTGGTGGTAATTTTTCTTTACCCAAACTTGCCAACTATTGTGTGACTGCGGAATGCTTGTATCGGCTTATGGAGGACCCCTGGTCTTGGTGGTACCATGTGAGGACAGGCAGGGTTGCTGAGTGCTCAGTGAGGTTCAGATGGCTCTCCCACCAACCCATGTCACTGAGATCTGTGGCTATGTAGGAATTATCCTCAGTACCCCACATATGGATTACCATCCATGCTACTGGTTAGCTGGACCACTAACATAAGACTAAGTAATCTTCCAGCAGAAAACAGCCCTGTCTTGCAACTTCTAACTCTTCTTTTCCTCCGGTGTGACCTAGAAGAGGCCTTAATTCACACAGCTGGATTGAGCAGCCTGCTTTCCCCTCTCTTATTGCTACTTGGGACCTGGTCTCAGAGTCACTTTGCTTCCTGCTTCTTCAAGACTGCTGTCAGCAGAAATCTATGCTTTTCACACCCTGGAAAAGACCAAGGCTAGACTATGACCTGCCCCTGGTGGCTCTGTACATTGCCTGCAGTGTTCCTGCTTTGGCTGGTGCTCTGCTGACAGGTAGCCTGGGTCTCCTTAGAGCTTCTCCCTTGTCCTCCATCTGCAGCCTGTGGCCTCTAGGCCTATGGTTGCCTGTCTGCTGCTTCTAGGCCTTCACCTGGCTTGTCTCTCCATGGTGTCCTTTCTCTTCCCACTGAGAAAGATCCATCTCCTCCATGAAACGCTCACTAAATACTGCACCTGGTGTTGGATGCTTCTGTCTCCCTGGCCCATCCAGATGGCCCATTTCCCTGTCTCTTATTTCCTCTCAAGCCTTCTAGTCTGGCTCCTGGCCCTGGTATTCTACTCTAAGATGCAGTCAGTTGCCACTTCCCTTGACAATTTCTCTGCTCACTTTTCTTGGTCCATGCTATATTGTATATGGTAGTTTTGACTTCCCTTACCATTGATTCTTCCTGTAATTTACTCTGTGTCTTCAATAACAGCTGTGGGTTTGTTCTGTGCTATTTAGACCACTCTTCCCCTCCATTTTAGCTACACTGCCCCTGCACCCTTTCCTCACACATGATGTTGATCTGTGTTCATTTTTTGACTTTAAATAATTTTACTCATTCAGAAATATTCTTGGAGCATCTACTAGGGTGCTGGGCATTCGGGAACAGTGACAAGTTAAAAACATGAATCTCATTTTATGGGGCTTGTAGTCTGCTGGTGAAAAAGAAGGCATTAGACAAACAACCATACAAATAGGAGCCAATTACTACTTGTGGTAAGTAAGGAATTTAATGGCCAGAAATGTGACATCTTGAGAGAATGCAATGGATGAGGAAGGGCAGCAGTCTTAGAACATTAGATGAGGGGAACACTTCAAATCTGAAGTTTGCTTGGATGATAGTAAGATGTGAGCACATCTTATGTATGAAGAGGATAGTAAGCAGCAGAAACTGCATATGCAAAGGCCTTTTGGTGACAAAGACCAAGGAACTCATCAGAAAAGCCTAGAGATGGATGAAGTCCTGAAGGTTTGGGGTTTGGAGACTGATGGGGCAAATACTTCTATGTATGTCTATCTTATTGATTGTTAAATAAAGTACTTGCTTGGCCAATGAGACAGCAGGTTAGGCTGGACTAGGAGTCAAAGAGGATTCTGGGAAATGTAGTAGAGAAGTGGTGTTCCAGGCAGGAAGTGACATAGCAAGGAGACTCATATTTAAGAAGAGAAAAAAGTAAGTGTCACTCTCTTTTCCCGTTCCTGCTCCAGTGGCGGGATGTGATTCACCAGCAAGGAGGGATGCCAATAAGGCGTCCGATAAGATAAGTCTCATAAAATATATAGATGTATGGTAATTGAGACTGAGCTAACAGATGAGAATCCTAGTCATTGGCCAAGCAGCTTTGTAACTAATACAAGTCTCTCTGTGTATTCATTTGGGCCTAACTCGGGCAGGCGGCTGGCGTAAAGCTCGCACGTGGCGGTGGGGCTCAGGCAGCTTTTGGTGGAAAGATTTATCATAACAGGAGACACTCTGATAATCAGGGATTTTAAAGGGAGAGTGGCGAGCCTTGCCTATTGCCTGTTCTTTTAGTCTCCATTCACACAGCCAGTTCTCTTACACATGATAAACGCTTTCAAGATCTGCCAGGGCAGAGGGTTGGCCAGTCTGGCCATGGTGAACTCTGTTTCTGGAAATCTCCAGTGAAGGTGCATAAGGCAGTAAACATGCCTTTCAGAATGTTGTGAGTAAGGCAGGAGAAGGAAAAGAGCTGTGGCTGAGCTGAGTCCCTAGGGGTCCTCATCATGTTGCACTCTGGCTGAATAACAACAACATACCATGGGGCAATAGTGGGCACTGAGAGGAAGCAGTGGTGGGGGAAGTAGGTAGGTTGCTGTGGGTAATTGAAGGCAGGTAAATAGGGAAGTAGCCGAGATAATTGTGTTCCAAATTACAACCATTATTCAATTTCTTTTTTCTTAAAAGTACTTTATGTGTTCAAGAAGAAGCCTTTTCCAGAATGGAAGAGCTGTGGGGGGCTAAGGAAGGCTGGTGGCACCTACAGCCGTTGCTTGTGCAGAAGGTGATGTTTGCAAGTGTGGATTTGAGGGACTTGCTCAATTATTTTCACTCTGTGTATGCTAATAGTAATAAACTTGGAAAACTGAAACACATGAGTCTACAGTAATTGTTTTGCAGATAGGGCAATAATTCATGATAATTGCCTGCAAAGCATTTTCCCCCCACCTTGTCTACAGGGGTAAATACATTACAGCTGCATTCTCCTATACTATTTTACAATCTAATAACATAATAACCCATTGTAAAATAAGTCCTGCTGCTATGGGGAAGTGTGTGATATTGGTCCATTAGACACCTTTGTTGTGTATATAAGCATCTAATGGTGCTATTTATGGCCATCCTGGAGGTTGGTAGATGCTTGTTAGCAGCTAAGGGATTCAGAGCATGAGCTGTTGTCTGATGAAAGTTACCCTGCACAAACCATCCACAGTACTCTGAGCCCTGTGTTCACTTGAAAATTGCTTTTGGCCCCCTGTGAAAGGAAAGTTATCTTGATAAATTTAGCTGCAAGCTAAGTTACAGGCAATGCTCACATAAAGCAACCAAATTAGACCTTAAAGCCTTTAATTTCACCATTAGCATGGTCTATTTTTCTCAAACCTTATGGTTAAATAGAATATTCAGAATAGATATTTTCTTCTGCAGATACATTTATTAGGTATCCAGGGTTAAATTTGGACCCCTAGTATAGCATACATCTGCTTGTCCTTAAATTCAAATGGCCTTAATGACATCCGCAGAATTAGAAAAGTAATTGATTGAGTAAAATAAGGGAATTTGTGGCAAATAAGATATCATTATGTTTACACAAGCACTATTATAATCTAAGACTTGCATAATTAGCTGAATTATACAAAGAGACATTAAATACTCATTATTTACTTTTCTTGAACATTTTGGGGGTTGATGAAAAATTTTTTACTGCACACACGTGAATAATTCTTCTTGAAGTTTACATCTGTTTCTACCACAAATCAAAATTCAGATAAATGTTCTTTTCTGGCTCTCAGAAACAAGACAGCCAGAGCCTTGCAGTTACAGATCAGCTATTGCTGTGGAGTATGTGGGCTGTTTCTATGGCCATTCTCAGTGACAGTGCAGTGGGTTCTGGATTGGTCAGAATAGATACTTTCTTATGTGGATACATTTATTAGGTGTAAAGGATTAAATTTGGACCTCTATTATAGCACCCCTCTGTTTGTTCTTAAATTTGAATAGCCCCAATGACACCTGTAGAATTAGAAAAGTAATTGATTAGTTAAACAAAGGGAATTCATGAGCTCAAATTTGGCTTTCTAGGAGCTGCTGGGTTGGTCAGCAGCTGCTTCCTGGGCAGTCTGCTCTGACTAATTTCTTCTTGTCATTCAGCCTTCTTTCCATCTTGAAACAGAATTTGCCACTGAGTTTGGTCCCATCAATTCTGAAGAATATGGGAGCTTAGTTGTCAATATGACAACCACTCAAAGAGTTTGAAACATTACAGGTCTCTGGCTCAGCTTCTAGACATTCTAATGCTTTGTAATCAGAGTAGTACTCAACACAGTATTGATGATGGTTGTGCTAGTGACCATCAGGGGGCACTCTTCTGACTACAGAGACACACTGGCCAGGGTCTGGGAATTGATGCTTCTCTACTGAGATGAGATTTCATCTTCCAGAATCTGCTGCTGACTGATAAAGCCTGACGCACAAAATGAAGCAGATACTTGATCCTGGCTTGAGGTGTGATATTAAAGACAGGGAATTCTTTCTCTCATTGGATGAGAATGTAATAAGCATAACTTCCTTGGTGCTATGCATGCTAGGAGCATCTAGAGATGTACTAGTAAATAGGCACATTTTGGAATGTGGTAGGGAAGATGGAAGAAGAGGAGAGATTCATATAATGTAACAGCCAAAGGATAAAAATAGGTGGCAATGATTCCAAGCCTTTTAAAGACCTTGAAAAGATGGAGGTGGAAATAGTTAAGGACCCTCAGACACAGCTCTGAAGGGTGCTCATCCCACCTTTTCATCCCCAATGCATAAGTGTGTACCCTGCGTTTGATCTGAGGATATTGTTAGGTAAGCTACTTTCATGGGATCATACCCTTTCTTTTGCCCACCAGATTTCTTCTTCAGCCATTGGTCTCCCTCATCTCTTGTTTACTCAGTGACTGACTGGTTTTCAGCCCCATCCACACAGACCAAACCCAGTAAAATGAACTCCAAATTATAATTGTTATCCCCTTGTCATTATTCCTCCATCCCTGCCATCCCCATCCTTTGATCCCAGAACTGATTCCTTCAACTTGGCTTTCCCCCCAGGATTCCTGTGGCTAAAGGCTGAGCATGGGAGTAGAATAATGATGTTCTCTAAGGTGATTCACTCCTGCAAGGGAGGCCCTCAGTGCCCAACTATTGACATTGCCTCCTTCTCGTCTGTCACGTTGAATAAATATATTTAAAATGAGATTAGTTTGTGAGTCCTTGGCTTGAATATAATACATTTTCTATTCAGATATGCACTGTTACTGTTTATCTATACAAAATAAATATTAAAATTACATTTGAACCTCACATTAAATTTATATTCATGCTATTACAATTTTATTTCTGTCAAGTAATATTCAGTTTTCAGGCCTAAGGAGGAAACAATGGCACAGTACACATTGATGCCATTACTTGGACTTCTCTTGACTGTCTAGCTAAGAGGTCACCTGGGTCTGCTCCTTTCCCCACCTCCCATTTATTAGCACCAGGAAGATGAATATGTGCTCCTTGGTTCTGTGGTGTTCCTAGTCTGAGAAGTTTCTGCTAATGAATTTTTTCTCTCATTATTTGAGACCCAGACTGGAGCAGCAAATGCTCTATCCCCTGCAGTGGTTGGGCATCCATTTGGCACGAGAGGTCAACAGCTGATAGGGTAGAGCTGTAAGGTAGTATTACCAGTTGTAGAAATTGCAACTACCAAAATTCGCAAATTTCTCCAGTAATTCCTCTTAGAACTAGCGGCCAGTGACCACACACATGGTGTAGCCGAGGTTAAAGGCCACTGCATGCGTGGTCATCACACTGCTCTGACTCCTGTGCTGTCACATCACTCTTCTGTCTGCATAGCAATCATAATAGCTGCAGTGACTGGATGCTATTAGTTTTGAAAACCTGATAATAGAATCGGCTGGCATGGGGAGAGACTGTGCTCTATAAATTACAAGTGAACTTTAATTCTGACAGTGGATGTGCCTCTGTAAGATTTAGAGAATGGGGTGGTATTATCTCCATTACAGTATTGCCAGTATTGCTTTTCAAAGGGCTGAAGTTCTTCCTTTGCTTGTCTTATGTGGCTAAATGAGGTGGAAATTGTTGCCTTTCAAGGTGCTTGACGGTGCCTAATGGAATATGGTAAAGATGAGATTTTTCTGGAATTACCATGTGTTATAGCGGATTCAGGGTACTCTGATGAGCAGGCCACACACTTGTATTCCACCTCACAACAATTAGCTACACTAGGTATTAATATTATACCCATTAAAAAACTGAGAAACTGAGGGATTAAGTAATATACATATATGAAATCCTGTCAATGACTCCATGATGGGTTTGAGAATCTGACAGATTCATTCTTACGCAGCTCTTTTCATTCCATAAAGAAGATCTTTGACATCAAGTTTCAATCTTTATTTTAACCCCAAGGAACACCGAAGCAAAAAGCAGGTTTTCATTTAGTTTTTTGTCTTCATAATTTTCTCTCTTTGTGCCCTCAAATAAGTAGCTTTCCAGTTTGGGGTCTAATTCCACTCTTTGGAAGAGGAAAGCTAATGATCCCTAATTTGAAGAAGGCAATGAGGGACACTTTGGGAATTGAAAGACACTCTTTAAATGGCCCATCAGCACGGTGCACACTCTCTCTGTGTTTTACTTCATTCAGCCTCTTCATTATCTTGAAATATAGGTCACAATCCACACAGTTATGGACAATAGACATTTTATAGTTATTAGTTAGGAAACAGAGATAGTATCTGTAGGATGAACGGAGAAATTAAGACATTCACATGAAATATGATCCCTTTAGGAAGCTACATAATAGATAATGGTATTCAAGTTTTTGAAAACACTGCTTACCATTTATTAGCATTAACTGTATACTACATATTACTTTATGCTGTTGACAGATATTATCATTTAATTATCAAAGACACTGTGTATGATGGGCACCATGCTTTGTTTTACTCTATAGGTAAGGAAACTGGGTCACAAGTTGATTTCATGTTCTCTCTCTCTCTCTCTCTCTCTCTCTCTCTCTCTCTCTCATATTTGTGTGTGTATACATGTATGTGTGTATGCATGTGTGTGTGTGTGTGTGTGTGTGTGTGTGTGTGTGTGTGTGTGTGTGTTTGTCTTAAGTCAAAAAGCTGGAAAACAGAAAAGATACCACATAAGTCCTTTAATATCACATCACAGTACAAAGCTCAATAAGCTAAAAGATTCTGGCCATATCAATAGAAATATTACACTTGGTTGAGAATGACTGATCCTCTCAAACATCTTTTTGGGTGGTCCACAAATTTTAAATATTTCTACCCATACATCAAAAGCCCTTAGGAAGCCAGAGAATGGACAGAGAGGAGAAAACCTGAAAGAAGTTGAAGGGAAGAATAACATATTAAGGTATAATACAGGAAAGTTTGTGGGAGAGTGATGTGTAAATATTTGTCACATGGACTTTAGAACTTGTGGGAAGTCTTTAGAATAGACCTAAGTACACCAGTTGAAGGACATCTGAGAAAACTTCTTCTCAGTTCAGACTCTTCTAGTCCCGTCTGAAGATGGATCTGCCCAGCAGTAGAAAAGCCTCTGCTAAAAGATGCTTATGCTGAGAAAATTTCTATCCAGAAAGCTTAGCTGTTAGATTTCTACAGAGCTGGGAAAATCCACTGGGCACTTCAAGTCCATTCCACTGACAAGATTCTATCACCCCATTCACCAGACATTATTCCTCATGCTTCATCCTTAGATATAGACATTCTTTTTTTAAAATCACTTCCCCCTTTCCTCCCTCCCTCCACACCCTTCTTTGCTATCTGTCACATTCATGAACTCTAGTTTTCATCAGTTGTTACATACATTTATGTATAATAATCAGCATATAACTATATATGTATATGTATTCCTAAGTACATAAGTACAACCTGATCAGTCAGTATAATGTTACTTGTGTGTACATTTTTTTTTCAGTGCTAACAATTTGGGATTGAATAACAAATCAATGTGCTCTTCCCTGGGGTTTCCAGCATTCCTTAGTTGCCTGTAGGGTTGAGGCCTTGTGGGCTTTCAGCTATTCGCTTTAGCATGTCTGTTGTTGTTGTCCTTGTTCAGCTCATGTTTTAGCAGCCATGTTGGTAAGGCTTTATGGATGTAGCTTCTGACAGACTAGGAGACAGAATCTCACAACAAACTTCCCAGCCCTCGGGATCTTAGAGTCTTCCTGCCACCTCTTCTACAATGTTCTCTGAGCTTTAGGCATAGGAGTTGTTTTGTAGATATACCAATTATGACTGGTCTCTATAACTGCATTTCAATTAGTTGTGATTTTCTATAATAGTCTCTGTCTGTAGCAAAGAAAAGTTTCTTTGATGTTAGGTGAGGACTACACTTATCTGTGGGTAGAAGGATAAATATTTAGAATGCAGTCATGATATTAGTAATGATATTGTTTTTAATGATATTAATTTTAATGATATATTTTAGTGATATTATTGTTAATGATATGTTTTAGTAAAGTGGTTATTGTAGGTACTCTTCCAAGGTCCATGACTCTACTATCCCTGAGTACTTAACTAAGTTTCTAGTACCAGACACGTTTCCTTCTTGTTAAGTAGGACGTAAGTCCAATTAGAAAGTTATTGGTTACCACCAAGGCATGTGAGCCACTACTATACCCTTAGGGTTATGTGCATTGTTAGGGTGGGGAGGGGAAACGATTGAGAAGGGAAGAGTGGGGTACACATTATCTCATCAGGAAAGTGAGAAGAATGGGGACTGTAATCAGGGAGGTAGGAGGGAGATAAATACAGATGGAGAGGAATGGGTAAAATAAAAATAATAATGTCTGAAAATGTAAGGAATCATACCATTAACTATTTATATATAAACATGTAACAATATTTGCAAGTTCATGTATAAATGGACATATATAGTTTAAATAAATTTCCTCATATGGGCTGACAAAGAGGCATAGACCATCTAACAAAACCCCAACACCAGGCATGAGAAATGCTCTTTTGAGTTGTTGGTTATGTTGTCCAGGAGACCCCTAAAACAGTTCAAGCTATTGATATTGTCCTTGGTTATCACCTAGAGGTTGAAGGTAAGGTGTTATTGCTGAAGACACCATGCACTTCAGATTTAGAGTTCTGAACTGGAGTTGATCTGAGTGACTCCTTCCTCCTTGAGGACTAGCTTTCATGGTACCAGAAGGCACCATGCAAGCTTCTAATAGAGGGAAGCAACCAACATTCCTACTTAGCTATAATGCCTATGAATGACATAGCTATAATGTCAATGGGATAATGTTTAACTAGGTAAAAATTTGTGAGTTTCTTTGATGAAGCAGCCATAGATAGCTGAGTGAGGCAGAGGTAAACACCTGAGCCAAGTTGACTCCATCATTTTCTTCCTCTTGACATTTGGAGCTAGTTGTTTCATCTTGAACTTGGAGATACTAGAGATATTGGCATACTGGAGCTGTAATGGGGAGACTTCAGACACCAGAAGGCAAAGGCAAAGGTGGTTAATGAAAATTAATGGCAGGATGCAGATGGAGAAATCACATGACTTAAAGAAGGCAAGGAGGAAAGAATGGGAAGACAGTGTACAAACATACAGAAGTGATGAGGTTGGCTCCTTTTGTTCCTAGTGGCGTTTTCATCCTGGATTGCATTTCTCTAAGTCTGCCTTGATTTGTTCCTGGGTTCAAGGAGATCCTACAGACTGGCTGTTCCTAATTAGTTCTTGTTATCTAACTCAAGCCAGTCTAAATAGGTTTCTATAATTTATCACCTCATGTTCTTTTACTCTGGCCCATTCTTGTTGCATAGGGTGACTCTTCTTTTTTGATATCAAAAACTTGCTTTCACTGTCTTCAGTCGGCCACTTAAGAGTGACAAGTCATTACAGGTATACATTTTCTCCCAAGATATAATGGTTATAATTAAGTGATTCAAAAGCACTTCAGTGCAGAAGGGCCAGGGCTATCCAAATGTCAGACTAAATTATAAAGTGAGCGGAAGGAAGATGCCCCAAGATGGAATCATCCATAATTTATGAGAAGCAGAATCAGATTAGTACAAAATATGAACTGGAATAATTTTTTCACTGTTTCACATGTTTATATATTAAAAGATTTATCTGAGCAGCAGTGAAACATTGAAGAGAAATAAAATCTCAAGAGTGGAACAATCTTACCATATCGCTGGAACTGCATGTATTGGATCATGCACCAGGGGAAATGTCATTAGTTGAGACATTCCTTTATCAGCCTGTGGGAACCAGAGCCATGAATATTTTAGGTACAGTCCTCGTTCTCAGGAGGATCCAGATTGCTAAGTTGCCATGGAAGAAATGCCTGTTTCTTCTTCTAGAAGAGACACCCTCTGAGATGTGGATGGTAAGACAAATTCTCACAGGCCCTTAGAGCAGACCCCTGCCTACCAAGAATAAATAAAGATTCAAGAATCTTTGCAACAGTTCTATATGACAGAAATATTTGCAGTCAACTTGATGAAAATGTTTGTTTTTCTGGTCTTCATACAGGTCAGTGAACAAAGCAGTGGTTTGCTGAGTGGGCTGGACACTGCTGATGAGATGATCTCCACCTGCCTGCTTCTGAACACCATCTAGGGGGCGCCACATGAACTGATGGCATTTACAACTTCAGTGTTATTAGAAATGAGCTGAAGTATTTGTCATAATTAAAAACATTTTCTAGGCATCTAAACCTTCTAACCAGTAGCTGAAGGAGTTTGACCCACATTTCTCTTGAACAGGTGCAGGACAGCTGTCCTTGACATATGTAGAATACACATGTTCCAGAGAGCTTGTGTAAAGATTTATTTACAGTCTGCAGTGTGTGCACAGACCTTCTAAATGTTAAGCAAGGAATCAGCACAGGTGTCTCCATTGTATCTTTGGGCATTTTCCAAACACTCTTAATTGCAAATGCCTGAAGGAGACAATAGTTCACATTTAGTGCATAGTTGTCTTCAGTGTAAGTACCGTGGATCAGGATTTCTTTCTTAGTACTAGAGATTGACACTATATTCCATGTGCTATAAAATTGTATTACAAGAGCAAGGCATGGTGGAGCATACCTGTAATTCCATCATTCAAGAGGCTGAGGAAGGAGATCTTGAGTTTGAGGCTAGCTTGGGCTGTAGAGTTAGTTCTGAACATTGAAAAAATTATTCAAGTTGCAAATCCTCAAGTGTTAGACACACAACTCTAATCTCCTTGTGTTATATGCATGACTTTATTCTCTTTTTTCCTTTTTGTTTTCTCTACTCATCACTTTAATCCCTTCTTACTCATTCTTACGTTTCTTATTATTATAGATACTTGTTAATCAAGCTGAACCGTAATGTATATATCAGTTAAAATCTTCAAGAGTGTCAAAACTGTGAAAGCAGGGTACAAATAGTAATGGCCATGAGTACTGGCTGTAGAAGATATCATTTTAAAATTAAAGAGCAAACCAAGAAAATAATATTGAGGCAATGAAGTTAAAATCAGCTAAGTAAGACACGAGTTACAATTCACTAATATATACTTGTTTTATATGAAATTATATAAAACCACATTGACTATTTTTTTAATGCATTTTGGATCTAGGTAAATAAGAGCTCACCTGTGATTAGTGGAATTTTTTTCTGCATGGTTGATTTGGGAGGCAGAGAACTTGACCTGTAGAAGTTTGTACATGAAGTTTCTGTTTGGCTATTGGTATTAAAATAATATTCCTTTGTCTGGGAGGAAAAGTGAGCATTTTGAGAAATGAGGGAAAATAGCTTCTCATGTTAACTAGATTCCTTAGATCTATAATGCCAAGGTTTCATTTATTTTTCTGAATTTTAATAAGTAGCATTGGGGTTTGTTCGATTTCTTTATCTTCAAGTCTGGTGAGAATGATGAAATTTCTATTGTTAAATTTAACTAAACTTATTATGATGTACCCAGATTATTCCTGAATCTAGTTCCAAAGTTTTCATGAGCTGTGTTTGCATTTAGTGAGGTAGAAAAACTCTATTGTACTTATCTTATGGGCCTCATTGACATTCCTGGGGCAAAGACATCTTGCACTCAAATCTGTGTTTACTTCTCTTGCTTGCATTTACTCATGACTCACTGTGTGCCAGAAAAACACTTGTGTTACCTCAATCAATGCACTGATAGATCTCCATGTCACAGATGGAGAACAAGGGCTCAGAATGTAAATTAAAGTGTTCAAGCCTACACAACTTTTTTGATGTTGCTGTATAGGGGCCAGAGGTTGATATTAGATATCTTCTTCAAGAGCTCTCCACTTTATTAGCATGGGGTGTGTGTGTGTGTGTGTGTGTGTGTGTGTGTGTGTGTGTGTGTGTGTGTGTGTGTGTGTGTATGTGATGTTTGTGTGTATACATACATGCACAAGTGGAGACCAGGTGCTGACACTGAGGTCATTCTCAGTTGCTCTTCACTTAATTTTTTGACCATACCATCTTAAATGTGTCTCATCTAATCCCATCTTGGAAGCTAAACATGGTTGGATCTGGTTAGTACTTGGATGTGACACAAGGGCACATATTTGACATGGTGCTTGCTAATTGGCTAGACCAGCTGACCGTCAAACCCCAGGGATCCTTCTGTTTCCATATGTCACACATATCTAGTCTGTTTCTGCATCATGAGAATTGTACATAATGATGTAATTTCTTCAGCATACTAACTGATGCTTTCTTTGGCAATGTAGCAATTCTATATGTGAAGCCTCCATACTACTTTCCAAAGCAGTAAAGCCAATTTTCATTCTAACCTTCAGTTCACAAGAGTTCCATCCATTATCCCCATCCCCATAAATATTATTCATGAACATTTAAAAACTAATAGCCATACTAACTAGGTTAGAATTTATTTCCAAGTATATTAGCCCTCTTTGCATCAGAATGGACACAATGTATACTGCCAGTCCGTCCAATTTTGATGTTAGCTTGGAAGAATCTTGACCAGGTATAAATCTGCGCTATGCTGACATTTGTGTGTATCATGACACTGTGAACTGATTAGATAGATGCTTATGTTCCTTAGAAGGCATCAAGATAATCCTGTCATGTATCACTGACCTAAGAGAGGACAATTGCCAGCCAGAAGGAAACTTTGGTTTCTAGGATATTCTATAAATAACTGTCTGATTAATGGCTCTGCCAATGAAGAATTGAAATCAATGTTGTGTCTCAAGACAGTGATTCAGTTGCCATCGTGTCTTTCTGGGTGTTTCTCAAACTGACCCATTTACCTAGGTCACCTGCTGAGTGCGACTTTTTCATTTAACCTTTATTTTGTTTCTGGGGTTTAATATTTGGGACATATAAGCTCAGCAGGTGGGATGTTTCTGCCTAAAGCATGCCTCCCCTCAGAAACAAATATCAGCAATGACCTTTCTAGTGTAGTTTATTGTATTTACAAGTCTCTGAAATATACTGTCCATCAGAATATGTCAATAAAAGTCATGCCAAGCCCTAGTGACCCCATCACTACTCATCATTCAGTTACCCAGTTCAGAGGATAGCAAAACTCTAAAAAAGAAAGACCAGGATATGCTGATAGGCCATATTCACTTAGCCCCAGTAAGGAACCAGCAGTTTGGAGCAGTCTGGAAAATGGAAGCTGAATGAAATGATTTGATCTTTGAAAAAACCGTTTAGAGAACTTCAAGATTTTTCCACAGAGAGAACAAATGTTTAGAGAACAATGGATTCTGTCTTAGTTAAGGTTTCTGTTGCTGCGAAGAGACACCATGACCATGGCAACTCTTATAAAGGAAAATATTAAATGCTATGGTTTCAGAGATTTAGTCCACTATCATCATGGCAGGGCATGGCAGTGTACAGGCAGATATGGTGCTGGAGAAGGAGCTGAGGGTTCTATATCCTGCATGCAACAGGAAGTGAAGTGAGATATCAGGTGTGGCTTGAACATATATGAAACCTCAAAGCTTGCCTCCACAGAGACACACTTCCAGTACCTCCTAGTAGTGCGATTCCATTTGGGAGCCACCGCCGATACCTTTAAGAAAAGTCACTAATCCAAATTTATGTCTTTTTTCAAGCATACTCTAAGTTCAACAGTTTTTAAAAGCTTTTTTTGGGGAAAATACAATTCAAAGTATAATGTTGTAGGATGCAACACTAGCTTCACATTTCTCCCATTCCCTACACTTTGAAGAGTTTATTCTCCATCAAGAGCTGGAGTCATCACTGACTGACATGACTATGCCATGCCTCATGGATTTATTGCCTAGTAGAATGGGCAGTGGTAACTTTGAGTCTAGGCTTCAAGAGGTCTAGCTAATTCTCTCACTTCTGCTATTCTGAGGCTTTTATGTGAAAGCTAGTCTGGGCTAACTTCTTCAGACGTGACAGACCATGTGTAATAGAGTCATGTTAACTCAGGCTCTGTAAATCAACAATTTATATGGATGGTTCCTAGGATCTCTAGGTAGAGTTGCCTTCCCTAGCTGCCTGCAAAATCCCTCTTAAACCACAGACTCATGAGAGGTTCAAAACTTTTATTATTGCAAATCTTTAATATATATCTATGCTTTTATTACTAAGAAGTGACATCTATTTATGCTATTGAGCTAATACATGACACATACACTTTAAAGATGCATTTTGGTGTTAGGATTATAGGTGATTTTAATTATCTTCTTGGGCTTTAATGTGTTTTCTAAATAACCTGCATTACTTTAATGGTAATATTAATAATTAATAGTATTAAACATACTACTGTTTTTAATAATATGACTATTGTAAACAGTTAGCTACTGATTGGGCTACTCAATCACTGCCCTTAGAGAGTCCCTAGGACACTGGATTCCAGTTATCAATTACTGTCGGGCAAACTACACTAAAAACTTAGTGACTGGGGACAGTAACATCATTTCTCATGATTTTGTGGTCCTGAATGTGGGCTAGTACAGCAAAGGCTTTTGGATGACTAAGGTCTCAGCTACATATTCAAATGGCAAACAGCTGAGATTTTATTGAGCTGGTGTGCACAGGGTCTTTCTAGCTATAGGCTGGTTCCTTCCTTCTTTTCTACATTGTATCTGGTGGAGTGGGAAAGTTCCAAAAAGCTTATTTAATAGTCAGTTTCTGATACCTAGGCTAAAGGGTCGGGTGGCTCATCTTGGGCTCTCTCTCTCCCTGTGCCCATGTATCTATGTGTCTGTCTGTCTCTCCATCTCTCCCTGCATCTGTGTGTCTGTCTCTCTCTTCTTCTTTTTCTGTCTTGGATTTTCCATAGTCAAGCTTGAGCAGCAAGGCAGCTTAGAGTAGTTGCATTTCTTACTTGATGGATGACTTCATACAGAGCAAGCAGTAGGCTTGGAAGCTGTGAGGCTTCTTATGATCTCTTTTTTGAAGCTGCATCATGTTACTTCCTTTTAAAGGTTTATATTTTTATTTCTCAGTGGATGTATGTGTCTCTGTGATGGGGGAGGTCCTTCTGTGTATATGTTTGTTTTATTGGTTGATAAATAAATTACTGTTGGACAATAAGCAAGCAAGTTAGGCAGGACTAGGAGTTGAGGAGAATTCTGGGAAATGTAGTAAAGAGAAGTCGTGTGATCCAGGCAGGAAGTGACATAGCATCAGACTCAGAATATAAGCAGGAGCAAGCAGGAATTTGCTCTCTTCCTCTTCCTCCCCCTGTCTTCTCTGGAGCCGCCATGTGAGCCCAACAAGAGAGGACACATGCCGCCAGTTTCCTGGATTAGATAAGTCTTTACAAAAAATATAGATTAATGATTATGGTTGGCACTTAAGACAGAGCAAGCAACTGAGAAATCCTAGTCATTGTCCAGCAGCATTGTAATTAACATAAGACTCTGTGTGTTATTTTGGGGGTCCTAACGTTACAGCAGAAGCAGGCAGAATGATTTATCATTACATCTCTGTGTATGTATGTATATGTGTTATGATAAATCTTTCCGCCAAAAGCCGCTGAGCCCCATCGCCACGTGTGAGCTTTACGTTAGCCGCCTGCTCGAGTTAGGTCCAAATAAATACACAGAAACTTGTATTAGGTTCAAAGCTGCTTGGCCAATGACTAGGATTCCTCATCAGTTAGCTCAGTCTCAATTATCATATATCTATATATTTTATAAGACTTATCTTATTGGACGCCTTATTGGCGTCCCTCCTTGCCGGTGGCTCACATCCTGCCGCTGGAGGAGGCGAACGGGGAAAAGGGGCCCTTCCTGTTTCTCCTTCGCTTAAATATGAGTCTCCTTGCTATGTCATTTCCTGCCTGGATCAGCACTTCTCTACTACATTTCCCAGAATCCTCTTTGACTTCTAGTCCTGTCTAACTTGCTGTCTCATTGGTCAAACAGTATTTTATTCAACAATCAATAAGATAAACATACACGGAAGTACTTCCCCCATCATATATGTGAGTTTAGGTATTCAAGGAGGCCAGAGGCTTTGGATCTCCTGGTGCCACCTAACCTTAACATGGGTGCTGGGAACCAAACTGGGGTCTTCTACAAAAACAGTAAGGTTTTGTTTTTTTTTTTTTTCACCACTGAGCCACATCTCTAGCCCCAAAATGTCGTTTATCTTTCATTTAATTAGTTAACTGAGATTCTGAAAGTCATCTCAGGTGTAAGGTGGTGGTTACCACTAAATTATATTAGTTGCAATGGAGTTATAATAGTTTTAGCCTAAAAGTCTATCTTTTGACCAAAAGTCACTTTTTTTTTGTGCTACACAGGCCAAATTTACCTACTGTTTTCTATGTCTCCCCAAGTTCCATTGAATTACAAATTGGCTATGAAGATATCTTCACTGTAATCAAAATATGGTGTGAGTAGGTCTCGTTGCTGGGGAACTGAGTAGTGTATCTGAGAAGAGAGTCTTCAGCAGCTGAAGATCTGTGGCCTACAGAAACAAACTTTCTTTGTGGATGTTCATCTAACCTACAGTGTAAAGACTGCACAGTGCAATCCTCATGAGCAAGGAGTAGGATGGGATCACAGGGCAGCCTCTGGGAGCATGGCTTATTTCTCACTTCTGGGTTTGCAAATAGAATTATGCTGCCGTCATTTGTAATGGAGCTGCTGTGAACAGGGTTCAAGTGCACAGAATGGCGCCAGAATTTGTCTCCACTTTGAAATACTATTTGACCAGCCATTGTGCTCAGGACTGAACAGTTGATGAGAAGGTTTAGTAGTCTTGAGTAGTAAGTGAGGACCTGGGGTCACCATGCCATGGTAAGGTGTATTTGGTGAGATCAGTAGTGTTGAGCTACATCTGATCATTCCAGAGAAGTGGTTCTCAACCTTCTTAACACTGTAACCCTTTAATACAGTTCCTCATGTTGTGGTGACCCCAGCCACAAAATTATTTCATTGTTACTTCATAACTATAATTTTGCTACTGTTATGAATGCTAATATAAATATATGATATGTAGGATAACTGCTATGTGACCCCTTGAAAGGATCATTTAACTCCAGAAGGGGTCACAACTTCCAGGTTCAGAACCACTGTTCTAGGAAGATCTAATTGGTTTAGAATTCACTGCTCCAGTCTGGTCCCCAAACCATCTCTGAACTTGAAACACCAAATTTCGTTTCTGCGTTCAGGGTATAACCATCCATTTTGACCTGGACTGCCTATGTCCACTGAGGTGTATGTCATATTACCTGACATCTCATTGAACTAGATGACCAACACTTTAGAGTGCAATGAGCTTGGTATCTGTGTTCACTCATTTTGTCGTCTCAATTTGTATTTTTATTTTCTGAGCAGTAACACCAATTCACCTAGTTTCCAAATATAATGACATAGCAAATACTGTATGTACTAGGCATTCAGGTGATCTTCAAGATACCCTGTGTGACAAGTACTACTTTTATCTATGTCACATGAAGATACAGGAGGTTAAGACATATCAGAACCTTGACTGAGCTCATTGATAGAGCCAAGAACCAAACTCAGATAAGGAAATATTAATATTACAAAAACCGCCTACACTATGATCTCTTAGGTAACTTTGTATCTAACTTACACACTCTAATATCAATTTTTACTACATTTTTTTTTCTGTTTGAATGTTTCACAAGAAACTTTAGCTCAAATTACTTAAAACTAGCTATTTTTCTTTCCCCACAGACCCATTTTTTTTCCTCATAAAACTCAGAGATGATATTTCCAGCTGTGATAACTAATCTTAATTGTCAATGTGATGGGATTTAAAATCACCATGGAAACAAATCTCTGGGCACATCTGCAAGGGAGTTTCTAGATTCGGCTACTTGCTTAGGAAGACTAATCTTAAACATGGGCAGTGCCATTCCTTGTGCTGGCCCCTGAATTTAGAATAAAATGAAGAAAGGGAGCTGAATGCCAGCATCACCACTTTCTGTCTCCAGACAGGAGACACAAGTAAGTGACCAATAGCCTCGTGCTCCTGATACCATGATGTCCCTGCCATGATGAACTGTACCCTAGAATTGTGAGTAAAAGAAAACCCCTTCTTCCTTTCTTGGATTGGTCTTGTCAATTATTCTGTCACAGTAATAAGAAAACTAACCAGTACATCAGCCCTCCAATTGCCTGAGGTAGAAATCTTAATGCCAGTTTTTTACTCTGATGAATAAATTTCATTGTTCAGAGAGTATCTCATGATTTACACATTTCTGGCCTCTTTTTACAACTCTTATATGTTTTGACTTTGTCTACTTCTCTATCCCCATTCTATTTTTTAAGATTTATTATTTTTGAGTGTGGATGTGTAGTTCTGTGCACATGTGAGTGTGGGTGCCCATGGAATCCAGACTGGGGTGATAGAGCTGAAATTACACGTGGTTGTAAGCTGCCCATCCATGATACTGGGGAATCAAACTTTGGTCCTGTGTAAGAGCAGTGCGTGCTCTTAACTACTAAGCCAACCCTCTAGTCCCTATCCCTACACTTTTACCATCATTCTAGTCCTCATCCCTTCTTTACTGCATTGTCCTTCATCTGGTGGAACAACAGTGAGAATTTGTGTCTGTGATTAAAATGACACAGCATCCAGGTACTTGGACTTCCCTTTCCATTCGCCAGCCGCCTCTCTCCGGGTCCCCAGGGCTGCTAACTGATCTGGCGCGCGCGGGGGTGGGTGTCAGGAGGAGGAGAAGAGCACAGGTGAAGGAGAGGGCTACAGAGCCAGAGAGCCAGAGGCAGAGGGAGTAGAGGCCACTTTCAGGAGCCGGGATTCATGCCTGTCCTCGGGACGAGCCAAGCGGACTTTACGGCTGAGTAAGAGCCAGGCTGCTAGAAGCCAGGTACCCCCACGCCCCCGGTATGCGAGCTGGACGCAGGGCTCTTCCAAGTTCCCACCGAGCCGAATAAAAAGCGTCCTACCGCTGCTCTCCCCCAAAGACGGACATTGACTCCAGGACTCCACAGAATGGAGCAAGAATGAGCGGATAAAGGCCGGCAGAAAAGCATGAACTGGAGGGAGTTTGCCCGTTGGAAGGTGAAGAACACAGCCATAGAGAGGAGAGACCTGGTCTGCCATCCAGTGCCCCTCATGCCGGATTTTCAAAGGAGCATCCGTCTGCTTGGCCGGAGACCCACCACTCAGCAGTTTATTGATACCATCATCAAAAAATATGGCACACACCTGCTCATCTCTGCTACACTGGGAGAGGTGTTACATGCTGGTTTCATTCCTATATGCTTGTCCCTATGCCTTGATGGCTCATCTTTAATATGGAAAGGATCTGAAGCTGCTGTCTCCTAGATCCATCTCTAGATAATAGGAACAGAATGTAATCCCAAGTGAGAGGAGGCTTTGACCATGTACATGGACAGGGAATGCCTCTCAAAGTGTTGAAGCTTTACACCAGCTTACATCATCCTACTTTGTCGACCATGATGGCACCATGAGAAGGCTCCATGAGATCCAGATATCAACTGGAGCAATCAAGGTCACAGAGACACGCACTGGGCCTCTGGGCTGTAACAGCTATGACAATCTGGACTCTGTGAGTTCCGTCCTTCTGCAAAGCACGGAAAGCAAACTGCACCTTCAAGGTCTTCAGATAATCTTCTCACAGTATCTGCAAGAGAAGTTTGTTCAGTAGGCTCTGAGTTACATCATGTGCAATGGTGAGGGAGAGTACGTGTGTCAGACAGCCAGTGTCGATGCCAGTGTGCTGAGGAGTTTCCACAGTGCAACTGTCCCATTACCGACATCCAGATCATGGAGTTCACACTGGCTAACATGGCCAAGGCCTGGACTGAAGCTTACAAGGACCTGGAAAATTCAGATGAGTTTAAGTCATTTATGAAACGTCTCCCAAGCAACCACTTCCTGACCATTGATAGCATCCACCAGCACTGGGGTAATGACTGGGATCTACAGAGCTGTTACAAGCTCCTGGAGAGTGCCACTGAGGCTGAGAGGCAGAAGATCCAGCGCACAGCCCGCAAGCTCTTTGGTCTCAGCGTGTGCTGCCGCCACAATCCCAACCACCAGCTGCCTAGAGAGAGGACAATACAGCAGTGGCTTGCAAGGGTCCAGTCACTTCTCTACTGCAATGAGAATGGGTTCTGGGGAACCTTCCTGGAGAGCCAGAGAAATTGTGTGTGCATGGTAGTACCACACTATGCCAGCTCCCCATCCCATGCATCATAGGTGGGAACAACAGCTGTGCCATGTGTAGCCTGGCAAACATCTCCCTCTGTGGCTCATGCAATAAGGGCTACAAGCTGTACAGAGGCCGCTGCGAACCACAGAACGTGGACTCTGAGCGGAGTGAGCAGTTCATCAGCTTTGAAACCGACCTGGACTTGCAGGACTTGGAACTGAAGTACTTGTTGCAGAAGATGGACTCGCGCCTCTATGTTCCCACTACCTTTATCAGCAATGAGATTCGCCTTGATACATTCTTTGACCCTCGGTGGCGCAAGCGCATGTCACTCACTCCCAAGAGCAACAAGAACCGTATGGACTTCATCCACATGGTGATTGGCATGTCCATGTGAATCTGCCAGATGCGCAACAGCAGCCTGGACCCCATGTTCTTTGTCTATGTCAATCCTTTCAGTGTCAGTGGCAGCCATTCAGAGGGCTGGAACATGCCCTTTGGGGAATTTGGCTATCCACGTTGGAAGAAGATCCGTCTGCAAAACAGTCAATGCTACAACTGGACTCTCTTGCTGGGTAATCGGTGGAAAACTTTTTTCAAGACTGTCCATATTTACCTGCGTAGTCAGACTCGGCTACCCACCCTACGTAATGACACC
This sequence comes from Cricetulus griseus, assembly GCF_003668045.3. Classification (NCBI taxonomy): domain Eukaryota; kingdom Metazoa; phylum Chordata; class Mammalia; order Rodentia; family Cricetidae; genus Cricetulus; species Cricetulus griseus. Next base: position 167,326,702 of record NW_023276807.1, read on the forward strand.
GGCCAGGGCCCCGTGGACCTGTCAGATCCCTCCAAGAGGCAATTCTACATTAAGATATCCGATGTGCAGGTGTTCGGGTACAGCCTGAGGTTCAATGCTGACCTCCTTCGAAGTGCTGTGCAGCAAGTGAATCAGTCCTACATACAGGGTGGTCAGTTCTATTCCTCTTCATCCGTGATGCTCCTCATGTTGGACATTCGGGACCGAATTAATCGCCTGGCCCCTCCCACAGTATCTTCAAGAGAAGTTTGTTCAGTTGGCTCTGAGTTACATCATGTGCAATGGTGAGGGAGAGTATGTGTGTCAGAACAGTCAGTGTCGATGCCAGTGTGCTGAGGAGTTCCCACAGTGCAACTGTCCCATTACCGACATCCAGATCCTGTGGCCTCCTGTGGCCCCAGGAAAACTCCAGCTGGACTTGTTTTCCTGTATGTTGAAGCACCGCTTGAAGCTGACTAACAGTGAGATTATCAGGGTGAACCATGCCTTGGACCTCTACAACACAAAGATCCTCAAACAGTCTGACCAGATGACAACCAAACTGCTAACCCGGGACCCTTTGCTGTGAACTTTCCCTTTCTGTTGTACACATACAACAGAATAACACAAAGTGAAACAAAAGAAAACACACACAGAGACATACACACATACACACATAATTTGTAAAAGGTAATTAATATTCAAAAGAAAGGAGGCAAAAATCTTTATTTGTTGGAAACTAAAGTGTTCTAGCAACTGTATAAAACTGTGGGGCATGTCTGTTACTACTATATAATGTCATGAAGAAGGGTCTCAGATTTTTGTGGAGCTTTGAGGTGGTGGATTCTTGGGCCTCAGGTGCTGTGTGGATGGGGGAGAAGGCGAGAGCATATGCAATGAATTGTAAAGAACTCTGCTGTGCAGGTGCTAAGATTAAACACTAAAAGAGAAAGAAAGAGATATATGTAATGTAACCCTGACACTGCCATATTTCCTTGTGGGAGGAAATGGATGTAGATAAAGAAGATATTTCTTCGGCAAAAAAAAAAAAAGACACAGCATCCAAAACCGGGAGGAATATGAAGAGTGCTAAGACTGGCTGATGATGTTTGTCACAGGAGTCATGGTCACATTAATAGCAGGATTTGCTATTTTTGATTGCCAATGCTTGAATCTAGCCCTTTAACACATATCTAACACAGAGAACAGATAAATGATTATGGATGACTGAAAAGCTGAATATTAATGTATAATATCTCTCTAAGCTTAAGGTCAATGCTCTAGGCCATTCATCACTAACAATTCGAGATCACTTTCCATGAAGTCAATAAAGTCTAACATTTGTGAGAGCCACTTCTTAGTTTTTTGTCTTGGTCTCTTCATTTACCCCAAGTCCATCAGGTTTCTCCCTCATCACCACCTGTTTCCTGCCCCTGTACTTCTTAAATCATTTTAAAATCTGACTGTCTTCTCAAGGAAAATGTATTATATGGCCACCATAATGAACTTTCTCCATTTGTCACCTGAATATGTATAGGAATATGCAGTGAAACATAAATCTCAGCTTCTTAGTCATGCTTGGGTTCAAACACCATTGAACTACAGAACCTCACCTTGACTTGAAGATGACTATCTGCTGGGCACCATATTCTACTCAATAACCTCTTGAGTTTTATTCTGTAGTTTAGTAGGATTTACTTCTTTATATATTAAAGAATTTCTTGTAAGAAAATTTATGTGTATATGATGAATGCTTATATTTGGCTGCTGCTTTGATTTTATATCTGAGGTGATCTATTTGTTAAGTTGTTTGATAGATTAAAAGGTTGTAAGAGCTGGGGAGATGGCTCATTTGTGAAAGTGCTTGTCACACAAATATAAAAACCTGTATTTGATCATCCAATACCCTTATAAAAGTTGGAGGTAGTGGCACATGCCTGTACTTGCAATACTGAGTTGAGGAGACAGGAGAATACCCCAATAATTACTGATCAACTATCCTGGCTGTATTGGTGAGCTCCAGGCTCAGAAAGGGACCCTGTATTAAAAATAAGGTGGAGAGCAATAGAAAAAAACACCTGGTATAAATATCTGACAATCCATATGCAGATCCATACATGTATACATACACACATATGTATGCTTACACAAACCTGCACACTAACACAAGTTTGCTCACACACATGTGTGCTCATACATGTATATAAACCAAAAGTTGTTTTTCTTATCCTCATTCATGCTACAATCAACAAGCATACCCATTAATTCTCATTAAATTTCTAAAGACTTCAATAGTCTGTTGTGCTGCCTCCCTTAAGATTTAAGGGGCATACCACTAATAATGCAGAGCTATTGAACCATAGCCTCTCTTGGTCTGTAAAACTAAAAGCATTGCAACATTACAGGATCCTAGTCTTCTGAAGTTAACTGAGACCAGATTCCACAGCCCAGAACTGTTATGAATTGGAGAGAACATCGGAAATCTACTGGCCATTTTGAAGGTGAATCTTTACAAATGCATTTTCTTGGAGCCAAATAATTCGGTGTTAACACTTAGTCTTACATAAGTAATTACAAATGAGCAGGGAAGTGTTCCAGCAATCAGTCAATTCTTTGCTGTTCCATTTTTTCTTGGCATCAGAAACCAATCCTGTGTATATATTTCATAAATCAAATAACTTAAGTGTTCTCGTTATAACTGACTCATTTGGAAAACAGGGGCACTCTCAGTTATGAGAGGAACAACTGAAAAATTAGTATATTAGCCTCATATTAACATCAGAAATGAAGTGTGGAGGCTTCAGATCTCAGACAGGCTTTCTCACTTAATCTGAGATCCAGAGGAACCTCAACACACCAGAGGAATCCAGTCCAACAACCAAGACTAAAATCAATCAGATCATTAGAGTAGAACCAGGCAGCATGATACAGGTACAGACAAGCAAGACAGCTACTGGACATTACTGGAAATGAATATAAGAATTTTAAGGAATCAGCTAGATATTTCACCAGCTGAAAGATGGTATTGAGAATGCCAAAGACACACAAGTCCCAAAATGCCACAAAGAAATATCGAATCTGTTTATGAAAGAAATCTTGGTCGTGGAAATGGCCCATACAAAGATGACTTCAATGCCATCCTGTTTTAAGGAACCATATAGGCTGATATGGAAAACAGTGGCAAAAACAAGCAGTCACAGAAGGGTTTTGTGTGACTAAAGGAGCCTGTGGTGTAATAAAGAACACAGCACTGAAATCATTATGGCTTTCAGTCACCTGAGTTCTGAGTTTCACATTAACTCTCTGTGAGACCATGGGCAAAGAGAGTGTCTCTACAAAACCTGTGCTGATTTCATTAAGAGTTTGCCAGGAGAGGCAAGACTATACAAATCTATGTTAAAATACTTTTTGATCATGATATTTAATATCTGTCATATGTATTTAAATATCTCTGCTCTCTCTATATATCAATCTATCTATATCTATCATCTCTCCATGTATCTAACACACACACACACACACACACACACACACACACACACACACACACACACACGATTCCTAGTATAGCTGGCAGAGTCAGCACTTACTGATAGGTAGACATTGTAGCAGCAACACAACTTGTCACTATTGTTGAGTTTCTGAAATCCTGGTGCTGGCAAGTCTACATAATTTTACCAGCAACCTGGCAGCCTTGTTTCTGTGAACAGCCCTATTCCAAAGTCGTAATGTGTGCGTTGAGTGACCTCTGTTTCTGCAATCGCAACTGGGATCCTAATACAATTCAATAAGCACTCAAAAATGTGTTAGTTTTGGCAGAAAAATAATATACTTTTAATGACAAAATTATTTCTTTCTTTGGGGGAAAGAGTTTCACCTTGTAACCCTAACTAGCCTGGAACTCATTATGTAGACCAGGCTGGCCTCAAACTCATAGAAATCCTCGGGCTTCTGCTGTGTTACCAGGCCTGGCACTCCACTAAATTCTTGATGGCTGGAACTACAAGGCAGGGTGTTGATGAGGCTTTTCCTCTCATGCTATCAAAGTCACTGCTTAGTTCTTGATTCTTGGGTTTACATAGTGTGGTCCTGGTTTGTTAACTTCCTTGGACTTATTTGTTATTTTTAATAACAAATTTTTAATTTGTTCTTTGAAAATTCCATACATCCACACAATGTATTTTGATTACACTCACTTCTCTACTCTAACTTTCTTCCTGATCCCCCATGTCCCTACATCCCCTTCACCCCAAGATTCAAACATCATTTTTTTAAACTAACCCACTGAGCCAATCAGTTTTGCCTTTATCAAAACAAGTACAGAGGGCCCTCTACTGCAGCATGGTCACCACACACTAATGACCATACCCCAAAGACATTGACTCTTCCATTCCCAGTATCAACTGTCAATAGCTCTCCCCCATCCATGCTACAATGTGACTAAATTGATCATGTTATTTTTTTTGGAGAGAATATTCTTTAATATCAACAATGACACTGTGTAACAGCACAGGGAAGAGGTAGTGGAGAGGGATGGTTGGACTTTCTTTCCTTAACTAGCCTGGATCTGAACAGCCCAGCCCTAACAGCTTAGGAGCCACTCAGTGAAGAGAAAGGGAGGGTCTGGAAACCAAGGCTTCAAACTTAGAGGGTGGCAAACTGGGAGAGGCCTAGTAGTGTGAGGGCGTTTAGGGTACGGGAGCCCTAGTGCAGGTCTTTGGCAGTGAACATGCCCTTGGCCCTGTGCAGGATGGAGTCTTTGGCCGCATTGTACGGATGCTCCTTGGATGGGATCTCCAGGACAGCCGGGATGGACCGCTGGTGGGGGTCGAGGGTATGCCAGACCATCTCTGCAATGTACTGGTTGATGAGAATGATGCCAATGTCACCCCTGTTCGGAAATTGCCTGAAAGTGTCTTCAATCTTATTGATGGTGGTATCCTTCTCAACTACCAGGAAATCTGAGGGTGTGGCAGTTGAGTGCCCAGCATCCCTCTGGTACTCTTGGGGGCAGAGGTGCCCACAGACACAATCTTTAAGACTATGTTGACCTTCTTCACCGGCCTCACCTCTGACCTTTTCCCTTCAGTGAGGGTTCATTTTTGAGTCTTGTTTTTGCCTTTACTTAAAAGCCTTGGTAGCAGGCATAGAGTCTCCTTGGCTGTTATCCCTGATCCCTGTTGAGTGTGGGGACAACCTGCTCTTTTGTCTTCTGTCTCTTCATCCAGTCCTTCCTGAGGCCTGGGGATGCCCTAGACTTCAGATAAACTGTCTTCTCTTCCTCACCCAAAGTAACTTTGTCATCCATACCTTCTGGCTTCTTCTTGGGGTGCCTCTTAGAGAACCTCTGATCCCCCCACCTAGAGCCCAACTTAAGCCAACTGTAAAATTATCTGCCTTTGTAGTCGAATATAGCCTCCTTTAGATAATCAATCAAAATGGTCACTCAGTATCACCCTAATCCCAGTATTATTTTGGGACCTTAACAAATACTACTAGTGACTAGGGAAATGGGGAGAGGTTCCATAAATCCAAGCTTCCTCTTAACCTTAGCAGCAAGCCTTTTCTGCGCAATTCCTGTTCCCCCACTCAGCTACTTCTAACTGTGAAATCTGAATGAGAGACTTCTACTACATTCTGTCCACTACTTTTGATCCTGCTAAAGACCTCTCCCTACTAGCCTCAATCCACAGTTCCTTCTCCTCCTCTGGCTCATGCAGTCTCCTCAATCTCCAGGAAGAGAGATCCCACCCTGGCACCCACTTTCACCCCAGCAGCAGTATTTGGTATCCATACTCCTTGCTTCTGTTCCACAGTAGGACCCCCTCTACTTGGCCTAAACAGACCTCTGTTTTCCTCTTGTGGGTGGTTGCCAGGGTGGGTGGCCTAGTCAGAGTACATGTCCCTTTCTCATTAAGTGTACTCTCTCAAATTAAAAAAAAATAAATAGCATGGGGTCATATACATCTAATTCCTCTACTTTCATTAAAGAATTCCAATTTATCACCCAATCCTACAGTCTCACCTTCTATGACATATGTGAAATGTCAGACAACAGTTCCAGTTATGGCAGCCCCTTTCCTACTTACCAGGCCAGAGGCTTTTTCCCCAGACCTGACTGGCAACTTGCCTTTACCCACATGCCCATAGTCAAATGCCTTAAGTACCTCCTGGTCTTGGTGGGCACCTTATCAGGGTGGGTAGAGACATCACCCACCACTAACAGACATTCTCTGACCTTCTCCTCTGAGAAATCATTCCCTGCTTTGCAATCTCTGCCTCTCTCCAGTCAGACAATGGCCGTGGATTCTCCTCCCAGATTTCCCAAGCCCTATCCAAAGCCCCCAATATCTTTTGGCATTTTCATATCCCATACCATCCCCAGAACTCAGGAAAGATAGAGTGAACTAATTGCTCCTTAAAAAACACCCTTGTCAAACTGTGATGGAACTTTACCTTCTCAGGATACAGGCTCTCCCCAAGTGAATTCTTTCCTTCTCACCATTTTATCTCATGTACAGAGGACTGGTTCTGACCCCCAGTCTTTTACTCAAACCCTCACCTTTCCCTGGGTCACCCCCTTACTCTGTCATCTCCACTCCCTCCTATGAAACTTTACTGCTCACTGCCTACATGGACGTGTGCCAACCCCTGTTGGTCCCCAGTCAACTCTGGGAATCAGGTCCTTCTTTCCCCTCTGGACCAAAATCCTCATCCCTTTCCACTAAATGACAGGGCCCCTTCAAGATAATTCTTGTAACCTCCATTGCTCCTAAGCTTGAGGACCTTCCTCACTGGATTTTACCTATCCCACCTCAAGCCCTTTACTCCCCTACCTCAAGATAACTTCCCTTCCTACATATCAACCCAGAAGGACCCTGCTTCCTCAAGTTTCAGAGGACACCAAGATGACCCACCTTGTCCCTTGTTCCAGAAGAATGAGGCTTCACCCCTATAGCTCCATTCTACTGAATTGTATATAGACTTCTCCACCTCCACCCCCACACCCCTGCCTTCTTCTGTCCAGGGCAACTTTTACATATGAAGATTTGAGGGTCAAGAGATCCCACTGGTCTAACAAACAGTCCCTCCAAACAGGGTTGGGAAATTGTTCCATAGCAGGTGGTCAGGAGCCAATTAGAATTCCCATCACCACAGTATCCACCTCTTCCTTCAATCAATGACCTCATCACTAGCTTCCTCTATGACAAGAAAGAAGGATATTGTAAACAGTGGCTACACACACACACACACACACACACAGAGAGAGAGAGAGAGAGAGAGAGAGAGAGAGAGAGAGAGAGAGAGATGGGTCTTGCCAATATCACATGCCACATATGGATCCTTGTTCTGAGTCCTTTCTCTGTCAGTGAATCCTTCACACCTATATCATGGATCCACGGGATTCCCCAGTGGGAACCAGGTGTGACCAGTCAGTTCTACCATTTCTTCAAACTCTGGCACCTGGTGAGCACAATTAAAATCCCGATTACTCAACTTCTGGAGATAGGAGAAATAGAGGAGGTGATTCAACCTTCTTCCAACATCATATCTTCTTTAGCATCCCCTCTCCTAATAATGTAAATTTGTTCCCTGCTTCAGAATTTTACCTCAGCCTACCAGCTCCTTAATGTCACTGAACCAGGCCACTTCAAGGATTGCTGGCTATGTGCTCCTCTTGACACTAGCTCATAATTTCCATTTACAGCCTCTCCCATAACCTTGTCAAAAACCTTACATCACCACTTACCAACTGCCCCTGAGTCCAGTGTAGCCACCACTCTCTACCCTTTACATATTACCCTCTTTGACATGGTGAACTGCTTTAAGTCATCCAGAACACATTTTGTCAGGGTGTGAAATTTCTTAGACTACACTAAAACCCTAACCCTCAACAGCCTACCCCTTTAGCCCCAAATTCCCACTGTCCACAATGTGTTGCAGTATTCATCTCTACCATTGCCTACTTGTGAGCTGGTCAGGAGTTCGAACACTAGTATTTCCCAAGTTGGGGGTGATACATGGAGAAGAACTGCCCAACATAATCAAAGGACTGTTCAAATTCTGCCCCTCTGGCAATCACAGGAATAACTGCTGGCATCACCCGCTGCTTCCCTTTCTTATCCTTGCTCAGAGGCACCCTTTTGATCCACATCCTGCCCCATAAATCTCTTTCATGAAGTCTGTTGCATGGTGTGATTTTGTGACATTCCTTGTCCCTTTAATTGGCACACACACAAAAAACCCTCCTAGTGTGTCTGTTGATTTCTTCATTTTATTATATATCTGACTGGAAGTCACATTCTGAACTAAATTTTTCTACTTTGGAATCCATGTGACATGCCTCACTATAATAGTACCTTGCTCACTGCAAATGCCCAAACTGTGTTTGCTACTGTATCTCAGAGGAAGCAAAGTCAAGGTTGTTTTGCAGCATAGTTACAGTGCAAGGAACATGACTGTTGTGAGAGTCTGTTTCATGGCAATGGACACAGCAGTCATGATGCTCTTGCACTGGTGTTTATCAGAAAATGGCCACAGCCTTTCATCTCCCTGCTTTCCCTCCTCTAGTCTAGTCCCCTACCCACTTATCTTTGAGTGCTTACTCTTTTCTTTGACTGCTCAGAATAAACATTCTCTACTTTTATCTCCCACACACTTCTTCTAGTCATCAGGTCCTAGTGTTTCTTTACAGCAGCGATGAGAGGAAGACTTCTGATGAGGAGGTATGGAGACAAATGAGTGGTACGGATGAGTCACAGTTGGGCATGGGAGTTGGGGGTTGGATGAGATTGGATGGGAAGGTGAGAAGGGCTGGGTGAGGGTGGGGCAGGCTGAGGGAAACAGTGTCTTGAAGGTACTGCTAAGGAACTTGGATTTGTTCCTTTATTTCAGAAGAAAACAGTTAAAAAGAAGAATGTACAACTGGAGATTCACTTACTATTCAAAATAAATTGAAGTTGAAGGAGTTTTACACATGAAGGGTAAGATGGGACACAGGCTGCTGAAGGAAAAGGAAGGACAAAGGCATTGAGAGGAGGAGGGTTCACTCAGAGGAGGAAGATGCCAGGAAGACATTTGGAGAAATAAAGAAGCAGAGAAAGGCAAAGAGAGAACATGTGGCGACTGAGGGTTCAAAAAGAGTAACCCAGAGGTGAATCATTCAAGTAGCCCTGGAAAATAGATGAGGGAGCAGAAAGGCCAAATTGGGTTTTCTGCTTGTGCTGACATCACATGACTGGGATGCTATCTTTGGGTAGAGAATTCTCCAAGGCAAAATGGACTACTAACTGAAAATGAGGCCGACTTTAACCCTGGCCTCTTCTCTCACAGGCTACACGGCCTTTCGGCAGGTCTGTTCTTTTACCTGTTAAATATGTCTAGTTGTTATAAAGACTTCATGAGCTAAAGCCTGGGAAGCATTGGTGCCTCCCAGTAAGTGCCTTCCCTCAGCTGATCTAACTCAAGGGGAGAAAGGAAAGGTTGTTTGTAGCCTGAGAAAGGGTCAAGAGAGTGTTGGATCTCCATGCTGCCTGTGGAGAAGCTGGGAAACCAGTGCTTGGGAGCAGAACATCCATATTTGAGGCACTCATAGAAGAAAAAATGCCCACCTTTTCTTAGAATAAGCATCATTGACAATCTAAGGTAACTGCTTGTCAATGAATTAAATTTCTAAAGTGCTCAGGGGAATGAATGTCAGCTGTGCAGAAAGGTGGACGCATGGCCTGTGGGAGGCAATGAAGGGGGACGTAGAGTTGGAGGGTAAACTCCTGGAAATTCTTTCAAATGTAATTCTGGAGTCAGGTGACAGGTGATACTGTGTTTTCAGCATCCCATTTTCTGATGTGTGGGTGGCCTATAGGATCCTTAGAGTGAAGGTTTATTGGAATATTTTGCAGGGTACGTCTGTAGCCAGAAGATGCTATGAAGACAAAGGTCATGTAAGCAGATACATTTATGTGGATGTAAAATATTACGTTCTCCTTTTTTAAAAATTACATTCTCTTTGCTCTTGGAGGCAGCCCCCAAACACTGGATTCTACCTGTATGTTGAGCCTCATTTTAGTTCACTTTGCATTTTTTGTTTTTCAGTTCAGTTTGTACTTTATTCTTATATTGAAGTACTCTGTTTCTGGATGTAACTTCTATCTCTTTAGGCAATAACTTGGTAAACCCATGTCTTTGGTTGGGTTTCTTGGAGATATACTTAAGGATGAAGTATTAGATTCTGGAGGTTTGTTGGGAAGTTCTCTTGGGAGACAAACCTGTAAGAACATAAAGAAGGCAAGGATGGGTAGGTAAAGAAGCTGAGTTACAGGAAGTTGGACCTTTGATGGTATTTCAATGATTTCTCAATGGAGGGCAAAAGCCTGGATCTTTGACTCCATTATTAGCCAGTTGTTGACTGTAGGGTGCTTCCTGGGAAATGACATACACTTAGGTGAGGCCACAGGGGTATCCCAGTGATGGACACAGCTGAGAGTTCATCTGTGTGCTCTGTAGGTTAACTCTGGCATCCAGGTATTTAAGTTTTTCACCAGGTGAAGTCTTTAATCCCAGCTTGCAGAGATAGACAGCTAGATCTCTGTGAGATGGAGGCCAGCCTCATCTACAGAGTTGAGTCTCAAGTCTGCCAAGGCTACATAGAGAGACTCAGCCTCAAAAACACAAAAAGGGGAAAGAAAGAAAGAAAGAAAGAAAGAAAGAAAGAAAGAAAGAAAGGAAGGAAGGAAGGAAGGAAGGAAGGAAGGAAGAAATAAAGGTCTACAAGCTATCCTTGTTTCTTTTAGGGCTTAGTAATAGAGTAAAATGGTAGGTGAAGATAGAGAGCCAAGCAGGGAAGGTAGGAGAAGCATGAGATCTCATGTTATACCCTTCCCATCTTTCCCAAAGATGCTTATAAGAGTTGAGGCATGAACATCACAGCGAATTGAAGCTGGTGTAATGATGCATAAATCACTTTGATAGTCCACAGAAGGAAAAGAAGCTTGACTATTCTGTATAGTTCTCTCTGACCTTATCTCCATAGCCAGAGGTCATTTTTTATATCAATGGGGGTCACACCCCTTTCGGCAACAGCACTGTAGCAGTACAAAGAAATTCATCTGCACACCACATGGATGCTAATAATGAGCAGAGTGAGCTTCTGATAATTATTGGAGTTAATGAGCTAATCATAACAAAACTACAGCTTCTTTGAGAGAAGTACCTCTACAAAAGCAAGTGCATTGGGACTATTTTTGAAAGACACAGAATGGGTATGTATTAAATTAAAGGTAAGACAGGCACTATCAGTCTGATAGGTGTAAACTGAGGCTGCTGGCTTCTAACGTGGCATACCGGGTTGCTCCCTAGGAAAGTACTGCATGGGCAGCCAACAGGGTTGTGAAGGTCTGTGCTCACAGCCCTGATTACACATACTCTAGTGGCCTAATCGCCAGTAGGATTTTATGGCTCTTTCTGTGGTCATCTGAACAACAAAAATTCTTCTATTCTAGTAAACTAAAGACCTCCCTTTTCAGCACCATTATTTGGTATAATTTCCCTTGATATTTGGGAGAATTGATTCCCTGGCCACAGAAAGCAACTCTTGATGATTTTAGAAGGGAAAGCAGAAGCCCCTGAAAACTGTTTAGACCCTGGCAATGGATGGCGGCAATTCTCTTATTCCCTGGCAGGGAATAAAGGGACATAGAAAATGTTGCAAGAAGTGACTTCTGGTATATCCCTCTTCACTAAGGTGTGAGTTTCCACTCTGAATGTGCCATTGTTTAGGTTGTAAATTATAATTAGAAGAAATAATAGAGTCCAGCCATTCCTAAATTTATGAAATAGTGTGGTTTTTTCCCTGCACAAAATTCCCTGCTCAACAGCTAATGACAATCAGGTCATCCAAGTGCACAGCTGTTGGATTTCCAGGGTATACACAGTGACTGATTAAAATTACCTAGAAAATCCACGGCAGAGTGCTATTACACTGGTTAGAGAATTGTTCATAGAAGGAAGCCTTAGGCATTGATGGGAGCTGTTTAGTCAGCCTGCCATTAATTAGCAAGGGAAACCTCTCCTGCTTTAAATAATTTATATCCGCAACCAGAGTAGACAATAGAGGAAACATTACATCTCACTAGGAGGTCTTTTCCAAACATAATTTACCAGAACAAAAAAGCACCCAGGTTTGAACAACTTGCCTTGACAAACTTCTGCCTGAACAGTTGACTTCTCTGATGACATTATTTACTAAGCAACTGAAATCAGTTCTGCTACTAAGCCAGGGGTAGAACGTGCTACTGTTATCTTTGGAGAGCAACTAGCATCAGAAAAAAAAATTCTTTGGCACTAAATTATTAGGAAAAGGAAATGTACCCTTTGCTTGGCTCCTACATCATTTCTTCCTGTGCTTTGGTTGAAATAGCTGGCAATGCCTTTGAAATAAGCACCATTTTATCCAGTGGGAAAATTGTAGATTGATTCCATTCATATAAATAATAAATTCTTTGAACATATACAAAATTTCTTGAGCTACATTAATGCACATTTGCATTTCTCTTTAATATGAAACAGCTGTTGTATTTTTCATTTTATGGTGCTTTAAAGAGAAGGGAAGGACTGGGAACCAACATGAATCACCCAGCCCCAGTATGCTACATTAAAGACAATATCGCATCAATTCCCATTGCTCCTGTATCTGATGGAGAGCAGAAACTTGCTTCATTTTTTAAACCCTGGAAGTTAATGTAGAAACTTTAACAAAAGCATTTAAATTATCAACTTGAAATGAGAAAGGGAGTCAGCCCTGATATGCATCAGCTTAAATGCACCATTCTGGATGTAGGAGCAGGAAAGGCATAGAAGGTACTTACATAAATCAAATCATCCCAGTGAAAAGTAGCCGTGTAAATTCCCATTTCTCACCTGGCATTCTCATTTGGATGGGAGAATTGATTTTCTTAGCAATAGAATAAGCTTCCCACCTTCTTTTTCGAACATAGTTTCTTCATAATTATGCAAACTACACCTCAGTCATCTTCCTTATCATGGCCTTGGGAAATAAAAATCTGGATGGCTAAATATGGCCAAGGTTTTTCATTATGGTGTGATAACCTACATTCTACATGTGCAACAATTGCAGAATCTGGAGTTCTTTTTTTCTCTGACATGCCTGAACTGAAAATGAAATGAATTTTTAGTAACTGTGGCCTCATGACTTCATCTTTTTAGTAAGATTATGAGGGCATGCGCCAAAGGAGACTTTTGTTCACCTCCCTCGTCTCTCTCCTGATTTTGTGCATAAGCACTATGAGAGAGGACAGAAGTACAAACATTGTGTTTGTATATGTAGCTCAGAAATTTCCCTCTGCTTTTAACAGTGGCCAACTAAAGAAACTTTCTGAGCCCCAGGCTTCGGGGTTTAAAATAACAGTAGTTGTTGTCTTCCAGATCATTGTAAGGATTAAAGTTGATTTTCTGAGTACAAATGCCATCCACAGTGCCCCAGGCCAGTAAGAGTTCACAGAGATGAGTCACATTCTTCCCAGCCTCTCTCTCTTCCTCTCTTTCTTAGCTTAGGACCTGGCAGTTGGGAAGGATCTCTCCACTGTAGGCTTTCTCACAGAGGACTACAGGCACTGTGGACACAGATCATCCCTGATGTAGAAATATCATATGTGCTGACAAAAGTTGGAGGCTCCATGTCTCTCCCATTCCTAGGACTGGGGATTGAAATCACTAGGACTGGAAACAAAACATCAGTAGTCTACATGGTTAGGGTATGGCCATGGGCAAAATCAGAACTCTCAGCATTCACAGTACCAAACAGGAACTGTGGCTGGTTTTATTTTTATTCTTGTATAGCCAGTGTGGGGAAAATTCCCTGCTTGATCTCTGCCATCCTTAGAAAGACTGATTGCATGTTTTTATGAAGCAGGAAAAGCTTGTTGGGTTGAAAGCAGCACAGACTTGGTCTTTCTGCTGTGGGAGGTTATGTGGAGAGGACACACCTGTACAGTCTAAAATCACACCTTTGTCCAAGCCCTGCCACCTCCTCTCTGAATGTCCCTGGCACATTAGAGATGTGACATGGCTAAGCTTCAGTCCCTCTGATGAACAGTGGGAATCTCTAAGGCTTGCTTTAAAGATTTGATGGGTTGATGGTCTAGTTGTTCAATCAGACACTTAGGAGTCTTTCCTCCTCTCAAATTCATCATTCCTCTTCTTTTTTTTCCATAGTTTGCAAACTCTATCCTCTTCTAGCCCCACTTGGTTGTGTGACTTTCCCTGGGAAGATATTTTTTTAAAAAAGTCTATTCACTCCAGAAGCAGAGGGCACTGATAGACTAAGGAAAGGACTTCCATCTAGTCCAGCTTGGTGAAACTGTGGGCTTAATGGGGCTACTTACAGGAGCTTGACTGACTCATAGATAGCATCATAACTCAAGGGCACATAGACTGCCAAAGAATCTTGCCTAACCTCAGAGAAGGGCCCCTATGACAATCTTGAGAAAGTTTAGGTGCCTGGTGAGCCTCCCCTCCCTGTTCTGCTGAATCTTAATAAGACTGGGCTTTCAAGGTCTCATGTTATCAGGAATGTTTTGATTCAGGACAGCAATGAAGATGTCTAACCTAGAGGAAATACACAACTCCTTCAGATTTCAGCAGAGGTGCCACACCGTCTTCTACTTTTGATTGGTACCTAGATGTCATCTTTATTCCTCATCCCCTCATCTTTCCAACCCCTCTGACACACAAGTCTCTAGACTCTGCCTCTAAACTACTTTGTGGGCCTTTCTACTCATCTTCATTTCTACATTCATGCTTTAAAGTCTTGCTGGGCAACTACAGCATCCTGTAAATTTGATTTTTGCTCATGTTCTCTACAGGCTATCTTCCACATTAGAAAATGACCTTTAGAATTGCAGGTCATAGCATTAGACTCCAGACCATCTTATGGACATCCTCAGTGACTTCTTTTTCATGGACTACAGCCAAGCCAGCTGTTGCTTACCACATGGATACCCATCAGAACACTGTACATTTCTGTCTTTTATCCTCTCACCTCCAGTGCCTCATCAACAGCTTATCCCAGGGATTTCACTACTGTCACCTCTGGTCACAATGCTTTTCTCATCCTTTTGATTTTAGAATCTGAAAGCCAAGTTGCAATCTATAATGATCTATAATGATGCCACAGCCATCGTTAAATCACAAGAAAAAGGTAATTTAATTTAATTGAAATTAAATTCTTCTTTCTTCATCTTTTCACAGAAACTTCTTTGTTCCTGTGTGGAACAAGCCACATTCTACATCGGTTATCCCAGTGACTATTTTCAGATGGTGTTATATAGAGACTGTGGAGACCCTGGACATAATAATTTACAATTCCACAGTGTATGGAAGGGAGCCCAACATGACTACTCCATGGTATGGTTAAGGTTTTTATTATATATATGAGAGAGAAAACAACCAGAAGTATCTGGAAGAGTTAATAGCAGAGAGAAAAATAAGTAGACTGAACATGGCCTGCTGATTGTACTTGGCCAGGGATAGGGATGTGGGAGAATAGGAGAGAACAGTGGAGATAGAGAGATAGCAAGAGATAGAGAGAAGGAGCATAGTGAGAGAAAGAGAATGAGATAGGGTAAGTGGGTGCTGGAGAGATGGCTCAGATGTTAAAGGTTAGGCTCACAACCAAAAATATAAGAGATAGGGTAAGTGGATAGAAAGATAGGATATATCTGGTTTTAAGGAGGGTGAGTAGCTGGGAGTGGGGGTGGAAAGGGCCAGGAGACTGGCATGGGAGCTTTGAAGGAATTGGGGAAGTCTGGAAGCTCACATGGGCTTTGATATACAGGTATATGTCAATGAAGAACCATAATGTCCCTTCTGCCAGATGTAAGGGAAGTGGCTCCTTTTGTCAGGTGTGAACTTGTGTCACAACCTCCTGTGTAATGCTGACTTTTATCCAGCCTCCAGAAATCGTATAGTCCAGCTTGAGCTCATTTCTGGATATATGGACTACCTTTTGGAGTGTAGGGAATTGGAGTTTCCTTTAGACGTGACACACACTGCTGTGGGATGGAACAGGAGGTGATAAGTCAGAGGGCAACTAAGATCAGGCTTTGTGCTGCAACCAGAGATGTACTACAAGGTCATCTGGGTTTCCTGGTGAGGTTTTTCAGACCTTTGCTGAATGTTTGGAAAACACTGCTCCCTTTACTCTTGTGATGTTTTCTGCTCACCTCCCTTGACAGTTTACTTGCGATTTAGTTTCCATCTTCAAGCTATTCGGTCCAGCAAATAGACATACTATGTAGTCTAGCAAAGAGGTAAACCTTGGGTACTAGGCATAACCTGGTGCTGCCCATTGCCAAGCCATGTGCACAATCACTGAGCCTCTTTTGATCTGAGATCTCAATATTCTTGTCACTGTCTGTGTTTGCAGACATGTAGTTTAAGGCATTTGTGCGTAATAAATTCTTTCTTTCTGTGTCCTCCTCCCCTCTCCATTATTTGAGTTTAATTTACAGTTTGACTTACTGTTGCTAGAATGTTTACACTGCCTAACAGCTTCCCATTTATCCAGTTCTTCCTCCGGGGGTGTAAGCAGATTGGCCAATTAGCACTACCTTTTTAACTAACAGATAAATATACCACTCTACTCAAGTATGGAGGACACCTTGCAGTGATAAGATAAATCAGAACTTCCCTATAGATTTTCTTTACCTGCAGTGAGTACATCACTTGAAGCAATTACATCAATAATAATAATGGGCACACAGGCTCATATTTCACAGTAGTTTCCTCTGGGAGATTTGATTTCTCCTTGGAGTCAAGGACTGTGGTAACTTGTGGGCTTTTTCAGTTCTCCTGGAGGTTAGATGGGCTATGCTGCTTAATAATTATGATGCAAGATACCATTCTGAATGAGGTAACCCAGATACAGAAAGACAAACTCTGTACGTGCTCACTCATAAATGAATATTAGACACAGAGCAAAAGATAACCAGCCTAGAGTCCACATCCCCAGAGAAGCTCTGTTACAAGGAGGATCCTAAGAGAGACATACATGGACCCCCGAGAGAAGGGGAAATAGACAAGATTTCCCAAGTAAACTGGCAGTGTGGGGGCAGTGGGAGGGAGGTAGGAGAATGGGAAGGGGAAATGAGGAGGGGGAAGAAAAACACAAGGGATTGGGAAGGTCGAGTTGGGGAAAGGAGAGAGAAGGAGAGCAAGGAAAGAGATACTTTGATAGAGGGAGTCATTACTGGGCTAATGAGAAACCTGGCACCTAGGGAAATTCCCAGGAATCTACAAGGATGACCCAAGGAAGAATCTAAGCAATACTGGAGAGGCTATCTTAAATGCCCCTCCCCTATATGAGATTTATGACTTCCTTAAATGCTATCATAAAGATGTCATCCAGTGGCTGATGGAAGCAGAAGCAAATATCCACAGCTAAGCACTGAGGCGAACTCCTCGAGTCCAGCTGTAGAGAGGGGGGAGTGACACTATGAGCAAAGGGGTCAAGACCATGTTGGGGAAATCCCACAGAAACAGCTAACCTGAGCAAGTGGGAGCTCACTGATTCCAGATTGACAGCTGGGGAACCTGCATAAAACTGAACTAGGCCCTCTGAATGTGGCTGAGATTTGGTAGCCTTAGGCAGTTTATGGGACCACTGGCAGTGCCCAGGGACCAGGGACCAGGTTTTATCCCTAGTGCCTGACCTGGATTCTTGGAGCGTATTCCCTATGGAGGGATACTCCCTCAGCCTATATACAGAGGGGAGGTCCTTGGTCCTGTTCCAAATGATGTGACAGACTTTGGTGATCCCCCATGGGAAGCCTCACCCTCCCTGAGGAGTGGATGTGGGGTGGAATGGGAAGAGGGGGGGCGCAATGGAAGGATGAGAGGCAGAGGCAACTGGGATTGTTATGTAAACTAAGATTGTTTCTAAAATAAAAAATGATAAAAACCAGGAAAAATTATGATGCATGACAAATGTTAATGAAAAGTACGTTGAAATAAAAATACATTCTATTTGGTAACTGTTCTCAAGTTAACTAGAATTATATATCAACATATATTCTAAAGATAAAATTATGTTTACTGTCTTCCCACATCTCAGATAATTCTGAGATAATTATCAGAGATCAGATAATTCTGATCTCTCTATTAACTATCTACTCAAATAAATTAGGTGATAATTCTAAGAATGTACAGTTAATATTTTAAGGTGTTAGCTTAGTCTAAATAATGAGCATCACATTTTTCTCTGTAGAGCTTTTATCTACAGTATTACTTGCTGCATATTTTCATGAATTGGCAGTTTTCTGAGATACTAAATTGTCTTTGTTTAAGTGAGGGAAAACAATCAAGTTGACTTTTGATGCTATAGTAATTCATAGCTGTATAAGTGAGGGTACCAGCGTCAAACTGTGCTATTATTTTGTTAAGGCCAATTTCAAAGTAGTATTTCAATTTAGCTCTCACTGAAGCATCCAATTTGTATTTAAAAGGCAGTCAATACTGATTAGTGGAATAGTGTTAACCTATTGTTGGTGAGCTGTGTCACAATAGAACATTTCTAACCATAACATTGAAATGTTGTGGATTGAATGGCACCATGTACCCAGGAGTGGTAAATGTAGTTGGATCACATGGGAATGTATTTATCTGTTCTGTGTCAGGGTAATTCACTGGGGGTGGGACACAAAACTGAATTGAGAGATAGTATATAACTTAAGACATTCATGAACCTAGAGAAGAGCACTAACAAGAGAAACAGGAAAGCCTGGACAGAAAGGAACAAGAACAGAGAAGGA
Organism: Cricetulus griseus; assembly: GCF_003668045.3. Taxonomy (NCBI): domain Eukaryota; kingdom Metazoa; phylum Chordata; class Mammalia; order Rodentia; family Cricetidae; genus Cricetulus; species Cricetulus griseus. Next base: position 167,345,505 of record NW_023276807.1, read on the forward strand.
AGAGACCCTGCTTCCCATGGAGGTTTATCAGTGTTATGAATTAGAAGGCATGGCAAATGGGGGTGGCTGAGGAAGACAGAAGGTAACTTCTGGCAACACTTCAAATGTTCAACTGTATTAGACCACTGAAGTATAGTTATGCCATTTAGTGAAAACATTCCTAAGAAGATTTTAATTGTTAAAACTATCTTGTATAAAAACTGCTCTCTGATCACTTACATCAGCCATAAATTCTTATGGTAAACTTGTCTCTGGACTAGCCATAAATTCCTACACAATGTGACCCTGAGCTAAAAAAGCTTAACTGAGTGGCCATTTAACTGCTGTCCCTCTGCTCCTGTAAACAATGCTTACATGTGGCAGATGAACCAGATCTGCCTTTCTGTATATGTCATAATTTTAGGACACAATAATGGTTTTTACCATTAAAAGCCAACCAGAGGTTAAGGCTGCTGCCTTCTAATCTGCTTGAGACAGTCCCACCTGCTGTTAATAAAGACTCTACTCAACTTAGGCCTCTCGGAGTCATCTCTTCAGGTATACCATAACACTACCTCCATCATAACAAAAGACTAAAAAGTGTAGTAGTTTAAATAGCTTGTGCCTCAGAAGTGTGCAAACTCTGCATGACTCAGTTGGTTTATTTCTTTGGTTCTCCCAAAGACACAAATGTAGATGACAGAAGGAAGCACTCATCTTTGTTGACATCTAGGAGCTATCTACTTTGGGAAGAACTTTTGAGTCACAAGAAGATTTCAGTTTCCAATGTCAGTGGGGTTGCTGACCTAGTTTCTTTCCAGGATCCACTTAACTCCATAAAACCACCTGTATCCCTTACCCATTGCCCTGTTGTCTTCTTTCTCCCCTATAGACTCTCACAGGCCACACTCAAAAAAAGGCCCGTACTTTTCCCATGTGAATAGTTTGGCCCACTTAGATAATTCAGGATATCTCTTTATCTTCAAGTCCCCAGTGTATATATTTGCTGACTATTTTGCCCTGTAATGAGACCATTTACAGTTCCCAGGGATTAGAATATGGGGCTGTTTGGAGGTCACTAAGCCCACTGCTATGAGACAGAATAGTATGAGCAGGGATTCTTCATGAACAAGGTAGAGGCCGGCATACACAGGGTGAAGCAGGGAATGGACTAGGAAGGCACTATGATCTTACATATACTCCCACAACACTTTATAAATGCTCAAAGGGTAAACTCACATCTCATGTATTTTCTCATTTGCTCCTTGACACTAGAGACGTGTCCTTATTCAGGTTTGTCCTTTAAAGTGAAGCTTCCTGCCTTCTCTTCTAAGAGGTGATTGGTACCACCTGCATTTGAAGTTCGTTAGAAAGACAATGACGCGGTCTAACAGCAGCAGAGAGCTCAGTACATGCAGATAGGGGAGAACATTTGAACAAGACTCTTGTTAAGCCTGGAATCCCACCCTGGAGACCACTTTTCACTCTTCGATGACTGCTTCTATCCTTTCAACCTTGTATCACCTTGAAGCCTCTGTACCTGCAGTGGTTGCTCCTGGCAACTTTGAGAACTTCTAGGCCGGCACATAGTTTTCCAGCTTTACTAGCCATCCCTCATGCCTCCACACTATAAAGGCAACTGAGTGTTTTGGCTTTAGCTTACCATCTAAGAGCTGTTTGGCTTATGTGCTGGTTTAATGTGACTAGCATTTGATTGGAATATTATATGGTTTAAAGAAGATGCCTGTTCTGAAACTCAGTTGGGCTGGACAGGATCCTTTTAATTCATTTAACTTTACCCACCAAGTAGAGACACAGTCATCCAAAGTACTCTGACCTCTGGATTATGCTGCATCTTACACAGGCTTTCATGAAGGCACTTACTTTCCCCATTTGTATAATTATTATTTGTTTCCCATGATTATTTCACTAGGTGTTAAACAATGTCTTTTCAGTTTTATGCCATACACTGAGTTGTACTAACATAAGCAGAATAAATAGACAAAATAGAATTGTATAGATAAGTGCTTCATACTTAATTACTAAATAATAATAAATGAATATGAATTCATAAACCTTTTTCAAAATGATTGCAGTCCATAGTAGCTCACTAAATTAAGTTGATCAGTATTGAAACCCTGATGTAATTTTATGTGTGTGTGTTTGCCATGGCACAGTGTGTGTGTGTGTGTGTGTGTGTGTGTGTGTGTGTATGTAAAAGTTAGAAAACAACTTTGGGGAGTCAGTTCTTTCCTTCTGCTACATGGGATGGAGACCAGGCTTGGGGGGCAAGTGCCTTTACCTAATAAACCATCTCCCTGTCCCCTTTTAAATTTTTTGTTTGTCTTTTACACAGATATAATTTATACAGGAGCATGTACCAATAGAAAAATATTGGCGATTGGGATCCCTTCCCATTGATCCCCCCTCTTTCATTGTACTCTTTCATTGTACTCTTCCTCTTTCATTGAGCAGCAGCTTCTGTATCTATGCTCCAAACATGTGGCTCCAGGTCATGGCTTCCCCTGGGACCAGAGGGATTCCAGGCTTCAGGCCAAAGTCCATTGCTTCTCTTCTTATTTTTATTAGCAATTCACCATACAGTGCCTCATAGCACCCATTCTCTTGATATTTAACATCTCAAATGTTTTGTCTTTTATCAATTATTAAAATTCATTTTTGAGTAACTTTTAAGTTCTGGGAAAGTCAGAATTATCACATTCTGAGTCCTGGAGTTCACTGTCTAATGGAGAAGGCTGATGGTTATCAGCATGACTTGTTATTGCAAAGGGACAGAAATGTGGGTCTTAGGAGCTCAAAGCAAAGGCATCATAAACATTATAAACATTGCATTTGTCAGGTGCTCATTATATACTAATTGAAACTATTTCCCTTTGAATTTGGCAAATCCATGTAGTTTTAAATAAGCAATATGGTGGGCTGATGCATCTCAAGTTTAGGTCAAGCTCAATTGGAAATTTCTTAAGACATCATGCAGACTGGTGGATTTCCTTTGCCATCAGTTGACACCTCCAGCACTGCCCTTGCCAGCTAAGGTCCACATCTTCTTCCAAATGTTTCTAATGTCTCCTGAAATAATCAGAACCATCTTTGTAATAATAACTTACACTCACAACCCAAGCTACCCTACGTATATGGGGCTCTGTCACTATGGATGGATGTTCTTTATCTTTGTGGTACCATTCTCCCCGTATTTAGTTTTGTCTTACTTGCTGATGTTGAATTAAAACAAAATTAAACAAAAACAGACCTGATTTTTCTGGCAGACAACTATTTAAGAGTAAGAGACATAAGTCAAACTATTTTCCATCTTCTTTCTTAGTTGTCCTACAATTCTGATTATTTTAGGAAGGATTAAGGCAGAGGTTGTAGGCATTCCCCAAGTCCCATGTATGTGTAAGAGATTGGCTGTGGTGCCCTTGATTGAAGCCTCCTGTGCAAGATGGTCATCTTTTGTGCATGAAGCTCTCCAAGTCCCCCGTCTTCCTCATCTCTCATTGCTCCCCTTGAAGCCCCAAGTACATTCATTTACTTAGAGCCAAGGATGGTGTGACTTCTAGTGCTGTCTCAGCCACTGAACCCTCCAGAAATAGCTGAGAAGGAGGGGAGGAGAATTAGATGGCTCTGATCTTTCGCTCTTGACAAGCTTCCTTGTGCATGATGAAATATAAATAGAATAAACCATGATTCACTATTAAACCTGGAAGTGAGATGACACAAAGATTCATAGATTACTATTAAATGTGTTTTCTTCAGTTTTTGCAGGGTGTGGAGTGTGGTGGGGCTTACTCACCTGCAGTTGATAGTGACAAATGGTCTCAGAAAAATTATGTCATTCAGTATTCAGTGACAACACTAAGAAAGACATTAAAAATTCTTTATATAATCATGAACTAGCATTTGGTAAAGGGGCTTTCTTCCCTTGTGCCCTTAAAAAAAATCATGGGATCTCATAATTGCCTGAACTTCTTGACATACTAATTAACTCTGATTTAAAACAGCCATTATTTTCAGTTAAGCTTAGTGAACATTGTCTAATATTATTATGTGACCATTAATATGACTAGAGAAAAATGAGATAAGAAAAAGAAGAAGAAGGGAGTAATTAAGATGAGTAATTTGGTAACAAAGTTGAACTATAACAGGTTGGTGACTCTGCAGCGTGTGATAATGTACATTATCAGCGTAATTTATGCTTCAAACTAAAAGACTCTATTTGTCCCCAAGCCCCTTTATGTTAAAGTTTTATCATTTTAGTTATTGGTAAATGGAGTGAGAGACTTCAGAATGAGGCACGAGAATGCCTGACCAGGAGAGCTCATGGCTTTCACTTTGAATGTTTTGCAAAGATACAAAGGGGAAGATTCTGGACAAACTGGGGGGTTGGAGAAATACAATTGATCCACCTGAGGCAAATGTCTTCTCTGTGCCCACTCTCCCTCCCAGCCTTTTTTTCTGCTTACTCCCTTCCTTCATCTTTTTTTTAGTGTTTTGACATGGTCTTGTTATAATGTAGGCTGACTCACACTTCTGATTTTCTTGCCTCAGATTCCTGACTAGGTGTGTGTAGGGAGAGATCTTACTAGGTACCTGTAGGCCTGGGAGATAAAGTGTGGCGCTCTCATGGGGTTCAGGTAGGGTCTCGGAGAGCAGCTTCGACTGGATAATCAGAGCTCTGACCCTGGGTTATTGGTTTCTCATGTAAGTGATTTCTCTTCAATAAAATTAACCTAGGACACCTATCCCGTGTATGGTAATCTTCCTCTACAGGCTTGTGCAACAATATCCTTTTGTTGTTGTGGGGTTTTTTTGATGAAAAATGATCTCCTACTAATGTTAGGGATACGTGTAATTTTTGTTACGATTGAAATTAGCATTCTTATCTGGGTCATGAAGTGTTTGTTCATTGTGAAAAGAACGCCTTACCCCAGTGGTTCTCAACCCGTTGGTCGCCCCTTTTACAGTAGTTAGTTAAGACCATCAGAAAACACTTGTTTACATTATGATCCTTAACAGTAGCAAAAATTACAGTTATGAAGTAGTAATGAAAATAATTTTATGGCTTGGAGTCACCACAACATGAGTAACTGTATTAAAGTGTGGCAGCATTAGGAAGGTTGAGAACCACCACCCTACCCCATGCAAATGGAGACAAGGCAGACTCTGAACAGTTTATCTACATGGCTCTGCCATGTAGACAGAAAATCATTTGTTTATTCATTAAGTAAAACATTTTCATGAGTTAAAATTATTATAATTTTACTCACCAATGGATGAAAGAGACAAAAATCTCAACCCTGAAGGTAAATATATTCTAATTGCTGGAATCATGAAATTAATTAGCAGACACAGAATTAATAAAATATCACATGCTGTGTAATATTATCTTAACTGGGCAAAGATGTGTTACATTTGCTTCTCTTGCAGAATATTATTTTAACTGTGTAAAGGGTGTTACATTTGTTTATGAGGTATTTTTAAAAATTATGTAAAGATGTGTTGCATTTGTTTCACCTTGCCTGCCTAAGCCACCTGGTTGGTCTAATAAAAAGATGAACAGCCAATAGCTAGGCAGGAGAGGGATAGGTGGGGTTTCCCGGCAGAGAGAACAAGAATGGGAGAATGAGAGAAGAAGGAGGAGAGAATGAGGGACATGCCCAGGGCAAGAAGCCAGGCAGCCATTGGCTAGCAGACACGAGAAGAGGTGAAAGTAAGACAAACAAAAGGAAAAAGAAGTAAAAGGCCCAAGGCAAAATGCAGATAAAGGGAAACAGATCAATTTAAGTTAAAAGAGCTAGCCAAAAAAACGATGAGCCTAAGCTAGGCTGAGCATTCAAAACTAACAATTTGTCTGTATGTCGTGATTTGGGAGCTGGTTGGTGGTCCAAAAGAAAAAGTCTGGTACATTCACTTGATAATAATTACACTGCAACAAAAAGGAGAATGATGTCATAGGGAGGAAGTGGGAAGGAACCTTATAGGAATGCCAGGGAAAATAAGCCAACACCTGGATGATACAAGTGAATCATTTATCAGCTAGGTTACAAACATTCAAGACAAACAAGTTATCAAGAAAGAAGGTTAATTCTAGTTCACAGTTTTGGCGAGTTTAATTTGTGGCTACTTGGTCCCATTTCTTTGGGCACATGGCAGCAGTAGCATGTGGCAACTTGAACTTTTTGTCTTGTAGTTGGGAACAAAGGGAAAGAGGAAGAAACAAGCATCCACACCCTCTGAGGACAACCAGTAACTTCACATTCCCTTCTAGGCAGCACCTCTGAAAAGTTGTACTGTCTACCATTGCAAACCTGAAGATAAGGACTGGAAAGGGCATTCCTGTTCTGAACTACAGCAAGCATATTATGGGGAAGAAATCCCAGGCTACAAGGAAGGTTCAAGGAGCAGCACAACCCTGGTGCATTCAGAGATCAAGCAGAAGGCAGAAAGGTTGGAGAGTAGGAAACTAGCAAGGGGTGGGGGAGTGCTGACTTTTCAGAGAAGCAGATGGTCCTTCATGGTGAAACTTAGCACAGTGCATGGGCAGCGGAGAATGGCACAGTCTAACACCGTCAACTGGCTTCTGGGAAGGAGCTGGTTTAAGGGGCCCAAGGAAGTGGGAATGGAGAAGGAGAGACATTGCTGGGTTAGGGTGTTTTCGAGAGCCAGAGAGGGTGGGAGTGGGTGAAAGAGCAATGACCTGTAAGGTTTCAACCTGAGCCACAGAGAGTGGAGCTTGTAACAGAAGTGGGAGAAAGATGGAGAAAGATAGCTGTTAGTGTAGGGACAGGAGGAGGAAAGTACATGGGACCCAAAAGGTCTGTCTTACACACACACACACACCACACAGAGAGAGAGAGAGAGAGAGAGAGAGAGAGAGAGAGAGAGAGAGAGGGAGGGAGAGAGAGAGAGAGAGAGAGAGAGGAGGGTGAGAGAGAGAGAGAGAGAGAGAGAGGAGAGAGAGAGAGAGAGGGAGGGAGAGAGAGAGAGAGAGAGAGAGAAAGAGTACCCCTGCACTCATGCAGGTGGAGGCCAAAGGTTGACTGACATTGAATGTTTTCCTTGATTGCTCTCTGCTTTACTTTTTATTTTCAAAACAATCTTTTTTAAATTTTATATACCAATGCCTGATCCCCTTTCCCCTCCTCCCATTTCCCCCACCTTCCCCCACTCCATTCCCCCATCTACTCCTCAGAGAGGGTGAGGACTCGCATGGGGAATCAACAAAGTCTGTTACATCATGTTGTTTCAGGACTAAGCCCCCTCCCCCCCATCCCCCATCTAGGCTGAGCAAGTTATCCCTCCAATGGGAATGGGCTCCAAAAAGCCAGTTCAGGCACTAGGGATGAATCCTGGTCCCACTGCTAGTGACCTCATGGAGCTCCCAAGCCACATAACTATCATCCATATTCAGAGGGCCTAGTTGGGTCCTACAAAGGCTCCCTGCTTTACTTTTAAAATGAAGTTTTTCACTGAATCTGGAGCTCATCCATTTGGCTTGACAATGTAGCTAATGAGATTCGGGGATCTGACTGTTTCTGCACCCTGCAGCCACCCAGTATTGGGGTTATAGGCAGATACCACTGTGCCTGATATGAACTAAGGTCCTCATGCTTATGTGTCAGGTACTTTGCTCCATGTATACAAGGAATAGATTTGGTTCCAGGCAATAAAATGAGTAAGTAGAAGTGGTTTAAGTAAATAGGGCTGGTGTTTACGTTAAATCCCCTACAGGGATATGTGCACAGAGCTGATTTCAATGAAGCCTTCAGTGGTTCTTTTTATGGCATTATTAGCTTGTTGATTGTTGCCTGTGACTACAACATAGAGGCTGTCACTATAGGTCTAGGTGGTTATAGACACTGGAAGTGGTACCAAGAACATGGATTCTCTTTTGAGACAGGGTCTCCTGTATCCCAATTTACTTCAAACTGGCTGTGTAACTAAGGATTACTTTGAATGCCTGATCCTGCTTTCTCTGTTTGAAACTCCTGAGATTGCAGTCATGTCCCACCATGCCATGTTAACACTGTGCTAGGGTGCAAACAGGACTTCAAACAATGCTAAGCCAATATTCTCCTGGCTAACTCACATCCCTTCCCATATTTACAATTTTCATCAAAAAAGCAAAGATTTCCTTAGTGTTGTCATCAGATATTCCCCTGCAGTCTCTTTTACTGGAACTGAGTACAGGACATCTCTCACTCACTGCATGAGAGCATGGAAAAGAGGATTTTTAGCTGATGAACTATACAAACTCAGGGTTATGCTAGCAAGGGAGAAGGGCTACTTGATGATGTATAGGCAGCTCTCAATGATGACACCCATTAGATTTTAATTTAGAAGGATTAGGACAGGTGAGGATGGGGAAGCCAATGATACCCATATTCTGAAGCAAGATTGGATTAAATGGCAGCAAGTGTAGACCACAGGTGAAGTTCAAGACTGAACTAAACAGAGGCTCTTGATTCTCTTCAATTCTTAGAACTCCCATTTCTTCCTCCATCTACCTACTGGCAAATTAGAAGAGGAAGAAGACTGGGTCACCCTGTTTTCTGAGATCCCTTTATGCATCTCTCTGAACTATGGATTGGCTTATGAAATCACAGGTAATCACAAACACTTTCCTTTTCTAGAATGTCCTAATTTCTTTTATAGAGAGGCTTCATTTGTTCCTGGGGTCAGAAAGCTTCTTTGGTCATGAAGTCATCATTTCTACACCCTGTGCCTCTCTCTCTATTTCTGCCCTGCTTTAAGCTCCCTCTGTCACAGGGCAGAGCTAGAGGGGAAGGTGGACATAGTTATTCTGAACTTGGGAACAATAAAATATGTCACTCTCCACTTTGGAAATTATCATTAATTATTAGCAGGAACATCTTTGACATGATGTAGTGTTTTCATTGTCAGAGCCAAGAATGGGATGATAATTAATGGATGCCCCTTGGAATATGGCAAAAAACCCAGAACATTTTTTTGTGAAAAGGCACAGCATACTGAATATCCTAGAATTTCTCAATTACACACACACACACAACACACACACACAACACACACACACAACACACACACACACACACACACACACACACACACACACACACACAGTCATTTACCAACTTGAAAAATGCAAATCAAATTTTAAAAATTACAGGTAGTATTGTAGAGCTTGATTTTCATCACTCCTTTGATTCTGGAGTTTCATAAACAGCTTGCTTCTAGACAGAATTACTCTTTAGAGCTATGCACTTTTAGTACTCTCCTATACACTTTGAGACAGCCTCTGCATCTAGGTCATCCCTGGAAGTATGCCATTCTCTGGAAATTTCCCAACTAGCATTTCCTGTTACAACAAGTATTCTAGAAGAAAGGTGTCCAAATGTGGTACAGGGGTACAGTCATGCTACCAAGAACCCAGCCTTCACCTCGACTCTGCCTGTTTTCATCTTGTTTGCTATTGTCTTCAGGCTGCCATAGAGCTCCTGCAGCTTCCAACATCTCATCCATAGCCACCAAGTGAAGGGGGGGTGTCAGCAGTATCCATTTCTTTTTTGTCAACAAAGAAAAGTACTCTCCAGGTATCTCTAAACTCTAAAGGAATTTGGGAGGATAAATTGGTTATAAAACTGAAATTGTAAACATTAGAATGAAAGATAGAATAGATTATTGTCTCACCTAGCTGGGTGATATGCTCCTGCCTCAAGTCTCCAAGTGAGTCTTAGTATAACACCCATCATAGTGAGGCATGAACTTCCAGGCAAACCTCTAAGGGATGTAGGACCTTTCAAGTTGTAAACTTGTCCTTTGTGTGGGATTGAAACTGATACCATGGTGCCCCTTTCTGTGACCTGCAGTTATAAAGTGTTGGTACCTGTTGAAGGCTGTTGGGAGCATCTATCACTGAGTAAATTTGGGAAAGGTATGCTGTCTCATTACCAAAGGAGAAAATAATACACAGAGGGTTGTTTGACCTTTTCTAGAGGCCCAGAAATATCAAAGGAATGTTAATATAGCCATATGCATTATAATAAAAAAAACCCCATCATTACATTCAGAGTACTGGTGCCCCTTTCTCATGGACTACTGATTATGAATGACTATACCTCATTATCTTATTTTGAAAACTGGTACTTTCTACTAAGATGTCTGTCTGGTTTTAAAACATCTTTGGATCAGCTCTGGATTTTTCAGTTTTAAAATGAGGTAAACTGATATACAGATCTGAAACTCTCCAGTTTGATGAATGTGTGTGAAGGCACTGGGCAGCTGTACCAGTTCCCATGTCCCCTTGTATCCCTTTCCTATTAGTCCTCCCTCCAGAAACAACTAAAAATCTTATTCCTTCCACCAAAAGTTATTCTTGGATTCCACATAAATAGAACATTCCAGAACAGAGCTTTGTTTTGCCTTCTTTCTCACAGCTTACCTTTGAATTTCCCATCTGTTCCATGTGTCACTGGATTACTCCTTGTCGACATTTGGTTGTGAGACTCACCATCATTTGTGTACCTGGTACTCTGATGCCAAATGCCTGGCTTGTTCTACTTTAAACTTTTACAAGTAATCCTGCTATGAATATTTATATAGGAAATGTGTCCTTTGTTGTCGACAAATATTTAATTAGTTTCTCTTGGGTACAGAAGATTTGGAATCATTAATCATAGAATATTGTATATTGACATTTTAAGTAGTTATTAGGCAGTTTTCATTTCAGAAATGCATTGGAATTCTAAAAACTGGAACAAAGGAGTGTGGAGTGATCAATCAGCATTCAATAGGGCAAAGGTTTCTTTATTCAAATACACCAGCCAAGCACAGGCCAAAGTGTGCCAGGGCAGCAAGACAGTCAGGCCAGAGCAAGGAGGAGGGAGCCGGGAGAAGGGCCAGAAGAAGGGGTAATCCACGTGTCCATGGTCCCTTAAGAAGCCTTGCTTAGTCACCTTAGACTTCCCCTCACCATGTCCTCATGGGCGTGTTCCAGCACACCTGTCTGGGCTACTAAGAGACGGGGCTACAGTGTCTCCCTACAATTCCCCTTTTAGTCTAAAAGTGTAAAACTTAATAGTGTAAAACATCCAAAATTAACATTCATAAAGGTGAAATACAAGAAGACACAATAATCTGCTATTGCACATCCTAACTATGTCTATTCCAGCTAAGTCCTAAAGTCACCTGAAAGGGGTATCCAACCTGAACACCTCCTTCCAATCCCAACCCTAAACAACAGGAAGGTCATTCCTAACTAGGCTTACATTACCCTAATAAACAATAATGGGGAGAGAGGGTGTAGCATCTTCTAAGTTACTTCCTGCTGAAATGAGATGATGGTGCCCTGTGGAGTCCTGTGGGAAAAAAATGCTAGTACAAGGAAAGTTATCTCCAGTCCGTGTTAGATGAGATTTTCTTGATGGAAGATCTAGGTTGAGATCCTCAACTTGATTGAAGTCAGTACTCGAGGCTCTGGTCGGAGTGTCAGTGGAAACAGAGTGAGTTGAATCCAGTGCAATTGGTGAGGCGTGGTCCAATTCTTTTTCCGGAGCATGCAGGGATTGTCGTCAGGCTGGTCCTCATTGGCTGTATAGGACTCAAACATAAGTGTCATCAGAGAAATGTTTGCTTGCACATGTATGTGTACTGGGAAAGGCAATCCTTGAAAAACGACAATTATGAAAGGGTGTAGGCCTTGAAAGAAAGAGCCAAGAAAAGACAAAGATAGTCCTCTAATTCTTCGTTTATTCTGTATTACAGCGATTGGCTTCTTGGTATAACACAGAAACTTTAAAATTTTGTTAAATAACATGCTTGGATTTTAGGGAAGGAAAGCCAAATCCAGCCCTAAATCTAGCATCAGTTTAATTGAATAGGGACTAGGAAATGAAGAGAAATAGAGTCATTTGAGAGACAGCTCTCGTGTGGCTGATATTACCGTGTGGCATGTTTCCTTTGTTTGATGGCTATAGCTACCTTCTTTCCTTAAGTATCTACTCATGTAGTGTCCTTTGACTTCCAGAGGTGGGGTTTCCTGTGAGGATAAAAACAAAGCATTTCCCATCCTTTGGGAGGCTTTTATTTAGTTCATGAGATATACCTCAGTAAATACCTGTCAGTCGTCCTTGTTGAGAGGGTTGTCTTTTTCAACTCCAATCTTGATCAATTTTGATGGTATCCAAAGATTTTCTTCTCCTGTGGAAACAAATGCAAAACCCCTACCCTAACATAACACATGTCCGGCTTTCCATACCGAGGTCAGTACATCTTTGCAGTACACTGGTTGATTCAGTTCAGCAGTTTTTTTCTGTAGTCCTGTGTCTTTCCACAGCTGTTTGTCCTTCGTCATTAGCATTAAGAAAATTTAGTGTCAATAAAGCATTATACAACCTATGTTTGGGGGGTTTTGACTTACCAGCTTGCCTATGGAGCATCTCCTTAAGTGTCCTGTTAGACCTCTCAACAATTGCTTGTCCTGTAGGATTGTGTGGTATACCTGTGACATGTTTAATATTATAATATTTGAAGAACTGTTCCATTTTGTGGAGACATATGCTGGACCATTGTCAGTTTTTAATCTGTGCAGGTATGCCCATAACTGCCATCACCTCTAGTAGGTGTGTAATAACAGAATAAGCTTTTTCAGAGTTGAGAGCCATTGGAAACCTGAGAATGTGTCAATGGTATGATGTACATATTTCAAATGTCCAAAATCTGTAAAGTGAAAGACATCCATTTGCCAGATCTCATTCCTCCAAATGCCTTTGGGATTACAGCCTGCTGGCAGCAGAGTTTGGTTATAACAGGAACAAGCAGGACAGTTTCTTACTATCTCCTTGGCTTGTTGCCAAGTGATGGAGAAGTCCTTCTTTAAACCCTTGCTATTTACATGATGTTTTTTATGAAATTCTGAGGCTTCTAGCACAGTGCCAATTAATAAACGATAAATATCATCATTGCCTTGTGCCAGTGGGCCTGGCAGACCCGTATGGGATCTGATATGCATAATGTACAGGGGATTACTTCTGTTTCTGATTGTTTCCTGTAATTGTAAGAACAACGAGGTTAGTTCAGTATTATCAGGGATGAATTCTGCAGCCTCTATGTGCAAGACAACTCTCTCTGCATATTGGGAATCAGTATCTATATTAAGAGGTTCTGTAAAATCCATAAGCATCATGAGAATTGAATATAATTCTGCCTTCTGTACAGATGTGTATGGAGTTTGAACTACTTTACTTACCTCACCTGCTTTATAACCAGCCTTACCTGATTTGTTAGCATCAGTGTAGAAGGTAAGAACTCCAGAAATGGGAGTTTGTCTTACAATGCGTGGAAGAATCCAGACTGTCTTTTTTATGAATTAAATTCTGGCAGTTTTGTGATAGTTGTTACTAATTGTTCCCCCAAAGTTGGTAAGAGCTATCTGCCAATATTCATAATCCTTCCATAAGGAGGAAATTTCATCATTAGTTAAAAGTACTATAATTTCTGCTGTATCTTTTCCAGTCAGCTGACGATGTCTTAGTTTGCCCTTTAAAATCAAATCAGAAATCTTTTCTATATATGTCTTTAACTTTTTGTTCTGCTTATGTGGCAGAAATATCCATTCTAATATAGTGTCTCCCCTCTGAATCAGAATTCCATAAGGGTTTTCTTTGGATGGCAGGATGACCAGAATTCAGTCTACATCAAGGTTTATCCGATCTACATGCACATCCAATATTCTGTTTTCTACCCATTGTAACTCTTTTTCTGCCTCAGCAGATAATTTTCATGGACAGTTTAAGTCCTTATCACCTTTTAGCGCCATCTAGAGCCATGACTTAAATGCTTTAAGTCATGTCCTTCTACACCAATAATCATCTGTAATTGAGAAATTTCTCCTAGTAGCTTCTGAAGACTGTTAAGAGTTTGATGACAGTCCCTTCTAATTTGCACCTTTTGAGGTCTGATTCTTTGTAAGTCTATCTTATACCCTAAATAGTTAATAGAATCTCATCTTTGTATCTTTTCTGGGGCTATTTGTAACCCCCATCTAGGCAGAACTTCCTTCACCATTTCAAACATACATTCCAAACTTTCCTTATTAGAATCCCATAAAAGGATATCATCCATATAATGATAAACAAGAGATTGTGGAAATTTTTTATGAATTATTTCCAAAGGTTGTTGTACAAAGTATTGACACAAAGTAGGACTATTTAACATCCCCTGAGGTAAAACCTTCCACTGGTATCTCCGAACTGGCTGTGAATTATTAAGAATTGGCACTGTAAATGCAAATTTCTCTCTATCTCTTTCTTGTAATGGTATAGTGAAAAAGTCTTTCAGGTCAATTACTATGATCAGCCATCCTTTAGGTATTAAGGAAGGCAGTGGCATTCCAGGCCGTAGAGAGCCCATAGGCTGAATTACCTTATTTATGGCTCTCAAGTCTGTCAGCATTCTCCAGTTACCTGACTTCTTCTTGATAACAAATACAGGAGAATTCCAAGGGCTAGATTGCTCTATGTGACCAGCCTCTAGCTGTTCCTGTACTAACTTTTCTAGAGCCTCTAACTTTTCAGAGGTTGAAGGCCATTGCCCTATCCAGACCATCTGTAAGCCATTTTAATGGCAGGGCCTTTGGTCCCTCTGAAGGCCTATTATTTGTATTTGGTGTCTGTACAGCCTGGATAGTTGGTAACCATTTTCCACGGCGTCTTACCCAATCCTTTCTACTATCCAGCCATTTTCTAGAATTCTTAACTGACATTGGAGGGTTGTTAATAATTTGAGTATTCCATTGCTGTAAAAGATCACGACCCCATAGATTTATAGCTATATCTGCCATGTAAGTTTTCAGTCTTCCTTTCTGTCCTTCTGGTCCAATGCAGACCACTGAGTTAACACTCCATTGAACTCTAGATAGAGTTCCAATTCCTAAAAATTGTACATTTGCCTCTTTAAGAGGTCACTTTTGAGGCTAGGACTTCTGGGTAATAATAGTTACCTCAGCCCCTGTTTCTACTAAGCCCTTAATAACTTTACCATTAATTTTTATTTCTAACTGAGGCCTAGAATCATTAATAGAAGCTTGCCAAAATAAGCATTTCTCATTTTTACCAGTCACATGTGATTCTTCATCACTATTCAAACTACCATCTAGAGCAGTATCATTTTCCACAATAGGCAAGGAACTATCTATTTGTCCTGTGAGAGATTGTCTCCCATTGCCACTGGTAACAATCGGACCTTTCTCACTGTGGGGGACTGCTTGAGGCCCCCTTCTGAGTTTCCCGACATTAACAGGTACCCTTGCATGTCCCTAGTCGATCTGCATTCATTAGTCCAGTGTTTGCCCTTACCACATCTCCTACATAACCCAGAGGACAATGACCTGTCACATGGGGAATTTCTTTGCCTACAATTTCTCCTTATATGCCCCATTTTACCACAGTTGAAACATCTATTCTCCTAATGCTTTCGTGGACTCCTGGAGCGTGCTCTTCCTATGCGAGGCTCTGGATCATGGTATCGATGAGCACTGGCCTCTCAATACCTGTATGAGTCCCTGTAAGGTGCTTCTCCTTCCCAAGTCCTTCTGTTACTATCTCTCTTAATCTCCTGCTGTCTGTTGAAACCTCTTGGAACAGACTCTCCTGCCCAGATTCCAGCTCAGTCGGTAGAGCATGGGACTCTTAATCCCAGGGTTGTGGGTTCATGCCCCACGTTGGGTGCCACGTGTGGAGTGATCAATCATCAGTCAATAGGGCAAATGTTTCTTTATTCAGATACACCAGCCACGCACAGGCCAAAGCATGCAAGGGCAGCAAGGCAGCCAGGCCAGAGCAAGGAGGAGGGAGCCGGGAGAAGGGCCAGAACAAGGGGTGGTCCACGTGTCCGAGGTCCCTTAAGAAGCCTTGCTATGTCACCTTCGACTTCCCCTCACCACACCTTCACGGGCGTGTTCCGACACACCTGTCTGGGCTACTAAGAGGCGGGGCTACAGTGTCTCCCTACAAAGGAGAGAATGGATTATCATCTCACTTAGCTGGGTGACAACTGTGACACACTAGCAGCAGCATACACATGTTCTACTTGCTCCCAACCCACTTAATATTATACATGATCCACATTTTTGTATTTCTATATGAGTAATGGTATCCTATAACGTGTGTTTCATTGACAGTCAGCACTGTCAGTGCTTAACCCATTTTCATCTATTTTTGACATTTGTATACCTTCTTTCATAAAATCTCCTCCAATAGTTTGTTCAAATCTTAGTGCCCCGATAGTACTTTTCTCATAGCTGTGACCACATGCTTGACAGGAAGTACTTTAAAGAAGAGTTTCTTTTGGATAACCGTTTCAAGGACAGCCCATCATGGTGGCAGCAGCTGGAGCTGCTGGTCACAGAGTATCCACAGACAGAATAGCAAAAAGGAGAAGAAAGCCAGTGTTCAGCTTGCCAGTGATCAGCAAAGGTAGAAAGTGTGTGCTGTTTAGCAGCCAACAGTATAGTGCTAAAGTATGAAGACCTATTGGCAATTAATGATTGCTGGGAGGAGAAGAATCAGTCTTCTTCAGGGATCACTATCCTAACTGGTTATACAATACCAAGTGGTCAGTCCTAAAAACATAGGCATATGTAAACAAGCAACACTAAATTATTCAGCAAGATGTATTTATTCATAAGTATATATGTAACAATAATAATTAAAGATAAGATGCCCTAATTTGAGAAGATGCAAGAGGAGGTACAGGAGAGGGTATGTGGGAGGGTAGATGGAAATGATCTAAATATAGTACACATATATGCAACATTTAGAAGCTAATCTTTTAGTTTTTTCTTTTGTAAAAAGATAGTATGAATAATGTTCATGTAAAATAAAACTACTTTCCATGTTATGGGTTTGAAGGGACAGTGGAAAGGATAAAGCACCTGATGCACACTGCCCACTTGGTAAGACATAAGAATGGTGCTTAACTTTTCCCTACTCTTCTTTATTTGAATGCTGTTCCTGAGTTCTTACTGTGTGAGTGTTGTGTGGCTGTTTCCTCTGACTAGAAGAACTGAAGATTCATAAGATGGAGGAAGAAAACAAACCCTACAAGACTTAGAAGAGAAGAACTTACAAAGTCAGGAATCCCCTGAAAGACTCATAGATTTCCCCCCTTGGGTGGGCTTTACATTGAGGCCACAGTCTGACTTGCCCATGCTCCTGAAAGTAACTCCAATGAACATTGATTTTTCTAAGCTAGACTAGGGTAGAATAATCCTTTGTGTCTGTCATCAGTGAACTATGGGTTGAATACATGTTTGTTCTTGTCTCCCCAGGTAAAGTCACACAGGGTGAGATAACATTTTGGGTCCTAAGGACACACAGAGACCAGGATGATGTTTTCCCTGCTTTCATGTAGACCTAGTGAGGAAGAAAGATGCTCCTGTTACATCTTCAATAGTGAGGGTCCTCTCCTTACCTAGACGGTCTTGACTCAGGGACTAGGGTGCCAGGTAATCAGAAGATAGCAAAGTCTACCTGAGTCTGTGCCTCCTGAGTTCTTTATCTCAATGATGATGAGTGAAGGTGTGAACAAAGGAAGTGTGATCAAGGAAAAAACAATTTATCCAGGGTAAGTGAGAAACTAAGTAAAACTGAGAGATGGAAAAATAGTAGAACTACTTTCTAGGGCCTTGTTTTATATAATAGCAGCATTGAGACAAATACTGTGGCAATTATTTTTTGATATTGGTTTATCCTCTGGGCATCTGACAGGGCAAACCAATTGGGTCCCCACAATGCTCTGAATATGTTCCCTTGATCCAGTTAGGGAAACCATACTGTGGTTCATGTATTGTTTCCTTTACTGGGGGAGTGGTCATGCATTGAAGCAGTGCCCATCCTACTCTGACTTGTTTGTTAGATGGCAACCTCAGCTTGTCTGTTGGACAGTCACTTTGGCTATGCTAGTCACAAGCCTTGCAAGTGTTGCAGGTCTGAGACCTTGGGTGGTGTCTTGCTGGCTGTTAATTATAAAAATCTTTCTTTGTTCTCATTTTTATGTTATAAGCTTGTACTCTTCACAGTGGGCCTTTCCCCCTACCTGCTACAGAGAGTAACTCCTGTCTCTTTGTTACATGTGGTTTGGAAACTGTGTAGTTAGAATAGTCAAAAATGTTAAGAGCATGTGTCTTATGAGGAGTGAGGGAAAACTTTGATGAGGATGTAGGAGGAAGGGCATTCACTGTCTGAAGGGTGGTGAACTCACAAAAGCTAGGCATTCTAGATATACCCTATTAACTCCAACATGACACTGACTGTAGGTATAGAAAAATAAAATCATTGTCAAGAATCTATGTTGCAGGTTACCCTGGCTGTACACCCTTTGTGGGAGGGGGTGAGAAGATGCAGCCCCAACAACTCAGGCAGTGGGAGTCTGTGAGTAGCGGAGTATGTTACAGACCAGGTTTATTAAGGAAGTTAGACCTGCCTTTATACCCCCTCCCAAGATCCCATTGGCTCAGGCAGCTGACTCTGCTGCATTGTCCTTTCCTCATTACTGTCTCTGGGTCAGGGAGAAAGTGCCTGCCAGGGAATACTCATGCAGGCTGTCCTGGGCACCTGTGGCTTGGGTAGGCTTGCCACAGGTTCTCCTACAAATCTACAATGCCATTTAAGAGCAAAGAGGCAAAAATTAGCACCTACCAATAGATGGTTTCATTCATTAAATGAAAGTGTGAAATAAACTGGTTATTGAGCACCCAAAACCAGTCAGCATTAAGGCAGGGAGGATCGCTCGGCTCCTCATTCTACATTTACTATTGATGCAGGATATTTTGAGAACCTATTGTTTACCACAATGACTAAAATACTGGCTAAATTCTCAGAGGAGTTCCCTGAGTGGAGTCAGAGAGACTGCCATGAGCAGGGATTCACAGAGTCTGGGTAGGTGTAAGTAGGCAGAGGGACTGTGCCTCTGCTAAAGTTGTTGGAGCTGTCCAAACCAGAGGAGCTTCTCACTCTGGAAGGATAATCTGGGTTGTAAAACACAGCAGCACACCCTCAAGCTCTTCATGTGGAAGAAAAGCATGGGTATGAAGGAACCAAGAACAGGCAGGCCAAGACACTGAAACCAGCTGGAGCTGGAGCTGGAGCTGGAGCCTGAGCAGGAGCTGGCAATTTTTGCATTGAGATGTCATGTCTAGAAGGGTCACCTGTGCTGGAAGTAAATGATCAGCTTCGAGAAAATGGGTAAATTAAAATGGGTAAATTAATGAAGATACTGTCAATCGCCACCCAATAGACCATGCCCATGCAGTGTAAACAGGAACTTTTACTGGTATTTCCTGGGAGATGTAGGGAATGAAAACAAGTTAGAGAGAAAGAGGGATGCTTGACAGAAATGTAAGAGGGCATGGCATATTGCCTCTCTAATAGCCCAGTCCAAGTGTGGACTTTGCATTTAGCTGGACTGTTTTAGATGGCAATTACAGTTTCAAGCTGCATCATCTCTTGGGATAGCAAATTTCCATAAGGCTTCCATTTACTGTGAAAGGCATAGTTGCTTTTTTTAATTTTAGATTTCTCTAAATGGGCTATGTTTAATATTCCTTTCCTGTTGCTACATACCTTTCCTTCTTTAAGTATAGACTCACATTCCTAATGTGGTCTGAAGGTAGATTACATACACAGAAAGAGAGAGAGAGAGGCAGAGACAGAGAGATACATATATAGAAACACACTCACTCACATATAAGAACAAAACCGTTTTTACTGGGGTAGGAACACAGTAAAAGCAGTGTGAGGAGAATTTTTGAGAACTTGTGAGAAAACTCCAAGGAAACAAGTCTTGTAATTTCTGTTTCTCCATAACATGGGTTGTTCTTGGCATGTGCCTTTGTGCCCCTCCCAGGTGTAATATTAGGAGTGGATCTGGTTCAAATCACCCATCATCTTCCCTGTTACTATTCAGACTGATGTTTCCAAGCAGGAGCTGTCCTCCAGACTGTATACAGAGCTCATGTGACCTTACACTGGCATCTGTATACAGTTTGAACTTAGGTGCACTTTGCTTAACTCTCAGAATATAAATTGTCTAGTGCCCTGGATTAACTTGGCTATTGCATGAGACTTTAGTTCGGCTTATTTTTAGGCCCCGTCCTTGTAGGTTCAACTGGAGCAGTAACAACTAGAATATATTAATTGGTTCAGGAAAGGAAGATTATTACCTCATTTGAAGTAATATAAAATACTTTTATTTGTAAAAATATTTTGATAGTAAAATAATGTGAAGTTCAAAAACCCAACAAGAGTAAATTTCATTTCCTCTTTGGAAATCATTTTTGTCAAAGAACTAATGTTTAAGAGAAGGATCTGCTTTATACTCTAATATGTAAGTAGATGTGCTAAAAATAATTGTCAGACTATAAATAATGGTGAAAATCAAGATTATCATAAAGCTTACATGGGATTTTGAGTTAACCACCCAAACTAATTAAGCAAAATTATCCTAATTTGTTTATTATGTTAATGATCTGAATTAATTTATAGCAATTTAGCCTGTATTACTAGAGATTTATTATGTTTCCTACTAAATGACTTAAGAGCTATAAATCCCATGGTTAAATGTAATTAGTGGAGACATATTTATCGAAAGAGATAATTACATCTGATAAAAGTTCTTCAGTTAGGCTTAATTAAAACAGATTATTCCCCCATAAATGAAAAGTAAATATGGTAATTGCTGGGTAGATTTTCATAGCAAAAATTAGTATCTCTGCATTTAAATTTTCTAAAATGGGTGGAAAAGTAAACTATGTAACTGATTACCTCCCAATAAAGTATGATTAATAATCCCTGGGAAACAG
Organism: Cricetulus griseus; assembly: GCF_003668045.3. Classification (NCBI taxonomy): domain Eukaryota; kingdom Metazoa; phylum Chordata; class Mammalia; order Rodentia; family Cricetidae; genus Cricetulus; species Cricetulus griseus. Next base: position 167,366,341 of record NW_023276807.1, read on the forward strand.
GCATTTTCCAGGAGTAAACATTCTGCTGCTAAATTGCTAAAGGGAGAAGAACTCTGCTTAGAAAAAAATCCATCATTAACTCAGTTTTAAAGTGGACCATAACTACTTTCTAATATAATGGATAGTGTCTCAAGAAAAAAAAATTGTTAAGATTATTTCTAGCTCATCTAAATAGCGATGTTAGGAAGAGAAATGTCTGTTACGTCACTCTGAAGATGATTTCCCCCACCCCTCAGTAAATTGGGTTAGGCACAATTATACATGTCTTGAATCTGTGAGCTCTGAAGCCAGCAGAACATTTGGGGTTCTTAAGTGTCCTTGGACAATTTACATTGTAAATGTGTTTCTATTATATAAATATGTGCACATTAATAGGAAAAATCCTACACAGGTTGCATTAGTTTTCTATTTCTATAAAAATGAAATATCTGAAGCTGGGTACATGGGAAAGAAAAGAGTTTAGTTAGCTTACAGTCCTCGAAGCTCCAGGGCAGAGCACCAGCATCTCATGGCTCTGATGAGGAGTTCCTGGTAGATATCAAAACAGGAATGCATAGGCAAAGAGATTACGGGGTAAGACTGAAGCCAGAGTGGGGAAAGGGCCAAGTACATGCCTTCAACCGCCCCCCCCCATGTAGAAACTAGTTTAGGCTCCAGGAGAACTACTATAATATCTTCTGTAGGACTGTCCTCATTGACCTCCGCTAAGGATCCAGCATCCAGCACAAGAGCTCTTGGGAGACAGGTTGTATATAAACTAAATCTAAACCATAACATTAGCCATGTTTTTGCATTGTTTTGTATATAGTCAGTGGTTTTCTTTTCTTTTTTTTTTTTTTTTTTTTTTTCCTGAGACAGGGTTTCTCTGTGTAGCTTTGGAGCCTGTCCTGGCACTCGCTCTTGAACTCACAGAGATCCACCTGCCTCTGCCTCCCAAGTGCTGGGATTAAAGGCGTGCGCCACCAACACCCGGCTCAGTGGTTTTCTGTTTTAAAAATAGTTTTTATTTGTTTTTGAGAATTTTCATACTATATATTCCCCCCTCCCTAGGTCCCTAGATTCTCCAAGCTCCACTCATGCAACTTCATGTCCTTTCTTAAACAACAAAACAACAACAACAAAAGAAAGCACACACATGCAAACCCCACAGAGTTGGATTTATGTTGGTCAACTACTTCTGAGCCTGAGGCCTGCCGTGGAGTGTGGTTGATGTACCCAGTGTTACTCCATTGGAGAAAACCGAGTTTTCCTCTCCCATAGACCCTGAGCAGAATTGGTCTCATCTTTATATTCCCAGTTACATAATTGATGCTGAAATTTACATTTTGCTTTTTGTTGTGTTGGAATGTTTGTGGGTACATATGTGCATGTGCATTTGGAAGCTGAAGGTGGTACCAGGTGGTTTCCCTGATTAAGCACCACTTTATTGAGGCAAAGCCTATCAATGAGCCCAGAGACCACCTTTCCCAGCTAGTCAGTTTGCTCTGGGTTCTCCCTTCTGCTTCCCAAGGGTGGGGATTACAGCTGGCCATGGCTTCTGCCTGGCTTCTGTGAGGGTCTTGAGATTTTGAATTTTGATCCTCATGCTTGTGAGGCAAGGACTTTATTCACTGAACTTCTTCTTGGCCCCTGTTCCACTTAACTTCACTTTCTATACATCCTTAGTTACTGGACTCTTCACCCATCAAGATGAATATAAAGCATTATAGGAAAAATCAAGGTCATAAATTAGTTAGGATGTCAACTGCTATCTGGGTTCATAATACAACATTTGCCCCCAGAGTTTTGTTAAGGTATGGAGGACTCTTGAGCATACAAAGATGGATTTGGCTACAGGATAATGTAGATATAAATTGATAAACAAACCCATATCTTCAACAAGATCATATGGAAAACTGCACTCTAGTAAGGATGCTTTTTAGGAGGGTTTTGCTGTTAAAACAAGAAGCCTGGTATGGTGGTTGTGCTTTAGAGTAGACACAACGACCACCTACAGCTATCCTGATCTGCAGGAGGAAATTCTTCATGCAGTGACACACAGACCAGCATCTACCATCACCACTTGGTGGCGCTGCAAAAAAAGCCCCCCGGGGAATTCTGAAATTTCTTTCTAGTCTTGTTTTACCACATTTAAATAGATGCCTTTCTCTGGGGACCTCAAAGTGTTATCACAGACAGTATTGCATTTCTCTTTTACAATATCCTTTTGCATTCCATGGAGTCCAGGTGATTTATCAATGTCAGGGCTAAAGCTATGTTGTATGTTCTCCAAGAATTACAGAAATGCCTAAAATCAGGCTGAGAGGGACTTAGATGCTGAAGCTGTGAAAGCAGAGATGGCTGGGAGAGGTTTCCAGGAGTTCTTCTCTTTCCCGTGTGACCTCAGAAAAGCTTCTTTTGTCCCCCTTCTTTTGCCTTGGTTAGAACAACTGAGTTAATATTTTAAAATGTCTATTGAATATCACATATTAGGTTGACTCATTTTTGCTATATTAGAAGGTATGTTTAACTTGGAAGACTCTGAGTTGTGTTGGTTTGATAAAACTGAAGGGCATTGCTAACATTATACTTATATATAGCTTAAATACCACAGAAACATACCTCACAGAGTGCTCAGTTTGTTAGGATGCACCAGGATGTTTGTAACATCATTCATGGTGCCAACAAGTGGGCTCTATGCTGGGAGCAGCTGCTAGTCAGTTTACTGACATGGGAACTTAGGTTGTAATACTAAATGAATCATAAGGTTCTAAGTCTTTATGTAAGACACATCAATCAGACATATACCCTGGTCTGCAAGTTACAAATACAAACTCATATGGGTGGAAAATAAACAAATTTATTGTGCACATCTACACATGTGTCTTTATTTTTTCTCATTTTATTATTTCTTTGAAAATGTCATACAATGTATTTTGACCACATTCACAACTCCCCCAAATCCTTCCAAATACATACCTCTTTCCCTACCCACCCAACTTTGTCTTCATTTTTGTTTTGAAAATTTTAATTGTCATTACAAAGGTACCAAGCTTTTATTATAAATGAGCTATTTAAGAGCAGTGTTATGTAAGGCTGTGTGAGTGCCATGTCAGGAAGTAGGTAGATGTAAACAGCTTTCACTTAAAACATTGCTACAACCTTCATCTTTAAGTATTCTATATCAGGTTCACAAGAAACCAAACTGGTTTTATATTAACAATGACCAGGAAACAAGAATCCCAGGAGGAAGTTGATGATCACAGAAGCAGTGGTGCCTGGGTTCTATAGCATGGTTGTGTATCAGCTGCCTGTGCTTGGGAACTATCCTGAAATATATACTTTGTTGTTGTCAGCTGAAAAATGCAGATAATATGAGTAGAGTTGCATCTTGCAACTTAAGCAGTTAAAGGTCTTAGGAATCCCAGTGTGTCTTCAGAATCCACTCCTGCCTAGCTTGGTAACCGCTATTTTCCTTCAAGGCTTTGTGTTGAGAGATGCTCTACAAACATTTCCCATAGATTTTGACTCAGTAAAGTATATGCAAAATGACATGTGGAGGTTGATTCTGAAATAGGCTAATTTGGTTTCTAGATTGAACATGAGTAAATGTCACTAATTATGTTGGATGACACTGAGGTATCCCTTTACCTTTCCTTATTCTGTTACTTGACCTTACTCTTTACCTGGCTCACCTTAGGGTGGCCTGGGTGGCATGCTTCTGGTGACTTAGAGTTTTGCATTATTATTATTTTTAAATAATTATCATAGAAAGTATTGTAAAATGAATTATTAACATATGGTCACATTCAATAGTATAGTTGGCAAATGTTGCAGGTCTCATTGTCACCACTGTAATATATCTACTGTGATGGAAGCATGACCTGTGTCTCAATTTAGCCACATTATCCAGTTTTGGACACTGATTGACAGCACCCATTCTTATGTAGAATAAGGCTCTTGCATTATTTTTAAGAGAAGAAATCTATATCTACCAAGAGCTGTTGCATGCTGGGTATCCCAACAGCAGCAGCATTTTAAATCTAATTTGTTCCTTTGTTTCATATTCATGGTTTGCTTTAATGTATTCTGGTTCCGAATACCAAAGGATCCATGTCATTATCCTCAAAGTAAATACCGTATGTCTAATCTGCTCCTCTTCTTCATAGAAGAAAAATCATTTTTTTCAAGTCTTTTTCTCCACATTTGCTCAGAGGTTGTCATCATTAACTTCTGCTCTTTCCAGAACACGGTTTGCAGCCTAATGACATATCAAGCATTGAAACTCTTGCCTGTAACATTTTAATGCTATTGTCCAATTTGACTAAATTATCTGCTAGTTAAAATTTCAGATGTGAATAATTTAAGGGAGTTAAAAAACTGCCTTTTTATTTGACCACTAATCCTTTTCTCCATTTGCCTTTATATTTCAAAGATATTAGGAAAACCCCATATTTCCTGGGGAAAAATACCTACTACTTCTACAGGTTAAGAAACTCATTTTCTATTCATGAGTTTAAAATGCATTATGCATTAATTTATTTATCTCCTTAAAGTTCAGCTTTTCTCCTTGGGATGTTTTCTCCCCAAACTAATTTCTTGAAAACAAAATCCAAATACATTGAACATGATTGAATATCGCTGACTGAGCTGCCTGATGTGGTTGAATATCACTGACTAGAGAAGCCTGACCTCGTGGTGTTTATTACTCTGAGGTGTAGGTGAGGAGTGTCTGGATTCTTTTTTTAAATCTCTACAACTCTCTTTAAACCAAATACTTCCACTCTTAATGTGAAATTACAGCAATAACTTTCCTTAATGTTAACAGTGGAGCACATGAAGGGGAAGAAATTCATAATTTGTTTAAAGTAATTCCAACTGTTTTATTGCCTTCCAATCTGAGATAATTATGTATAAAGAAATTCATTTAAATTATTGACATTAATTCACTAACTAGAACTTTAAATAATAATTTCACGAAAGGGAAAATTTGCTGAAGTCTCCAAAACAAATAAGATTGAACAACTTATTAAAACTTTTCCTGCATCACCATAAATCAAAACCACATTTGTAATTTTGCAGAGCATGGAGTTCACATATGCCACAATATGACACTTAATAAGTGTATATTTCAGTTTTATTAAAATGGCTGGGCACACAGTATTCAGGTTTTGTTCTATAGAAGGACCATTGTCAGAACTTGTAAACTGAAGCCTATCATCAGACATTCATCTAGAGCAAGGAAGCAATCCATTCAATATACACTTATTCAACTAATAGTTAAGTACCTGCTGTATTAAGCATGGTGTCAGGCATTATGGCTTTCAAAGCCCCAATTCTGCCCTTATAGTGCTCATGTGGGAGTAGTGGAAGATAAATGATAAACCCTTACATGGGATGCTCTCAGGTGCAGAGTGTTCTACAGAAATAGAGTTTCAGGGTGGGGAATAATTCGGTGGGCTATGTGGAAGTATTCTCTACAGAGGAGGAAATAAATTAACGATCACAGTAACTAACTACTAGAAGGCAGATGTTTGAAGCACAGTGACTTGGAGAACTAAGGATAAGCTGGGCACCACAGCACTGTGAGAAGAGGGTAGTGGCAGAGGCCACAGGGATGTCAGCAGAGGCCAGCTCATGTGGACACCTGTCTAGGAGCTTGGGTATTATTTGAAATGCATTATGAGTTTGAATTGGAACTAGTGAGACCATGAGTAAGAATGACAGCAGGGCATGAGGTGATCCCTGGACAAGAGGTTCACTAGTTGTTTTCCTGTATGGAAATGACATAGTGTAGGAAGCTATGATCTAAACTACATCTCCCTCTTCTTTCTTTCTTTCTTTCTTTCTTTCTTTCTTTCTTTCTTTCTTTCTTTCTTTCTTTCTTTCTTTCTTTTATGTATCAAGTTTCTGTAAACTGGGCTAGGTAGTCCCTTCCAGTCTAGTATCTTCAAAGACATTCTTTGGACCCCAAGAAATTTCTCCACTGTCACCTGTTTTATTCCCATTGCTGAAATTCTTAGTGTCCCATGGTTTTTGTGGCTTATTGTCACAGTGGAAGTAAGTAGAGTTAGCAGGAGCCAGAGGTGAAGACATACTCACCTGCATAGACAACGGGGAGCCACTGAGAATCATGGCTGCTCCAGGAACTTCTGTCCTGTGCAAGGAACACTTAGCTTCAGAGTGACTTGTAGGTAATGGGACATATGTCTAAGACAGTAATTCAGTAATACAGTCAGAACTTCTAAATTGACATTTTGTTCAGGCTCCCATAGTGAAGTAACCCTGTAAATTAACGATTTTCTACAGCTAACACCCAATGTTCAAGACTGATGCATTATATTTATTCTCAACACTAGCCAATCTTTTCAAATGGAGGCACCAGAATTCATTGCTGAGCCCTGTTCTATGACCCATTTCGATAAAAGGAATTTCACATAAAGATATTCCAAAGTTAATTCTCCAGTACAAGCCAATGCATACACAATCTGAAGACAAAATCATTCTTGAGACCAGGAAGAGTATGGGAAATGACCAGGCAGGAAGAATTCCCATGGAAGGTGCTCCTTTGAATTAGACTGTGCAAAAAACAAACAAACAAACAAACAAAAAAAACACAAAAAAACTTAATCTCTCTAATGGAATTGGTGCCTGAACAAGGAATGAATATATTGCAGGAAAAGCAGGCAGCAGGCCAGGCATCCTGAAGAAAAGAGTATTCGAGTTCTATCCAGCAAGATCTGTGGGTTTTGCCAATGAGTTCTGGAGACTGGACGCCAATGGGTTCAAAGCGATGTAAGGTATATAATCATTAATGGCTTATGAATGAACTATTTGTGCCCTAGTTTTCTTGATAAAATTGGGGTGGCACCAGCTTCTCATCACAAGCTGTTACAAAAAGATTTGTTTAAGTTCTGTCACCATTATCTGTCTCACCTTCTCCAGTGTTGTTCCTGTAGACTCTGCTGGGATATGTCGCAAGCAGTGTAGCTATTTGCTGAGAATGAAAGTGTAATGGGCTCTACTGATCATTGCACAGCTTTCTGCATGTCTGCTAGAGGCAGCCAGAGTAAACTTTACTAATTCTAGGTGAAAAATCCTTCAAGGATCAGTCCATATTTCTTGATCACATGTCCCTGCTGGAAAGTAACCTGCACTTGGTTTCATAGAGTCAATTACTGTCTCAGTGATGAATTACATGAACAGTTATTACCTGTCTATTCACGTGGCAGCCTCCATAATTCTGCTGGTTAGTTTTTGTCAACTTGACACAAATTAGAATCTCTTAAGAAGAAGCAACATTAACTGGGAAGATGCCTCCATCAGATTGATTTGAAGGCAAGTCTGTGGAGGCATTTTCTTGATTAATGATTGATGTGGGATGGCCCAGCTTACTCTGGGCAGGTGTCCTGGATTATATAAAAAGAAAGCTGAGAAAGCCATGGATAACAAGCCAGTAACAAGCTCCTCCCTGGTCTCTGCTTCAGTTCTTGCCTCTAGGTTCCTGTACTAAATTCCCTTAATGGTAGATTATGACAGAGAAATATAAAGCAAATAAACCTTTTCCTCCCCAAGTTACTTTTGGTTATCATCTTTTTCACAATGATAGAAATCTGTTTATGACAATAATCTGATAGAGAACATGCTTCTGTCCCTGCCACATATGTGCTCAGTAAATATTTGTTTGGATATCCGCTATCAAGATTTGTGACTGGATAGATTACAATAAAGTATAAAGAAGAAGTACACGAGGCAACTTTGAGGTGGGTGCATGGACATTTCTCTATAGTTATGTCTCAACTTTTATCAGTGGTGACAATAGTAATGGATAGGATTTGAGTAAGGTTTGAAGATACTGTTTCAAAAGGTGGATACAGGGTCTTAGTGAGATCGGAGCGTGGTTTGTGAGGGGTCCTGACAAGGTTTCAGTTGGTAAGGGAAAACCTCAGAGCACAGGGGTAGGTAGAAGACCTCACTGCCGTAGCTAACCATCTTGTTTGAGTTTCCCAGGAAATGTCAGTGAGAAGAATGAAGTTCTACTCAAGGTCATGCATACCCATGCCTGAAACCTGAATCATTGCTGTTTTAACAGAAAACACTATTAATTTTTCTCAGAAAGTTTCACAGCAAATGTTACTTATTATGAAATTCTTGATTCTTAGTCTACAAGATGCTTCAATCACACTCCAGGGTGAAGGGCTCCTTTCTCTTCTCATGCCCCCATAATTTCCCCTGTCTCTGTATCATGCTTCCGTTTTTATTATCTTGAAATGTCACACAATAGAGGCAAATGGAGAGAAACAACAGAGGGATATCAAAAGGCAAACAGAGCCACAGCAGCAAATTTAACTACTGACAATCATGGCATTGCCCCAGCTTAGCATTTAAAGGTATGATCTTGAGAATTAGAGGTTAGGTTATTTTTAACCAAGTTTTTAATGTACTTTGAATTTCAAGTCTGCTGGTGACATTTTATGGTGAAGGCATTTTCTTTCATACTCTGTAATTGTGAAGCTTAAATCTATGTTGTTTTCCTTACAATGTCTGTCCAGCACAAAATGGAGACCAGCACATCCTAATTGCTATTCTAGATACAGGAGTAGTGCTCTCTTCAGTAGACATTCCTCAACTTTGTCTTAAATTTACATTAGATTTTTGCATAATAAATCATAGCCTTTGATTTGTTTATGTACTAATTTGTTAATTCAACAAAGACTGTCAGTCTTTGTGTTAGGTCTGACTAAATATGGATTAGGATCAAGAACAGATTTGAGTGCATAATGTATGCTTGCTGGTAATATTTCTGATAACAGAACTTTGCTGTGTAATCCAAATATGCATCATCATCATCATCATCATCATCATCATCATTATCATCATTATCATCATCATCATCATCATCATCATCATCATCATCATCATCATCTCCATCATCTCTCCCTCTCTCTTTCTGTGTTTGTGTATATATGTGTGTGTATTGTGTGATCATGTATGTATACATATGTATTGTGCATGTGACGTTGAAAGGTCATCCTTAGGTACCACTGCCATACCCCCATTTGGGGGGGGGACAAAATTTCTCATTGAGACCTAGACTTGCTAATTAGACTAGGCAGGTTGCCTAGCAAGCCCTAGGGCTCTGCCTGTTTCTGCCACCACAGTACTGAGATTACAAATGTGCACCACCATGCCCAGATTTTCACATGGCTGCAGAGGACTCAGGGCCTCATGCTTGTGTGACAAGCACATTGCCACCTGTGCCATCTCCCCAGCCCCTGCATTATCTTTTAACCCCCTGATGCTCTCAATATTATAAAACTGAAATTGACCATAGTAATGTGTATGTGTGTATAGACGTGCCTGGGTGAGCAGGAGAGTTTATGGATTGACATAGCAATGAGGAGAAATGGGAGGAAATGGTGTTTCCCATTAAAATGGCAGTATTTACAAGGCATGCCACTTAGTGGATTCTCTGGAGATGACACTGTCCACAGAGTCATATCATACAGCTGTGTCCTGTCCTCTTGAATGATTTCCTGAGACAAACAGCTCACTTGTCTTTCTTCACCTATAATCCTTTGGATTCAGATGTGCTGAAATCTAAGATTTCATAGGTTTGGAGAGGAAATTAATTGCTGTTGCCTTTAGTACTTCAGAAAACCCTCAAGGGCACTGTGCAGGCTTTTTGTTTTTCCAGAGAGATATTCCAACTCATCAGTTCAGTGCTGTGTCTGTCTCCAGACTGCTCTCCTCCTGTGGCCTTTGCTTGTCATTACTTCAGGTGCTTCTGTGCTGAATTGTCCTGCTGCTAGGGACACACTTTCCTACCAAACATTGAAGCTGAGATGTCCTCCTCAGTTTCCCTATACTTACTTCACAGTGTCACCTAAGCAGCAGTAGAATGCAGTTGAAGCAGGGATTGTAAGGCTCTGTCTCTATGCCTGGCTTGCTGTATAATTTAATCTCAGCATAGTGGAGTATCTCTTAAATGTAGTTCACTTTATAATATAGTTCACTTTACACAGACACACACACACACACACACACACACACAGAGAGAGACAGAGAGAGAGAGAGAGAGAGAGAGAGAGAGAGAGAGAGAGAGAGAGAGAGAGAGAGAGAGAGAGAGAGAGAGAGAGAGAGGAGAGCAGGGACAAATATGTGACCATATATATGATATATGGTCAACTTGTTACAAGCCAGGGTTATTTGGGAAGAGAAACCTCCATCAGATTGTAGGCCAGTCTATAGGGCATTTTCTTGATTAATGGTTAATATGGGATATCCCAGCTCATTGTGGGCAATAGCACCACTGGGAAGGTGGTTCTGGGTTGTATAAGGAAGCAGGTTGTGCAATCCATTGGAAAGAAACCAATATGCAGTGTTCTTCCATGTCTCTGCATCAGCTCCTGCCCCCTTATTCTTGCTAATGTTAGTTTCTGCCTTAACTTCCACTCTTAATGTATATGTAAACTCTATCATTCTAAAGTTGTTAAGACATGAATTGCTTTTTTATTGCTGTGATAAAACACCATGAACAAAACTACAAGGGTTTATCTGAACCTGTGATTCAGAGGGTCAGAGTCCATGGTGACAGAGAAGCATGTTGGCAAGAGCAGGAAGATAAGGGCTCAAATCTTGAATCACAGTCATTAATAAGAGAAACAAATTAGAAAATGACAGGAATCTTTAAATTCTCAAATCCCACATCCTAAGCACCTCCAAATAATGCTATCAGCTGGGGAACAAGCATCCAAATGGCCAAGACTTTGGAAGACATGTCTCATTTAAACCACCACAGGCTGCCAGGAAATTGATAAAGATAATGGGATCACTACCTGTCTTAGTTAGAGTTTCTATTGCTGTGAAGAGACACTATGACCTCAGCAACTCTAATAGAGGAAAACTACTTAATTGGGCTGGCTTACAGTTTTAGAGGTTTAGTCCATTATCATCATGGTGGGACATGGTGGCATACGGGCAGACAAGGTGCTGGAGAAGGAACTGAGTTTCTGACATCTTGACCACCAGGCAACAGGAAGTGGTCTAGGGCATTAGGCATGGCCTGAGAATATATGGGACCTCAAAGCCTGCCTCCACTATGACACACTTCCTTCAACAAGGCCATACCTATTGCAATGAAGCCACACCTTCTAATAGTGCCACTCCCAATGAGCATATGGAGGCCAATTGCATTCCAAATACCACATCTACTCCTTGGCTTCATAATCTTGTAATAATTCTTCAATGCAAAATACATCTAGTCCAACTTCAAAAGTCTCCATAGTCTATCACAGTCTCAACAATGTTTAAAAGTTCAAGTTCAAAGCCTTTTCTGAAATTCATGCAATCTCTTAACTATAATTCCCTATAAAATGAAAATAAAAAACAGATCATATACTTCCAACATATAATGGCCCAGGATATATATTGCTATTCCAAAACATAAAAAGTGGAGCATAGTGAGAAAATACTGGACCAAACAAACAAACAAACAAAACAAAACACTGAAAACCAGCTGGGCAAACTCAAAACTCTGCATATCCATGTCTGATGTCAAAGTGCTCTTCATTTTTCCAACTATTTTCAGCTTTATTGACTGCAACATACTGTAGGGAGCTGCAGAATACCACACCCAAAAGATGGCGCTGTTTCCGCCCTCCGCCAGCCCGACGGTGAGCGCTCTCTGTGGTAAACAACTCCAAATTTGGTAAAGGTCATGTATCCTCTTAATTCTGCTTGGAGACAACCTATCCTGGCGTGCCACGTAGGGTTAGGTGATTGGTAGATGTAGACTATATCAGGCCCCGTCTCCCTCGGCCCGGGGCCGCCGCCATTATCCACTGTACAAAGCAAAGAGGTTCCCGATTAAACTGTGTTGAAGAAGATTCCTCGGTGTGGCGTCTTTCTTGCTGGTCAAGGGTGGACGCCGCAAGTGGTGGCCCGTACGGGGAATCAGAACTTCTCACAGTCGGGGGCGGTGCCGGTAAGTTCCCAAGGTAAGTGGAACTGTAAAGTCCACGGTGAATGCGGAGATAGGTCTCCGGTAAAGGAGCACCAAGGTCCTCGGGAAAGAGGAGATAGGTCTCCAGTAAAGGAGTACCAAAGCCCTCGGGGAAGAGGCAGTAAAGTCTCCAGAAAGGAGCAACACTGTTCGCGACAAAAGCGAACCGAAAGTAAAAAACCTCGCTTCTGCTTTAATTTGCAGAGTGAGAGTAAGTTAATGGACTCCGCTATTATAGTGGTGATTTGGCTGCTTTTTAACATCGCAGTGTGGGCTTTTGTTTTCTGGTGGTGTTATCCGACTTGCACACTTTCGGCCAAAAGCACAATGGGATCGTCACAATCACATCCAATTTTTCTGGCTCTTCAAGAGCTACTTCATTCTAAAAATTTAAAGTTAACTAAAGCCACGTTGCAGAGGTTCCTGAATGAATGGGACGCCATTGCACCCTGGTTCTCAGTTTCAGGCAATCTCTCCGTGGCTAGTTGGGATAAGCTTGGAAAAGATCTAGATTTTGCCTGGGCACGGGGAATGCTGAAGCCAGGGACTCGGCCTATTTGGAAAATGGTTCGCAGCTGTCTAGAGGATCAAAGATGCCGCAAGGCTGTAGAAGAGGGGCAGGAGACGTTAGAACAGCTGAAGGAAATAAATAGATGCAAGTCATGGGGCCTGTGCAGCATGGTTTACCATTGCTGTCAGCCCTACCCAATCATGAAGAACCTGATTTGTGATGTGTGCAGGATACCTTCTATTCTCCATACCATTATATGAGTGGGTGGTTTTACCCCAGGGTATGGCCAATAGCCCCACTATGTGTCAGCTTTTTGTGTGTCATGCTATTGCTCCTATTAGAGAGAAATACCCTGCTGTGAGATGTGTCCACTATATGGATGATATTCTGTTAACTAGTAAGGAGTTGAAATTGTTGCACTTAGCATATGGAGATTGCATTGGATATCCAATCTACCCTTAATGCTCAATTGAAAGGGGGCATTATGGTTTTGAATCAATGCATTGATCTAGTACAGGAACAATTGGATACTTTATGGCAACTGGCACAGTTGGGATGTGAATGGAGAATGCCTGGTTTGTGTGTAACAGCTGTTTCCTATCAGAATTATTCCTTAGCAGCAAACATGTCTAAACAACCTTCATAGTATCTTCTAGGCAACTGGTCTGGGGATTTTGGCACTTGAATTCCACCAGGGTCAACATCTTGGTTGCAGAGGGACTGTCTGCATGGATCACTCAAGCCATGAATCATCTGAAAGAGATGGCCAATAATTTCACGGAGAACAGCAACCTGAGTTGGCAGCTGAGTGCCTACCTTTAGGGAAATTGGAGTCAACAGTTCGAGAACCTGACAGACACCCTGACACAACAGATTATTGCTGTGAATGCTACACGCCTGAGCCTGCCCACTGTTAATACCCTTTTAACTACCCTTAAGCAAGCCTTTAGTTTAGTTAAGGAATGGGCTGGAGTAGGGGTTATTTTTTCCATGATGCTGTTAGCCATTTTTGTTTGCCTGTGGTGCCTATGCAGGATCAGGAAGTCGCAAAAATCCCAAGCTGCTATGTTGGTACAGGCCTTTGCTGCTGTGGAAGCAGGACAGTCCCCTCAAGCATGGTTATCCATGCTGACAGACAAATAGATGTCTGTCTCTCCCTTGCTGAGTGAGTGATGCGTATCTGAATCAGTCATGCTCAATGACGGGCACCTACCCTCTTGCTGAGCGAATAAGCATACATGTGTTCCCTTCAACCTAAGACATGAGCCTGTGAGGGCGACACAGTGACTCTTTGACGGGTAAGATAGGGACACTGGGGTTGAACCTAAGACAGAGATGACTGAAATCTGACAACAGATAGATACTGCTACTCCTATAATATTAAAACAAAAAGGGGGAACTGTAGGGAGCTGCAGAATACCGCACCCAAAAGATGGCGCCGGTTTCTTCCCTCCGCCAGCCCAACGGCGAGCGCTCTCTTTGTTAAACAACTCCAAATTTGGTAAAGGTCATGTATCCTCTTAATTCTGCTTGGAGACAACCTATCCTGGCGTGCCACGTAGGGTTAGGTGATTGGTAGATGTAGACTATATCAGGCCCCGTCTCCCTCGGCCCGGGGCCGCCGCCGTCATTATACATTGTACAAAGCAAAGAGGTTCCCGATTAAACTGTGTTGAAGAAGATTCCTCGGTGTGGCGTCTTTCTTGCTGGTCAAGGGTGGACGCCGCAACATACTTCTTTCCCTTGGACTGTTTCCACTCCCTATTCACAGCTCTCCTCAGCAGATATCCCATGACTTTGGCATCCCCAACCTCTTGGGATATCCAAGGCAATCCAGGCTCTCCCAATGGCCTCTCTAGACATCCATTCAACAACAGCCCTGACACATGCCTGGCTTCAGGTGCTTTCATTAGTCAAGGTGGAAGGTTCCATAATGCATTTCTTCTATCCTTGACTATAAAGCCAGAACCACATGGCCGAAGCTGCCAAGTTCTGTTGCATTCTTGGACTGGAACATGACACCCACATTCAGCTCCATCTTCACCAGCTTTCTGTTCCATGATCTCCTTCACTGCCTATGTGTGGCTATTCTGGAACTTGCTCTGTAGATCAGGCTGGTCCCAAACTCAGAGATCTGCTGGCCTCTGCTCTCCTAGTACTGAGGTTAAAGGTATGTACCTTCACACTGGCTCTAAGATTTTCTTTAATTTCATTTCATAAGTTGGAAACTTAACTGGATGGGATCTTGCCCTGATGGGATCTCACCATTCCCTTTATTCCATTTCATAATTTATCTCCTTGAACATAGATCTTAGCTCCATTCCACTTACTGGTGCTCCTTTTCTCCTCAAATTTTATATTTTTCCTTGCTTACCTTGTTCCTTTTCATTATAAATCTTCACTAGAGTTAACACTAATAACCACACAACAGAGTATTTATTAGGCTGTTTTGAGATTTCCTCTGCCAACAGAATTAATCCAAAATTCTTCATTTTAACCTCAGGCAGACTTTTTGGACAAAGGCAAAAAGCAACCACATTCTTAACCAAAATACCACAAGACCAGTCTCTAGATAACATACTAAAATTCTACTCTGTTGAAACTTCTTGATCTAGGCACCCACAGTAGTCAGACTCAGCATCATGGTCTTCCATGTTCTTACTAGTATGTCTTATTAAACAGCACTTAAAGCATTCAACTACTTTTCTAATCCACAATCAAAAGGTTCATCTTATCTCAAACAAAAACATGGTCAGGCCTATCATAACAAAACCCTAGTCCATGGTACCAACTTCGGTCTTACGTTTTCTATTGTTGTGAAGAGACCCCATGACCATGACAACTCTTATAAAGGAAAACAGTAAAACAAAGTGGCTTGCATTTTCAGAGGTTTGGTCCATTCATCATGGTATGATATGGTGGCATGCAGTCAGACAAGGATGACCTACAGGCAACAGGAAGTTCTCTGGCACACTAGGCATGGCTTGAGCATACATGAGATGTCAAAGAACACCCCCATACTTCCTCTAACAAGGCCATACCTATTGCAACAAAGCTATACCTCCTAATTGTTGTAGAATATTACTTAACTTTGTAAAGGTGTGTTACATTTGTCTATGCTACATTTGTATAATTATATAAAGATGTATTGCTGTTTTACCATGTCTACCCAAGACACCTGATTGGTCTAATAAAAAGCTGAATGGTTAGTAGCTAGGCAGTAGAGGCATAGGCACTGCTGGTGTATAGACAGAATAAGTAAGAGGAGGCATCTAGGCTTGAGAGAAGAAAGAGAATAAAAAAGAGACTGAGGGAGAAAGAAAGGGAGATGCCTATGGTCAGTCAGGCAGGCAGCCACTAGCCAGCCAGACATAGAGTAAGACATACATGTAGATGAACAGAAACAGGCTAAATTAAGTTATAATTTCATTGATTGATGTTTTAGTGGCTAGCTTCTTGAGTTCATTGTATATTTTGGAAATCAGCCCTCTGTCAGATGTGGGATTGGTGAAGATCTTTTCCCATTCTGTGGCCTGTTGTTTTGTCTTACTGACTGTGTCCTTTGCCTTAGAGAAGCTTCTCAGTTTCAGAAGGTCCCATTTATTAATTGTAGATCTCAATGTTTGTGCTACTGGTGTAAGATCGTATCTCAGAGTTGTTTTGAGTTGCCTTTCTCTGATGGCTAAGGATTTTGAACACTTTCTTAAATGTCGTTCAGCCATTTTAGATTCTTCTGTTGAGAATTCTCTATTAAGTTCTGAACCCCACTTTTTAATTTCATTGGTTGATGTTTTGATAGCTAGATTCTTAGGTTCATTGTATATTTTGGAAATCAATCCTCTGTCAGATGTGGTGTTGGTGAAGGTCTTTCCCTGTGTTGGAAACATTTCATCTATGTATTTACTTATATGTGTCTTGTTATTTACTTATTGATACAATTAGAGGAAGTGCTTATTCTCTTCCTCATGGAATAGAAAATCCTGCAAGTGGAAGGAATCTGGCAATTTGCCTAGGTTCCTCAATAAGTGAAAGTTCTTAGATCTAAGCCCTGCCTGCCTAAGTCCAAATATCTTCCAACACATCAAAATGTTTCTTGCATAGCCAATTAGCCAGTGTTGAGGAAATGTTTGTTCTCTCCATTGGAATTTGACTGCATCATTGTGTGTGTGTGTGTGTGTGTGTGTGTGTGTGTGTGTGTGTACATTTATGTGCATGCAAGTACATATGCATGTATGTAATGGAAGTCAAGTTTTGGTACTGCATGTCTTTTTCAACAACTCTACATCTTAGTCCTTAGTTTCTGAGACACAATCTCTCATTGAGACATGATCTCTCAGTACTTACCAATTTGCCTAAACAGGCAGACCTTCAAACTCTAGGGGTTCTATGGCTGTTTTCCCAGTGCCAGGGTTTCAGGCATACTGCTGCACCTGGTTTGGTATGGGTACAAGGGATAGAGCCCAGGTCTCCATGCCTGTGCTGTAGGCATATTACAGATTGAACCATCACCTCAGCCCCCTATAGCCTTCTCATATAACACTCTTATTAACCTGCCTCAGATGTGTTTTGAAAATAGGCAGGAGACAAGTTTCAAATAACAAGTATATCAGACACACATACAAGATACAACATATTCAGTGTGTCTGCCATCTGCATGAATAGCTGACTAAGGACCCTATGACTGAGTGAACAACTGGTATTATTTAGTTTGGATACTGGGGTGAGCATGCCAGTAGTTTTGTAGAAGTTTCTCTCTCAGAGACACTAAGAAAAGCAGTTACAGAGTCAATTTATTTTCACCTGTTTTCATAATACTGGATTTACCAACAATATTTTATAAATTATATGGAATGACAACAAGACATAAATTCAGAGAATAAAGGCTGTAATTTTCTTGAAGGTCTACCACAACATTGGAGCCAAGAAACTGTACTTTGGCCAACTTGATAACTGGTTATATGTTGAGTATTACTTGAGTCTAGTTCCTACAGAGATTTTCCATTCTTGCAAAGTAGGAAAAGTAGGTCAAAGGAGATAGCATGACTGGAATGCACAAACTACAGAGATCAAGCTGGAAAGATTTAGGAAAGACTTGCATGGAAATGCTGGCCAGCTCTCTAATTCTAGGTATGTTTCCTACTAGCTTTAATCCAGAAGACAGGCACATGCCACCTCTCAGTGACGTTATGATACTCAAAAATTCTCCCTCCTGTTCTCCATCTCTGGACAGCAGCTGGTTGTCCCTAGCAGCTTCAAACCTCAAGAAGCACTTCCCAGAAGTTTCAGGGCTGAAGTAGACATTTCAGAGTCCCCAACCTTGCACTCTGCACATGAGAAGTCACTCTTTATCAGGAACCCTTAAAACACAGCTTCTTAGGATGGCTGTAATAAAGTGGTGCAACACACATGCTATGGCCATGGCTCTGGGCCCCAATCCCTCAGCCTCTGCACCACTGACCAGCAGGTATCTGTCTACCAGCATTCTAACAGCTGCCATCTAAGTAGAGTTAGCTCAGGAACAACACAGACCTCATTGTAGGGCAATTATTCTGGTTTCTCCTCAGCAAGAGCCACTTGTCCCAGAGCAAAATACATACCATGTGGGCAAACAAGAACTTGCTTCTAGTGTCACATGGAGCTCAGCTCACAGCATCACCTGCCTTCTTTGGCCTGCTTTTAAAAATGTTATGTTGGGTCATTCTAGAACTTTCTCCTTGGTCTACATATTCTTTCTTATTTCTCACTGACATTGTTCCATGGAAGGGTATGAATGCCCCAGAAGCCATCATCCATTTCAGTGTGGCAAGATTCAGGCTTCACTAAGCTCTCTAGTGTTATAAACTAAACAGCTTAAAAAACAAATCAACACAGATGGAAAGCCAGTTTGTCTCTGTTCTCAGGAGCTACTGTAATCCTTAGATGGAGTGGCTTGAGAAGAATAGAAATTTGTCTCAAGGCTGGAAGTCTTATGTGTGGATACTCCATAATTCAACCCTGGCAGGCATTCTTTTCCAGGTTGCAGAGTACCAGTATCCTGTGTCCTCACACAGGGGAAGCAAACAAGATACCTTTTCTAGCTTTGTCTCACAGGCCATTTATGCCTCCTCCCAGAGTTTTCATGACCTTAGTGGCTCTGACAGGCCTTATTTCTAAATTCTGTCACATTGTGTGCTCATGGGTGGAAATGAGCATTCAGCCAAAAGCATGTTCACAATAAACAATGAAGCAATGATTTTATGTTAGAGCTAATTGTTATGATGAATAATATACCAACAGAATGGAAAATAATAAGTACAGCAGTCTTCATTAAAGAAACATTATACTGGAAGGCATGAATGCAGATTTAGTTAGTTTTACAGTGTACCAGGAAACATGTAGGTGCTTTCTATTTCTATCTCACTTAATATTTAAAACAAACCTCTAGTATTGGACTCAAGGTCTTACACTACTATTCCTTTTATTCTGTATGTCAAGAAATTGAGGATTAGGAACAAACCCTCATATCAAGGCTGAGTGAGGCAGCCTTGTATGGAGCCTCCCAGTATGAGGAGAAGGATCCCACTATCAGGCAAAAGAGTCAGAGATACCCCCACTCCAACTGTTAGTTATCCAACAAAACGCCAACTTAAGCAAACACAGCATGTATGCAGAGGGCCTAGTGCAGACCCATGCAGGATAGATAGGCTTATTGCATGTGTGTTTGGCTGATATCATGGGAAAGCCTGCTCTTTTCTAAAGAAAAATAGAGGAACAGTGGAGATGGGGGATAGGGAGAATTGGGCACAGCTGGGAGAAGGGGAGGCTGCAGTGGGGATATATTGTATGAGAAAAAGAAAAAGAAATAAAAAGAAAATGCATAGTAATAAAAATACTTTAATTGCAATTGTAAAAGGTTAAAAAGAAATTAAGGATTGATATGGTAAAATAATTCCTCTGGTATCACTGGTTTTATCATCTTTTGCTAACTAAAATACAGTAAACTTAAGATTTTTTCCCACATAGTTCTTCAGATGGTTACAAACATGGTTCAGATAGCTTCTCTCACATTTCTAGTACTGGAGGGTCAAGAGTGGCTTCATTCATAGTTCTAGGAGTTTAGTGGGACAAAGAGATATCTAGGCCATTTCCTTCTTGATCACTTACCTGTCCAGGACAATGGCTCAAGTTTGCTCATGTTGTTGTGAGGGGTTTACAGCTACAAGATGGGCAAAACAGATGTGTTTAAGCATTTGTAAACTGTTGTTGGCCTTTCTAATATCCTGTTGACCAAATCTGAATTTGAATGAGTGGGAAATTTGGTCTTTTGGTGACTAGTTTCTTGAGTTCTTTGTATATTTTGGAGATCAGCCCTCTATCACACGTAGGGTTGGTGAAGATCTTTTCCCATTCTGTAGGCTGTTGTTTTGTCTTATTGATTATGTCCTTTGCCTTACAGAAGCTTATCAGTTTCAGGAGGTTACATTTATTAACTGTCAGTCTCTGTGTCTGTGCTATTGGTGTCATGTTCAGGATTCAGGAAATGGTCTCCCATGCCAATGCATTCAAAGGTACTTCCCACTTTCTTTTTTAAGAGTTTCAGTGTGGCTGGATTTATGTTGAGGTCTTTGATCCATTTGGACTTGAGTTTTGTGCATGGTGATAGATATGGATCTATCTGTAATCTTCTACATGTCAGTATCCAGTTATGCCAGCACCATTTGTTGAAAATGCTTTCTTTTTTTCCACTATATAATTTTAGCTTTTTTGCCAAAAATCAGGTGTTCATAGGTGTGTGGATTAATATCAAAGTCTTCGATTCAATTCAATTGGTCCACTGATCTGTTTTTGTGCCAATACCAAGCTGTTTTTGTTAGTATATCTCTATGGTAGAGCTTGAAGTGAGGGATGGTGATGTCTCCGGAAGTTCCTTTATTGTACAGGATTGTTTTAGCTATCCTGGGTTTTTTGTTTTTCCATATAAAGTTAAGTATTATTCTTTCAAGGCTGGTGAAGAATTGTGCTGGGATTTTTGATGGGAATTGCATTGAATCTGTAGATTGCTTTTGATAAGTTTGCTATTTTTACTATGTTGCTCCTACCTATCCAAGAGCATGGGAGATCTTTCCATTTTCTGATATCTTCAAAGGTGTTAAGACAATGTTGGTGAAACCCACAGAAACAGCTTCAATGAGCAAATAGGAGCTCACTGACTCCAGACTGACAGCTGAGGAACCTGCATAAGATCAAAGTAGGCTCCCTGAATGTAGGTGTCTGTTGGGAGGCTTGGGCAGTCTATGGGGCTTTTGGCAGTAGAACAATTATTTATCCCTAGTACATGAAATGGCTTTTGGGAGACCATTCCTTATGAAAGGGGAGGTACCTCAGTTCTGCTCCAAATGATGTGACAGACTTTGATGATCCCCCATGGGAGGCCTCACCTTCTCTGAGGAGTGGATGAGGGGTGGGATGGGGAGATGGTGAGATGGATGGAGAATGGGAGAGAGAGAGAACTGGGATTTGTATGTAAAATAAGATTGTTTTTTATTTAAATAAAAATTAGTAAAAAAAGGAGTGGGAGAGTCTAGTATTTCTCTTGAATGTGGGAGTGGCTGGTCCCATTATAATTTAGCAGGAATATGAATGGATGCAAGAAGAATTTGTCAGCTTTTATGATCTACTGCTGAATTCCATAAGGATTCAGGAAGGTATTAAACACCAAGAAGTCTTCTCCTAGAGCCATATTGTTTTTACCTAGACATACTTTAATGGCACTCTTATGGCATTTTCTGTAGGTTTAATATCATGAGCAAGAATTACTCTAAGGTTTACAGGTATGTGTTGGTTAATGATAGGACCATGTTCTAAGAAGTGTCATTATATGGAAAATATGGAGTATGCATTCAAAAATGTTAAGTGTTACACTTTTAACAGACCTGGAAAGCATGCTGCTATATTGAATACTATAAGAAATTGCAGCACAGTTGTAGGAAATTATGTGTTTAAACCCATCAAAACAAAAAAGATGCAAAGAAGAAATATGAGGTAATCAGAATTTTTCAGCTCTCTTATAATCTTAGAGAAAGTTATGCATCACCATATTTTCTGGCTGATCAAAAATTATAATATGAACATGATGTTAATAAAGGAGAAGAAAACACTGTTGTGAGTACATTTCAAAGCCCTAGGCTCTAAAGACGAGTGGAATATCCATCATTTTAACCTTTTGTCAATATGTATCCTTAATTTTCCAACTTTGGAGATGTCTATGGAGCTCATTGCAGACACTCAGTAGTTGCTAGGAATCATGGCATAGTATATTATGTGGATGGTTCCAGAAGTTAGACAAACAGTCCCATGATTCCCACTCTGGTGTTATGTCATATGAGTCAACCCATGACAACTAATGATCTCAGATAAAAAGAAATAGTCAATGAACCCAAGATGCTGGAACTAATGGCTAGCTACATTCTTTGAGTCTTGGGTATAGAAAAATCTTTATGCTGCTTCTTCAAGTTTCACATATTTAAAGTCTTGTATGCGTGAATGAAGCTAGCCATACATGAAATCATTCTTTCTTCAAATATTTATTGAGAGCTGACAGATATGGCCATGACATGGTGGAGGTTTTCTTTCATTAAAAGAGAGACCATATCAACAGACCTCAGATGAATAGACAGCAGGGGATTGTAATGACCAACAGGGATGTTGCAAAAAGACCTTTCTGAGGAGGACATTAAAGCAAGATCCAGAATGATGGGAAGGACCTGTTTCAATGAGGGACTGAGGGTGGGGCAGTTCAGGAGTGTGCAGGGTGAATTGAGGGCTAGGACTTGTATGCTGTGAGGGAGAAACAGAGTGGACTGGGTACACCATGGCCCTCTATTCTCTGTAACTCCACTGTACCAGCCAGGTAGTGACTTCAAGAGAAAATAGCCTCAAACCAGCAAGGTGTGTAAAAACACAGCTAATAAAAATACTCACTTTTAATTAAGGGATATGATTTGTCACCCCAAAGAATCTTTTTTTAAAAGACATATTAGATAGTTTTATGGCTTCAAAATTGGCATTCATAAGAATGGTGATTATTTCTTGATTAAAAATCTAATATCAAAGTATAATTCTAATATAATAGTGAATGCCTATGGGATGAAATGGTCTGAATATATCTGTATGTGATTGCCACTTAGTAATTACAGTAACATCATGATCTGGGAACACTTACATTTGAAACTGGTTAAAAAATAGATTAAGAATTGCAGCATAACTTCCTTTGGTTTTCTAAAGCACTAAAATCATTAAAAAGAAATTTTCCTGATAGAATCTTTTCAAAGTGTATTTGTGTTGTCTTTCTACTTCTTGTGTAATTATTCTGTAGTTTGTCAGGCAAACTATGGTATCACTTCTTTTAAACATTAGTGTCACCATTATTTTAACTTAACCAACTGCTATTGACTTAGCAAATATTTACAGTGTGTTGGTCTGTACCTAGTATTAAAAATACAGACATACAGGTCAGGATTCTGTGTTCTGGGATATCCATTAAAGCTTTCCAAATGAAAATTTAGAATTTTTCCAATCACTAAAATTCTTCAATATTATAAAGCCACATCTTTTGTTTAAAGATTTGTTTATTTTGTATACATATTCTGTATGTATGCCTGTAGTCCATGAGAGGTCAAGAGATCTCATTACAGATGTTTGTGAGCCACCATGTCATTGCTGGGAACTGAACTCAGGACTTGAAGAGCAGCCAGTGTTCTTAACCTCTGAGCCATCTCTCCAACCTAAGCCACATCTCATAACATGTTATTTCCTAGCCTACATGGTAAGTAGAAAAATGCTTCCAAATCTTGTCAGCTGGTCTTGTGGTTTGAATGTGGCGTGGCCCCCACACAGGCTTGAATACTTGGTTCCTAGCAGCCATCAGCATGGTGTCTTTTGAGAACTCTAGGTAGTGGAGTCTTGCAGGTTCGACTAGTGATGGGCCTTGGGATTGTACAGACTGGGCCATTTCCTGTTCACTATTTTTTTCCTGATGCAATGTGACCCTGACTCCATGCCTTCTCTTCCTGTTGTTATGCCTTTCCTAGCATGATGGAATGATCCCCGTAAACTGTAATCCAGAATAAACTGCTTTTTGTTCACAACAACAGGAGAAGTAACTAATGCATTAACACAACGGGCTTGCTATGGATGTTGCAGGATTACTAAGACACAAGTCATGAGTTATGTCAAATAAAACAAAGGGTTCAAGTGCAGGTAGCTTGGTTGACTCTGAAGACACTGAACATTCAGTGTGTGCATGTGTGTGTGTGTGTGTGTGTGTGTGTGTGTGTGTGTGTGTGTGTGTGTGTGTACGCATGCGCTTAATGGAACAAGCTCAGATATAACAGAAGAGAAACTACAGTAGTTTAGGGTTGAAATGCTATACTTTAAGGCATGGCCTGTGATCTAGTTTCTATAACACCAACAAGAGATACAGAAATTAAGGCACTAACAAAATTCATCTCTTACCATGGAGGCCTGTAATCTGACTTGGATCAAAAGTATCCTTATCTTTTGGGCAGGTATGGATGATAGAGGAACATTCATTAGTTGAGTCTGTTGATAAGAGATTAGCATCTTTGAGGTTGTGTGTTTATATGTTTTTAATATAGAATTTTTTATTTCATGTGCATTGGTGTTTTACCTACAGGTATGTCTGTGTAAGGGTGTCAGAATCTCTGGAACTGGAGTTACAGACTGATGTGAGCTGCCCTGTGAGTGCTGGGAATTGAACCTTGGTCCTCTAGAAGAGCAGCCAGTGCTCTTAACTTCTGAGCCATGTCCCCTAGACTTTTGATTGGTACTGAGTCAAGAGTAAGCAAGTAGGCTCTGCAAGCATAGTATTTGCATGTAAATAAGAATAATACTTCTTTGTCTTAAAGATGTTGTTGTGATTGGTGTTCATATTTGCTTAAGAAAATGATGCCTGGTTGTAGCATGTTTGGTGTTAGAAGGTATTATGAGAAAATCCACTATTGATGATAAAGTAATTTAGGTCAATCACCAAAAAGACAAGATGAGTTTGTTTCAGAAGCATTTGACTGAATGACAAAATTTGGACAAACTTTACTATAATCAAATATCCAGTGGGTACTAGGTGTGTAATTTCTGTCATTTTAGCTTCCAGTGAGAAACCTCTGATTATATGGGAATTGCAAAATCCTGCTTAAAGAACTGCAAAATAGTGTATGATGCTATTTCTTGATAAAAAAAATGGTGGTTACTAACCTCAAAATGTTATGTTTAGTGTCTGAGGCTGGCCTACAGGAGACCTGGATATGGTTTCAATTAGACAGCATGTGAGCCCTTCCTTAGCATAGCTGGTAGAGCAGAAGACTACAGTAGGATTCTTGATCACCTGACAGCCAGGAACAGGTCAAATTTGTAACTTCTTGTAGGTCAAGGAATTATCTGGGAAGAGGTGTGACATTTTTTTCTGGCATGGTGGAAATATTTTGTATCTTGTTTGGGGCTGATATTTATGCTTGATATCTGTGCATTTTAATGTATGTAAATTAACCTCAATTAAAAATGAATAAAACGGAACACCTCTGATCTGTGTACTTTAGTGTATGTAAATTATACTTTAATTTAAAATAAATAAGATCGCATACACATCAACCTGTTAAATATAGTGATTCTCAACCATTGTTCTTTTGTTGATAAACTGATCTTCATGTAAATAAAGTGATTACTTCTCATTTAAATGGGTCTTTGTTTTACTTATTCAGCAAATGGCAATGTAAGTATGTCTTAAAACCTATGAAATCTTATGAATTTTCTAATTATAATTTATTACAAATGGTATTATGAGCTAAGGTTTATATCCCAGATCTGTAACTTATCATGCTAATTTTACATCAACTCAACATAAGGTAGGGTCATTTGAGAAGAAGGAACCTCAACTGAGAAAATGTCCCACCATACTGGCTTGTGGTTTATTTTTTTTGTTTGATGATTACTCTGAATGGCACCACACATGGGCTGAGAAAGTCATGAAACACAAGCCAGTCAGTAACACTCCTCCATCCTCCACAACAGTTCCTGTCTCCAGGTTTCTGTCTTGACCTCCTGTTCTGACTTCCCTGGATGATGGACTACAAACTATAAAATGAAATAAACACTCTCCTTCAGAAGTTGCTTTTGTTCATGGTTTTATCCCAGCAATAGAAACCCTAACTAAGACACACAGGGACTGATATTGTTTTGACAGTAGATAATTGGAAGCTCTCTAAGTCTATGTTTTTCTGGTGAAATGAAGATTAAATTTCTCTGAAGGTTGTTGTAGGAAGAAATGAGTGTATGTGTATTATAAATGGGACAATGGATATTAAAATCCCACTGTTTGCACTGTCATTAGTGGACCAGGACCAGCCTGATAGAAATGCAGAATTTCAGGTCTAACTCTAAACTTACTGAAGCTGAACCTGTATTCTTGAAAAATACACATGTTAAAGTCTTGGAACATGGATTACAAATTTCATGTTAAGATGTAAATAGAGATGTCCTTGTTGCATGAATGTGCGTCTTTTGGGTATATACCTAAGGGTGGAAATGCTGGATCTTGAGGTAGACTCATTCCCATTTTCCTGAGGAATCTCCATACTGATTTCCAAAGTGGCTGTACAAGTTGGCACTCCCACCAGCAGTAGAGGAGTGTTCCCCTTTCTTCACATCCTCTCCAGCATAAACTGTCATTGGTGTTTTTGATTTTTGCCATTCTGACAGGAGTAAGATGGTATCTCAGAGTTGTTTTGATTTGCATTTCCCTGATGGTTAAGGATGTTGAGCACTTTCTGAAGTGTCTATCAGGCATTTTAGACTCCTTTATTGGGAATTCTCTATTTAGTTCTGTACCCACTTATTAATTGGATTATTTGGTGTTTTGGAGACTAGTTTCCTGAGTTTTTTGTAAATTTTGGAGATCAACCCTCTGTCAGATGTGGGGTTGATGAATATCTTTTCCTATTCTTTGGGATGCCATTTTGTCTGACTGTGTCCTTTGCTTTATAGAAGCTTCTCAGTTTCAGGAGGTGCCATTTATTAATTGTTGATCTCATTGTCTGTGCTACTGGTGTTAAGAAGCAGTCTCCTGAGTACCAATTTGCTCAAGGGAACTTCTCACTTTCTCTTCTAGCAGGTTCAGTATGGCTAGATTTTGTTGAGGTCTTTGATCCATTTGGACTTAAGTTTTGTGCATGGTGATAGATATGGCCCTATCTGCAGCATTATTTGTAATAGCCAGAACATGGAAACAACCTAAATGCTCCTCAACAGAAGAATGGATAGAGGAAACATGGTACATTTACACAATGGACTACTACTCAGTGGGGGAAAAAAAACAATGGAATCTTGAAATTCGAAGGCAAATGGATAGAACAGGAAGAAACCATCCCGAGTGAGGTAACCCAGTCACAAAAATGCAAACATGGTATGTCCTCATTCATATATGGATTTTAGACAGAGAGCAAAGGATTACCAGCCTACAATCCACACTGCCAGAGAAGCTAGGAAAGAAGGAGGACCCTAAGTGAGACATACATGGTCCTCCAGAGAAGGGGAAAGGCACAAGATCTCCTGAGCAAATTGGGAGCATGGGGGAAGGGGAAAAGGAGCTAGAAAAATGAGAAGGGGAGAAGAGGAAAGGAGAGGAGGACATAAGGGAGCAGGAAGTTTGAGTAGGGGGAAGAATAAAGGAAAGGAAGATAAGAGATACCATAACAGATGGAGACATAAAGAGAAATCAAGCACTAGGGAAATTTCTGGAGATTTACAAGGATGACACCAACTAATAATCTAAGCAATAGTGGAGAGGGTATCTTAAATGCCCTTCCCCTACAATGAGATTGATGACTACCTTATATGTCATCCTGGAGCCTTCATCTAGTAGCTGATGGAAGCAGAAACAGACAGTCACAGATAAACACTGAACTGAACTCCTGGAATCGAGTTGCAGAGAAGGAGGAGTGATGAGCAAAGGGGTCCAGACCAGGCTGGTGAAACCCACAGAAACAGCTGACCTGAATAAAGGGGAACTCATGGACCCCAGACTGATAGCTGGGAAACCAACATAGGACTGTTCCAGACACCTGAATGTGGTTTCAATGACGATGCCTTGGCAATCTATTGGGCCTCTGGTTGTAGATTAGTATTTATCCCTAGCATAGGAATAGACTTTGGGAGCCCATTCCACATAGAGGGATACTCTCTTAGCCTAGACACATTGGAGAGGGTGTAGGCCCTGCTCCAAATGATATGACAGATTTTGGAGATCCCCATGGAAGGCCTCACCTTCCCTGGGGAGCAGAAAGGGGATGGGATAGGGGATCAGTGTGGGGGCAGGGGAGGAGTGGAAAGAGAGGGAAATGGGATTGACATGTAAAAAAATGTTTCTAATTTAAATGAAAAAATAGAAAAAGAGAAAAATGCAAATACTGCTTCTGTGGTGAATGTATGGCCATAAATTCTGCATATTTATCCCCTATATTGGCTTGAGATCAAACTGCTGCTATTCATGGCCAACAGGATCCTGATATATGGCTGAATGAGTTGTTGGTGGAGGGAGTTGAATTGGGAAAGAACACTCTCCTAAGACTTAATGTCCAGCCAGCTTTATGTGAAACAATTTTATACCAAGTAGTGCACATTGATTCTGGTCTATGTGAATATAGCATATAAAATTACAAAGACAATGAGAAGTTTCTACCCTGGAATTTAATTTTCGTCCCCCTAATTTGTATTTAGACAGTATCAGGGAATAGTAAGACATCCAGCCACCTAAGCAAGCAGCATTTGCATCATCCAGGACTCTTTGCATGATCTTTGTGATTCTATTCCCTAGCAACTCCTTTTCAAGTCCCTTTAAACCTGTCTTCACATTTTACCACCAACAACTGCTTATTTAGATTCCCACCCAAGTGACCTCACATATTCATGTCCACTTTTCAAAGCCCAGAGAAAATGGTTACACACACACACACACACACACACACACACACACACACACACACACCATTGTAAGCTCTTTTTTCCATATGCCTTTTTACCTAGAAATGAGTCCTAGATGCTGCCCTTCTCTCCTGCCTAAACTGAATATTCTGCAGCCACATCTTTCCCCTCTTGGCCTTACTTACTCTGCAGCAGCTGCATTGCTGTTCATATATTTGAATATACTGCATGCTATCCTGCATTGCAAATGCTGTTGCCTTGATTTTTTTTTTTTTTGCTTTTCTGCTTTAATGCTGTGCTCTTTTTCATCTGTAAGTCCCACCTAATCCCCTGTCTCTTCAGAGGTGATTTTGGACATTGACTACATATAGTAGCCCCCTACATATGGTAGCCTCAGTCTCCACATCAGCCCAATTTGACATGTTTCAATTGGTCTGCATATTGCTCCTTATATTTTTGTCTACTCCCTTACAATAATAGGGTTCATGTCTGTATTATTCCCCATTGCATTTCCGGTTTTTAACTGAATGTCTGGCATTGGGCAGGTACTTAATACATGTGCTCTATGATAACTGAGTACCCAAGTGAACGATGCATGCATGAAAGAATTTACTCCTTTGCATAATGGGATGGCTGCTTAATTATGTATCTGCTGTCTGGAATTTACTTCCTGCTGAAGTTTTTTTAAAAAGGATGGGGTCTATCTCTTTATTCTAAACTTATCATCCTCACATATGCTGCTCAATGCAGTTACAGTTCTTTTAAAAATACTATGAAGTGAAAGAATTGCAGAATTTTTTCCATAGTTTGTTTGCTTTACATCCCTACTCTTCCCATGACCTCCAATTATTGGTAAGAGTGGTTCCCTTGCAGGAGTCTTATCAGTACCTGGTCCCTTGACACTTGCCATTGAAAGCCACAGACACAACAAGAATGCTATCACCTTTAATTAGCAGGAAAGGAGTTGACCTTAAATACACAGATAGTGCCTTGGAAACAAGAAACAGAAGAATGTAAAGCAGGGCTAGGTTCATGGGAAAGAACTACGAAATGAAAAAGAGTAATTCTCCTGTTTTAACATAATGTTGTTAATCTGTACTGCCCATTATTATCTAGAGTGTTTTGCCTGTTGAATGATGCAGGATGCAGGGCTGATTTTTGCTCTAGCAGCGTTGCAAGCAGAAGGGATTGGCTTCCAATCCATCATAATAATTAGTTTGTCATAATTTTCTGCCCTTCTTGGCTCTGCACTAAAAGATAGAAGAGGCATTTAAAGTTACTCAGGACTAGTTTCCCCAAAATCTTTTATGGGAACATATTGCTATATTTCTCCCCTATTTATTTTATATTTGGCCCATGATAATGAAATATATTTCATCTGGAATTATATAGCTTTAATTTTCATGTTCTACATCTTGCTGTTTCATTTTGTTTCAGATGTGCAGTATATAAAGAGAATCCACACTTCTTTCTGAACTCAGCCGTCACCCATCAGAGTTTATTCTAGTCTTGAAACTAACATTGACTTCATGAACTAATTGCATAAAAACATACACTGGATCCTCTAG
This sequence comes from Cricetulus griseus, assembly GCF_003668045.3. Classification (NCBI taxonomy): domain Eukaryota; kingdom Metazoa; phylum Chordata; class Mammalia; order Rodentia; family Cricetidae; genus Cricetulus; species Cricetulus griseus. Next base: position 167,396,375 of record NW_023276807.1, read on the forward strand.
TGTCTACAAAATGTTTTCCATATTTTATCCCTGAATTCTCACAACATCCATGAAATATGGAAAGATGAAGGTTATCCACATGCCCATTTGACAGGATGTAGAGCAGAAAAGTTAGCTGACTTGCCTAGGGCTACGCTGTTGAAACCAAGAAGGTTCTTATTATAAGTCACAACTTCTTTCCATCATTTAAGCACATTCTTCTAGGGTTTGTTTCTGTTGCTATGTAGACTGAACGATGTCCAGTTATTCCTTCCTCCCATTGCCATTGTGGATAGGAAAAGATGTCCTTTTTGGAATAGAAAGGGGCAAAGGTGGATCCTATGAAAGCATGGGGATGCTGGCCTAGGACAGAGATTCTCAAGGTTTAAGTTCCAGACCTACAGCATTAGCATCACCAGGGAGCTTATTAGATATGCCAAATTTCATATCATATTTCAGAATGCACACTGATAAAACCTATGGATTGAACATCAGCATTAACAGTCCTCTCAAGACCCCAGCCCCAACTCCAGTTGATTCTGATAGAGGCTAAAGATTGAGACAAACTTGAAACAGGGCAACTCTGGTTGCAGCATTTCCATTGGCTGTGAAACTTAAAACACCTAGTGCCTATGCAGTTAGTGTGCACTCTTTCTTACCACATACTCAGTTGACTAGTACTATGGACAAGCTATTGGTATTCTTGTCCTTAACTGAGATCATGAATGTGAAAAAAATGTGCCATTTCCTAGACATGTGAGACTAACTGACATCACCCATCTGTTTAAAGTAGAAGGCCAGAATATTACATTTGGAAGCATACTGAGGAGTCATAGACCCAGGCGATAGACACCTATTGGTCCAACATCCAGTTTGGGGCATCATTTGAGTACCATTATGGCAATATTGACCTACTCTCTATGTGAATGAACATGTTTATGTTATTATGTGTGAGTCCTTTCATGCAAGGACAGGGCTCATAGATGATTTCAGACTGCATAACACTTGTTTAAGGATATCTTGGATTTCAAAATGTACCAAATGTTCCAGAAAGACAGGGTATAATGAAGATATGGGCATCTCTGCATGATTCTTCAGGTCTTCATCTCTCCAAATGCAAGGCTGTCTGCGCCATGTTCAAAGCCTAGCTAATTCTTCACTCCTCAAAGTTCCCCACTTGGGTCAGCCTGAGTGAAATCCACTGGTAAGAGATTTGGCTCTCCCCATAGCCCTGACATGGAAAGCTCAATGAGGCAGCCTCCTTAGAAGCAAATCCTACTTTCCACCCCAGTTTAAATCAGTGTGAGTGGAAGCCAAGTATTGACCTCCTATCATATACACTTTGAGGTGAACTTGCTGAGTATTCTGAAGGGGGCAGGTAAACAAAGCAGGTGAATGTGGGAGCATCAGAGCAAGAAGCAATGTGGAGAGGTAGAGAGCATTGAGAAAGAAAGAAAAGACAGAAAATGAAATGAGGAAAAAGACAGGTAGAAGGGAGAGGATTTGGGCCTACAGAGGCCAGAGCCCATACCCAGAGTTGGAGCTGTCTGAGGAAGTTCTCTCATTGACTCTTAGTTATGTCTTAACTACTCTATAGCTGGCTGTGGCTCTATAGACTTTATGAAGGCCATTCCTTGTTTGGTTTACATTCATGGACCATTTGAATCTACCATGATGATAGCATTCTGCCATGCTGGTCACATATACACCTCTACCTTGCTCTTGACTTGTAACCCTTGGAGAATGGGAGTCATGTGTTAAGGACACATTGTTTCCCACAGTGCTCTTGATTCACAGTCAGTAGGGATCATGATACAAAGTAGTGGGATTATTTACTGGGGACTTAGTTCCGTTTCTTGGGAAAAACAGGCCCAATGGGGTATCATTTTCCTAATGCACTGTATTGATCATTAAACACAATGATGCCCCCTTTTAATCTCTTCTTAATGACAAAACATTACTGAGCTGAAATTTACTGGCAGTTCAGCTTTTTTTGTTTGCTTGCTTGTTTGTTTGGTTGTCTTCCTTTTCTTCCAGCCTCCTGCCTCTAATAAGAATGCTTTGGAGGAGAAACTCATATTTCAGATCTAAACTTAAAGAACTCAGACTTCATTGCTCAGTTAATTAAATTTGCAATAGTCTCCTCAGAAATATTTATGGACTCATCTCCACTCTCATATTCCCCTTATCTTCCTGTGAAGAAGCAGCAAGTGCAGCATCACACACATTACTGCACATGACAGTTACTCACAGATTAAGTGATTGATTTCCTAATGATCATTTAATTCCATTATTTTCTTGGCACACAGCCTCCAGGACCCCATGGTTTATCTTGCTTACACATTGTATAGTATGTTACTGTCTCATCCAGTTGTACTTAGACCCACGGCTCATTTGGGTTTGTCCAAGGAGCCAAAATTTGGGGGTTTCCTTTTTGCTTGCAGCTAAAAGTCAAAGCTTTAGGCATGTTGTCTACTATCCAAGAGTCTACCAAAGTCAAAATCACAGCCTAAGATGGATTCATTAAAAGTTCCATTGTGAGAAAAATACAGGCTATATAGATTTCCAGTTTGGGGACAGGGAGTTATCAAGTTGTGAAATCAGCCAACTTCTGCAATGATGACAGTGAATATCACATAGCATTTATAAAATTGTACAGTCTGTCATAGCTATAGTTTCTGGTATGTCTGTGGAATATATCAAGATCTTTGCTAAAATGTTTAGTTTCATTCTCTTACAGAATCTCATTATCTTAGTCTGTTAGTTTTCCCTTGGTGTTGTGGCAAAATGCCTGGCAGCAGCACCTTGAGGAAGGAAAGGTTCATTTTGGCTCACAGCTTGAGAATACATTCCTTCTTGGCAGCTGTTACACCACATCTGGAGTCAGAAGTCAGAGACAGACAGACAGAGGGGGAGGGGATGCTGCTGCTTAGCTCACTTTCTCCTTTTTATTCTGCCTAGGACCCAACCGATGCCTGCCTCAGTTAGGTGGCTTTTCCTACCTCAACCTAATTGAGAAACTCCCTGACAAAGTTCAGAGGTTGTGCTGACTAGTTTTGTGTGTCAACTTGACACATGTTAGAGTCATTGGAAAGGAAGACGTCATAGTTGAGGAAATGCCTCTATGAGATCCAGCTGTGGAGCATTTTCTCAATTAGTGACCAATGGGGATGTCCTAGCCCACTGTGGGAGTCGCCATCGCTGGGTTTGTAGATGAGGATTCTATAAGAAAACAGGTTGAGCAAACCATGTGAAACAATCCAGTAACCAGCTCTCCTCCATGACCTCTGGAGCAGCTTCTGCCTCCAGGTGCTAGCTAGTCCTGCTTGAATTCCTGTTCTGACTTCCTCCAGTGTTGAACTATGATCTGGAAGTATAAATCAAGTAATTTCCCCCTCCCAGCCTGCTCTTCGGTCATGGTATTTCTATGCAGCAATAGAAATCTTAAGTGAAACTAAAATGTCTCCCTCTATTATGGTATCTCCATTCTTATTATCTTCTATTCTTCCTCTGACTCAACCTTTCTGCTCCCTCGTGTCCTCTGCATCCCCCCTCTTCTCACCTTCTCATTCTCCTAGCTCCCTCCCCCTTCTTCTCGTGCTCCCCATTGATTGATGACTGAATTATATCCCACCTGATAGCCCTCATACAGCAGCTGGTGGAAGTAGAAGCAGACACCCACAACTAATCACCAAACTGAACTGGAACCCAGATGCAGAGAAGGACCAGTGAAGAGCAAAGGGGTCCAGACAAGGCTGGTGAAACCCACAGAAATAGCTGACCTGAACATCAGGGAACTCTTGCTCCCCAGACTGATAGTTAAAATACCAGCATGGGACTGATCCAAACCCCAGGAATATGGGTTTCAGTGAGGAAACCTCGGAAATCTACAGGACCTGCTGTAGTAGTTCAGTACTTATCCCTAGCATAGGTGTGGACTTTGGAAGCCCATTCCACTTAGAGGAATACTCCCTGAGCCAAGAAACACGGGGGTAGGCCTAGGCCCTATCCCAAAGGATACGATAGACTCTGATGACACCCTATGGAAGGCCTCACCATCCAGGGGGAGCAGAAATGACATGTGATAGGTAGGGTGTTATTTGGGAGGGGTAGGGGCAGACAGGAGGGAGAAGGGAACTGGGATTTTCATGTAAAATAATCTTGTTTCTAATTCAAATAAAAAATCTGAAGGAAAAAAGAAACCCTAAGTGAGACTTACAGAGATAGATAATTACTCCATCCATGTTATAAATGAGGAAACTGAAGCTCAAGAAGAATGAATCATCTCCTCCAGGTCACTCAGGTAACAAGTAGAAGAGCCTGGTCCATAAATATATATCATCTGATACTGTTTTTTCCCAAGTACAAAGAAAATCTGATATGAAAAACTAGTAGAAGAAACAATAGTCCTTATGCTATAAGTAATATTTTATATTGCAAAAAGATAAAGTCTAGACTTTCAGGTTCTGCTTTTGTGAAAATATTTAATATTATGCATTTCAAAGACCATTAAAATTGAAAAACAAAGAGGACACAGCTACCAGGTATCAAACACTGCCAAGTAGGAACAGCTATAAAAGTGGTGCAAACAGGTGGACCAAGATGGAGAGGGATCTCCAAATAAACTCATAAATAAATGGAGATTTTATGCATGAAAAGTCAAATTTTAAATTTAAAATGAACATGGTAGAGATGGAATGATTATCCAGCAAGTGGTGTAGGAAAATAGACTGTCTTTGGAAAAACTGGGTACCTGTCTCAGATTACTTATGAAAATAGTGGATTAGAAGTTTAAATATTTTTAGATTATGTTTTGGAAATTTGTCATCCAGCACATTTCTATGATAATGAACAGGGTCTGAGCTCTAAAAGGGAAATGTTTTCCACATACCTGATGAACAACTATTCATTCTCTCTGTAGACAAAACCATATTGATTTTATGCATCATGCTCAAAAAGATGCTGAGGATTTCGCTTGAAGTATGGTTTGTTAGCAGTCTCCCATTTCTGATCTGGTCCTCTTGGTGCTCAGAGTTGTGAATTGGTAGAAGCTGGCTAGGATTGGGGGTGCAAGGCTTCACTATGATGGAAAGCAGGCTTAAGGTCTTCTAGTCCCCACCAGCCTTTCCTGAGGCTCAGCTAGGTGGCTCTGTGTTCTCATTCAGCAAGGACTGTACTGGTGATTCTTGCTGTTGTTCTTTGGTGAGTTTCATAAAAAAAAAAAAAAAATAGGAGACTTGTCTATTTCATGCACCCCTACTCTTATCTATTTGGACCCTCCTGCTCTTTCACAGTACTTTGTAGAATGTATAAATATACATTTTGGGGGCCTCCTGGACAAGTGTATTGAGGAAGTTTGCAGGACATAGGGTAAACATGTTCAATATGGAGATTGGCAGGCCAGTCCGTAGGTTTGTGTCTTCTGAGGAGCTCCATGTAAACCATGGGAAGATGCTGGTTCAGGTCCAGATGCTTAACTCAATGCACATAGAAACAAATAACACACTCTCTGCACCTTTGTGTTAGTCACTTGTTCGGTTGATGCAACAAAATACCCATCAGAAGCAACTTAAGGAAGGAAGGATTTAACTTGACTTACAGATAAAGGGTACATACAGTCTGTTATGTTTGAGAAGTCATGGGGGCAGGAGTCAGAGGCCACTGGTCACACTCAGGAAGCAGAGATGGATGCTGGTGTTGGGCTCACTTATTCTTTTCTATTCAGTCTAGGACACTAGCATTTGAAATGGCTGCCCATATCTAAATTGACTATTCCTATCTCAAATCATCTAATCCAGACAATCCCTCACAGATTAATCATCACAGCAGTTCTGAATCCTTCCTGTGTGTGTGTGTGTTTGGGGGGGGGAGCACTGTTATCTTATTACTCCATTTCTTTCTACAGTAACTTTAAGAGATGGATACGTTTCCATCACAACTTTCCACAAAACAAAAACAAAAACAAAAACAAAAACAAACAAAAAAAAAACTGAGGCACAGAGTACATAACTTTCCTCAGGTCACTTACCTCTTTAGAGGCATACATGGAACTCAGTACCAAGCCTGCTTTTCATCAGGTGCTATGTGGAGATGAGAAGCACTTCTGTGCCCAGCTTCACATTTTATCTACCCATCCTCCCAACCACTTCATTAAAATGACCATGGCCTGTCTTAGGTTTCTCCTTGTTTCCTAGCTTAAGAGAGAAAAACATGGTCTCCCAGAGAAGGGGAAAGGCACAAGATCTCCTGAGCTAATTGGGAGCATGAGAGGAGGGGAGAGGGAGTTAGAGAATGAGAAGGCGAGAAGAGGAGGGGAGAGAAGGACATGAGGGAGCAGAAAGATTTAGTCAGGGGAAGAATAGAGGAGAGCAAGAAAAGAGATTCCATAATAGAGGGAGTCATTAGGTTTAAAGAGAAACCTGGCACTAGGGAAATGTCCAGAGATCTATAAGGATGACACCAACTAAGAATCTAAGCAATGGTGGAGAGGGTACCTTAAATGCCCTTCCTCTACAATGAGATTGATGACTAACTTATATGCCATCCTAAGAGCCTTCATCCAGTAGCTGATGGAAGCAGAAGCAGACACCCACAGCTAAACACTGAGCTGAACTCTTGAATCCAGTTGCAGAGAGGGAGGAGTGATGAGCAAAGGGGTCAAGACAAGGCTGGAAAAACCCACAGGAACAGCTGACCTGCACAAGGGGGAGCTCATGGACCCCAGACTGATAGCTGGGAAACCTGTATAGGACCAAACCAGACCCCTTGAAAGTGCATGTCAGTTTGGATGTCTGGGCAATCTGTGGGGCCTCTAGTAGTAGATCAGAATTTATCTCTAGTACATGAATGGACTCTGGGCACCCACTCCACATAGAGGGATACTCTCTCAGCCTAGACACACTGGGGAGGGTCTAGGCCCTGCTCCAAATGATATGACAGACTTTGAAGATTCCCATGGAAGGCATCACCCTCCCTGGGGAGCAGAGAAGGGATGGGATAGGGGGTCAGTGGGGGGCAGGGGAGGAGTGGGAAGAGAAGGAACTGGGATTGACATGTAAAATAAGCTTGTTTCTATTTTTTAAAAGGTAAAATAAAACAAAAATAAAATGATCATTGCCTATTCCTTTAGAAACCTAAGCTGCTCAAACAAAATGCAGCCCTTGCAATCCTGAGCCCTTTCCATGGCAAAAAAGGAGTTTTGTCCTTGGCCCTGGGTTCTCCTTGACATTTAATGTTTCTAATTGTAAAGGGAAGCTTGCAAGACAGATGGCATTCTCTCCAGCTCCCCAGCGTGGGCTCTGCTCTCATACCAACATGCAGTCAAGTGTTCCTTCACCAACTCACAATAGCTGTGCACATAGACAGCTTCAGCAGCTCCATGGCAGCCTGCTCAGGCATTGGAACTAGGCCACACATGGGACTCCACAGCTGCAAATTACCCAGTGCTGTTAACTAAGTGGATCACTGCAATCTGCAACCTACAGTTTTAATTCGAAGTGACTGATCACCTTGTTCTATAGGAAGTAAGTGGTATTAACCTGTGTCGTAATTACTTGACTTCTCCTAAATATGTCTGTGTTTCCTAGATGAATTAAAGGCACTGGCCAAAGTACTCCCTAGTTTTCATTTTCATGAATCAGTTTAAAGTTTGGAAAATAACCCCAAAGTGGAACATTTAGCTCTATTGAAATAGTTTATTTCTGCCGTTAGTTGTGATATATAAACCAAAGGCAAAAAGAGAACAAAGCAAAACAAAAGTTATTAATAAGTGTCAGTGTTTAACAGTAATCAAAGATGACAGGATCATATTTCTTTTCTTTAAGTGTGTAAGTGTGTGTGTGTGTGTGTGTGTGTGTGTGTGTGTGTGTGTGTGTGTGCGTGTGTATAGACCTGAGATCAACCTTGGGCGTTCTTCAGGAGTCATCTGCCTTGTTCTTCTGAGACAAAGCCCTTATTGAGAGCTAGGTTTCAACTGTTAGGGGTAGCTGGCTGACCAATGAGCCACCCATCTCCACCTCCTCAGCACTTGGGTTGCAAACACACTCACCATCCTTACTATTTTTCAATGTGGGTGCTAGGATTGAACTTGGGTTCTCATGTTTACATGACAAGCACTTTACTGACTAAGCTACCACCCAAGACTCAATTCTTAATTGTAGGAAGGAGTAGAAAAGCCAGTGAGTTTCCTGGAGAATGAAGTAAATTATTCACCACATCTGCCCACATGCTGCCATGCTCCCTGCCATGATGATAACAGACTGAACCTCTGAAACTGTAATCGAGCCCCTCAATTAAATATTTTCTTTATGAGTTGCCATGGTTATGGTGTCTCTTCACAGCAATAGAAACTCTTACTAAGAGAGGAATGAGCCCTATTATAACATAGAAGATAAGAATTGTCTCTACAACTTGGAACACTCAGCCCTAAATGGATGTCTCGATCAAATCCCCACTTCCAGAGCTTAAGAAGCTCCATAGAAGAGGAAGCAGAAAGAGTGGAAGAGCCAGAGGACACCAGGAAAACCAGATCTTCTAAATCAACATGATCACAGCTTATATGAACTCAGACACTGAAGCAGCATGCACAGGGCCAGCACAGGTCTGCACCAGGACCTCTGTGTATATACAATGGCCTCCAGTTTAGTGTTTTTATGGGATTCTGAGTGTGTGAATAAGTGGGTCTCTGACTCTTGTGCCTTCTCAGGCTGTTTTCCTTCTGTTGGTTTGTCTTGTCCAACTTTGATGTGATAGTTTTTGTTTATTTTATTTTATTTTATTTTATTCAAAGATGAAAAATTAATGAAAACCTAGCCACTAGGGTAAAGGTTAACAACTGAACTGTCATTTACACCTACTTAGGAGATGGGGAAAATCAGTTTTTTCCATTGGAGTGATGTCGTGTATATCAACCACTCCAGGGCAGGCCTCATGTCCAGGAGTAGTTTACCAAGTATACCGTTCTCCACAGTTTTTCTTTTATATGATTTTATTTAGTTACAGTTTTTATTTATTTATTTTTTGATGTGGTGTTTTACTTTATTTTCTTAGTTTTGGGGGATTTTGTTGTTGCATTGGGTTTTGTTTGTTTTTTGAGAAAGAACTTAAAGTTGGGTGAGTAGGGAGGCAACAGTTTCTGAAAGGACTTGAGAGACAGGAAAATATGATCAAAATACATCCAAAGGTAAAGATTGTTTTAAGTAATAAAAACATAATTAAGTTGACATAAAACAATTGTCTCTACAAAGTCCATAGGAGTCATTCAGAAACATTAGAATGCTAAGTGAGAATTAGAATCAGTGTGGTGAATGTCTATTGTCTGGTCATGGCTCCAGACAATATCTGAAGCAAACTTCATGTAATAGTGATCTGTAGAAGACCTTTCCAAACTCCTTGTACCCCAGTACCTTCATGAGTTAAATGACAATGGTATGAGGACTGTCCTCATGACAGAGTTGTGAGGATCAAACACAGTCATACAAATATGGTTGCATTTCAATTTCAAGCATTCAGTTGTGTTGCCACAACTGAACTAAGTTAGTAGGAAATAATCAATACATGATAGTTGAAAATCTTAGTGCTGCAAGGCATGTGGCTACAGAGAAGTGACTTTCTTTGGAAGGCACTCAGACCCAACTCAGTCACTTTTGGAGTTTAATGCATACAGTTATTGTTGGGTAGTTTCAGACATTTAGATAACCTAATAGAAGGTGTGTGTAAGGTGCCAGATGTACCTCTTCCTACTCTACACTACTAGTGTAGTAGACAGAGCAGATAATCTCAGTAGACAGAGCAGATAATCAGTATGTATGTTAATTTTAATAGTGTTAAATAGTTGATCATAAATAAATTAAATAATCATAAAGTGCAAATAGTCTTCCCTTAAGTGTGAGACAGCATGGATTTTGATACATATTTGTAAGCATAAGACATAAAACTATAGGCTCTGGAGTTACACCAGATAGTGTTTCATAGGTAGAAGTCATTCACTGTAGGTTTTATCAGAATGTCAATATAAATTATTTGACAGTTCATAGTTGCCCAGATTTTTTTATTACTTGAGCTACAAACTACCCATTTATTCAGTCATACGTGAAAATATTACATATAAGACAATCTCCCTTCTGGGCACAAACAAATTCCTTAGAACAAACTGCATAAATGCAGATCCAACATAGGATTAGGCTTGGTAATAATATGAAAATATTGCTTTAATAATACTTTGACAATGCCTGGAACCTCATGGAATTCCTTCTCCTAGCAATACAGCTTATGGGTAGGTATGTACTAGTTCAAAGAGGGAGGTGCTTTGGGGAACTACAAGGCTGCGTGATTAGGGTGAAAATACCAGCATCAGCATCCTGTGATGAGTGAGATAATTGGAGGATGGCCCCTGACTTCATGCAAAACCTAGTACCTCCTTCCTCACAGAGAAACAGCAGGGCTTGTTCCACTCTGGGACCTTGCAGTTACCTGCCTTAGTTATTGACTTAATGAAAATTTTTAAGGGGACTCTTTTCTCTGTGTTTGTTCAAAGTATGCAGAGGTGCGTTGAAAATTGTACAGCACAATATAAATTCCATTACTTTCACACTGTAACGCATTGTGCTGCACCAGTCCCCAGCGGTAGCTCCTCTGCAGTTGATGCTATGCATGCAGCACCGTGCCCATCCCATTTCTGAACTTCATACCACCACAAGTCAACATTCTTACTCCCATTTTGCAAATGTGCTAACAGAAGTTAAGGTAAATGAAATCATTCAAATGCAAAAGATGGGTCTCAGTTCCAGGCCTGTTTGACTACAAAGTAGTCAATGTTATTTCACACATGGAAAAAGGAGAGGTGTATCAAGTGATACTTAATAATCCAAGAACACTTGGAATTCAATTGTAGATTAGACAGACTTTTAGGGCTAGAAGTATTCAGACTAGGAGGAATCTTATTTTCTATTTATGTGTCTCAACTTGTTTTGCATCCCTGGCTGTGTTCTTAGTCGTCATTACTGACCTGAAGCAGAGGCCAGTGAGCTGCAGCCTGTGGGCAGAATTTAGTTCACTATTTCTTGTTCCAAACTAGTCTTTGTTAGAACAAAATCCCATTCATTCATTCATTCATTCACATACTTTCTGTGGCTTCTTTTAGGCTACACCATCAGAACTGAATCATTGTGACAGAGCTTCCCAACTCCCCATCCTCTGTCCCTCAATAAAATTAGCTTATGGGACTCTTATGTGGCTAAGAATCCTGAGAGACATTATATAAGAGGTGGACCTTGAATAACAAAGGGAGATTGAAACTATGAGAGAGAGAGACAGACTCTGCTTTCCTTGGCTGAATCTGTAAGCTTCATTGATTACATTTATATTACAGACAGACCACTACCTGCTCATGCGCATTTGTATTTCAGTTGGAGGGTAGTATGGTAGCTGATATGCAACAACTGACAGCCAATTGTTATTTCAAATGTGTAAGCTTGACTAAGAAATTTGTGTACAGTATCTTACTTAAATCTCAGATTACCCCAATGATAAGGTTGGCTGTCACAAAGGAGGGTAGGAGAAGGGACATGGCAGAGAGACCAATGTACAGAGTTGTCTTATGTTGTGAAGTGCATGTCCATTCTGTAAGCTGGCTCAGGGCTGCCATGTTAGAGGGAAAAACTGAAGGCCAACACTTCTAGCATAATTTAGGGTAAAACATAAAAAGGAATTTGGGGGAAGAGGAACCAAAAGAACATTGGGTTCTGGATTTTCCCAGACTTGCCTTGGAAAATGAAGGCGATCACATTACATAAACAGGTTTAATAGAAGGATGGGCAGTTACCACTCCTGTCAACTGACTTCAGCAAGCAGTTTTTCAGGGATGCTGTAGCACAGGTCATTTGGGCAGTAGGAGAGAGGCTTTGCAGCTTCAGTTTCCTTGGCTCAATGATGTGGACTCTGAGTGGGCCTACACTTTGTAGATCTGTTAGTCCCCTAGAAACTCCAATGTGTTTTGTCTGTCCCATAAAACAGAAGACCATGAAAACTTGAGTCTGTATAAAGCAAGAGAGGCCAAAGCAGCTGGGGAGTAGAAGGGATGTTCAAGTCAGGGAAAGGCCTAACTCCTACTCTGAACAACAGCACACAGCAATGACCTAAGAGCCAGCAGAGCATCCCTGAAGGCTTGAAGATCTCAAGGCTAAAGAAGCAGATCTTAGGCACTGTTGATGTCAGCGTGATGCCTGCACATCTCCTCACCCCTTTCCTGTTACAGGAATGCTTATTCCGGAAGAAGGATAGGGAGGGGGTTTCTGAGGGTCTAAACAGGTCTAAAAATGCAATGAGTTGAATGGCTTAATTTTTAGAGTAGATGCAATTCTAAACAAATTGCAAATTTAATTTCTTTCTCAGCCCCCTTTGTCCTGTCACAATTCCCATCAATGGTGAGTGGGAATGAGGAACTGGGGTGAAATTTGTACAAAATCGCTAAGTAAGCTATTGCTGTATTTATATTGTAATATATTTATATTTATATTGTCTTTCAACTTTCTTGATTTTTTTTTAGTAACAAAATACTGAAGACTGTGGAGAGTAGATGAAGTTCTGAGTGAATATGCACTATTCACATGAAAAAAAGGCATGCCAAGTACCCTAGTGCCTCAGACTTGTGGGATGGCAAGGGCTTCTCCTGGAGCTGAATAAGAACATTGACAATGTGGGCAGAAAGTATCAAGCACAGCTTCCTTCTCCTGGATGAATGGAGCCTGGGACCATGCCTCTACAGAGACTAGCTAATCTAATCTGCATATAATAAACACACCTCTCCATTCAGTTATAGGTAGTAAACCATACTGCTTTTCTGGGCCTCTCATGTCTCCACAAGAGCTCACAGTCCACCTAATCCCAGACTTCTGTATTTGTAACTGTCATTTCTTCTTTCCCTACTGCTCCAAATAGCTCAGTCCCAAAGGTGTTCAGGCCAGGGCAGACACAGATAGTAAGCCCCCCTTCACTTTGGATTCCCTTTTTAGTTTGTTCTTCCACTAGCACTGGTACACACGTCTGAGAGGTAGGAAAGTGTGTGTACCACAGATGAGGTAATGAGCCTTTCTGCACAAAAGACAATGTCTTCTTTCTGTTATTTGAGACCTAGTAGCCTCTCTTCTAAGACCCATGTATTTACACAAGATTGCTCACTGCACTGCTGTTTATAAAACACTTAAATTGGAAATTGTCATTTCATAAGAGTCAATAAATAATGTATCATAAAATGTTGGGTAGGCTAAAAGAAGCTTGCATGCAATTTACTTATTTGACTATTGACATAGTTAGCAAAATATTAGAAAGGAAAGCAAAACAAACCACTCAATTCTGCACCACTAAGAACTAGCAAGGAAAAAAAAGACAGGAATGATAATATAAGTGTGGACACTTTAACTTCACAAGAGAGAATAAATGCATGGCTCCTAACAGAAAAAGTGCTTAGCCTATAAACAGTAAGCAAGAAAATGATCATTGAAGCCACAGAAAGCCTCAGCACCCTAGCTAAATTGACTAACGTGAGAGTGTGCAATGGTGATAAGTTGAGCAAATTCAATAGCTACTTAGGAAAAACTGTTTGACATTAAATAACAATGTAAATAGTTCATGATCAGCAGGTCATCCTAGGGATGTCCCTTAAAGAGGTTTATGTGTATATTTGCTGTGTATACTAGGATACATATACATAGCTATTCATGACAAGCATGATTGAAATAGTCAGAAAATAGCAACAACTCAAATAATTGTTGGGGTTTGGATCTTGCATGAATTTCTAAACTCTTATGTGAAGATTTGGCACCACAGGAAAGTCCTAGGGACCAGGAGAGAGGTCTTCTAACCATCAGGAGATGTCCTTGAAGGGAATTGTGGGACTTCAGTGTAGGGAGCCGTCCCTGCATTCTCCATTACAGTGATGGTGCCTACAGGCACTGAATGTAAATTATTTCGCAGGCGCTGGGTAATCTTCCATTTCCTTGATCTCTGCCTATCCCGTGGCTCATATGGCCTGAGGAGCTGAAGCCATTCATAGGGTGACACGTCCCAGGCGGGGCTGCCAGCCTTTATTAGGGGACGGGATTCTTGGCTCGGGGTCTCCGCTCTGGTAAGCTTATGCTCTCCTCTCTCAAGATGCATTAAAGCTTTCCTGCAGAAGGATCCGAATGTCCTGTGTGATTCTTGCTGGCGAGAATATAGCGCGGGACATCTGGTGCCGAAACCCGGGAACTTGTTAACATCGCCGGCACTGCGGAGACCCCTCTAACGGGGCGGATTCAGAACTGCAGGGTGGTAAATTCGGAGAGGTATGTCTTTTCTGGACTTTGGCTTGGGAATGTTGCTATTTTGGGAGGTTAGTGTAGAGGCTTCTGTGCTTTTACTAGGAGTCATTTTGACCTTTCTCACTGTTGTAGCAATCTTAAAGAACTCCAGAATTACATGTCAGAAACCGAATGTAGTGAGAGATGGGGCGCGCCCAACAATAAAATATAAGGAAAAAGGACCTCCTGGGATGTCTAGTGACAAGGGAGTATGTATAAGAAGAGAAACAACAAATAAGGAAAAAGGACCTCCCGGGATGTCTAATGACAAGAGAGTGAGTAATTTGTTAGATGATTCTGTAAATAAATTTAAAGCTTTAAATCTTGATAGCTCTGATGACTCTAAAAGCTCAAGAGATAAAGTTTTAGAGGAAACAGCTCAGCTAGGTGAAAAAGAAACAAAAAAGGAGGGAGAGAAAATAGGGGATAACCGGTCACACCCCGGTAAATTTAAGAGACCTGTTAATTCAGCCGGTGTACTTCCATCAACACCCCCATTATTTGGTACTGACTCCTTTTTACCATTAGAGGAGCGGAGAAAATTACAGATGGCTTTCCCAGTCTTTGATAGGGGAAAAGGCCGTGCATGTTATTCAACACTTCTTGGAGGCCTGGAATGCCTGTGGCTTTAAAGCCTCATAAACATTGACGCTCCGGGCCATACTGCGGCCAAGCGTCACACCTCAGAACCTAAAAGGCCAAAGGAAATAGTAAAATGGAAAGATATCTTAACTGGTCTTTGGAGAGGCCCGGATCCTATTCTCATAAGATCCAGGGGAGCTATGTGTTTTTCCACAGGATGAAGAGAATCCTCTGTAGATCCCGGAAAGACTCACCCGAAGAGCCCCTTCGGACCTTCAAAAGTCGAAACTCCACCCTCTCCCCGGGAGTTGAGAGCCGCTATTATTATCCAGATTAACTCCTGTCCTTGACGGAGAGATTGTCATCGCTTAATGGGTGGGGATGGGATTGTTTGGTGCAGCCGTTTGCTGCGGATTGGTGTTACTTCTCTGGCTGGTCTGTAGGCTCAAGGCTCAAACTAAGAGAGACAAGATGGTTATCGCCCAAGCGCTTGTAGCTTTAAAACAAGGGGCTTCCACTAATATTTGGCTAACTATGCTTAAGCAATAGGCCGCCGGCCAGACAGCTCTTGCACACCCGGAGCCTAGGCTCATTGCACAGGGTAGAGTGTCTGGTTTGAGCAGCCCATGAGGGATGTTGAGCAAGGCATCGCACAGAGAGTTGCCCAGTATGCAGGCTTCTCTGGGAGGCATGTTGTCCTGCATAAGGGTTGCCTGCCCTAGTCTCCCTTTCCCAGAAAAACGGCAGAGGACAGGTCGAGAGCGCTTCGGGTCAAGCTAACAGCCTGATGGCGACTCTTGTACACAGTCTTAATGTTTGATTGGGAAGGTACAACCTCTGCCTCTATCCCTCAACATATGGGTGACCTATTTGCTTGTAAAAATATAAAGCCTTATCATTAATTAATAAAAAAAGGGGGATCTGTAGGCAGCTGTCCCTGCATTCTCCATTACAATGATGGTGCCTGCAGGCACTGAATGTAAATTATTTCGCAGGTGCTGGGTAATCTTCCATTTCCTTGATCTCTGCCTATCCCGTGGCTCATATGGCCTGAGGAGCTGAAGCCATTCATAGGGTGACACGTCCCAGGCGGGGCTGCCAGCCTTTATTAGGGACAGGATTCTTGGCTCGGGGTCTCCGCTCTGGTAAGCTTATGCTCTCCTCTCTCAAGATGCATTAAAGCTTTCCTGCAGAAGGATCCGAATGTCCTGTGTGATTCTTGCCGCCGAGAATATAGCGCGGGACACTTCAGCCTCATTGTCTTCCTTTCTTTCACTTCCTGGCTCTGCTGTGTACTCCTTGCCTTCCCATTCTGCCTCCTGTCAGGTTGAAAGGCCTCTGAGCCAACTGATCATGGCCTAGAAGCCCTGAAATTACAAACAAAATAAACATCCTCTCTTTATTAGGTAAATTGTAACAGGTATATATATGATATGTATATCATATTCCTATATAAATACAATCTTCTCAGACTGTATAGTGTTACCTCTATTATATGATCTTAGGGCTGACCACTTGGTATTGTATAAGTACTTGGGGACTTGGGGTGCTCTTCCCTTGGGAAAAAGCATTTCTCTCCCTCTTAACATTCCCCAGTTGTCCAAAAGTACATTGTCTAGAATTGAAGTCCAAGAGAGCTTCCTGTTTCATGGTAGCATGTCTATTGGGGAGGCTGTTGTTAGGTCTTGTTTAGGTAGTCATGTTGATGAGAATTCATGGGTGTAGCTTCTGACATTTCTAGGAGACACAATTTCACAGCAAACTTCCTGATCCTCTGGCTCTCACAATCTTCCGGCCTCCCCTTCAGCAATGATAGCTGAAAATTAGGTGCAAGAACTGGGTAGGAGATCTTATCAGTTGGTACTTGCTACCCTGTGATCTCTTGTTCCCTACATTTTGATTCCTTTTATGTGATGGTCTCCATCTGTAACAGAGAATTATACTGCAAGAAAATGGGAAAAGTCTGCAGCCTCAAGAAACAGGCTGGATAAACCATGAACTGAATGTTGATCCAAAGGACAGAGGACAGAGTCATTAGATCCCCTTGGGCAGGTGTTAAATGCAAGTGTGAGGCACCCAGTGTGGTGCCTGGGAACTGAACTTTTGGGTCCTCTCTTAGAGAAGAATGTGCTATTAACACTAAGGAATTAACGGGAATTCCATTCCCAGGAATGCATTTTCTAAGTGCTTTTTATGTAACTATTGACTCCTGCATATAGTTTACTTCTGTGGTCTGTTGATATCAATTATATAAATTATGAATTACACCAATTGGGTTTTTAAGAAATATTGAGTTAACTTTTCATTCCTGTTATAATTTTGTCTTGATAATAATGTTTTGTTATTTTTATCTAGTATTGTGGAGTTTTTTGATAATACTCTTTAAACATTACCATACAGAGTATGGTCCCATTAGCATAACATTAGATAGCAATATGATAACTTCAAGAAAAGTGATTAGTGGATATTTATTCCCCTTCATCTCTCCTACTCTCTGCTCCTAGGCTCCCCATAACATCACTACCTCCAGTCTCAGATACTAGGAAATAGTCTTCATATACATATAATTTTTATTTATACGTATCTCATTTTATTTTTTAAAATTATGATATAGTTACATCATTTTCACCTTCCCTTTCTTCCTTCCAAACTCTCCCATGTGCCCTCTTGTTCTCTCTTAAATTCTTGGCCTTCTTTTCTTTAGTTGTTGTTATACACACATATACATATCCATATATACACATTCCCCTAAATGCATGATTTCTTCATCTATACTCAGCAGGATTATTTGTCTATGTTTTCTAAAATAAAATCTTTAAGAGATACTTTGTTGTCAGCAAATTTATAGGGAACTGTTTCACCTACTTTTCTGAAATAATTATATTAGTGGATTATTCTCTTTTAAATGTTTATTACATTTTTATCGATGAAGCCATCAGCCTGGGATTTTCCACAATGGGATAGTTGTTTTATTATGAAGTAAACTTCCTTTACAGGTGTTGGCATAATGTGGATTTTATTCAGTATTGGTTTTAGTAATTAGGGTTATCTGAAGTTTCTCTCCAACCTCCTGAGTTGTGGCATTGGTTGGCATGTGGTTATTTAAGTCACTGTTGCATCTTGTCAGTGTTTGCACGTACTATAGTAGTGGAAACCTGAACTCAGTGCTGCAAGTGTAATTCATTTTTCTCTAATTAAAAATAAATTATCATTATTGTAATGTTGTTCTTTTATTATTTCTTTCTTTTGTTTATTTTGGGTTGGTTTTCCTTTTCCTCCTAGGTCTGTATAGATGCTTTAATCACTGAAGTTACTCCATCATTTTTCTCACAGAATCTAACACCACAAATTTATCTTGAAGTCCTTGCTTAGTTACAACCCATAGTTTTGATGTGCCGTGTTATTATTTTAATTAGGTTTAAAATTCTATTTATTTTAAAATTCTATTTAAGATTTCCTTTTGATCCATGGATTATTAGTTGAAGCCAAAATACTGTTTTATTTTGCCAAAAGCCAGAGTATGCTTAATTCTAAGCTATTAGAATTCTGTTGTTTATTTTAAAAATAGCTTTAGGTTTTCCAGCTAGTTTTCTTGGTGATCTCTAATTTTTGTCAGAGAGCATTTATTTTTATTATTTGGATTATATTACATTTATTAAGACTCATTTTATGGCTTGGAAGCTGGTAAATTTGTTGGGTGCATTTGGAAAAAATATATAATCTGCTATCTATGGTTTGTCTGTCTATACATGTTAATAGATTAAGATGGTCAATAGTGTACCTCTAATCTCTAATATCTCTTAAGATGTTTTTATTGCCTAGCCATGAGTGAAAGAAACCACTGTTGAAGTTGAAGAGCCTAATCATGGATTTCTCTTTCTTTGCAGCCATTTTCTGTTTCTTTCTTGGCCAGGGTTGCATTGTGTGTATACATGTAGGATTTCAATAAATCAGCCTCTTTAAATTTGAAGCATTATTTATCTAGGTTTTGTTTCCTGTTACAAGGTACTCATCTGTCATTAACTTAGTTCCTTTCTAAGCCCTTAGTGTACCATAGTATCCTTATCACTTAAACCTCTTTGGCTTTGAGTCTATAATTCTCAATAGCTGGTCTCACTTTTATATCTAGTCTATAGATTTCTGTCAGTTGGACACTTTAAGCCATTTAATTAGTGTATAACCATCATGTTTGGCGTGAAATCTATTGTAGTTTTTATGTGTGTTTTATTTTGTTTCTCTTTTTTAAAATAATTTTTTATTTAAATTAAAAACAATCTTATTTTACATACCAATCCCAGTTCCCTCTCCCTCCCATGCTCCCATGCCTCCCATCAAACCCCAATCCCATATCCCATTCACTCCCCACAAGGGACCTAGTCCCTCCCCATGTATCTAGGCTGAAAGAGTATCCCTCCATAGGAAATAGGCTCCCAAAGACCATTCATGTACTAGAGATAAATACTGGTTCCACAGCCAGAAGCATCATAGACTGACCCGGCCTCCCAATTGACACCCACGTTCAGGGGGTTGGGTTTGGTCCTATGCTAGTTCGCGAGCTGTTAGCCTGGGGCCCATGAACTCACACTTGCTCAGGTCAGCTATTTCTGTGGGTTTCCCCACCCTAGTCTTGACCCCTTTGCTCAACACTCCTCCCTCTCTACAACTGGATTCCAGGAGTTCGGCTCAGTGTTTGGCTGTGAATCTCTGCTTCTGTTTCCATCAGCTACTGGATGAAAGCTCTAGGGTGATATTTAAGGTAGTCATCAATCTCATTGTAGGGGAAGGGAATTTAAGGTACCCTCTCCACTATTGCTTAGATTGTTAGTTGAGGTCATCCTTGTGGATCCCTGGACATTTCTCTAGTGCCAGATTTCTCTTTAAACCTATAATGCACCCTCTTTAAAGTATCTCTTCCCTCTATTCTTCCCCTGACTAAATCTTCCTGATCCCTCATGATCTCCAGCCCACTCATCTTCTCCCATCCTCTTTCTCCTACCTCCCTCTCCCCCTCCCAATTTGTTCAGGAGATCTTGTCCCTTTCCCCTTATCCGGGGGACCATGTATGTCTCTCTTATGGTCATCCTTATTTCCTAGCTTCTCTGGAGGTGTGGATTGTAGGCTGGTAATCCTTTGCCTTATGTCTAAAATCCATATATGAGTGAGTACATACCATGATTGTCTTTCTGTGTCTGGGTTACCTCACTCATGATAGTATCTTCTAGTGCCATCTATTTGCCTGTGAAGTTCCAGGTTTCATTGTTTTTTTTTCTGCTGAGTAGAACTCCATTGTGCAAATGTACCACATTTTATTTATCCATTCTTTAGTTGAGGGGCATCTAGGTTGCTTCAAGGTTCTGTCTATTACAAATGGTACTGCTATGAACAAAGTTGAACTGATGTCCTTATGGTATGAATGTGTGTCTTTTGGGTATATGCCTAAGAGTGGAATTGCTGGATCTTGTGGTAGACTGATTCCCATTTTTCCTGAGGAGTCGTCACACTGATTTCCAGAGTGGCTGTTCAAGTTTGCATCCCCACCAGCAATGGAGGAGTGTTCCCCTTTCTCCTCATTTTTGCTTCTTTTTATAAAAGATATTATCCCTAGTTATAAATTACAGGTGGATAGACTTTGTATTTCCCCATCACATTTTTCAAGATAGCATTCTGCTGGATTTTTTTCGGGGGTGGGATTCACATGTTTATATAGTTTTCAACAAATTTTTAACTCTGGCTTTAAATATTCAGGATATTTTACCCTACCTCCACCCTAATGCATGCTTCAGAACAGATTTTCTTACTCCTAATTCTGAAGATTGTTACTTTTTGTTTAAATTCCCCCCTCCCCATGCTTCAATCACTTTATATTCTAAATTTGTGTTTTCTCCTGCTGGGTTAAACCAGCTGTTACAGCCTATCCAGTGGAGTTCTCACATTTGACTATATATTGTCATCTGTAAGTGTTACACCTGATGGTTTTCTTGTGCTCTGTTTTTCTCATCACTAGAACCAGGTTCTATGTGAAACAATATTGCACTGCTATAACCACATTTTTTTTAGCTCATCTCTGTGACATCCAGTATCTTTGCCATGCCTATGTGTTTCTCTTCATCAAGCCTTCTCCTGATTATGAATTATGTTCTGTTGTTTCTTATCCCGTCTTGTACTGTTTCATTGGCTGCTGCACACTATGATTATTACATAGTTGAATGTCTGGTAATTTTAGGGTATGTTTTCTAATCACTTTGAGCTTTTGTAAACTTTGTGATGACTGGTCTGGGACAGGTTTGTCTATGGGGATGACAGTGGCATTAAGTCATGACTCCTCTCTGTCTGTTTACCCATAGGCATGACACTGGCATTCAGTCATGACTCCTCTCTGTCCACTGTTTGCCTATGGGCATGACACTAGCATTAAGTCATGACTCCTCCTTGTCCACTGAATGTCACAGATAACCACTGTGGATATTTTATTCTGGTTCACAGATGGTTAGGCATCTTCATAAACTCTGCAAACTGTTCAGTTTTATAATTCAGTGTTTCTTTCTGTCCCAGCTTGTATAATTTTATTCCACATACACACAAGTTCATGTGAATCTGAAACTCATGAGAAACTCTACCTGATTTCCAAAATTTGTTGGTATAACTAAATCCAGTTCTAACTCTTACCCATGATTCCTAGCCATTTCATCCCCCTTGAGACCTGATTTTTGTTTCACAGAGATCAACAATTTATGTTTGGGGTTATCTCCCTGTTTGCCATCATATTTAGTTGAAAACTACAACTGCAGAAATTACTTTAGTTATTCAAGGCAGAGATGAGTTTGTGTTGCCTATTTGTTAATTGAGGGATGTCTTCTGTGCATATATTTCTCTTATTGGTTGATAAATAAAGCACTGTGGCCAATGAGGCTGGATGATAGGTGGGACCAAGAGACAAGGAGGATTCTGGGAAGTTTAGGCAGAGAGGAGTTGTCATGTGATTCCCAGGAAGAGAGGATGAGAGTGAGGTGTTCTCTAGTAAGATAAGACCATGTAGATTAATAGTTATGGGTTAATAGTTAAAACAGAGCTAGCCAATAAGAAGTCCTAGCTAGTGGCCAAAAGTACTATAATTAATATAAATCTTGTGTGTTTATTTAGGGGCCCAAAGGCAGCTGCAGAATTGGGCAGGAATTTTGTAACAGTTAATACTGAAAATAGTTATTTAATATAGTTTTTCAAGTTTTCTGATCATCATAGGAACTAAAGTCTAGGCATTATATCCCATAATGGATATATATATATATATATATATATATATATATATATATTATATCTTACCTTGACTACTATGGGTTGCTGATTGCCATGTGCTTTTCCTTGTCATCTTCTTAGATGAGCCTTTTATATATTCTATACTGCATGTGTAGGGAAGGTAGAACTGCTAGAAAAGACCTACTATGTTGTTCATCTTTAGACCTAGAGCTGTGACTGAGGAGTCTGATTTACCCTTAGCAATAAGCTACTACCCATGTCCTACTGCTTAAAACCATACACTACACTGTGGTAAAGTTCTAACTAGCCAGGCAGAAAGAGAACCAAGGAACCCAGGCAACAATCTCAACTGAGCTCTGAGTTCATATTCAATATCAGATAGCTGTCTCTGGGAAGTGATTATCATCTCATCTATGGTTCACTAGTTTTTATTACTATTACTGATTGTTTTCTATTTTTAAAAATGTATTTTTCATTTTACATACCAACCCCAGTTCTCCCCCTTCTATTGCCCCACACCTCCCCGAATTACTGTTCCCTATCCACCCCTCAGATGGGGTTAGGCTTTTCTTGGGGAGTCAACAAAATCTAGCATACCATGTTGAGGCAGGATCAAGCCCCTCCCCCATGTATCAAGGTTGAGGAATGGGCTCCCCAAAACCAGTTCATGCACTTGGGATAGATCCTGGTGCCAATACCTGCCCCCTCCCAACATATCAAGTCACATAACTGTCCCTACATTCAGAGGGTCTAGTTTGTTCCTATGCAGGTTCCCCAGATGTCAGTCCATAATCCTCGAGCTTCCACTAGCCCAGGTCAGCTGTCTCTGTGATTTTCTCCATCATGCTCTTGACCGCCCCCCACCCTTGTCCATATGATACCTCTGCCCTCTCTTCAACTGAACTCCAGGAGCTCAGCCCAGCACTTGGCTGTGGGTCACTGCATCTGCTTCCATCAGTTACAGGATGTAGTTTCTATGATGACAGGGTAGTCACTAATCTGATTAAAGATGGAGGCCTGTGCAGATACCCTTTTCACTATTGCTAGGAGTCTTAACTGGGGTCATCCTTGTGGATTCCTAAGAATTTCTTTAGCACCAGGTTCCTCCCCAGCTACATAATGGCTCCCTCTATCAAGATATCACTTTCATTACTCTCCCTGTCTGTCACTTTCCCAACTTGGTCTTCTTGATTCCTCATGTTCCCATCCCCCACCCCCTCTCCTCTCCCCACTCCCAGCTTACCCAGAAGATTTTAACTATTTTGAGTCAACTCTGCTAATGCTGTAGGATATATATTTATATGAATAATAATGATGGTGAGGACAATGGAAATAATAATTCCATCCACATTGCATCCTTATGAAAAGATAGATTTTTGAGCTCCCAAGCTTTAGAGTACTTGCTGCTAAGTGTTAATTAATTGATACATCTTAAATCACTTCCTTGAGTTATTATCACTGCAGGTGACACAGTGTTGGAAATTTGTTTGAGATGAGACAATTCCCCTTACTGTATATTTTCATCAGCTTTTGGCTATATTTGTATTCTCTGTACTCTCCTGTAAATCACCTACATGCTCTAATGTTAGATCTCTTACAATTATTAATGATCACCAAATGATTTAGCCAGGTAATTGAATAATAGTAATTCACCTGAAACCATTTCCTTGCTTATAAATAAAAATTTTCATCTGTGAGTGGGGAGGTAAATTCAGTGACTTTAAATTTCATTGCTGTATTGTCTGCATAGGAAGGCTGTCTGTAACTTAGCAGAAGCTCTTACAAGTTAGAAAATCTTATATTCAATTTGGCTAAGGGACTGCAAAAGATTCTGGAAGTAAGTGACAGATGAGTGCTTACCAAAACACCTATTCATTCTAAGTCTCAGGGAATATTATGGAAAAGGGGGAAGAATGAATATAAGAGACAGAATAGAGAGAAGGCTATGAGTGGCCACCTTCTGGTAACACATAGCCATTGCAATCAGTGTGGCTGCCTGCCTTGGATCTGTGATGAATGGGCCAATCAACAGTCAGCCATATATGCTGAAGAGATTGCTCAACAATTAAAATCACTCGCCAGAGGACTCAGGTTCCATTTCCAGCACATATATGGTGGTTCACAACCATCCGTAAGAACTGGATTCTGTGCCCTCTTCTGACCTTCTTGGGTACCAGGCACACACATAGTACACTATGTTTGCTACTATTAGATTCTGGGAGAAGAGGAATCATTGCTTACCAACTGGTGACCTCGTGAGGCTCTGATAATTCTGATCCAGTAGTAATGCAGACAGGTCTGGATAAACTAAATGGTTCAAAAAACAACCCAAAAAGTCATACGTTTTGGAAAAGGACTACTATGGAGGAGAGAGGGTAGATACAGATGTGAGGGAAGTGAGAAAAGATGTGGGGAGAGAGAAATCATAATGGGTAATAAACATATATGACATTGTCAAAGAACAAATAAAAATATAAAATGAAAAAGAAACTTCCCAATTAGAAAAAAAATAAAGCCATTAAATGTTCTGATTGCAATCTAGTAACTAACACTGTGCATCTGTTCTCCTCATCTCATTTCCATTAGTAATAAGCAGACCTTGGTGTTATTGTTCAGATGACCATGGACTCTGCTGAAGAAGGTGTCATTTCTATTTACACCACAACAGGAAGTGTGGAGTGGGCAAATCAAGCCATTCAATCACATTGTAAACTTGGATTTTAGACAATAACTATGGCATGTACCTTCTGGAGTTCTATGTATGGGCACTTTCCTTCTATGAAAAAGCCTGTGGAGGAGCTGTCCTCCTGGGATGACCTGAGTTTTTGTTACAGCTATAATTCATGCTAATACAGTACTCAGTGTAATAGCGTTAAGTGATACGGATTTTGTAACTAGAGAGACGGCTTCCTGGTTAAGAGCACTTGCTGCCATTGCAGAGGATCCAGTTTCAGTTCCCAAAATTCACCTGACAGATCACAATTATCTGTAACTCCAGTCCCATGGGACTCAACACCAGTCCTCCATGGATAACAGGCACTCATGTGATACACAGACATACAGGTAAAACACCCATAAACATAAAAATTAAGATTTACAAAAATGTATGGCCTTTTAGGAAGGTTTTTGACTATGAAGACTTTCATAGATATGTTAGTACTTTTGTAAAGAAGTTGGAGAGAACAGGCTTGATCACGTTTTCCTCTCCCATCTTTGGTCACGTGGGGATGAGAGGCCATCTTGGAACCAGAAACCTGATCTTCACCTGCCACTGGACTTCTATGCTTTCTCATGCTTCCAGCCTCCAGAACTGTGAGAAGCAAGTTTCTGTTGCTTATACATCACCCACTCTGTGGTGTTATATTACAACAGCAGGAGCACCCCTCATCCTTTGGCTTTGGTTTATTCCAGGGCAAGACAGTGCAGAGATTCCTGCATCTTGTATTCTTGCTGAGACCATTTTGGGTTTAACTAGAATTTGATCTTCCTGATGGAGAATCCCATGTAAAACTACTGATCTCATTTCTAGTAACCCAAGGTCAGGATGCCACAGCTAACTGTTATTGGGAGTTTTATTTACCTCTATGATGGTTATTGGAAAATATTTGCCTTCCATTTTCACTTTATAAAAATTGTTTTTGATGGGGAGAGACAAGAAAGGGAGAGTGAGAGAAAAAGAGAGGGAGGAGGGGAGAACGAGAGGGGGAAGACAGATATAGAAACAGTGACAGAGAAGTGGAGTTTAGTGATGTCTATACCATGTTATTTTTAATTGGAAGACCTCATTTTGATGTGTAGGTAAAGCCACAATAGAGTAACAAACAAAAAGTAGATTATGGTACTACTTTTTTGTTCATAATAGATTTTTTTTTGTTTTTTTGTTTTTGTTTTTGTTTTTCAAGACAGGGTTTCTCTGTGGCTTTGGAGGCTGTCCTGGAACTAGCTCTTGTAGACCAGGCTGGTCTCAAACTCACAGAGATCCATGTGCCTCTGCCTCCCGAGTGCTGGGATTAAAGGTGTGCGCCACCAACGCCCGGCTCATAATAGATTTTGAAGAGTAGTTATCTTACTTCTCACTGGGATTATTTCATGAGATGGAAAATGTATATGTATTGTATAATTCTGACATTTTGCAATTAACATGAGCTACTGTTCTAATTTAGAAATCAATCAAGATAATTCCAGTTTGGAGAAAACCAACAAGACTCAGACCTTTGTTGCCTTTATTGTACCATGGTGGCGAGGATTTACATCACTGACAAGGAGTCTTATGGTTAAGCACACAATCCTCTTTGGATTTTTAATTACTATTTCATATATATATAATATATATAATATATATATATATATATATATATTATATATATTTCCTTGCTATTTTTAAATTCATGGCCTCTTTTTCATTAATTGTTGTTACTCTAATATATGTATATACACACATTCCTAAATATAAACTGCTCATTCTGAATAATGTTACTTGTATGTATAATTTCAGGGATGGGCATTTGGTATTGGATAACAAATTAGTGTGTTTTACTTTGAGTTATGACTGTTTCTTTCTAATTATCATCATTCCTTAGCTGCCTGTAGTTCTTTGTGCAGGGCTGAGGCCTCAGTTTTTTTTAACCATTCACTATGAAATGTTCTTGTTCAGAGCATGTTTAGGTGGTCATGTTGATAGGACTTTGTGGAGACGCCAATTTGGCTATGCTATTTTTACTCTTCTGTATAGCCTGTGTTTTCACTTTTTTCCTCATGGATTTTATTCTCTGTTTGTTTGTGTGTGTGTGTGTGTGTGTGTGTGTGTGTGTGTGTGTGTGTACTATATGTTTACATATGTGCACACATATATAAATATATATGTATATACACACATATATAATGCTTTGATCATCTTCAGGCCTCTATTGTTGAATCCTGCTTCTTCCCTATTGTTCCCCTTTCTCTACCTCCAAACCTTCCTTCTATTATCATATATTAATTTTCATTGGTTATTGTTGTTACACACAATAACATATACATATGTGTGTATGTAAATATATAAATATAACCTGCTGTGTTCTTTTAGTGTTGCTTCTATGTGTCCATATTTAGGGCTGATGACTTGTTGATAGATAACCAGTTTGGGGACATATCTCTAGAAATGACTGGTTCTTCCTCTCTAAACAGTCATTAATTACTTATAGCTGTCCATCTAGAAGTGGGAACTTACCTGATTTTCCCCATTCACATTGGCATGTCAACTGCTATTGCCATTATTTGGGTCTTGTTTGAGCTACTATAATGTTAAGATTTCACAGGTGCAGCCTCCCTGCCTCCTTCAGAAGATTCAGGCTCAAAGCTAACATCCCTGTTCTCTGGCTCTTAGAATCTTTCCATCTACTTTTCCAAGAGGCACCTGAGCCTCAGGTTCAGAAGTTGTTCTATATAGTATCCAGTGTTTCAGGCTCCACACTACATTTTGGTTTCTTGTGGTTTTCTGTAATCGTCTACATCTGTTCCCTTTGATTTTGAACCTACAGTCTTTCTTCAGAATTTTCTCAGATCTGACAGAAAATTATGTTCCTAAATTCATGAAAAGGTAAGAGCTGCCCAGCCAGGAATACTTTGTGCTGCAGGTTAAAGGCTACTGGGATAAGATTAAATTTATTATAGTAACAACAGAAAGTCCTTCCTGTATGGGACAGTTGATATCTATTGTTATGCCTTCTGAGTCCATAATCATCCTGTTCCCTTTCCCCATTTGTTTTTTTAAGTGGCATTATTATTCCATGCCCACTTTCCTCTGCCTTCTTTGAGGTCCTGGATTGTTTAATGAATAGTTTAACAGTAATTGCAATTTCCCTAGTATATCCAAAATGGAGGTCATAAACAGTAACAGCTATAAGCCAGGGTTTTTACAGAATGTTCCCCCAAGCACTCAAAGGGTTTTATGAATCTCAGTGTGCTGGAGTGGAAAGGAAGGTGTGCGATGCATGCAGGCACACACCCACACATGCACACACACACACACACACACACACACACACACACACACACACACACACACACACGACTGGTACTCACAGCTGTCATAGTCCTGTCAAAATTCTAGATGACAGAGTGAGCATCAGGGGATTGAACAGACATCCTAGGAAACATGGGGCTACACTGTGGTGTCAGGCAGCTGACAGGGAGTCAAGCTTGATGCTGAGGTGAAAAAGTCCTGGGAAGCAAACACATGGTTCAAAAGGTTCAAACCAATACAAAGAGCCCCAATGGAATGAGAGAGGAGTTGATGGAGAATAATGAGCGTCCCTGCCCTGGTCTGATCCTAATATAGTGCAGGTCTAAGACTGAGGATGAATTACGTTGTGGGAAACTGGCTTGAAGAGTCACATACAACTGAGATCATATCCAGCATTTGGACTTGATACTTGGACACTTGCTTCCCACAGGCAGATTCTCAACTTTTTGGTTTCCCTGAGTTTGACATTCTTTAACTAAAGTGTAGGGAAGGTAACAAGCTCTCAAGTTCATCTTGACTGTTGACGAGATTGGATTGAGAGCATTTTAGGATATCAGGAAGAGCAATTCTGGGTATGTCCAGGAAGGATCTGCTAAGGAGGGAAGAGCCAGTCTGCAGTCTGACAATGGGTACTGCTGTCCTATATCTGGAGGGTGGGATGGATTCAAAAGGAAAGAGTGGATCTATCCAAATTTGTATGCTCTCTCTCTCTCTCTCTCTCTCCTGCTGTCCTCCTTCCTCTCTCTCTTCCTACCCCTCTCTGATTCTTAGCCAGCATTATTTGAGCCTTTGTGTACTCCATGTGATAGCTGCCATGATTTCTTCAAACCTTTGACTTTCTCCCCTGATGTTTCTTCTCTCAGTTATTTGTGATAACATTAAATGAAGACACACAGCAATCATACCTACAATGTATCCACAGAAATTGTTCAGTACAAGCTAATTGCTAGTTCTCTAGAGTCAACTCCCTGCCTCCAAGCCAGTGGTTCTCAACCTGTGGGTTGTGACCCCTTTGGCAAACCTCTATCTCTAAAAATATTTACATTATAATTCATAACAGTAGCAAAATTACAGTTATGAAGTAGCAACAAAAATAATTTTATGGTTGGGAACATTTGATAGGGTTGCAGCATTTGATCAAATGAGAACTGCTGCTAAGCTCTTCCTGCCACTGATGAAGCAAAGTGTGTCAGTGTCCCTGGTCTCCATCATCAAGCTGGTCATACCTTATCTTTCCTTAAGGAACAGCTGTCTCTCCAGGTCAGGTTAACACAGACTGAACACAGGTTGGAGAATCAGATAATGAAACTGGTCAGAGGTGTTTTCTTCCCTTTCTCTTCCAGCTGCAGTCCCTGACAGGAGTACAGGAACCTTCCAAACTCAAGCTGGAAGTAGCAGTTCTCTCTTCACAAAATGTTTCCATGCTGCTGATTCTCATGTGACTTTGCCAGCCCCAGTTTACTGCATAGCAATCAAGGTGCCAACTCAAAGCTGTCATCATTCCTCCAATTGTTCAAAATAAATAACAAGACTGGTATTATCCTGGCATTTAATGCCTATCACTAGATAGCCAGTTTCATCTCCATTTTGCTCTGGTGATTCCAGAACATAACCAACCTAACACTCAGCCAGTCAGTGTTTCCTACATACTCCCTAGAATTCCCTGTCCATTGTGCTTTATTTAATGTAGCTTCTTGTATCAGGAATGTTCTTTTCTCCTCCTTCTCTCTCATGGTCATACTTTTTCTAAAAACCCATGTCAAGTGCTTTCCTCTCCATGCAGCTTTTCTCACACACCATTTGGCTGGAGCAGTCTTGCTTTTCTCTAAGCTCCTTTAGCTTCCTATGAACAGAATACAGACAGTGGCACTTGGAATTCCCTGCATTGGCAGTGCAAAACTGCAGTTCAGTTTTGCCCCCAAGATAAGTTTGGCTTCCTCAAGATAAAATTTATGTCTGAGATCCACTTCTTTTCCCCACAGTATCTAATACACATTAGGGAACTAGGTGGATGAGTTTGGAGACAGTAACTGAGCTGTTCTACATATTATAATTGCTGGTGATATATGATGTGGTAACTTGAGGATGGAATACTCTATCATGCATGGTCCCCTGGATTCTCTGCTACCTGGGACAACCTAATGAACAAGCCCTGTCTGGAGTGGCTGTCTGCAGAAGTGGGTTGGTAAGGTTTCTAAAGTTGTGTCTTGTGCTAGTAGGATGTAGTGCTGTGATTGATTGGTAATGTCTCCCATGACACTTGGTCAGAATTGGCAGACAGGTTCAAGCATTGTGTTCTTATTAGACGTAATGTTTTCATGTTGGTACAGAGAAAATCCTGAAGAATGGAGCGAAGGGACTTGCAATGGAAAGTAAAGTGACTCTCCTGAAATTGTCGTGGAACTAGCACAGAATTAGAATTCTTGGGCTGGGAGCTTGTAGTAAATTGTAGAATTTCTATTTCTCTGCACGCATAAGGGATTACCAACACTCATTTACCTGTCTCACAATCAAAGTGAGAGTATATCTCCTGGTTATAAGAACAGAATGAGACTCACTGGATTAGATCAGTTTATCACATCCTAATTCCAGTCACTTTGATTAGCCATCTCCAACACATCTCTATCCTTGGCACCCTGCCCTGTGGTGAGTCTCTATCTGAAATAGATACTTCCTGACTGAACAGCTCTACACTTCTATCTGACTGTCTGTACAGACATATAATAATGGATGCAGTTCATTTGCTGAATTTTGCATATTCCCAGCCCACTTTGATTTTCTTAGTTTTAATCAAAGAGTAGATAATCTCATACAGACCTGGGAGCCTTCCTTAACCAACAACTTATAAGGCAGAGCACATTATCTAGTACTGGAGTTTTGTTTCATAGCCTATGGTTTCTAGGAGCAGACTTACCAGCCAAACAGGCTTTCTTTCTTGTTTTGCTTTAAAATATGTTTTTAAGTTGTTTTGCAAAGTAGTAAGATTCTATATAGTAGCTTCCTAACTGCACGGTAGCTTTCTTAGTGTCAAAAGGTCATGAAAGGCATCCCACACCAATGGTCCCTTTCTAGTTTTCATTTCACACACATATAAGATTCCAAGTTGGAATCTATAGATGTAAGGGAACATGTGTTGTTTATCTCTCTGGGCCTGGGCTACCTCAGTCTGTATAATTGTTTTTTTTCCTGTTACATTCATTTGTCTAGAAACTTTGTAATTCCACTCTCATTATAGCAGAATAAAGGTCCATTGTGTATTTGCACCACAGTTTCATTACCCTCCTTCAGTTGTTGAATGTCTGTTGTGCTAGCAGTGATGGGCACAGATAATCAGTTATATCTTAGAGTGTGTACAGTTTTCTTTCCAGTGAGGTTTCCAACACTGATAGTTCCACATACTGAAGAAGCTAATTTAGATACAAAACAAAGTATGTCTAAGTTAGTTCATCAGTTTTTTGCCACACTTGCCTGTATGGCCTAAGAAATAACTCTAAGTATTGACTATTTTAAATATTAAACTCCTTTTATTGAACCACTGCCAGCTGCTTAACTTTAAATGAAACTTAGAGCAGTAAAAATGGGCCCCACCATTTAAACTCCATTATAATTGCCCATGAGTGGTGTAATGAGTGGGTCTGTATGTACCAAGCTCATATCAACTAGAATCTTGCTGAGTGGTTCTGCTTTGAATAACAATAGAAATGGACTTCTTCCATTCAGAGACAGAAATTCAATCAGAACATAAGAAGTCTAGAAAAATCTATCATACTTCACCCCATCCCAAGGCCAAAGAAGAAGAAGAAACTGCAGGAAGAAAGAACTTCATGAAATGGCAGGGATGCCAATGGTAACTAGTGACATAAAGACATTAAGCCAAGAGAACTTGAGTTGAGAAATAAAGCTCTGGATATGAGAGAAAACTAAGGAGAAATGATTGTCCCAAGTTATTTTAAACTGAGCTAGTGACAATGTCCTCATGGTACATCTGTTGTCATGTTGCCTTAGAGATGTCTGGGGTAGTCACTAACCTCATCCCACAGGAACTTGTCATTATCAGATAACAGGATTTTTGTGATAGTCTGGAAGCACCAGTGATTGCAGGAGTGATCTGTTTTTGGTCTTCTTCATTATGGTTGTAAAATCATGCAATAGATGCAAGATGGGAGTGGGGAAGACAGCTCAGTGGGTAAAGCACTTGGCATGTGAGCATGAGGATCTGAATTCAATGCCCAGACTGTGTGTAAAAAGTCTGGGATGGTGCATAGACTTTCAGTCATAGTGATACGAATACAGAGACGTGTGGGTCCCTGGAACTCATGATGAATTGATGAGCTCTAAATCCTAATGAGATCTCAGAAATATTCTGCAATTTCTTCTCCTTTCTCTTCAGCTCGATTGGCTTCCTGGCCAGCCCCCAGCATCAGAAGCTGAGAGGTTGGGCTGTGGCTTGCCTGTAAGATGAAGTGTATTCTAGCTACTGTGTGAAATATCCAAGGAAGTAAAAACAAGACAAACAAAATCCCTCAGAGCTGCCACCTCCTTTGTGAACAACAAAAATCCCTATATTAACCATTTCAGGGTA
Source organism: Cricetulus griseus (assembly GCF_003668045.3). Classification (NCBI taxonomy): domain Eukaryota; kingdom Metazoa; phylum Chordata; class Mammalia; order Rodentia; family Cricetidae; genus Cricetulus; species Cricetulus griseus. Next base: position 167,429,115 of record NW_023276807.1, read on the forward strand.
ACAGACCTGATATAGTCAAGTTTAGTCCCTGGGGGAAGTGCAGAGAAGTGTTATTGATGGAGCACATTTTGAATAGGAAGTTGATACTTATCACAGCCTGAAAAAGAGAACCATTGTCCACAGAAGAAGTGGCTTCATTAGTTCCAATTTTAAAAAAAACAATGACATTTTCTTTTGCTTTTCTGTAGTAACTATACTGTTGCACCAATACAAGATGTCCACTTTAGAATACTTGTTCTAGGTGTTTGAAGATTGCTTTAGTGAACTGCTTTGTAAAGAATGGAGAGAAAAGCCACAGGTGAGCAGAAAATTGTTACTATAAATCTTTCCACCAAAAGCCGCCTGAGCCCCACCGCCACGTGTGAGCTTTATGCCAGCTGCCCACCCGAGTTAGGCACAAATGAATACACAGAAACTTGTATTAGGTTCAAAGCTGCTTGGCCAATGACTAGGACTTCTCATCTGTTAACTCAGTCTTAATTATCATAAATTTATACATTTTATAAGACTTATCTTATCAGACGCCTTATTGGCGTCCTCCTTGCCGGTGGATCACATTGTGCTGCTGGAGGAGGAGCAAGGGGAAAAAGGGACCCTTCCTGTTTCTCCTTCGCTTAAATGAGTCTCCTTGCTATGTCACTTCCTGCCTGGATCCACTTCTCTACTACATTTCCCAGAATCCTCTTTGACTCTTAGTCCTAACTTGCTGTCTCATTGGCCAAAAAGTATTTTATTCAATAATCAATAAGATAAACATACACAGTACATTTCCCATCAGAAAATATTTACAAAGGGACTGTTACCCAACATATGCATCAGTATGTGAAAGTAAAGCATAAGCAAATGAACAATTTAGTTCAAAAAGTGGGTGAAGAAATTTGACTCAGTTGCTCATACCTGTGTTACTAGAACACAGGAAACTGAGGTGGGGGGGGTCTCAAATCATCCCTGCAAGAGCATTTAGACATGAACATCGCTAGAGTGTATAAACAGATGTCAGATAAACATGAAGGGCTAGCGAGATGATTCAGTAGGTAAAGGTGATTGCCACCAAGCCTGCTGACCTGAGTTTGATACCTGGGACACACATGGTGGTAGGAGTCAACTGACCATTTCAAGTTGTCCTCTGACCTACCCATGCACACTGAAGCAACTGTACACACTCACAAACAAATAAATAAAAATTTAATATAAGAATCCTGGAGTAGGGGAAAGGGTCACGATCCCCTGAGCAAATTGAGAGCATGGGAAGAGCGCAGAAGGAGCTATGAGAATGAGAAGGGAAGAAGAGGAAGGTTGCAGAGGTCATGAGGGAGCAGAAAGGTTGAGTCAGGTATAGATTAGAAGAAAGGATATGCTATAGGTAGGGTTTTAGTTGGAGAGGTGGTAGGGGAGGAGGGGAAGGAGAAGGGAACTGGGATTGTCATGTAATTCAATCGTGTTTGTAACTCAAATTAAAAACAAACAAACAAACAAAAACTTAGGCCCTAAAAAGGGAACCTCTAATGATAAAAGAAAATTTAACTCCTTAAATCAGGAGTGCTATGACTGGCGCCTGATCCCCTGCTCTCAGAGAAGGAGAGGTCACTGTCCACCACTCCTGTTAACATTCCTTTGCTAAATGCTGATCATAAAGATCCCCCAGCCCAGGGGATAACTGACAAACCCTGTGACTCTGTAACCCTGCAAGCCCATGCCCTGTCTTATCTCAGTCAAATGTATCTCCTTTAAATGTATAGTTACTAACTCTGTACTTTGTATGACCTTAAGTAACTATGAAAACTCTGTAATCTGTGGCCTTCAACTGAAGGACCCCAGCCAAAGATGTTTTTTTTTTTTTTTTTTTTTTTTTTGCAGATACTAACAATATGAACTTATGACCTTAACAGGAAAGGGCCTTAGGGTTGAGGAATTCCACCATGACAAATGGTTCCCAGAGATAGAGATGTAAGTGCCCTGAACATCCCATGAACCCGGAGATTGCAGTCGGCCACCTGGAACGAGCCAATCAGAGCAGTTACCCTCGCTCACCCCAGACCCCATCTGTTTGCAGTTTTTGCCTTTAAGAAACCCCTAGCCCCCAGCTCAGGGTCCAGCTCCTCTGCCCCTGCATGAGTAACGAGTTTGGGCCCCAGCACCAGTTACTGAATAAAGCCTCTTGCGGTTTGCATGAAAAAAAAAAGAAGAAATTAAAAATCAATATATATGGGAAAATGTTTAACATCATATATAGCTAGAGAAATATAAATCAAAACATTAAGGAACTATTTTACAATGATACTAGAATGCCCAGAATTCAGGGCACTGACAGCATTGAACACTGCTGAGGATGTAGAGATATAGAGGGTCAGGCACTCTCATTCATGGCTGGTAGGAGTGCCAATACTGCCGCCATTTGGAAAGACAGCGTGGCAGTTTCTTATAAAACATGCTCTTACCATATGATTCAGCAATTGTCATCTGAGTGTTGAAAACATATGTCTACACAAAAACCAGCACATGGATGTTTATATCAGCTTTATCCTTAATTGTCAAAACTTGAAAGCAGAAAAGATGTCTTTTAGTAGGTGGATGGATAAATGAGCTGTGGAACCTGCAAGAATGCAGTGCTATCCAGTGCAAAGGGGAATGCTTTCCTAAGTCGTTGGAAGGCATGGGAGAGCTACCAATGAGTATTCCGAAATGAGAGAAGCCATCACACTGCAACTATATGGCACTCATATGTCAATTGAAAAAGTTTTCAATAGGTTGAAAAGAGACAAACAGGTGGAACCAGTTTCAGTAATATTTTCATTTTACTTAATACATACAAATTATTATTGTTTCAACTAAAATTCCACTGAGGATTTTATCTTTTTATCAATTTTTATTTTAAAAACAATCTTTTCTAATTTTATATAGAATCCCAGTTCCAACTCCCTCCCTTCCTGCTGCTCCCCACCCCCACCCTATCCCCATCCACTCCTCAGAGAGGGTAAGGCTTCCCATGGAGAGTCAACAAAGCCTAGCATAACTATTTGAGGCAGGACCAAGCCCCCCCCCCCCGCCCCAACCAATATCTAGGCTGAGCAAGGTATTCCTCCAAAGAGAATGGGCTCCAAAAAGCCAGTTCAAACACCAGGAATAAATCCTGGTCCTACTGCCAGTGCTCCCACATACTGCCCAAGCCTCACAACTATCATCCACATTCAGAGAGCCTAGTTTGGTCCTATGCAGGTTCACCAGCTGTCAGTCCAGAGTCAGTGAGCTCCCACTAGCTCAGTCATCTGTTTCTGTGGGTATGTCCAAACTGGTCTTGACACCTTTGCTCATATTATCACTCCTCCCTCTCTTCAACTGAACTCTGGGAGCTCTGTCCAGTGCTTAGATCTGGATCTCTGCAGCTGATTTCATCAGTTGCAGGATGAAGGTTCTATGATGATAATTAAGGTAGTCATCAATCTCGTTGTAGGGGAAGGCCAGTTCAGGCACCCTCTCCACTAATGCTTAGGTTAGGGTCTTAGTTTATGTCATCCTTGTGGATTCTTGGGAACTTCCCTAGTGTCAGGTCTCTCAATAGCCCAATAATGACTCCCTCAAACAAGATATCTCTTTCCTTGCTATCTCTCTCTCTGTGTCCTTCCCCCATCTCAACCATCCTGTTCCCTAGTGTTCTCCTCTCCTCCCCTCCCCTCCCACCTTCTTCCACCCTCATTCTCCCCACCCCATGCTCCCAATTTTCTCAGGTGGTCTTGTCCCCTTTCCAGGGGGAACCAGGTATGTCTCTCTTAGGGCTCTCCCTGTTACCTGGCTTCTCCATGTTTGTGGACTATAAGCTGGTGAGAATATATTTCTTTATTTTGTAATTTTTTATTAGTTCAACTTAGGAACAAGCTTGCTTCACATGTCAATCCCTCCTCCTTCTCCCTCCCCTCCCCCCAGACTGTTCCCCCCAACCTCCCACCTGTCCCCCACCCCATCCACCCTCCACTCCCCAGGCTGGGTAGATCCCTTGACGAGGGCTCCCCAATGTCCACCACATCATCCTGGGCCAGGCCTAGGCCCTCTCCCATGTGTTCAGGCCAAGACATGAGATGTGCTCTCAAAGCCCCTTCTTACACCAGGGAAAAATACTAATCCACTACCTGGGGACCCATAGAGTGCAGAGGCCTCCTCATTGACATCCATGTTCAGGGGTCTGGATCAGTCCCATGCTGGCCTCCCAGACAGCAGTCTGGGGTCAATGTGCTCCCCCTTGTTCAGACCAGCTGTTTCTGTGGGTATCACCAGCCTGGTAACGACCCCTTAGCTCTTCATTCCTCCCTCTCAGCAACTAAGTTCCAGAGTTCAGTTCAGTGTATATCTGTGGGTGTCTGCTTCCATCAGCCATCGGATGAGGGCTCTAGGGTGACATAAAAAGTAGTCATCAGTCTCATCATAGGGGAAGGGCATTTTGTCTATCCTCTCCACCATTGCCTAGATTGTCAGTTCGTATCATCCTTGTAGATCTCTGGAAATCTCCCTAGTGCCAAATCTCTCCTGGGGCCTATAATGGCTCCCTCTGATATGGTATCTCTCATCCTGCTCTCCTCTATTCTTCCCCCAATTCAACATTTCTGCTCCTCCATTTCCTTCTCTCCCCTCCTTTCATTCTGGCAGCTCCCTCTTCCCTACCCTCCTGCTCCCAATTAGCTCAGGAGATCCTGCCCCTTCCCATTCTCAGGGGTCCATGCACTTTTCCCTTAGAGTCCTTCTTGTTTCCTAGTTTCTTTGGTGAAGAGGATTGTAGGATGGTAATCCTTTGCTCTATGTCTAAAATTCATATTTGAGTGAGTACATACCATGTTTGTCTTTTTGTGACTGTGTTACCTCACTCAGGATGGTTTCTTCTAGTTCCATCCATTTGCCTGTGAATTTCAAGATTCCATTGCTTTTTTCTGCTGAGTAGTACTCCATTGTATAAATGTACCATATTTTCTCTTTCCATTCTTCAGTTGAGGGGCATTTAGGTTGCTTCCAGGTTCTGGCTATTACAAACAATACTGCTATGAACATGGTTGGACATTTGTCCTTGTTGCATGAATATGCTTTATTTCGGTATATGCCCAAGAGAGGAATTGCTGGATCTTGAGGTAGACTGATTCCCATTTTTCTGAGCAATTGCCATACTGATTTCCAAAGTGGTCTTACAAGTTTGCACTCCCACCAGCAATGGAGGAGTGTTCCTTTTTCTCCACATCCTCTCCAGCATAGATTGTTATTGGTGGTTTTGATTTTAGCCATTCTAACAGGTGTAAGATGGTATCTCAGAGTTGTTTTGAGTTTCATTTCTCTGATGCCCAAGAATTTTGAGCACTTTCTTAAGTCTTTCAGCCATTTCAGATTCCTCTGTTGAGAATTCTCTATTTAGTTCTACACCCCACTTTTTAATTTCATTGTTTGGTGTTTTGGTGGGTAGCTTCTTGAGTTCATTGTATATTTTGGAAATCAGCCCTCTGTCTGATGTAGAGTTGGTGAAGATCTTTTCCCATTCTGTGGGCTGTCATTTTGTTTTGCTGACTGTGTCCTTTGCCGTACAGAAGCTTCTCATTTTCAGGAGGTCCCATTTATTAATTGCAGATCTCAGTGTCTGTCCTACTGGTGTAATGTTCAGGAAGCAGTCTCCTGTGCCAATGTTCAAGGGTATCTCCACTTTCTCTTCTAGAAAATACTGTGTGGCTGGATTTATGTTGAGGTCTTTGATCCATTTGCACTTAAGTTTTGTACATGGTGAGAGATATGGATCTATCTGCAATATTCTGCATGTCTGAATCCAGTTGTGCCAGCACCATTTATTGAAGATGTTATCTTTTTTCCATTGTATAGATTTAGTATCTTTGTCAAAAAAAATAAGGTGTTCATAGGTGTGTGGGTTAATATCAGGATTTTCAATTCGATTCCATTGGTCTATCTGTCTATTTTGTGCTATAGCTCTAAAATAGAGCTTGAAGTCAGGGATGGTGATGTCTCCAGAAGACCCTTTATTGTACAGAGTTGTTTTGGCTGTCCTGGGTTTTTTGTTTTTCCATATAAAGTTGAATATTGTTCTTTCAATGTCTGTGAAGAACTTTGTTGGGATTTGGATGGGGATTGCGTTGAATCTGTAGATTGCTTTAGGCAAGATTGGCATTTTTACTATATTGATTCTACCTATCCAAGAGCATGGAAATCTTTCCATTTTCTGGTATCTTCTTTAACTTTCTTTAAAGACTCAAAGTTCTTACTGTACAGGTCTTTCACTTTTTTGGTTAGAGTTACCCCAAGATAGTTTATGTTGCTTGTGGATATTGTGAAGGGTGATGTTTCTGTGATTTCTTTCTCACTGCATTTATCATCTGTATATAGTTAATTTTGTATCCTGCTACATTGCTGAAGGTGTTTATCAGCTGAAGGAGATCCCTGGTAGAGTTTTTCAGGTCACTTGTATAGACTATCATATCATCTGCAAATAGTGAAAGTTTGACTTCTTCCTTTCCAATTTGTATCCCTTTGATCTCCTTTTCTTGTCTTATTGCTCTAGCTAGAACTTCAAGGACAATATTGAAGAGATATATAGAGAGGGGACAGCCTTGTCTTGTTCCTGGTTTTAGAGGGATCGCTTTGAGTTTCCATTTAGGTTCATGTCAGCCTTTGGTTTGGTGTATATTGCTTTTATCATGTTTAGATATGTTCCTGCTATTCCTGTTCTCTCCAAGATCTTTATCATGAAGGGATGTTGGATTTTGTCAAAGGCCTTTTCAGCATCTAGTGAGATGATCATGTGTTTTTTTCTTTTCAGTTTGTTTATATGGTGGATTACTTTGATGGATTTTCGTATGTTGAACCATCCTTGCATCTCTGAGATGAAGCCTACTTTATCATAGTGGATGATTTTTTTGATGTGTTCTTGGATTTGATTTGCCAATATTTTTTTGAGTATTTTTGCACTGATATTCATGAGGGATATTGGTCTGTGGTTCTCTTTTTTAGTTGTATCTTTGTGTGGCTTGGGTATCAAAGTGACTGTAGCCTCGTAAAAAGTTTGGCAATGTCTCTTCTGCTTCTATTGTGTGGACTAATTTGAGGAGTCCTGGTATTAGCTCTTGTTTGAATTTCTGGTAGAATTCTGCAGTGAAGCCATCTGGCCCTGGGCTTTTTTTGGTTGGGAGGCTTTTGATGACTGCTTCTATTTCATTAGGGGTTATAGGTGGATTTAAACTGCTTATCTATTGTTGGCTTAATTTTGGTAAGTGATATCTATCCAGAAAATTGTCAATTTCCTTTAGATTTTTGAATTTTATGGATTACAGGTTTTCAAAATATGACCTGATGTTTCTCTGGATTTCCTCAGTGTCTGTTGTATCATCCCCCATTTCGTTTCTGATTTTGTTAATTAGCATGCTCTCTCTCTGCCTTTTGGTTAGTTTGATAGAGGTTTGTCTATCTTGTTGATCTTCTCAAAGAACCAACTCTTTGTCTCATTGATTCTTTGTAATGTTTTCCTAGTTTCTACTTTATTGATTTCAGCCCTCAGTTTGATTATTTCCTGGTGTCTACTCTTCCATGGTGAGTTTGCTTCTTTTTGCTCTAAAGCTTTCAGTTGTTCTGTCAATTCTCTAGTGTGACTATTCTCCAGTTTTTTCATGTGGGCACTTAGTGCTATGAACTTCCCTCTTAGCACTGCTTTCAGAGTGTCACATAAGTTTGGCAATGTTGTGTCTACATTCTCATTAAATTCTAGGAACTCTTAAATTCTTTTTTTATTTTGATAACTTATTTCTTATGGCTGGCCTCTGACTTCCACATGCACACTGTGGCATGCTTGTGCCTGCACTCAAACACAACATCATATAAACTCATAAATCATTATTATTTGTTGTTTTGAGACAGGGCTTCTCTGTGTAACTTTGTAGACCAGTATGGCCTTGAACTCACAAAGATCCGCCTGCCTCTGCTTCCCTAGTGCTGAGATTAAAGGCTTGCACCACCACTGCCCCACTATAAATAATAATAATAATAATAATAATAATAATAATAATAATAATTATAATTATTATTATTATTATTATTATTATTATTGGCATGAGCATTCTGTATGTATGCCTACACAGCAGAAGAGGACATCAGATCCCATTATAAATGTTGGGTAAAAGGGTAGGCCAAAGAAACCCACTTTGGCTAATTTACACCAGAACCATCTCTGCCTGCGACCAACTGAAACATGAAACCAATCCCTGAGCAGAAATACTTTTACAGTTCAGTTTTCATACTGACTTTTTGAAATTTGATGTGAACAACACACAGCTTTTCAGTCAGGGCTCACCACCAGCACCTGCCTGCCAAAGCGGGCAGTGAGACAATTAAGGTAGCTTTGGGTGGAGGATGAGGGTGGAGTGATGATGTGTGGGATTATATGTGTGGAGTCAGAGGTCAAAACCTTGTTCCTTCCACAGTCTCTCATCACCATGTTATTTGGAACATGGTCTTTCTCTGAACCTTGCCCTTACTGATCCCTCTATTGGTTGACCAGAAAGCTCCAGGGATCTGTTTTTCAGCACTACTATGCTGCTTCTATGGCAGACACTAAACCGAGTCACCTCTTCAGCCAGAGAATTCAGTTTTTGTAACTCTAGAGCAGGCAGGATTTTGAAGGACAACTTGAATGGCAAGCTTAGCACAAGTGAACACATACTTTCCTTCTGCTGAAATTCATCGATATCTACTATGTTCTGGGAGAGCCTACGCTAGGGGTGTGAACGTGGTCAGGTGCACTCACCAGTGGCATTTTTACTACAGTAGATAAGGTGAACAACAAGCTGATAAATATATAATATGGGTGACTTAAAAGAGCCAGAACTCTTTATACATATTCTGTATATGGCAGAGACTATAATTTTGATGCAGTGACAATGAGAGGGATTTCCTTTTTTTTCTTTTTCTAGACAGTTTTTCTCTGTGCAGCTTTGTAGACCAGGCTGTCCTAGAACTCACAGTTATCCACCTGCCTCTGCCTCCCAAGTGATGGGCCTAAAGATGTGCACCACCACTACCTGGCTGAGAGGGATTTTAAGTAACATTTAAGCAGAGAGTGACAGGAGCCAGCAAGAAATGCCCAAGGAAAGAGTGCTGCATGCAGAAGAGAAAAATAGGCTGAGCACCTGAGAGCAACAGAGCCAGGGGAGAAGAGAATCAGGAGTGAGATAGGAATCAGCTCATGCAGGACCTCATAGTGTGTGTTAAGGCTCTCTTAAGTATGACATGAATTCTGTGGGGGTGTGTGTGTGTGTGTGTGTGTGTGTGTGTGTGTGTGTGTGTGTGTAGCCTATGCATAAGTGTATGTGTCTCTGACACACGTAGAGTAAGCAAAGGAAGAACTTGGATGTTTTGCTCTACCACTTTTTACCTTACAACACCTTTGAGACATGTTCTCTCACGGAACTTGAACTAAGGTGATGGCCATCAAGCCCCAGTGATCCTCCTTTCTCTCTGTTTTCCCAGACAGTGTTAGGGTTATAGCCTCATGTATGATGTTCCCAGCATTTTTCTACAGGTAGTGGGATCTGAACTCAGATCCTCACAACACTTGTTAATCAAGTGGTCTTACCCACTAAGCTGTGTCTCCAGTCCCAGACAGGGAGTTTTCATAGACTTTTGAGTCAGAGAGCAGGGTGTTCTAATAGACATGCTTTAAAAGATAATTCTGGCTTTAGTGTAGAAATAGACAGAAATGAGTGAGCCATGAAGCTCATTATTGTGGGGAGAGCTATGGGGACTACTTCCAAATGCAATGAGCTGGGAGTTCTGGCTCGTGATAGAAAAGTATGTTGATAATCAGAGTGTTTTTCACATTATACAACCGAATTCTGTGAAATGAACTATTAAGCCTGGGGACTCAGGCCAGAATCAACTGTTAAAATTAGGGAAGGATGACTAAGGGTGACTGACATCAGGGAGTAATTTGACCAGGAACTTGCGAAAAAGCCAGACCTTGCCTTAGTCTATCCATCTCTCTTTCTTGGGAGGTCTCAAGGAAGACTGAGTTACGAAACATGAGGTGGAAAGTAAGAACAACACTCTGTCGTTAGTTGACCTTGTACCTCAAACTCCAGGGTACGTCTCTTGGGTTAAAATAGCAGTAAGAGTACACTGTCTCCTGTTGTTAGCTGGTCTTGTATTTGTTTAAAGATTTATTCATTTATTATATATACAACATTCTGCCTTCATATGCCTGCAGGTCAGATGAGGGCACCAGATCTCATTACAGATTGTTTGAGAGCCATTTGTGCTGGGAATTGAACTCAGGACCTCTGGAAGAACAGCCAGTGCTCTTAACCTCCGAGCCATTTCTCCAGCCCCTGGTCTTGTATTTAACATGCCTTTGTAGATATATTGGCTAAAAACAGAACCTAAAACAAACAATGACAACAAATGAGCTGGGGAGATGGCTCAGTGAGATTGCTGTGAAAGCGCGAGGACCTGAGTTCAGATTCTCTGAACCTACACAGAACTGCACACAGAAGCACACAAATACGAATGCATTTATAACCCCGGCACACCTATGGTGAGATGGGAGGCTGAGACAAAAGATTGCCTGGAAATGGATGGGTCATATAACACAGCATACACAAGGATGTACAACAAGAAACTTATGTCAAACTGGTGAAAGGAGGACTGATACCTGAGGTTGTCCCTTGACCTACACACACTGTGGCATGTACCCACACCCACCCTATCCCCCTAAACTTACAGCTAAACATATATAGCAACTACACATATATGCACAAACAGAAAAGTTTAAAAGTGTGAAAAGCACATGGTCACCCCTGTGTGAGTGCACTGCATGAGCGTGCACACACATGAACACACACACACACACACACACACACACACACACACACACACACAAACACACACCACATTAGGAGGCATGGACAGAAACAAAAGAGTGTGGGATTCATCTCTGCTAGGTTATACCTAAATCTTTGAGTCTCGTTCTAAGAGATGAAGATCCCTTCTCAATGGACTGTAAGCTTCATAAACTTGGAATCTTACATTATTTGTACTGATTTGTACCACACTCACAGAAATAGAAAACCTTCTACCTGATCTACAGTTATCCCATCCACCCTCTCCCTTCACTGATGCTCCTGTCACATGAGCATCATTGCTGACATTGCAGCAGAGAGAGAACAGAAAACAGTTGTCATGATGGCATGGAAGTTCTTTTCAGAGGAACGACAGCTCAGTGTGGGAACATTTTTTATTTGGTTCCAAAGACTAGTACAAGGGAAGATGGGGAGACAGAGGCACCCACCTAAATCCACTGTGTTTCTATTCAGAGACTTACGGCATATGTAAGAAAAGATACACTCCACTAGTAAACTCATTGGCACCACCGGCAGCATCCAGGTAGCCTCAATATGACACTGTATTTTCAGAATGATGATTACTTGGCAAACTTAAATGGTGATAAAGCCTTATTATTATGTATAATCTAAGCTTTTCCTGAATTCAGTAGAGTGGAGAGTTGGGTATATGATCATTTTTAAAATGCTGGGTTCATGCAACTCATTCGTGTAATCTGTCATATAATACCTCTTATCATAATTTTACTGCGATCATGAGTAAACTAGACAGGAGAAAACCTAAAATCTCTCAGACTAGATGCAATTGCATTTCTTTGACAGTAACATATGCAGTTGAATTCTTAATTAAGTCTGCATGCTTCTTTCACAATAGTATATTTTATAGATACAGTTCTTTGAAAAAGTATTTGCATTAATAGAATTAACATAGACACTCCCTTCCAACCCAGAGTTTTGAATCTTCTCCAGAGGTATCTGATGTTTGCCTTCCTGGTGATGCTCTTTGTGGGATTATGTTAATCTGTAGTTCCACATGCCCTGGTCTGAGGCTGGGCCTCCTGTCTCAGGACTGAGTTTGTGGAGTTCTGTGACTATGCCCAGGGTGGGGAACTAAGAGGGAGTCAGCCTCAGACCCCAAAGTGTTTGTTAAATGAGGCTTTGCATCCTAGGGCCCTGAGATAGGGAATTTGAGATGGATGGAAGTCTGGTTTACAGAAAAAGATGATAGAAGTGTCTCTTCATCCAAGAACCGTAAAAACCACTGTCTGATACCAGATCTATGCTGGTGTTACCTTCTGTAGAATTGTATACTAAAAATTGCCTTATTTTTACTATTCTCTTCAGTTTACTTTTATCTTATTTTCAGCAGTTGGGCCTAATTGGCCAGGAAGATTGGTACTCTTAATGACAATGAGCATATGGATAATTCGTATGTTGTAAGGTGAAAGAGAAGACAATGATTCTTTTCTTTCATCCCTCCCTTCATTCCTATCTCCATTCTGCAAAACCAATTTATTTATTATATTCCCAGAAATTTTTATTGTCAACAAAGACATTCAAATTCATCCAAATTCAGATAAACCTATGACAACAACTTGCAGAATATATATATCCATGGGGTCTAGGTGAGTCTCCCATCTCAAGTCAAAATCCTGCAGGTTCATGATCATTACCTCGAGGAGACAGCTTTCTGCTGTGCTTATGTTGATAGCACACATCTTATTTGTCAGGAAATAACAAAGAATCCAGCAAGCCCCTCCACTGTGAGTGAGCAGTCATAGTACTTGTAGCTATCACCATGATATGGATTAGAAATGATACTCCTGCTTCTTAGAGCATACTTTTTCAGATCAGACAGCAACACAAGAAGGCAAAAATGCATTCAGAGACCTGCTTTATGAATTAACTTTGCTTATTGTATTTCTTTGCTGGGTAATGCAATCACCCTGGAAGTACAGGGATCATGCCAAAATATGCCTGCCACCAAGACAGCAACCTAGAGAGTGGGGAGAGTGATAAAGTCAATTAAAGTTAGACAGCAGTTTTGGGGATTTACTGTTCTACAGTTTCATGGTAACAGCTTTTCCCTCTGCAAAGTCAAGAGAGTATCTTCATCCTCTTTGTTGGTGTTGGCTGACACACACAAAAGGCAAACCTTCTAAATTCTTAGAAGTCTGGTGGTAGATTGGTATAAAGTTTCATCTTAAAAATATATAGATCAATAGTTACACAGATATAACTTAAATTTTTGGTTATATAAAACCAAGAAATTAAGTAGAGCAATGAATGAAAGGATAAAACACTAAACAATCAGATTAAATTAAATGCCACTTTGATTCCTTTCAACAAGAATTCTCTTAATTTCCCATTTAGCTCATAATAAATTGAACAAAATATTTTCAAAAATTGTGCATCATGCCGTATATTAGAAATAAAGTTCACAAGGTATTTTACCTTGGGTATTAAGCCAGTCCTTTTGAGAGGAAAAAGCATGTACACATATACATGTTTGCATATGTATATACACAGAGTCCAATTAAATTCTCATTTCTCTGATTCTTTAGGTTCCTGCGTACATAGTGAAGATGTAGATTTTGTTCAGCCACAAGCCATATTTTTTCTTACTGTCAGTGGATAGAATTGGTACTGGCTAATTTAACAGCAGAAATTTGTTGCAAATGATAAGATGTCTTCAGATATGGTAGGAGGTTGGAAGAGCAGACTTGGAAAGAGCTGGGAATCAAAGCAGTTCTGCTCAGAAGGACTTATGCTATAGCATATTACAGCGTGGCACTTTCCAAACCAATCCCTGGACTTTTGTTGGGTGAAACTGAGTTTCTTAGGATTGGTACCTTAATGGTTTGTTTGTTCCTATGTTCATCCTTAGAAGAATAGAGTTGACTTCCATCAACTGCTCAGCCCAACTGGACCCACAGATGGGGTAAGAACAGATCTAAAAAGAGGCATTTGGCCAACCCAAGCAGCATGCAAATAGCCCACGCTATGCTCCTCACTCTGACCTTAGTTGGCATTCCTAACCCTGAGTGGAGAGCTGAGCCTGTCCTCTCACTCTACAACTACAGCATGGCATGGTATCATGAGCCCCTAACGTCATACCTGAAGAGCTGGGCCACAGAAGACCCGGGTCTTGGACTGCTTGGTTTTATCTTTTTTTTTTTTTTTTTTTTTTTGCTCACATTTCCCTCTTGTCTGTCTCACTAAGTTTTTTATAGATATACATGCTGTGTAGATGCCTATAAAATCTTCTAAAGTATCCTGGAATGTTTCTGTGAGTTTGATAGTCCTTGGTTAGTTCACGAGCCCAGGGAGGGTTACAAGCATAGAGACAGAGCATGCTCTACATTAAGGTGCCAACCTGTAGCTTTGTCATATACTTTCCAGGATAGTTATGGTTAGATGACAACCTCATATGCTCTGCTATATATTGAAATCAGTGTCATTTCAGAGATATGTGTTCTAGAGAGATTAGATGGGCAATGTGTCTATATATCCTCCATATTTAGACCTTCCCTTGAAAAGCAAAATCTTACCATTTGGGAAACATTATTCTATGCTGCTGGTTCAAACTACTCCTTAGGCCTCAGGTATCTGTTTGGCTCTTTCTTATTCTTTTTATTTTTAAAAATTTTGAGGTTATAATATAATCACATCATTTACCCTTCTATTTCCCCCTTCATACACTCCCAAGTAGCCCCTATTGTTCCATCTAAAATTCACGACTCTTTTTTCTTTAATTGTTGAGACACACAAATGGGTATGCACACATAAAATCCTACAACACATTTCCTGTTCCTTCTGCCTCTTACTATCTTTCTGATCATTCTTCCACAATGACACACACACACACACACACACACACACACACACACACACACACACACACACACACTTATACCTTAAGTATAAGAATTGTGTTGTAAATGTATCTGTAGTGACTGGGCTCCACAAGTCTTCATTTTGATTTGTTGAGGTTTTTCTGTAGTGATCTCTGTCTGTTTCAAAGATAAGTTTCCTTAATGATGGATAAGGACTACACTTATCTGTGAGTATAAGGACAAATATTTAGAATGTAGTTAGTGCTGCTTTAGTAAACTTGTAGTTGTTGGTTCTCCTCCAATATCAATGACTTCATTAGGCTGAGTAGTTAACTAGGTTTCCAGTACTGGCCATGATTCTCCTCTAGTTGAGCAGGCCTTAAGTCCAATTAGAAAACTGCTTGTTACTGCCAAGTTTTGCCTGCCACTACTCCATTCTTAGGGTTATTGTGCCATGCTAATCATTGTTGTGTTCACAGGCATCATAGCTAAGTAGGACTGTTGGTTGTTCCCCTACTTTAGCACCACCTTCTGGTACCATGAAAGCTGGTCCTCAGGGAGGAGACTTTCATGTCAGTACAATTCAGGGGTTTCTGGGTCTGTGTGTCTGAAATACAGCACACAGGTGCCTTTAGCAATAAGGACTTGCCTTTCACCTATGGGGGTGGGTGGCAACCAAGGGCAATGGCAATAGCCCATACTGGTTTTGGAGTCTCTTGAGCATTCCTGACCAAAGGAAGGCTTCTCATGCCTGGTGTTGGGGTTTTTGTTAGACAGTCTATGACTCTTGGGAATACATTGTCAACCACTAGCAAATGGATCTTGCTTAGCAAATGCATCCAGAGGAATCAAGTAATGCTTCAGTACTTTACTATGCATTGCATCTTAACCCATCTATGGAAAACCCAGTTTTAATAAAGTTGAGCTCTCAAGTTCAACAGCCATGTTTTGCTTTCACAGGAGCTGACTCTTGTCAGCTGATTGTGTCAGTTTTTATTTCATGCTAGGCCAGTTTTCTCTGTTGTGAAGTGGGTTTCTTTGCTATTGCTGAGAGATTGAGGGATTCAAGTCCAGAGAACAAACCTGGTGTAGACCCAAGGCAGCTTCCCACTAAAATAGACATTACAAAGTGCTGGAGAGAAAAAAGCATTGCAAATGTATGTGACAAGGACAGAGAAGGCCAGGCATTCTGAAACAGCCTTTCAATCTTTCATGGACATTTGCTGTCATGGACGATTGGCCCCAGGAACTCCCACATGGTAGACAAGTGCTCTACCACCTGGCTGTATTCCCAGCACTCATCTGCATTTTTGAGCAGTATCTGAGGTCAGAGATGTCCAAAGTTACATAGTTGATGAACTGGCCAGAATTGTCTTCCTATTCACAAGCAACCACACTATTTTTTCAAGGCCCAACCCCTCAGCTATTTTGTAAAGAAGTCTGTAACCTCACCTTCCGTTTTCTCCAGTTCTTACCCTCACCATACCTTTCAGTGTTGTTTCTGTAAAGGTACCTACGGATCAGTCCCTGAGAGCTATTAGTTTTTGTCAAGGAGGGATAAGATATTTTGTTGAATAAGCAAACCCATAGACTTTCATATATGGTAAAGATAAAGAAACACTTTGTACATAGTAGAGGCTCTACAAAATAAAATGGGATGGAGGAGTCTTGGGAGTAGAGTGTTTTGATCCACTCACAGGAGTGTGGCATAGCTGAAGTATGGACTTGTAAATTATTAGTATTTCTATAGTTTCAGCACCCACATCCTTAACTGTAATTGGAATCTGCTCCAAGTTCACTTATTTCTATTCTTTTGGTGTGTGTTGCAGTGTGACCTTGGTTAACATTGAACTGAAAACTTAATAAATGAAGCTATTATTTCTTTTCGATTGTTCATGATGTTGCATACTGACAACCTATCTCTTCCCAAAATAAAAAGTATCCTCTTTGTAGGAGATATAGCCCAATTAATAGAGTACTTACATAGCATGAATGAACCTCTGGATTGGATCTTTAGCTCCATATAAATGGTAGGCAGTTCCATGTGGCATATACTTGCAATCCTGTCATCCAGGAGGTGGAGACAAGACAGGAGGGATCAGAAATTCAAGGTAATCCTCAATTATATGGTCAATTTGAGGCCAGATTGGGATATTTGAGACACTGCTTCAACAAAGAAGTAAATAGTGCTGGGGAGATGGCTCAGTGGAAAAAGTAGTGCAAGTGAGGAGTCAGAACCATCCTCCCAGAACTGGTGTAAAAGTTGGAGCAAGAGTGGCAGTAGGAAGTAGAGGCATTAATGCCGGCTAGTCAGACTAATAAATTACAAAGTTCTGGATTCAGCTGAGAGTCCCAGCCTCAGTAAACATACTGGAGAGCAATCTAGGAAAAAACACAATATCAACTTCATGTCTCCACTATGCATCCACACAAGTATGAAAATGTCTACAGATATGCACGCACACCACATACACGTACTAAAACACTAAAATTGAGAAGTAAACAAAAACAGCCTTTCAATGATCTATAGCCTCCTTGTCTGCAAAGCACTTCCTGCTTTCTGAACCTCACTTGGCTTAGACAGATTGACTGTCCTCCTTGTTTTGTGGATAATGAGCATGAGCTATAACCTATTTTGTTAGAGACAGTAGAACTGGGTTCCATACGAGGTCACTGTGTTCTATGGTCTCTGTTATTTCACTTTGCCACATAGCTTCTCCCTAGGGTCATTTCTCAGAGGCTGCATACATTTACCCAGGTCTCCTGAGGCTTTGCATGCCCACAAAGGAATGTGATATGAAGAGCTTTCAAGCAACTACCATTGGTGCAACATCTGCTCCTGCATCATTAGTTTTGTCTCATAGTTGTTCTCAATTAAAGACCAGTATGGTATGATCAGTGGGGTCAGCTCCACCTTGCTGTTACACTGTAATTCTTTCACTAACTCACTGAAGGACTTCATACAGTTTCCTCTCTAGAGCTAACCACCAGCCCCATGCAGATCTGCTATAATTAAGTATTGATTTTATGTTATGTGAATATACAGAGGCATCTCATCTCATCTGTGTGCTGTTGTAACTGTTTTCAGTGAATATGGTGAATGCAATCTCTAATCCATCTAGTTGTGCAGACATTATGGTACACCATCAAGTCTCATAAGAAAACATTCTGCTTTTGCTGCTATTGGTGCTGCTTTTGTCCCAAGAAATAGCTGCATAGATTCTTCACATGCTACTCTTTAGTTCCAATTTGGCCCCGCCAGAAATGGAGTCCAGCAAAGTCCATGTAATGTAAAGTCCAAAGTAATGTAACATGCTATGACTTCAGATAAATGGAGGGCTAGAAATTATTTGGATTTTTTGTTTGTTTGGTTTGGTTCAGGGTGTCACACTGCCAGCCATTATTATGGTTGTTTGCTATTCCAAAGAAAGTTTATATCATTAACATTATCAGGAAATGTGTCAGGGTCTTGGGTATCCCATCACCTTTATATGGCATTCATGGGTTCCTGGGTTAGAATAGGGTGGCTCTATTTTTGTGGATTTGTTAGGAAAGTATACTGGGGAGGGGAGAGGGCTCTCATGACCACCAGAGTAATGAAGGCTTGAGGAAATAGGATCTGAGTCAATCTGAATTGTGAGACTTTTATTCTACTGAGCCACCGGTTTTCTTGATTGGGGACTTTCTAAATAAAGATACCAGGTGTTTGCCTAGTGCCATAGATTATGTGGAGTTTTCCATCAAGTGCAGGGGGTTGGTTGGAAATGCCTATGTAGATAGTGCCTTCACTTTTCCCATTTGTTGAAAATATTGGTTCTGAGTATGGAGTGATGAGCCAATTAAAAAGCCTTGTCTCCATTGATGGCATTCTATACCATGGCAGTTTTTCCTTTTCCCTCTTGCTTCCTAGAGTTTCTTGCATCATTCTTTTCTTTCCTGTTGCAGTATGAAGAGATTAAATATAGCATTGTAGACAGATTGGTGTTAGGGGAGAAATTTCCAATCTTGTGCAGCATTGTGGTCTCTGTCCTTGAAGCTCACACTGAATTCCTCAAACTCCATCCTAAGTGTCACTTTATCACATCCTATTCACCTGAGTGACTTAAGAGTTCAGAGCAGGGAACAGCAGGCAATTGCCAATCACACAATAAAAGTGCCAGCTGCATCTTAAATATGTCACTCAGGAATCTAGTGAATAGACCAGAAACAGATGTACAAAATAGGACAATCCTTTTTCTATGTCCTCCCCAAGTACATTTCATCAAGGGTCTCTTATTAACAGATAATGTTGCATAAGATAGAAATAGATGCTTTTATTGCTGTCTAGATTTTTCCTTCCTTTTATTTCCTTTCTTTTATTTATTTATTTTTTTGACATCAGGTCTCAGTAGCCAGCTCTGCCTTTAAGCTTTCAGTGATCCTCCTGTCTCAGCTTTCTCTAGGTATCTTTAGGTGGAAAATGGAATATCAATGCAGAATAAGACAAAGGTTTGGGATCAAGTCCTGCTTTCAAAGCTCTATTATGTTATTGAAGAAATAAGTCATGTATCTTCTTGAAGCCTCCATCTTCTTGTCTATAGAGAGGATCAGATACTGTATACTGGCCCTGGTACTGTGATAAAATCCTGAGAAATGACTTAAGAAGGAAAAAGGATTCATCTTGGCTCAAGGTTTGAGGGGTTACTTCCTATTGTGGTAAGGAAGGTGTGGCTGTGGGAGTTTCCTCGTGTCTGGATGACCAGGCAACAGAAACTGGTCTAAAAGCAGGGCAAAACTGATGCTCCTATGACTTGTCTTCTGGAAATTTATTTTCCCAGGTAGGCACCACCTCCTTTATGTTCCACAGCTTCTACCACTAGATGGGGAGCACGTTTTCAAACACATGACTCTGGGAAGAACCAAATGAGGGCATAACAAGGACTTTGCAAATGCTAAAGAGTGAGTAGACAGCAGGCTACTAAAGCAGTTAGAGTGGAGTAACTAGATATTTCCCAAAGTTTTGCTGTTTATTTTGAAGCTATTTGTACTACCCATAAGTTTCTAAAATAATACCTGGACTTAACTGAAGAATTAAAAATATGATGAACTTTCATGACTCCATCTAGATGT
Source organism: Cricetulus griseus (assembly GCF_003668045.3). Taxonomy (NCBI): domain Eukaryota; kingdom Metazoa; phylum Chordata; class Mammalia; order Rodentia; family Cricetidae; genus Cricetulus; species Cricetulus griseus. The sequence goes on from NW_023276807.1 coordinate 167,448,922, forward strand.
TGGTCATGAGGCTGGGGATTTCTATGATCATATATACATATGAATTAGATCTGGCTAAGTGTGTTGCCTTGATGAGTAGTGTGCCTTATAAGGGGGTCAAGGTTGTTCAACTGGCCACTGGGAATTTTAGAGAGAAGAAGTGAATGCATGCATGTTCCCATCCTTTGTACCAATGAATTTCATTGTAGTTGGTCACCTACAGGCTTAGGTATCTCACAGGTTTTCGATATTCACTGAAGCCCCCAAGTTCTTCAGTTAAGTTACAAACCTTGACCTGTGAAAACCTGATGAGGGTCATATCCTAGAAAACAGAACTGGGCTTTGTGTCCAGAACTAGAAAGACAATGGGTCTGTCTGGCAATGAGAAGAAAGGGGCATCATGCAGTATTAGTGAGGTCAGGGATAATCTGTTTTGAGGAGAAAGATTCTTTTACCACTAGCATTGAACTGATTCATTAAGCGAAATTACCATTTCTTTCAAATCAGCATGAGTTTTTCTAACTTTCTCCTAGAAGCTATAAGAAGCTTTAAGCACCTAAGAATTCTGGGTGTCTTCATGAAATAAGTGAGTTGTCCAGCACAACTTTTTTTCTGGGCCCCATATACATTCTTTCTTGTCCCTTATAGTTTATGATTACTGTGAATGTATATGAGATGTCCTCTTTTGATTTTCTGTTTCTACCCTAGAGACTTTGATAAAGCATGTTATTTGGGTCTAGCATTGATATCAAACAGTTTCCCTTCTTTCAAGATTTCCATTTCTATTGTTAGCTGTTGGCTACTCCCATTGAGGTGACCTGTGATTTTTTTGTTGTTGTTGTTGTTTTTTGGGGGGAGCATCCAGCTGGTATTTTGTTCAAAGCTTATATGATCCTGTTATTAGATTCACAGAGTTTATAACTAGTTGACCCAAGAAACCATGTTAAACTATTGTTAGTCTTGAAAATTTATAGGAACTTGTGATTCACTTGAGCCTCTCTCCCTTATCTCTAGTTTCTCTTTCTTGAATCAGAATCTCACTCTGTAACCCAGGATGGCCTTAAACTTGTAGCAATCCTCCTTCCTCAGATTCCTGAGTTCTGAGATTATAGACATGAGCTACCATGTTGGCTGTTCAGTTGGATCTGTGTTATATACCCTCTCTCAGCTTCCTAAGTAATTATCATTAATTTGTTGTTTAAAAGTTTTTCTCTTATTAGCACTCAGATTATTAATGAAATGCCTTGTTCTGAAGACTACTTTTGAACTTGCTTGAGATCTAGTCAGAGAAGACTCCAGAAGATCTAGTTTTGAGAGTCACATCAGCAACAGATTTTGCTGAACAGCACTATATATGTTTAATAATAAAGTTTTTCCTTTTCTGTCAACTATTTCTTGTGGAACTATTCTCCATGATGCTGAGGTTACCAAAAACTATCATTTTTCTGTCACCATTGGTGTTCTTTTGGGCCCCACTTTTAAATGGATGTGCCTTGGGAAACCTAGGTGGTTATCTATGACAGAAAAACACCTTATCCTGGGCCCCATCAGGTGGCTGGGACAAAGCAATGCAATTTAGTTGGGGGAAATGGTATGTATTTCGTTCTGTAAGAGCCAGGTTCCAGTAATAACTGCCTGACCCTGGTGATCTTCTGTTTTCAATTTTCCTCTTGAAGAATGCAACAAGCAGTGCTGCCCAAGCATATTTTCAGTCAAGTGTTCCCAAGTTTGTGAGTTGCTGGGCACATTTCCTCTCTTCAGTGCTTGAAGAAGTGAACATTGAATACTCTTCCCTAGAGTAACTTCTCAGACACCTGCCTCATAGCATATGCTGAAGAAGGAGGGTCTGCGAGTGTGAGCATAGAGACACAGAGGCACAGCTTTAATCTTGGTGCTGGAAGTTTATTTTTGTTTGGTCTTTCTGGCTTGGATATTAGCCCGGTGTTTGCTAATTAAAAGAACAAACAGCACTACTCATTGCCAGCACCAAAATGCATTATACAGCTACCTCATACAAAGTCTTCTCAGCTCTGTTCTTAGGCAAGTCATGTGATCCATCCTATTTAAAATCATTAGCAAGAAAGAAGCCATCTGGGTATCCCTGGTGGGAGGTTGTGGAGAGATATTCAATGTCACCTCCTCAATATTCCCTCACATCAGCTTCAGAATGTCAACGTGAAAAGATTATTAGTTTTTTAAATCCCTTTTAGGAAATATCCTGGATCTGTGTATAAATTGCTGTCCACCAGGGGCATAAATTCAAATATCTTGAATATTTCTTGGCTGGGCAACTGTTAAACTGAATCACGATTTCAATTCCATTCTCTTTCTCCTTTTACTTCATCTTATGCTAAAGAACAGTTTAACATGACTCTCCTATCAACAATCTAAGGATGCATAACAAGTTATTTAAAAACCTAGCTTAAAGAACATTTAGCGAGGCTGGGGAGTGTAATAGCACTTGCTAACAAACATGAGGACCTGAGTTCAAATCACCCAAACCTATGTTACAAAATAGTGTGACTACACAATTGACTATACCCCCCAACACCGTGGGACAGGGGACAGAAAGATCACTGGTCTTACTGGCTCCAAGTTCACTGGGAGATCATGTTTCAAAGGAACTATTTGGAGAGTAATAGAACAGAGCATGTGGTGTCCTCTTCTGGCCTCCTGTGTGCAAACGTGTGTGTGTGTGTGTGTGTGTGTGTGTGTGTGTGTGTGTGTGTGCCCTGCCACACCCACAATAACTAACATCTTTATTAATGTCTTAGTGTCTGGGGGCTAGGAATACAGGAGATGGAGATCTAAGTCCTGGACTCAGTCTGTCTGGAATTCATGTTTCAACATGAATAGGAAAGTGGAATGGAGGCTCACTCACATGGGCATAGGTGGTGGGCATATGTGAGCCTAGTATCATGGCTTCCTGAGTACCCTTAGAAAATGGGAGCTGGCTTTTTCCCAGAATGAGCAAAAATGATAGATAGATAGATAGATAGATAGATAGATAGGTAATAGATGCATGATAGATTTATAGATAAGTGATAGATGATAGATAGGTAATAGACGGTAGATTGATAGATGATATGAGAATTTTTATTTTTCCTAGCTGTCTTCTATTCACTGTAGGACTTCTGCAAATAGAACGGTGCTACCATAGTTGAAATGGGTCTTCCTACCTCGATTAACCTATTAAAGGTGATGCTTCCCAGGCATGCACACAGACTTATCCCTCCAGTGGTTCTTGACCTTGTCAGGTTGACAGTATTAACTATTACACACAAGTGATGGTCAGCCTTTTGTTTAAGTTCTTGCTTCCAAATGCTGTCATGTTACATTCTGTAAAGAATCTTTCTTAGCCAGCAAAAAGGTGACAATGTGGACAATTGTGATGTCCCTATCAACACCTCATCATCTTTTCATTTTCTTGAGGCTGATATTACTGAAGTATAGGGAAACTGACATTAATTTCATTAGCATTGGTAAAGAAGAATGCCTATTTTATATTTCTGGTTGTCCTTGGCAAAAGATAAATTTTAACAAACCACCTGTTGTGAAGAACATGCTAGAAAGACTGTGTATCAGTGTAGAGTTAGGTTACGAACAAGGTTGCTGAGTTATACTTATCATTTAATGAACTCTAACTGTTTCTAAGAAATAACCCTTTGCCCTAAAGAAACCTCTGAAGCTCATTATTTTCTTGCTCTTTTAGGGTCAGCAACAGTAAAATAGTTAATTTTGCATGCAGATCCATGAATGATAACACAGATTATTCTGACTACATCCACAATTAAGATCCTAAAAGTCCTATCATGCCCAGACACCCCATCTTTTGCTGTACCTTCACAGCACACCTTCACCTGCCTCCTAACCCATTCAGCCTCTGACCTTTTCCCTATCACCATGGTTGTGTCTTTTTCAGAATGCCCTAGAAATGGTTTTATACAGTAGACAATTTTTGAGCTTAGGTCTTTTTGTTTAGCACGGTCCTTTTGTAGTGATCCACGGGGCTAAAAGATCAGTAGTGTATTCCTTTTTATTTCTTAGTGGAATCTATGTTCTATGGCTGTATTGGGGTCTGCTTATTCATTACGCTGCTAGGTTTATTTTAGTACTCTTCAGTTTCCAGCCATCAGCAATAGCACTAACATAATCATATATAAGTATTTGTTAGACATATTTTTTATTTCTCTGCATTAAATAAGAAGAAGTGCCATTTGTGAGCCACAGAGTAAGTAATATATAATATTAGAAGAACCTGCCACACTGTTTCATAGTGACCATAACATTTTACATTGGTACCACCAAAGAATGGGAACATCAGCACTTGCAGTATCAAGATACTAAGTTTAGTTACTCTGTCAAATGTGTAGTGATTCATTGTGTCTTTGCAGTGACTGGTGATGTTGGACATATGTTCATATATTTTTGTCCTCTTTACATCCTGTTTGAGAAAGTAGCTGTCCTGGTCTGTCATTATCATGATGACCACCACTATCATCCTAGTGCTGGGAATCAAGCCCTAGGTACATGCTAGACAAACACTCTATACTGAACTCTCTCCCTAGCACTGTTTTTCAGCATCATATAGATTTTTTCCCTGATGTTAGTTTTGGTAAGTTCTTTATAAATTTTGCCTTTGTGTCATGTCTAATAAGTTGCTAAAATATAGGTTGCAATGATTATCTGTCCCGTCCTGCAGGACATCAACCTGGGGCAAGAGAGTCAGAGATAGGGAATGCGGACAAGAGATGCAGAAAGAATGACCACAAGACAGGATTCTGATCAAGTGGCAAACTACTTTTTCTCAGGCTAGCTTATATAGTCAGGATATGGGGTGGGGCAGAATGGGTTGTTTGTGCACCAGGTGTTAGTGTAGGCAGGATATTAGGAAGCCACAAAGAGGATGTTTGGCAGGTAAAGAGTTCATGAGTAAGAGGTCCAGGAAGGGTTGCTTAGGTGACTGAGCCTGTGGGTGGAGGACTGGGTCAAGTTGTTTCTTTTCTTGAGCTGAGGTTCTAAGGAGCTGCTATGTAAAGGTTAACTATGTGGCCTGCCAAGCATGGACTAGGATCTCATGCCCAGCCCTGAGATTCAGCTCCCAACAATTATCTTTTTTGTTAGATTTAAAAATTACATTATTTTATTTCTATGTATGTGTGCATGCATGTACACATATGCATATGTATGTGGCGGTCGGAGGACAACTCTTGGAAGTCAGTTCTATCATGTGGGTCACAAGGATGAGCTTATTTTGTCAGACTTGGAGACAAATGTCTTATTCAGTGTGCTCAGTGAAGCATTTCATCTGGCTCTATTGTAGTCTATACTTCCTCATAAAGTTTTATACTTTTGATGTATGATATATTTTAGTCAATTATTTCTGTGTCAAGAGGGGGATAGACTTGGGTTTATGCATTTATCAAATTATGGTTGTCTAATGGTTCTAGCACAGTTAGTTATAAAGACTTTCCTGTTCTAATCAACTGGTTATATTTGTGCTTTTTCATAATAGGATTGTTTTGAAGGAAGGTAGATACGGGGAGGGAATTCTGGTTCTTCATGTACTGAATAATACTGATTTAGATTTTGGACTTTTGAGTGTCATATTTAATCATAAGGAGAATGCTGATCATTTTGTTTAGCAGGCAAATAACTTGATGAGGTTCAAGTCAACAGTTCCTACTAGCCTCTAGGGACTGTAGTTTCAATGTCTTTTATCATCCCCTCAGGATCCTGTGTAGCAGCCAGCAGCCCCTGAGGAACATAGGGGTTGACCGACCATGTTGGTCAGATCTGTATACGATCAACTTGAGAGCAGGGCTCAGAATTGACAGCTTCACGGTCCCCTCTTGAGCATGTCCCCAGTTCCTCTGACTTTCCAGGACTCCCCATTTTTATTGATCCCCCAAAAACCACAGCTGCACTTACTCCATGGTGCTGCACATTTTCTGTTCCTGATGCCTTGTTCAGCCATGAAGCAGAAAGACAAGAGTGAATGACCCTTGCAGATGAGCAGTCATCTGGGTATGTTTAACACACCTAGAGACAACTGCTTCTTTAGCTAGAGAAGCAATTGCCAATTCCTCAGTTGTGGAGCTAAGACAGAGGAGAGAAAAGTCAAGATGGGAGGTTTTCCCTACCTCACTGTCTTTGACTCTAGGAATCCAACTTCTCATTGCTTAGGCTAGGAGGAAGACCTCCAAAATGGGGTGGGCACAGTGAAGGACCAGGTACTCTCAACACCTGAGAAACATTTCCAAAAGTCATGTTTCTCTGAGTTAGGGCAGATGGTTGATTAAGTTTCAAAATGGTTTTTGGAAACATTGTTTTCTGGTACCTGTGCTTGTTGGAAAGTTTCCATAATATAAAACTTCCTCTTATCAGAGGTCACCAGCATCTACAGCACAGAGGCCAGGGAGGTAAGCAATGGAATCAGTCCCTTCATTGGCTAGTTTTCAAAATAGTGACTCAGTTCTAATAATGACCCCTTCAAATATTTATCTTTAAAGAAAACTTGGCCTGTAGGTTTTTAAGTATTTGTTCAGCTTAGGTCATTGCAATTGTTAACTTTATTGATTGATTCCCATACAGAATGTAGAAGTTTCTACCATTACCTAGGAGAGAGAGAGAGAGAGAGAGAGAGAGAGAGAGAGAGAGAGAGAGAGAGAGAGAGAGAGAATGAATAAATAATTATATATATATTATATATATATTCCTGAATTCCAGCTGAGTAATTTTTTCCTACAGGGTTATTGCCACTATTATCCAGTGGTACTTAGACATCAAATGAACTGACAGCATCCATCCATGCATTTTCCAGCTCTTCATTCACTCACCGAACCAACATGCTTATGGAATGTTGTATGTCAGCCACTGTACAAGGCACAAAGATCTCTATGGCAACAGGAATAGAATGACTGTGAGTATCTTTAGAGAGTGTGCTCTAGTTATAGAAAGAGTGAAAGAAACTCTGGTCAAATAATTGGACAAATGCTTCTAAAATTGTGTTATAACAGGAACTAAATGTCATCACTTTCATGAGTGTGTATGAGAGCTTAGGGGTAATTGATCCCATTTTGTAGTGCATAGGCAGTCTCCTCTAGGAAAAGTAAGTAATCTGAACTCCAAAGGAGGGGGAGAGGCTGGCTGACTGAGCACATGTGTGGTGTGGTGTGTGTGTGTGTGTGTGTGTGTGTGTGTGTGTGTGTGTGTGTGTGTGTGTGATTGTGGAGGACAGATTCCTGAATAGTGATGTATTATTGTCTTCCCATACTTTGTTAATTTGTGTATATTAATAAGGCTGGCTCCATGTCAGATGTAGTCATCTTCAGCTTCCCTTCCCTGAAAAAAATCATATTTTTGAAGCATTCTACTTCTACTCAATTTATACACACTCTCACTTCCCTTCCCTAACAACTGACACTAACTTCTTTGGGTCATCAGGTTGAGCATACAAAATAGGCTATTTTCACCAATAAATACAAATGTTCTATTCACCTTCTGTAAGGGGAAAACAACAAGCCAAAGGGGCTTATAAAGATTCCTCCTGCTTCTTCTTGATTGTTCTTTGGGATGCTGTCAGACATCTTTCAAGAAGAGTCCAGAGCACTTTATTATCTTCAGAACAAGTTAAAACATGTCTCCAAGCTTAGTTTTGAATCTGAAACACCTGGTCTTGTGCATGTTTGCCTAGGCTGTTCCTAGGAGCCAAATTTGAAGTATAGATAGACCTGAATGGAAGTGAGCTAAATAGAGGAACTGAGTAGTCTCCCTGGGACACATTCCATTAGAAATGGAATTTATCTTTCTTTTTTCCCTTTAATTTTATATATTTCCCTTTTATTGAAATAGATTTTTATAATATATCCTGGTTAAGGTCTCCCTTCTTCTACCCCTCCCAGTTCTTCTCCACTTCCCTTCCCATCCATATCCACTTTCTGTCCCTCACTAGAAAACAAACAGGCTTTTAAGGGATTAGTAACAAACATATAACAAACTAAAATGTAATAAGATAAAACAAAAACGATCACATTGGGATTGGGCAAGGCAAACAAAGAAGCAAAAGAGATTGGATTTTTCAAAGAGAAAGAAAAGAAGGAGAAAGGGAAATGAGGGAGGGAAGAAAGGTAAGAGGGAGGGAGGGAAGGAGGGAGGGTGATGATGGAAGAATAGAAGAATGTGAATGAATACTGAGACCCACCCCTGCTAACTTAAGATGATTCCAAAGCACTATAGACTTCCTGGACAAGGGCACTTGGGTACCCTCTGTTTCTCACAACAGGGGAATATTCTAGGAGTACTATGAAGCCACAACAGATGGCTTCTTCTTCTTCAGGCTCACCATTTTTTTTAAATAATTTTTTTATTTGAATTAGAAACAAGATTGTTTTACATGACAATCCTAGTTTCCTTCTCCCTCCGGTCCTCCCCTACCACCACCCCCTCAACTAAAACCCTACCTATCACATATCCTTTCTTCTATTCTTCCCCTGACTCAACCTTTCTGCTCTCTCATGAACTCTGCATCCTTCATTTTTAAGCTGCCTCCATGTGCAAAGGCCTGACCTGGGCTCCTAAGAGAGTGTATGCTTAGCCAGTGATTCAAGGAACTCTCTGTAAGTGTTCACCCTTTAGCTAGGGAAGTCCTATATTAGGGCTCTGCCCTCCTCTATTTTCAAGAACCTCCTGCCCTGTTTGATGCCTCAGTTTAACACACAAGCATCCTATAGTCTTGCCCAGATATATCTGTTCAGGAAAGAGAAATTTTATGTGTGTGTGTGTGTGTGTGTGTGTGTGTGTGTGTGTGTGTTGTGTGTGTGTGTGTGTGTGTGTCCCTGAGTGCCCAGGTATGTATGGGTACACATTCATGTGGATGTGGGTTTACATTTGGAGGCCAGAGGTCAACCTCAAGTAATTTCTTCAGGAGTCATTGACCTTGATTTTTGAAAAGGGATCTCTCACTGGAATCCACAGCTAGCTGATTAGTCTAGGCTGTCTAGCTGGCAAACTCTAGGGATCCAACTGCCTCTGCCTCTCTAGCTCTGAGATTACAAGCATGCATCATTAGGCCTGGATTTGCAGTTTGGGTACTGGGGATCCAACTCAGGCCTTCATGCCCTTGCAGGACAAATGCTTCATAGTTCAGCTGTCTCCCTAGGTGCGCTGCTTCCACATTTTCTAAACTCCAACCAACCAAAGTTAAGGGGGACATCACTGATTATATAACTGAATATTCTGTGGTAGATAGAGCTTTATGGGGACATCACCATGGTCATAACTGAATAATATCTGGTAGATACAGCTTTGTGTGCAATGTGGTTCAAATAATAAGAGGGATCCTTGATGTCTTTCCTAAGCTACAAAAAGATTGGGGTACTCTTACCACATAACATATTGCTGGATAGACAGACATGGGCCTGCATTACTTTTCTGCATATGCCCTTCTAGTATCCATGCAAACTTGAGTTCATTATTTCTGTTTTTCTGCTTGTGCATAATAACTGTTAGTATATATTGCTATGTCCCTGCTGAGTTTGTCTATGTGGGATTCCAGAAAGAGACTATCAAACTGAAATAAAACCACCACAACATGTTGAAATAAGAACTTAAATGTTTGGAGCAGGAGCCCTGGTTTTTCTAGAACCTAGAAATAAAATCCCTAGAGCCATGTAACTGAGTTGTATATTAGTTTTGATGTCTCAGACAGTGTATTGTGTATGCGCAGGGTTGCTGATCATTCCATGTCACAGAAATGTGTGAGAGCCTAGAACCTTACCTGGTCTTGCATTGTAAACTGGAGGTAGGCAGATGGAGAAAAGATGAGTCCAGACATCTGCTGTTGAGAGCAGCATTATCATCCCCTCTAATGGCTCTTCAGGGAAAGCTGAGGTAGCCTGAGCTGTGTAGGGCACTATGGTCCTCATGAATAGAACACTCATGTACTTGTGGTTTTCTGAGTATCATGATGAATGATAAGTTTCTTCCTGGATCAACTAAGCTGGAAGATTGAGTGGCCGTAACTGTGCAGAGTCCTCTCTGAACCCCCTTGGCAAATTCTTTGTCTTAGGTTGTGTGCACATGAGATGTATGTTTTCACCTTGACATCTGTCCTCTGCCTAGCAACTGACATGGTCATTGGTTCATTGACTCAGGACCCAGATCCTCAGCTTAGAGAGTCAGAAGCAGGCATGTGAACAGGGCTTCACTTTCCCACCTGCTCCTGCCACGTGTCTATGAAGACAGAAGGAGCTGATGAATAGGAAAGGGGGTTTTGGCATATGGCCTGGCACACAGGTGCATAATAGCTGCTCCCTCAGTTATCATCACTACTGTGTACATTGAAATAGAAATCCCTGGATCTCAGAGGCAGTTGCATCTTGTGGGTGATAAATAGTCTCTAATACCTGAAAACAAGTAGTATCTACCTGTAACAAATAAACAGTAATACATAAAAATAAAATACTATTATACTACTATAGAAGTTTGAATGTAATTGGCCATAATCTTGTAGGGAGTAGCACTAACAGGAGTTGTGGTTTGTTGGAGTGGGTATGGCCTTGTTGGAGGAAGTTACAGTGAGGGTAGGCTTTGAGGTTTCCTATGCTCAGGATGCTGCCTAGAGTTTCAGTTGACTTCCTGTTGTCTGCAAGATAACGGACTCTCAGCTACTACTCCAGGACAATGTCTACCTGCACACCACCACGTTCCCCATCACAATAATTGACTAAATCTCTGAAACTGTAAGGGAGCCATTCAAATTACATGTTTCCTTTATAAGAGTTGCTGTGGTCATGGTGCCTTTTCATAGCAATAGAAGCCCTAAGACAACTATACAGGTATTACGGTTAATAACTAATATGTAGCCCATAATGGTCAAGATATCTTTAATAGGTAATTGCCAACTGACAGAAAGCCAGAGCAAGCCAAAGCAACAGGGAAAGAGAGCTACCATGTGTGTTCCCTATCCCTTTAAACCTTTACCATGTCACCCTGACATCACCTTGACCACACCCTGACAGCTGTGGTCGGGCACACCTGTGGCCAGCCCTTAGGAGGCATGGTTACAGTGTCTCTCTACATACAGGTGTTTCAAATTTCCCTGTGTATATATTGTGAGGGTAGCTAGGTGCAGTGTGCTTCAGAGGCATGCTCTGTGTCCCCAAGTGGGAACCAGGTAAGGATGGGCAAGGACTGAAGCATGCATCAGAGTGGGTCTGCCAGCTCGGTAATAGAAAGCCAACACAGAAAGTGTGGAACTGAGAGGAAGGTGTTCTTCAGGCCTGACTGGAAAAAGAACATGGGGATATCTTGCAGAGGATAGAAAGCAATCTGTGGGGGGCAGGGTAAGAGAAAAGTCCAGGGCAACCCTGACTTCCTGGGTGTGATCTGTATCCTCACAGAGGGCTAAGGCTCAAAAGGACACCACTCGTAGCTTAAGACAGTTTCTAAAATGGGAATTCTATGTTTTCATTTTGTCTCAGAATGAAGAGATTATGTAGTATATCATCCTTCTTCAAGAAAGATTTGAGCAAATGCTACTGTGGTGTTTTGAATGAAAATGGCCCCTATAGAGCAATAGGAACTGTCACTATTTGGAGCTGTAGCCTTGCTGAAGTAGGTGTGGCATTACTGGAGGAAGTGTCACTGGGGGTGAGCTTTGAGGTTTCAGAAGCTCAAGCCATGCCCAATGTCACTTTCTGATGCCTGCCAATCCAGATGTAGAACTCTCAGCTAACTCTCCAGCATTACATATGCCTGTGTGCTGTCATACTTCTTTCCATGACAATAGTGGCCTAACCTCTGAACTGTTAGCCAGCCCCAGTTGAATGCTTTTCTTTATAAGAGGTGTCTTATAAAGACATGATCATGGTGTCTCTTTATAACAATAGAACACTGACTAAATCAGTTATTATATGAAGTGAGTGTATTTTTAGTGTTTTCTCGAGATGTCAACCATTTTTAATTACCTGAAGGGTTATTCAGCTCTAGAGCCTTTGACTAAAACATCAGACTGCTCTCTTTCATAGAGTTTCAGGTTTTCCAGGATGACACAGCAGAAGCTCATCCGTCTGTGAAAGCTGCTGGGACCCTGTAGCTGCAGCCAATCCCCCAGTGTGGTGGCCTGGACACTTGCTGGAGGCCTGTGCTCACCCTGCAGACACTAACAGACACCAGCAACACTCTGCTGTCTGTGCCACATCCCTGTCAGTGTGCTCCATGATAAGAAGAATGGTTTAAGAGTGCTCATGGCTGAGATGAATGGAGCAGCACCCCCTTTGAGTATTGTGGAGGACATGAAGTTCTCTCTGAAGAAATGAAGCTTTGGAAGAGGATCACTCCATTTCTTGATGAACCCGAGACACCCATGTTCTCTCTTCCTCTGCTTACACTTCAACAGAAAGGCTCCCTGCAAGGAGCAATGGCCTTGTGAGTTGTGCTTACTTTCACAATTTTCAAGGGTCATTCTCATCTTTTGGGGAAAAGCAGGCTTCCTTTCAGTGAACCTATAACAGGCTGACAGAAACAACAAATGGATAATTTTTAAACTTATCATCAGAGTTATACTTTGGGGGCAATCTCAGCCATAAATACCGATTTCTAGTCCTCCTCCCCATTTACCAAACCACCATCCTCAGATATGATTGCCCCTGTTTCTCACTGTCATAGGGCCAGTAGCTTATCTTGCCAACACTGTGTCAGGGAGTGATTTGCAGCCACTTCTGTATTTGTTTCGTGGAGCTTACTCCACAAAGAGCCAGGCATGATGTACATCTTTAGACATACATTCATCTTTAATTTAGCACCTACATATTGGCAATAGCCATATCTAACTAAAGATGAGAAAAAAATCACCCTTCCCTCCTCTGTTTGTAAGGAGTCTGTGATAGATCAGAGGATCAGTGGTCAGAAATGGTTACCTTGTACCTTCCTTCTGCCTTGTTAATAGTGGTACCAAATATCCATCCCAAGATATGCTCCAAAAAAGGAGCATGCAGGGCTGAAAATAGAATTATAAACACACATGTGGGGTTTTCTTACTGGGTAAAATACTTTTTTTCATTAGTCTAAGGATCTGAGTTGAAATCCCTAGGACTCACATAAAGCCTGTTATAATAGCAAATGCTCAAAGTACTCTGACAGCTAGATGATAGACAAAGGAGAATTAATAGGTCTTGGGCCAGCTAGACTTTTAAACAAAGTAGAAGGGCAAAATGTTGTCCTTTGACATACTCTCTCTTTCTCTCTCTCTCTCTCTCTCTCTCTCTCTCTCTCTCTCTACTACCTCTCTCTCTCTCTCTCTCTCACACACACACACACACACTCACACACACACACACACACACACACACACTCACACACACACACACACACACACACACACACACACACACACACACACATGGCCTACAATACCAGCACTCACACTCAGGCAGGAATATATGCACACATATATGCACATAATGCATACTACATGATACATAAAAGTAAAATATACAATATAGAGGAAAGCACTCAAATCCCAGAAGTATTCTAGGTTATTCCATACCCTGTGAAGGACTTAGGCTTTTAAGTGTATTGACATCTCTTTTGTAGCAGGTTGTTCCACTCAGGGAAATTACAATTACTGTCATTTTTTATACTGACATTGCAAATTACATGTATTTTCTCCAGACATGGTATTTTAACTAAATACTGAAATAAGGCATCAAGTAGTTCAATGTGCATTTCAAAGTGGGGTCGTCTTAACTTCCCAGAGCTCTCTGTCTTTATAAAAAGTTTCTCAGTGACTTATCAAAATGTCCCAACCCTAGAGATGAGCCCACTGACTTGCCTGAAATGCTGTCAAACCCCTAACAAAGGGGTCAGTATGGCAATTTGGAGAACTTGAAATAACTAGTGATTTATAAAATAGTTACAAACCTGTACTCTCATTGTGAAAGTCACAGATCTCAAATTAAGTTGAGGATATGAGAAGTCCATGCAAGGCAGATGCATATTATTGAATGAAGACATTGATGTACTCAAGCAAACATTTCTATGCCTACAAGGAATCAGAACGTGATATCTAAAAAGATATCTATGAAAAGTCAAAAGAGCATGGTGGTGGTAAGGTTACTATTACCTTCTTATCACTGTGCCCAACACATCTGATATGAAACACAAACAAAAGGCAGGACTAATTTGGTCTCACTGTTGCAAGTGTCAAACCCTCATGGTGGGACTGTGTGGAGGAACAGACCAAATTAAGTTGTAATAGACCAGGGACTGAAGAAAGGGTAGGCCAGCACGTGGATTGCTTTATCCTTCCCTGCTTTTATTTGGTCCCAGCCTATGGGATGGATCTAACTGCATTCAGAGTTGCTTTCTCCCTCATTCCTCTGTAGAAATGCCCTCATAGTGTGTTCACATGTGCTCCTCATAATTCTCCTGAGTGATGTGTTTTAGATTATTTCATTTTGTATGTCTTAACGTTTTGTTTGCATGCGTGTATGTACATCACATGTATGCCTGGTGCTCACATGGATCAGAAGTGTGTATCAGATCATCTGGAACTTAGAATTTTGAGTTATAGATGGATTTTCACCACTATGTAGTTGCATAGTTTCACCACTATGGAAGCCAAACATTGGTTCTCTGTAAGAGCAACAAGAACTCTTAACTACTAAGCGGGATCTCTAGCCCCTTCTGGATGACTCAGTCCAGTTAAGTGAAAACTAATAACTACAGTAGCATATATAAGAGATTCTAATTTCTTTCTCAGCCCATTTATTATCTGTATATAATAAGGCTACTGATTTTTCATATATGGATATATGGATTTTTCATATATGGATATTAGACATGGAACAAAGGCCTACCAGCCTACAATCCACACTACCAGAGAAACTAGGAGGAAACAAGGAGGACCCTAAGAGAGAAATGCATGATACCCTGAAGAAGGAGAAAGGTACAGCAACTTCTGAGAAAATTGGGAGCATAGAGGGAAGGAGAGGGAGGGAGAAAAAAGAGAAGGGGAGAAAAAGAGGAAGGACAACAAGAGGGATCAAGAAGACTTCAGTCAGAGGAGGAATGGAGGAGGGCAAGAAGGGATACCTTAATAGAGGGAGTCAGTATGGGTTTGAAGAGAAATCTGGCACTAGGGAAATGTTCAGAGATCCACAATGATCCTAGCTGGGAATCTAGGCAGTAGTGGAGAGGCTGCTTTTGATGCCCTTCCCCTATAATGAGATTATAGGGGAGACTACCTTAATTGTCATACTATAGCCTTCATCCAGTGCCTGATGGAGGCAGAGACACCCACAGCTAAGCATTGAGCCATACTCCTGGAATCCAGTTGTAGATAGGGAGGAGGGATGAACAAAGGAGTCAAGACCTTGCTGGAGGAACCCACAGAAACAGCTGACCTGACCTAGTGAGAGCACAGGGATCCCAGTCATAGAGATGGGGAACAAGCATTGGACTGAACCAAGCACTCAGAATGTGGGTGACAGTTGGGAGGCCTGGGTAGTGTATGGGACCTCTAATAGTGGAACTGGTGTTTATCCCTGGGGCACAAATAGATTTTGGGAGCCCATTTCCTATGGAGGGATACTATTTCAGCCTAGAAACAAGGATGGTCTAGGTCCTCCCACAAATGATATGACAGACTTTGGTGATCCCCACGGAGGGCCTCACTATCTTTGGGGAGTGGGTGAGGGTGCTTTGGGGAGCTTGGGGGGCATCGGAGCATGGCAGGGAGAAGGAACAGGGGAATCATATGTAAAATGATTGTTTCTTTAAAAAACAACTGAGATTCTAAGAGCTACTCCCAGTCAAAAGGAGTCTCTCCTTGTAGGAATTCTCAGTCTTTCCATTTGAGCAACTTCCTTAGTTGAACACAGAGAGAAAGCACAGCTAAAAAACTTCTGTATTATAGATGCTTCTGGGGCACAATTCAAGGGACTAAAGTTTCAGAACTCACTGAAAAAGTCCCATCTTGGTTCTTGGAAGGGAAAAGGATGTTGAGACAGCAAAGGTAGCACCCCCAATGTGGTCCCTTCTGTAGAAGCAATCAGTGGTCCAGGACCCTGTGGCTAGCTAAGCTCATGTTGAGGAATAATCTTGGTTTATTTTTCTTCTCTTCTCATATGACTTCTTGGTGAAGTTCAGACTAGACAGCAAGGAGTACAGGCCATGGCACAAAAATAACATTTGAATTTGTTTGTAGATCTCTGAAATTTTTTCTTCACTTGAAAGGTAAGGAACGGGTAAAGTGTGTTTATTCACTTTAAAGAGAAAGTACAAGGCTAGAACTCTTGTGTACACTTCAGCTCTGCTTTATTCAGAATAGGCTGATATGCTCCCTGTGGCTGGCAACACCTGATTTCTGCCTTATGGATCATCCTCCTGCTGCCCCTCTGCTTGAGGTCTTAGAGAACACTCTTCAACAGAGAGTAGAAATATCCATGAGACTACTGCTTGATTTATAGCTACAATATCACTGAACTCTGGAAGAAACCCAAAATCTCATCTAGGCTTCTACTTCCCTTTCTTCTCAGAGACTGAATCCCAGCATCTTTCACTGTGCTGTTGTAGAATATTATTCTAAGTAGGCAAAGATGTGTTGTATTTGTTTATGTTGCATAAGTTTAACTATATAAAGATGTGTTGCTGTTTCACCTTGCCTGCCTAAAGCAGCTGAATGGTCTAATAAAAAGCTGAATATCCAATAGAGTGATAGGAGAGGATGGTGAGCAGATAGAATAGGTAGGAGGAGAGAGACAGGAGAGAAAGAGAATGAGGGAGGAAAAGAGGGAGACATATGGGGCCCACCAAGCAGCCACCAGACTGACAGAGAAGGAGTAGGACATACAGAATAAAGAAAGGTAAAAAGCCATGAGGTAAAATGTAGATGAAAGAAACAGGTTAATATAAATTGTAAGAGTTACTGGGAAATAGCTATACTGATTTCCATAGCAGCTTTACAAGTTGCACTTTCACCAGCAATGGAGGAATGTTCCCCTTTCTTTAAATCCTCTCCATCATAAGATGTTATCATTATTCTTGATCTTAGCCATTCTGATCCATGTAAGATGGTATCTCAGAGTTGTTTTGATTTGCATTTCCCTGATGACTAAGGATGTTGAGCATTACCTCAAGTGTCTTTCAGCCATTTGAGATTGTTCTGTTGAGAAATCACTGTTTTTCTAATTAGATTATTTGGTAGTTTAATTTCTAGTTTCTTGAGTTCTTTGTATATATTGGAGATCAGCTCTCGGTCAGATGTGGGGTTGATGAAGATATTTTCCTATTCTATAGAGAACCATTTTTGTCTTGTTGACAGTGTCCTTTGCTTTATAGAAGCTTCTCAGACATAAAGCAAAAGATAACCAGCCTACAATCCACAACCCCAGAGAAGCTAGAACCCTCTTCCAGAAACAGATGGAAGCAGATGCAGAAATCCACAACTAACCAATGGGCCAAGCTCCTGGAGTCCAATCGAAATAATGGAGGAGCAATAATATGAACAAAGGAGTCAAACCATGATGGGAAAACCCACAGAATCAACTGACCCAAGCTAGTGTGAGTGATCACTGACTCTGGTCTGACAAATGGGGAACCTGCATAAGACTGAACTAGACTCCCTTAATATGGGTGATAATAATACAACTGGGGCAATATAAGAGGCCACTGGCAGTGGGTCCAAGATCTAACTCTAATGCACAAACTGACTTCATGGAGTTCATTCTCTATATAGAGATACCTTGCTCAGTCTAGACACAGGGGTGTGGGGGGGTGGGGGGGTGGGGAGGTACCTTGGTCCTGCCTTAATGAGATAATGGTACAGACTCAAACTTCCCAGGGAAGGCCTTACCCTCTCAGAGAAGCAGATGGGAGGTTGGGCTGAGGGTGAAGTAAGGAGAGAGGAAGGAAAAGAGGGAGGGGGAACTATGATTGGAACGTAAAGATAAATTAATAAAAGGACTTTAAAAAGAGTTAGTGGGACAAGCAAAAGATAAGACTGAACATTCATAAGTGACAATAAGGTCTCTGTGTCATGATTTGGGAGCTGGTTGGTGGCCCAAAAGAAAGCCTGCTACATTGTCCAGAAAGGAAGGTGAGGAAGAATGGGCATAGGGATGCTGGGTAATAAATGCTGGCTCTACTGTACTTACTACCTACCAGTGCAAAGGATGATGGAGGTGATAGGGTACCAGGAAAGGCTATCGAGGAGCATCACAGCCTGGAGGAAATGGGTCATGGCAACAAGCTCTGTGCTATCTTGACAGAGGTGGCTACACCTGCAATGATGAAGTTAGGGAGCAAATCCTTGTCTCAGTATCCAGTGAGAGCTGGCATGTCCTAGTGGTACTGACAAAATGTGCTGACCCTACTCTCCACTTCTCCTCTTCATGTGGGCATCTGAAGCTCTAGTAAGTGCTTGGTTCCCCCAGGAACTACACTATTGTATTGATTACTGGGCCCCATCTGTCTGGACAAAGGGCCATTGGACCTTTAAACATCTGCATGCATCCAAGACTGGTGATTAAAGGCAATGGGGTCAGGGACACTGCCTCCTCGGCCTATTGAGGAACCCATAGTCATATGCTTCTTTTTCTTTAATGGAACCAGGTGTGCAATTTGGCCAGCAAATAAGTTTGTAAATGACCAGAAGGAGCCATTTCTTTCCTTTCTCATCCTGGGAAACTCAAACACCATCTGAGGTTCTGGTTTTCTACTTCTAGCCCTTGGACTGCATAACAGTCTGAAAGGTCAGTGGGTCTCTTTACACACTGGCAGATACATTGGGATTGCTGTGAAGGTTTGCAATGCTGGTCTCTTTTAAAGTTGCTTTTCCTATTAGGATCTGTTTCAATGCATGTGACCATGTGACCTCATGCTCTGTATTCCTCAAGGTAGAGATAGAGGAAAAGCTGGGTATCATCTGAGTCTTTGTTTCATTTTCTCTGAGCTGAAAACTCTAGCCTTCTTAAGTTCTTTTTTATGAATATTCTTCCTTCCTTTCTGCCAAGTATGTGAGCAGTTCAAGATAAAACTTCCTGAAGAAGCTTGTGAGTCATTAAAGTCATTGGAGACCTTCCTAAACACATCAAATTGCACACCACTCTCAGGGCTTTCTGCATTTAAGATTTCAGGGGTGGCTTAGAGCCTGTGCAAGAATTCTGCTCTTAAATGGAGCAAATAAAATTGTTGAGATAATATTGAAACACATCTTAAATTTCTTCTCATTCTCATAGAAGGGCACCCATTTTCAGCTTGGGATTCTGGCTTGGGTTGGAGAGGATGGCTGTCTAAATGAGAGCAAACAGAATCTTGTTTCCAGAATTCAGAAGTGGAACTTACTGCTAAGGTTGGTCTCAGGTGGCTGCAAGTGTAACCTGGGAAAATGGAGCTACAGAACTGTGATATGAAGACAGAGGTAAAGAGAAAGATGGTTTGTGGGAATGTAGTCCTCTGGGGATTCCAGGGGAAAACAGCTGAATACCCCATCAACTTTCCAGGATCCAAATTCCTATACTGACATTTCCTCCAAGTTCAAACTATAGACTGAATTGCACCTCCATAACATCCATGCTAACTCCCAAACTACTCAGTGAAGCTTCATACCAGAAATGGCTTTGTAGAGAATATTGGGGTCTGAAATTCATTTGATAGAATGTATTCTCATTGACAATATCTTCAATTTTAATACTCTGTAAATTTAGAATGCTATGGGGGTAAATACTCCAATTCAATTATTCTGATAAGAAACAACAAAAACAAAGCTAATATTTAATAACTAGTATGTTCATCATTATACTGTTTTCATTGGCTCACATATTTAGAAACTGAGGCTCAAACAGGAGGAAGTGAGCATTCCTTAATTCATTGAAGTAATGAATTTTAGAGCTCAGAATTGGACACAAGAGTTATGACAGCCCAAGATTTCAACCACAGCATTACACCCATGTTAAGTTAAAAATTCCCACATTTTGGCGTTGACTTTGAAAGTGTCCTGAGACACTTCATGTCGGTAGCAAGAGGACAATCCAGTTAGGACTTCACAGGTAAGAGCAAACAAAGGCTACAGAACTCTGGCAGTTTTTACAAATGAGTCAGGACTTGAATTGAGCACAGAGAGTGTTAAGGTCATGAGAAAGTGCCCTCTCAATACCCATTTCCCTTTTAAGTAAATCATGAATTGATCAGATATCTATGGGCATGACTGGTTCATGATTCTCCAGCTATAGGAAAGGGCTTCTCTCAGTTGTGTGTGTGCGCGCGCGCGCGTGTGTGTGTGTGTGTGTGTGTGTGTGTGTGTGTGTGTGTGTGTGTGTGTGTGTGTGTCTGTGTGTCTGTGTGTCTGTGTGTCTGTGTGTCTGTGTGTGTGAGAGAGATAGAGAGAGAGGGAGATAGAAAGAAAGAAAGAAAGAAAGAAAGAAAGAAAGAAAGAAAGAAAGAAAGAAAGAAGAGAAAGAAAGAGAGATAGGCAGGCAGACAGACAGGGAAACAGAGAAACAGGGAGACAGAGAAATAGATAGAGACAGAATTCATGTATGTTGTCATATTTGTCTACATGAAGGTACATATGTGTGAGCATTTAAAGAGAAGAGGTCAATCTTCAGGTGCTGTCTGTCTATCTTCTTTTTTGAGACAAGTTTCCTCTTCTGCATAGAATTTACCAAGTAGGCTCAACAGGCTGACCACCAAGTCCCAGGATTCTACTCTTTCCACCCCCACCCCAGTACTGGAATCATAAGCATATGCCATCACAGCTAAATGACTTTTATATGGGACCTAGGGATGACACTCAGGTCTTCATGCTGCAAGGTATTATTTTACCAATGAAATACCTCCCCATTCCCAGATGCACATTTTCTCTCCTGTACTTAAAGCTCTTATAAAGGACAACATTTAATTGGAGCTGGCTTATAGTTCAGAGGTTCAGTCAATTATCATCATGGTGGGAATCATGGCAGCATGCAGGCTGGAAAGGCAGCTGAGAGTTCTACATCTGGATCAGCAGGCAACAGAAAGAGAGAGACCCTGGCTTGAACTTCTGAAACCCCAAATCCCACCCCACAGTGACACTTTTTATCCAACAAGACCACACCTACTCCAACAAGGCCAGATATTCCAATCTTTGTCAAGTAGAACCACTCCCTAATGACCAATCATTCAAATATATGAGCTTGTGGAGGCCATTCCTTTCAAACCATTACCATACCACATGACTATCACTGTCTAATTTTTCTAAGAATAAGTCCAACATCCTTTTCAGTGATCTGTTGTTACCTAGATTGGCAAATGAGATAAGGAGGAGCTTTCTCGTGGCTTATAAGACAGTCTTTCTTGTTCTTATGGAGAATTTCAGTAGAGGTTCTGTCTTCTGAAGTAGTGTTGCTGTCACTACACATTCCCAGAAGTCAGCAATGCCACTAGAATTCTGCACGGTTACACTCCCATAAAATCTTGGCAGCCTGCAGTAAGAAGCACAATGTTAGATAATCTGGGCCATGATACATGGAGCTGTTTAGTCACCCCAGTCTTGTGAGGGTTCAAAAACAAATTCATAGGTTTCACTGACTTATCTTGGTCAACTTTTCCATGCCTATATAGGGTTGATCACAACTGCTAACACCATGTTGGCAAAAGAACTGATGAGCTTCGTATCCAGCTCACCTGCTGTGTCACCAGGAGAGGCTGCAGGAACAATTCTGCAGTAGGACAGGGGAGGGTCTGAGTATTCAGGACAATGATCTAATGTCCCCTGACCAGCATTTGTAAGCCCGAGAACCATGACAGACTTCTTTCTACCTGCTGCCTAAAGATGAAGCCAACATACATGACCAGTCAAATAAGGAAACAAAGCTGGACCCACTGGATCAAGTCAACTGCAAGACTTTCCCACTGTTTACCATTGATGGCCATCCAGCTTTGGCATTATTTGGTGCTGTACTTTACCAGATCAGAGAATATTTCTCAAGACATTTGAGAGGAAAAAGGCCCATAGGGAGAACAAACCATGCATAGTGGAAATCAGTGCAAAGAACCAAGAGAGATGGTTTCATTGCCAGTGCTTTGACTTTGGAAATGAAGCCTTTGCTTATCACCCTTTTACCAGAAGGTCTTTCCTTCTTGGTTTTATGTGATTTGACTCCTCAGACCTGACCTTCTAGGCAGTATGGCAACAACCAGCCTGAACTGTGGTATTTATTAATTGCCACAATCTGTCCTCAAGTCAGTAAGAAACAGATTTGTTTCCTTCAAAGCTATTCAGGGGACCCAGCCTTTAGAGAAGAGGTGTGGCCTTGAACTCCTAGTGTGGCCAGAGCTTGACTCCTTCCTCTTAAACTCTATAATTGCCTCTGTTCACATCGATCGAGGTAATTCCTTCTTTTCTGAAAGCTCTTTCTTCCTTGGCAGGCATGTCTGCTCCCCACCTTCTGTCATCTTACATTGCTACCATGACACAATTGTGTGGGCAGTAAATCAAAGACTTGTAAAAGGCTCAGTAAAACAATATTGATGAGGTCTGAAAGGGTGCATCTTGGAATTAGAACCAAACATTTAGAGGAATTCTTATAATGGATTTCTTAGTTACTTCCAACTCAACTGAAAAGTTTCTGATGACTAGAGTTTAAAATACTTAGAAGAAAATGGCTGAGATTCATTGGATACCTGCTGTTATGTGAGTTATGCAGGCCCTTATATATGCTCAGTCTTCACAATAACACTTGGAATCACTATGGTTACCTCTCACACTGAAGTTCTTCTAAGGTTTCACAACTTATATGTAGGGGCATTAGGATTTAACCAGGAAACTTGCTGTCTGTTTAGTTTATGCAAGACTTTGAACATAAGGGATATTCAACAGTCATAATGAGACTGTGTTTAGGGATAGTAAAATATGGCCCTTTCAACTACAAGTTTTATGACTTTATCCTTTCTGGGCCTCAGTTTCCTCATCTTTAAAATGGAAACAATGTTGTCTGCTTCAGGGTGTGGTTCTTAGAATTAGTTATGGTGATACAAAAATGTGCACAATAAGTAATGGACAATAAAGTTGCAAGTTATATAGTGAGTGACTAACAGTGTTGTCTAATAGAATGTTCTGTGCTAATGGGAGCAGTGGACAATAGCACTGTCTGTTGTGATAGTCTATAGTTCCATCTGACTGTTATGAATGTAATTATGTGACTAAAAACTGAAGAAATAAATCATTTATTTAATTTAATTTTTATTTATTACATTTTGATTTAAGTAACTGCATGAACCTAAAGCCTACTACAGGCAATAGCGGAGATAGAATATCCTAGATATAGTGTACACAGATTTGTATGAGGTGATTTCCATTAGAGGGAAACTTCTAATCTATGGAGGAACTGAAGCTTATTAGCTGACTCTAGGAATTATAACAATGCTGTGTGAACTTGAAGAAGAAGGGATAATTATGCCTAGATGGTCAGCAGAAGTTTTCTGGAGTTCATGGTGGTTGAGCTACACCTAGAAGAACATGTAGAGACTCAATGTATTCATGACTCATATATGGTGAGTGCCTTCTGTGGGCTAGGAACCAGCTCGAAGCCAAAATCTTATTAGGTATCAAATGATGGATCTCTTGAAAAAGGAAGAACTGCGAAGTTTCTCAAATGACAAGACTAGGATATTGCTGGAACCTAAGAGAGATTTCTCAAGGATAACATAAGAAAGGTACAGTATGGTAGGAGGTAACAGTTATCAGAGCCACTGACAAAGTGCAGAAGGAGGCTTGGGTCTGCTATTGCAGACTCTTGCAGAGGGTGAATAAGGTGGTGGAAAGTCTAAGGCACACTTTGGATGGTACTTGCTAGAGTTTACCTTCATGCTGCTGCAGACTTGGGAGTTGTGTATAATTAAATAAAGTTGTCTGATACAAGTGATCAAATGCCCTTGGCAATCAATCTGAGGTCATTTGGGAAGAGTACCAAAGCTACAACACTTGCTGGCATTTTGGCTGCCATCATCCATCCATCCATCCATCCATCCATCCATCCATCCATCCATCCTATTTCTTC
This sequence comes from Cricetulus griseus, assembly GCF_003668045.3. Taxonomy (NCBI): domain Eukaryota; kingdom Metazoa; phylum Chordata; class Mammalia; order Rodentia; family Cricetidae; genus Cricetulus; species Cricetulus griseus. Next base: position 167,472,942 of record NW_023276807.1, read on the forward strand.
CTTTCACTACCCAATTTTCCTTAGTACAGAAGGAGGGTCACCTCTCCATTGCATATCTGGCCTTGCTGGTCTCTCCAGCTTCTGTGTGAGGAATCTGATACCACATTGCCTCAAGCATCAGGTGCCAGGAGAAGTCCACTGGAGTGTAACTGCTGCAGCTGGTAAGAGTGGAAGTACAGAAAAGTAGGTTCCCATAGGCCATAACGCCTTGACTCTGGTTCCTTCCTGTTCTCAGAGTCTGATCCTTTGAGCTCCTGGGCATTCCCATGTTCTTCCACTTCATCTCCTTTCATGTCAGGGCATCATAATCGCTTTCTGTTGCTTACATGCAAGATCCTGGATGATGCGTTCCTTTGAAGACAAGGAACCTTTAACTGGACAGGCCTACCAGTGACTCCATGTGCTCTATTCAGTTGGTAATCTTAGGTATATTCCTTACCTGTCAGGCCTTATATTATATTTTCATAATGTTGTACCCACATCAGTGATTGCTCTCTATGTGTACATGATTTCTCTGTGTGTATGTATGTTCATGTGTTATGTTCAGGTACATGTGTAAGTACATGTAGAGGTAGAAGACACCATCAGTTGTTGTTCCACAAACACTGTCTTCCTTGTTTTGTTTGTTGTTTTTCTTTTTTGAGAGAAGATATCTCATTTGCCATGTTCTCACTGATGGGTGAGGCTAGCTTGTCAGTGTACTCCAGAGATTTGCTGGTCTCCATTTCCTCAAGGATTAGAAATGTGTGATATCATGCCTGGATTTTAGAATTTGAATTCTAGGGCATTGAACTCAGGTTCTCATCATCACAAGACATGTATTTACCTACTCAACTACCACTCCAACCCACATTAGTGATTTCTAAGGCACCTGTCAATATAACATTCTTGGCATAGGGTCATGATTTTTTTTCAGTGCAAATCAATGGAAATGGCAGGAAAGACTGATGACAAGATCAGTTGCACACATGTAAGACTTGGTTACCAATCACATAGGAAATGCAAAGAGAAAGAGTAAAGGATGAGCTGAGCTGGACCAGGGGAAAGGAAGACCGATTCTCAAGTCACCAAGAGCCATTTTTGGCATTCCACTAGCCCTTGTCTTCTTTTGACCACAGGCTCAGTGTTTTGACACACCCACTCATTTCCCCTTCTTTGTTGGTCTCCTCTGCACAAGCTTAGGTTATAACTCTCTAGACCCATCAGTGGCTTGTTAGTCATCAGACTTACAACCTACAGCTAATGGAATTGTTGCAAAAATGTGAATTTTAGAGTAACAGTTCTCCCTGTGGGGCTCTGGAAGTGGAGTGCAGAAGTTAATGATCTACTCCAAGTGAACCCATCTACTGCATTTCTGTCCCTCATACACCTTGGTCAGCATGTCTTCACTCAAGAACTACTTGTAAAAACTGCCATACTCTGTCAGGCTTCTCCGAACCATGACCTGAAGGTACTCAAAGATAGTATAAATAGAGTTCAACAGGGATGTGTAAATGTATTTAAAATATTAGACTTTTAGGTGCAAGTTTTCTTTTTGTAACTCAATTCATGGCTCCTCAGTATAAGATTTATAGGTGACAAATATCTTGCAGTGGCAAACACTTGGTCGTGCCCATATTCATCTTCCAGATACAAGTCCAGCTGTTCCCAGAGTGGATGTATATGGAGCTAGGCTTTAAATCACTGGTTGTTAACCTTCCTAATGCTGTGACCCTTTAATACAGTTCTTTATTTTGTGTTGACCCCTACCATAAAATTATTTTCATTGCTACTTCATAACTCTAATTTTGCTACCATTAATAATTGTAATGAAAATATGTGATAAGTAGGATATTTGATATGTAACCCATCTGAAAGTGTAGTTTGACCCCCAAAGGGATTGTGACTCACAGGTTGAGAATCACTGCTTTACCCTAAGTATCATAAATGCAAAGGGGGAAAGACATCCTAGTTTCAGCGTGTTCCCAACAGATGGCCTGCAAATCTGTCACCAAGGTCTCATCTTGCCATTTATTTTGCCTGTGCATTCATGTGTGCCAATTCTTCAAGATATGTACTTTGTCCTATAGGATGGTGATGTTTCTATGCCAGAATGAGTTCTCAAATGTCTTCACTGGGAATTCTGCTTTCTTTCCTTTGAGCAGTAGTTAAGAAAGCAGACTCCTGGGCCACACAAAGTAGGTTTGAATTCTCTTTTCTAACATGACTTTGTGACTATAAGAAAGGTAACTGTGTTTGGTTTGTCCCCAAATCTCATGTGCTAGAAGCTTTGTACTTAGTATGATACTGGTACAAACTTCAAGAGATAGGGAATAGTGGAAGGTGGTTAGATTAATAGAACCCACTCTCATGAGTGAATTAATGCTGTCTCACAAGCATCAATTGAAAGCACGTATGCCTCAGTTCTCTGCACAGGTCCCATTCCTTACTGTCTCTCTATACTCAGAGTATCCATTCCAGGATGCTGGGGTTATGCTGTTGCATACACTAAACAGCAGAATTAAGACTCAAATGATGAATTCAAATAGTAATAAATTAAAAATAAGATCATGAGGCTCTTTTATAAGTTATCCAACCTATAGGCACCTTGCGAGAACACATAGATACTGGAGCAAGTTGCTCAATTGCTAAAGCTCTGTAAAATGCAGTATAGATACTAATAATAATTCATATTTGGAGTACGTTCTAGTTAGATTTAACTGTCAACTTCACACACCCTAGAATCACCTCAGAACTAAATCTTTTTTCCTTTTTTAAGAAATTAAATGTATTTATTTATTTGGTAACCCAACCACACTGCCCCTTCTCTCCACTCCTCCCTTTACCTCCACCAACCTCCCCTCTGCTCACTCCTAATCCACTCCTCATCCTTTTCTATTCAGGAAAGAGCTGGTCTCCCATGGATATCAATAAAACATGGCATATCAAGATGCCATAAGAGTAAACACATCGCCTTATATTTGAGAAATATATTCCCAAAAGCCAGATAAAGAGTCAAAGATAGACCCTACTTCCACTATTAGGAGTTCCACAAGAAGAGCAATCTTCTCAATTGTTACAATATGTAGAGGGACTAGGTCAGTCCCACGAAGGCTCCCTGGTTGTGGGTTCAGACTCTGTGAGCCAGTATGAGCCCAGGTTTGTTGATTTTGTGGGTTTTCTTGTGATGTCCTTGTCCCCCCTGGCTCCTGCACTCTTTCCTCCCTCTCTTCAGCAGGATTACCAAGATGTGCCTAATGTTTGGCTGTGGGTCTCCGCATCTGTTTCTATCACTTACTGGATGAAGCCTCTCTGATGACAATTGAGTTAGGCACCAATCTATGACTGTAGCAGAATATTGTTAGGCATCATTTCACTGACATTTTTTCCTCCAGTATTGTTTGGTTCTATCATAGGTCTCTGGGCCAATAAGCCTCTAGGTCCTGGTACTCCAAGCAGTGTCAGAGGTGGGCTCACTCTCTTGTCATGTGTCTCAGACTGTACCGGTTATTTGTTGGCCATGCCCACAATCTCTGTGCCATCTTTCCCCCAGCACATCCTACAGGCAGGACAGACTGTAGGTTGAAGAGTATGTGGGCGAGAAAACTGGGGGTAGGTAGGGATAGGAACATGAGGGTTCAGGATGGTATGGGTGGAGAGGAAGAATACTTAAAGAGATAACTGGAAGCTGGGGAGCATTTTGAGGTCAGATAAAAACCTGGTGCAAGGGAAACTCCCAGGAATCTACATGGATGACCCCAGCTAAAACTCCTAGCAATCATGAATACAAACCTAAACTGCTGTCTCCTGTGATCAGGCATGACTACCAGTGGGGAGATTATGAAGAGATTCTTACCTGAGAGATTGCCCAGATCAGATTGGCCTTGGACATTATCTAATTAATTGATATATAAGGGCCTTTGTCATTGTAGGCAGCACCATTCCCTGGACTAAGTGGGTCCTGGACTATAAGAAATCTAGCTGAATTTGAACCTGGAAGAAAGTCAGCAAGCCGCATTCCTTCATACCTTCTGCTTTCAAGTTCCTGTTTTACTTCCTCCTCTGACTCCCCTCCATGATGGATTGTGACCTTGAAGTATAAGTCAGATAAATCCTTTCCTTGCCCAACTCACTTTTGGTTATAGTGCTTATCACAGCTACAGAAAGAAACTAGGGCAGAAATTCGTACCAGGTAAGTAGGTGTTGCTGTGATGGACCTGACCATGTGACTATTATACATTTGACTAGTCTATTGGAGGTTGTGGAAGTCCTTGGAAAGGTGGGTTAGAAAAGCTGTTGAGTGTTCAGAGTTTAGTAGGGCATTCTGTGTGAGCTTGGCAGAGAAGAATGCTGAGAGAAATACAGACAATGGAGTCTTGGCTTGTAAAATTTCAGAGGGAAGCAATACTCTCCCAGGATGTTTTTATGATAATTTGTACCAAGAATCTCTGTGTCCTGGTCAGTTTGGCCTGAAGGATCAACTGCAATTAGCAAAAGATCAGCATCAGTGAATTGAAACCTTTTATGCTCCACTGAGACAACAGGAAATTATTTGTCAGAGTTAGCACATAAAGGTGGTCAATGGGGGTGGAGCTACATTTGGGCTTCACAGCAGGACTTGGAAAATAGTATGTCAGAGCCATAGAAGTGGTATAGGTTTTGACAGCATAAGAGGCTCCTGGAGAGAAGCTGAGGCTTGGCACCTTGTAGCTGGGTTGGAGCTCCCACAGAGAGGCCCTATGAGGCCATTGGTGAGAGTGCAGTCTAAGTGGAAAGCCCAAGATGTTGAAGAAGCCAAGATCATGGAATACCTGCCAAACCAGTGGGACCAGTCTAAACCTACAAGATAAGCTATGTGTGCTATGAATGGCAGAGCCAGAGTGGAATTGCCCAACTCTTTGGAGACCTGAAGACCATGAGTGAAGCCCAGCTGTTAAGGCATTCAGCTACAGGATTTGGATTTTCACTGATGGATTTTAGTGTCTAATTGTTTCAATGCCCTAGTTCTTTCTCTTTAGGATAAGAGCATGAAAGTAGGCTTAATTATACAGGAACCCACAGTTCTTTGTATTTAAAAGCTAAAAGCGATCTTGAACTTTTAAAGCACTGAAATCTTTTGATGACTGTGGGAGTTTTAAAGTTGTAATGTGTTTTTATTTTATAACATTAGCATGATATCTTGGGGACAAAGAATTAAGAGTTTATTGATGGGGAATGTTCTTCTGTGTATATGCTTCTCTTATTGGTTAATGAATAAAACATTGATTGGCTGATTCAACAGACAGTAAGTGATGTAGCTGGGTAGAATCAGGATATAAGCAGGTACAAACAGGAAATTGTTCTCTTCTGTGCAGAAACACTGAGCAGTCATCATGTAGCAGGCAAATGAGTTGCAGGTCTGGCATTCCACATTAAGCCAAGACCATGTGGAAATACATGGATTAACAGAAATGGGTTAATAATTAAGGCAGATCTAAGCAATAAGAAACCCTAGTCACCAGACAACATTTTCATAATACAGAGTCTGTGTGCTTCTTTGGGACAGAGAAAAGCAGCAGGACCCTGCTGGGCCAAGAATATCACATTACAGGTTATGGTTTAACTAGCTTTATCTGTTAACTTGATACAACCTAACTTCCACTTAGAAGGGAGTCTTATTTGAGGGATTGGCCATATCAAATTGGTCTATGTCAGTGTCTGCAGGGGATTGTCTTGATTGTTAATTTATGAAGGTGGAGTAAGCTCATTGCCAGCAGCATCATTCCCTGGGTAAGTAGTCCTGGGCTATAAAAAGCCAGAGGAGAATGGGCCTTCAAGGAATCCAACAGGCAGCATCCTCCCAAGGTTTCTGCTTTCAAGTTTCTGACTTGACTCCCATCAATAATAGACTGTAACCTGTAAGCTAAAATCCTTCTTCCTACAAGTTCATTTTCGTCAGGGTGTTTTTTTGTTTGTTTGTTTTTGTTTTATTTTTCTTACAGAGTGTAAGCAATGCTACACTTGGCACAGTCCAAATGGCTTCTGTGCTTTTGTTGTAGTTGTCTGTAGTTCTGCCTACCTTAGAACTTAGTTCTGTTTCAGATTCTAAAGTGTGCTACCATGCACTGATGCAGGTTGCTTTTAGAATATGGTATACAATTCAAGAGTGACAAGTAAACAGCTCCTTTCATCCTTTGTTCTGTCCACACCCATATGCATTCGCTCTCTCTCTCTCTCTCTCTCTCTCTCTCTCTCTCTCTCTCTAATAAAGGCAATTATTAATAAGAAATTATAGCTAAATGGAAAAACACTGAGCAAGAATATTCTGTGGCTTGAAGCCAGACAGTGTCCTCATCCCTAGAGCAGATCACATTCTGCTCCTCATTTGCATAAACTTGCACTCCCTCAGAACTTCTCCCAGCACAAACCCACTGAAGGAACAAAAATCAGTGGGCAGAAAACACAGCAGAAACATGGCTTTCCAGAATCTTACTGATTCTGTGTTGGGTTTGCTAGGGTCCTCCTCTAGGAAGAAAGGAATGTAAAAAGGCTTAAATGTTTTCCAACGTCTGTGATGTAAATATTCCCACCAGAGTTGTTTAGGCTCTCCCAACATGAAACTACAATGTGAACTGGGAGAGCTGTGTGAAGTTGTTTCACAAAGGCTGATGAGGAGCTCAGTGGGGTAAGGTGCTTGATGACAAGCCTGACAAGCTCAGCTTGATTCCCTAGATATATGACAAGAACCAGCTCTTACAAGTTTTTCTCTGATCTCCATACGTAGCAGGTGTGTACCACCCCCATAATAAAATGTAATGAAACATTTAAAGAGTTCTGTTTACCAGCCATGCATTCAGTTGTTCTCAGAACAACAGACTAATCCCCTGCAACATTCACCTCTATCCCTCACTGTCCTTCATTCAGAGAGATGGGCCCAGCACCTAGTACCAACATCCCAGATAATTAGTTAGATTTCTGCCTTCACTTCTATTACTATTCATCTGTCAAAAATGGTTTATTGTAGCCCAAATTTTTTGTTACCCCCGCAGTGTGGAATATTCCTTTACACTGTGTGAATATATGTCACTGTGATTGGTTTAATAAAGAAACTGACTGAGCAAGACCTAAACAGGATGAAGTTAGGTTGGCCAGACAAACAGAATGATGGGAAGAAGAAGGCTGGAGTCAGGAGTTTCAAGCAGACATAGAGAGAAGCAAGATGGGCATAACATACTAAGAAAAGGTACCTACCCAAGTGACAAAGTATAGATAAGAAATACGAGTTATTTTAAGTTTAAGAGTTAATTAGTCACAACCCTAAGCTATTGGCCAAGCATTTACAATTAATATTAGGTTCTTAGTAATTATCTGAGAGCAGCTGTGGCAGAGGAAATGCCTGCCTGCACCGCTGTACACTCCCCAGGCCTCTGTTTTCTCCCTAGGCCCTCCAACTCTTCCCCAACCTTCCTTGGAGCTGCTCCAGGACTTTTCTCTTGATGCTTGATGCATCAATTGCATCTTCATGACTCAAGTGCCTTTTCAATACAGATAGTCCTGCCCCCTTGTCTGCCTGTTGATCAATGCCCTTTCCCAGAAACCTGCCGATACTGTATGCTAATTTTGATGGCATATACACTCCCTGGATAGCTCTCTTTTATATTCTGCAATGAGATAACTTGGTTATTTTGAACTTTCTGAACCAAAGATTTTGAGACGGTCTTGTCCAATATTAGTCATATTGAATAAACTCATTCATTAATGTGTTTGTTCATCCATTCATTCATCCACATATGTATTCTACAAATATTTATAAAGTGAAACCATATGCTAAAGTTGTTGAACAAGAATGGGAGTAAAGAATAAAGCAAGGCCTTCTCTTGTGGAGATCACAGTGTATTGAGGGATACAGACAATGAATATGTCATAAGAATAAAAACACAATTACAAATAAATTCTATGAAAGAATAAACAGGATGGCATGAGAGGAATTTCCATTGGTGTGAGATTTTTAAATGTTAGGGAATCTGGAGTATTACTTCTTAAATTGTTGCTTTTTCTGGTGGTGTTGGTCATGGTGGTAGTACATGTGTGTATATGCTTGAGTGTGTGCGTGTATGCTTTTGTGCATGTGAGTGTACTGGCCAGAGGCCAACAATTGTGTCTCTCCCAATTGCTATTCACCTATGTTTTTAAGGCAGAGGCTCTAACTGAACCTACAGCTTGCAAATTAAGTGAAACTGGAGGGCAGGAACTCTCTGGGGAACAGAGGTCATCGGTTCCTAGCACTGAGATTATAGTCACCATGCCTAGCATTTTACCTGGATGCACATTAAGTTCTTCTCCCCTGAGCCACCTTCCCATCTTCTGGAATATGACATTTTAAGAGATGGGGCCATCACTAGAGAACTAAACACTAAGATACTGACCACATTTTGTTTAAGGAACCAACCCTGCTTCACTAACTTTTAATAGAACAGAAGCATACATGTCATACTGGCCTAGATTTCAAGACAGCTCAGATACAGCGGCTCAGACTGATACAGCCAACACAGGAAACAGAAAAATGAGCTCAGAGATCACAGACTTATGAAACAGAGGGTTATTTGAGAACGCAGAGAGAAATGAGCAAGAGATCAGGGCACCTTGGTACTAAATTTAATGCCCCTGTTGTGTCCTGGCCCTGCAGAGGAGAATCTGAATGGAGTTATTATTTATTGGAACTAAGAAGATGGTTGAGCTCTGTTTTATATCTTTGTATCTCTATTAATTAAACTTTGGTCTCAAGTGACAAATTCAAATAAAATAGACTTAAGGGAGAAAAAAGAGGTGGATGAATAGGCTACGTAATTAGAAAATCCATGGTTATGCCTAGTATTCAAATCCTTGTCTTTAATACTATGTTGCAGCTAAGGAAGCTAGAACTACTTGGAGAAAGTGCTCATTCTAGAATTGGGGCAGAGAATATGCATTAAACATATTCTCTGATAACACAAGGAAATAAAGAAGGACTCAAAACAAAACACATGCATACATGCATGTTGGTGCATGTACACACATGCATATGCACATGTGCACAAAAGTCTAAGGTATGTGAAAGAGAAGCAATCAGAAGAATTCATATCAACCAATGCAGAAACAATGTAAATCACAAAATATAGTACTGAATCATACAAAAACAGAAAATTAGTCAATCATGACATAAATAATTAGACAAATAAAAGAAACAAAGTATAACAGACAAATCTCTCATTCGGAAGAATTGCAGATATCTTACATGATCTGAACTGGAGGATGTGGAGCATGATTCTCTGTGTCTTATTTTCGGGATGTATGATTTCTCTACAAAGATGCAGTACAGATGGGGGTGGGAAAGAAATATCACTTGGTTGTTAGAGAAACATATTCCCTGGGCCAGGGCTCGAGATTAGCACCCTTAGTTCTTGGTGAAACCTTGCAATGATCTGATGAAAATGGCCTTTTCCATGTGGACTTCCTTTCTAAACTACTACTACTCTGTTCCTGTCTAATCACCAAAACCATAAGACCTTCAGTTGAGGAGCATTCTACAGTCTAGTACAATGTCATAGAACAAGGAGAACTAAGAAACTGTAGGCTCCAGGATATGCTTAGTAATTCCAGGAAAATGTGAGCAATAAGCTTTAGGAAATCAGAATTTAATGAGAGAAAATCCAGGTGCCCATTCAGAAGCCAGAGAAGCTTTGCACAACTGGATCATGGAAATTGTTAGCATGCTGCTTTGTTGCTTCAGAGTCCTAGATGATCTCTCATGTCAACCACTACTCTCTGGATTCCATAAACTTTCTAGTTCCAGTCCAGGAGGGAGATGGCCTCTCAGCTAGTGGGTGGAACTCTTGTACTTGGCCACTGTGTTGGTCTCTGGACAACTTTCAGTTTGGTCCTTCTTGGGTAAGTTAGTTACTTCCATTCCAATCAATTACCCAAGGCACTTAAGTGCTGTTTCTGAAGCTGAGGTTTTGGCCAAGGTAGTTTCAGCTCAAGGGAAAGGTAGAGGTAGGACAAACACCATGATTAGAATATCATAGATACTGTTTGAGATCATTTTTGATAGAATTGCACATACTATATACACTAATTTGCATATACGTGGGGAAAATTAAGCTAATGATTTCATTCTATGGATAATAATATTCAGTACTCATTCTTTCCCTTCACAATCCTGGTGCAAATTGACCTCCTTTAGGTTGTTGTTCTTTCTGAGGCTTCCTCAGTTTTCGACCACATACATTAAGTAGATCACAGGTATGGAAGAAAACACTGAAAACTGGCTCCAGGAACAAAGATGGAAGTGGAGCCATTCTATGAATATGCTCCAGGAGGTCACTTTCCAAGTCCTTGTTAGTGTTTGTGAAATAGTTCTACATGAATTTGTGCGTTTCAGAATCTAATATAAAATATCCATATGATGTGATACAAGGATTGCTTTAAGCAAAACTTGCTGTGCTCTGCATAATGAATACTGCAATAAAAATACATATTCATTTTCAGATCACAAATCATTGCAACTTAAGCCATCTTCTCTTCAGCTCTAATATTTCTAGGGGAAAGTGTATTGGGCAGCCCTCCCCCTTAACTCTGAGTGCCTTTCTCTCTGGGTGAAAGCTTCCCAGCATGTGCATACACAGAGCTCATTTATTTCCAGGACTTTCTCATCAGGGCTCTCGGCATGGTGGTGAGAGGCCATTATTTGAAAGACAAGCGAGGAAGCACTGCTGTGCTCACAGCACAGTAGGAAATTAGTCTATTTTGTCTACTTTTAAGACATGAGTTTGTCCAAGTTCTCTCTTAGCATGCTGAATCTATCCATGTTAGTTACCTGTGTAAACAAATACCTGACAGAAACAACTGAGGGAAGGGATTGTTGATTTTGACTCATGGTTTCAGAGGGTTTCATCCACAGTACCTTGGTTCCATGTTTCTGGGCCAGCTGTTGGGAAGGAACTCATGCTGGGAGCCTGTGGCAGAACCTATTAACTACAGGTAGAACAAGGAGGAGAGAGATGCTGATAGAGATGGAGGAGATACAAAATAGAGGCACTGAGCTGACTTTCTTTTTATTCCCTTTTCTCCCACACAGGGCCTGCAGATTGTGAAATAGATCTACACAGATTTAGACTAGGTCTTCCTGCTCTGTTCTGTAAATGCCCTCACAGACAGACCCGCCCTAGTGGGTCAGCTGTATCCTAAGTGATTCTAAATCCAGTTAACAGTGAAGACTGTTGCCTCAACATCATTTCAGCTGTGTGCTGAAAGACAGGAAAAGGAGAGTTAAGGTTCTCTTTCATTCTTGGTTGAAAATATTTTAGTGACCTTCTGGTGCATATTAAAATATGAGGGCCTGGTGGGTCCCTCCAAGATTGGGGAGCAGTGAGAAGCCCATTATCTGTTTAGTAGAGAATAGTTCAAAACTCAATGCCCTTCATGACTGCTGCTGACCTATGGCACTCAGTCTTTGAGTATTCACATGTATTCCAGTGAAGGATGACCCAAGAATGCCTTCCCAGTCATGTGACACCTTCAGGATTTCTCTTTCTTTTCAGATGTAAGAGAACTCTGCTTAGACATGCTACAATTTCACCCAATTGTCTTTCTTCTAAAATTTACTGCAAGGTTGTTCCATAGTAGGTTTTCAATAAATGTTTCCATAGTAGGTTTTCAATAAGTGTTGTTTAGTGGGTAAACAAACAACCCTGTATAGGTAGTGCTATTAGTTTGTTTTACAGAAAAATAGAACTTCCTTATTCCCTCCTCTAGAATTCAAGGCCTGTCTTCTCTTGTTAGGTCTCCTTAAATTGTTACTGACATCTGAACTAATTTAGGATTAAAAGAGAATAGAGGCAAATCACAGTCACAGTGTTCTGGCTTATTTATAACCACTCAGACATCAGGACCTGAAAGAGGAAGGGTGGAGGAGTGTGAGCACAACAGTTCAATAGAATCACACATCATTGTAACTAACCAGCAGTTCAGTAAAGTCCTGCACCCTTGTCATGTAAGAGCAAGCTGTGACATTAGCTTAATTACACAAACTTATGAAATGAAAGGAACAACTTTTAACATCCTTCAAGCAATATTACAATTCAGATTGCCATATGATAGCTCTATTTAGTCTGTATTAAAGTGTAATAGGGAGTGATTTTTTTAAGCAAACTTACACCTACCTGTATTCTAACTACTTGGGTGGGGGCACTTTTTTGTGTGTGTGTGTGTGTGTGTGTGTGTGTGTGTGTGTGTGTGTGTGTGTGTGGTCCTTTCCTCAATTGCTCCCCAGGCTATATTTTGAGACAGGGTCTCTCACTGAACCTGGAGCTCACTGATTCAGATAGACTGGCTGGCCAGTAAGCCCCAGACATCCTCTTTTGTCTACTCCCCAGTTGGGATTACAGGTGTATGCCCTTTTTAACCTAGTTCTGGGGGGATTGAACTCAGGTCCTCAAGGTTTGCACAGCAGGCATTTTACCCATTGAGCCATCTCCCCATGTCTTTTAGTTTTAGAAACTAAAAGAAACTTTTAGTTTCTTTATGTAAGTGTCTTCCTCAAAGGCACTATTTTCAAAGCTCATCAACCTGAGTTATGAAAGCCCTGCTTCCCATACTCCCTAGTGCAATCAGCACTGCTGAGAAGGAACTATAGAAAAGCCCTCCAAAAGTGATTCTTGATGCACATTGTGACAAACCATAATTCTCTGTCAGCAACAATGCTATTGTCATCATTATCATTGTCATCTTCATCATCCCTATGTATTGACTGGTCACCTGGATTTTCATTGAGTTTATTAAACAGTTTCTATCCATCACTTCCAAAATTCCTAGGAGAATCACAGAACTTCCCCTGTTCATACTTCCCTCTATGACTGTCTATATCTCGCCCCATAACACAGAAAGCTTTGTGATATCATCATGTGGAGCTGCTGATACACATGATACACACACACACACACACACACACACACACACACACACACAAATACACACACACATAAATACACACACACATAAATACACACACACACATAAATACACACACACACACAAATACACACACACATAAATACACACACACATAAATACACACACACACATAAATACACACACACATAAATACACACACACACATAAATACACACACACATAAATACACACACACACACATAAATACACACACACACACACACATAAATACACACACACACATATGCATGGATACAGTCACCCAGATAACATCTATGCCATGATTTATAAAACAGGGCTTCCAGAGAGCCTGAACTAAAGACAATCAATCCATGGATTGGGCACAGCCTGGAATTTGTACAGCTAATTAAAAATATTAGCTTGACCAAGAATATTCACTTGGGAATTTAGTCTAATCTCAGAAAGACTGTTAATTTTCAGTGGCAACTGAAGCAGAAAGGGTAGAATATTTAACCAACATTCTTGGCCTGGGATTTTTGAACCTATTTAAATAATGTGAAGAATTTTGGATTTCTGTTTACAAATGATATGAACTGCATCAAAAACTTGAATTGCCTCTGTTTTTTAGAGTTTCAGTCTTTCTACCTCAGGCCTTTCCACCCACCAAGTGATCCAGGAGCCCAGTAGTTCCACAGCTCTAACAGGCTCTGCTCATTGCCTACATGCAAGTCATTCATTTAGTCATCAGCCAGCAATGTTTCTGTTCAGGCTGCTGCTCAGTGTCTTTGCTTAGTCCTGTTGAAGTATTAGAGGGAATATATTTTATCAAGAAGTTCCCAAACTACTTGCATTTTTAACATGGGAAAGACACTTTGAATTTTCCTCTTCTGAATTCTTTGAAGGGCTGTCCTCATCAAACACCCTTTTGTAAATGCACCTAGAAAACTCTGTAAACAGATTCCTACTTCCGCCAATCTTGGTCCAAGCCTGGTTCCAACAGTAAGCAGAGGGTGTGGAAGGGATCATGGTTGCTCTGCTGTATTGTAACCCAATTCTGGAAGGAGTATACAGAGCAGCCAGATCACAGAACCAGGGTCAATGGCTCAGTTCTCTGCAGCCATGGGAGGCCTAGAGCAGGATCTGGGCCGGATCTGCTATCAAGTAGAACCAGATTCCAGTGCTCATGACTTCTATGGACACATGGCCCAAGAGTAGACCCTGGGAACACTAACTGCTCAATTCCCCACTTTGTCCCCATTACTTAAATTTGTATGTCCTTTTGGTGAAGCACAAAGTGCTAGAAGGGTCTTCTAGCCCCTGCCTCCTCTTTTTATTGAGAGAAAAATGTGTCTTGAGTACTTGGTGGGCTTTGCTCTTCTCTGCTAGTATAAGGAGTAATTAAAAACCAATAGCATAGGTTGCTATTTAACTAGGTATTTCAGTAACCATGTGGAGAGAGAGAGAGAGAGAGAGAGAGAGAGAGAGAGAGAGAGAGAGACAGAGAGAGAGAGAGAGACAGAGAGAGAGAGAGAGAGAGAGAAAATATGCCAAGAACTATTACTATATGGCTATAGGGACAGGCTCTGGTTTCATATGAATGTGGCATTTAAGGACCACCAGACAGTGAATTTGGGGAAATGTAGTATTGGAACAGAGAGGAGAAACCTAGAGTATAACTCAATCACAAAAACTTTATCACTTGGGGGTAGAAGTAGATATTATTCGATTGTGTCTCACAGATAATAATCTGGATCCAAAATGAGTAAAAGCTATACTACTCCATGCTCCCTCCTAAAAAGAAGAAGACAAAATTAACCTAGAATAATATGTCTATGTCATCCAATATGGTGGTACACACCTTTAGTTTCAGCACTCAGGAGACAGAAGCAGACAGATCTCTGTGAGTTTAAGGACACCCTGGTCTACATACAAGTTCTAGTACCAAAGGACTATGTAGAGAGACTGTGTATCATCATCATCATCATCATCATCATCATCATCATCATCATCATCATAAATATGTGTCCAGAATGCTTTAAGGAGAGAAGAGAAAATCTTGGCAGGTTATTAAAGGACAGCTGCTAAAATTTCTTAGGTTTGGGCCTAGAGAGATGGCTCAGTGGTTAAGAGTGTGTACTGTACTTGGAGGTTTCATTCCCAGTACTCACATTGGATGCTCACAACTGCCTGTGACTCCAACTCCAGGGGATCCAGTGCCCTCTTCTGACCATCATGGGCATGTGTGCTCAGATATACATCCCACACAGACACCAGCTTTTGTAATTTAAAAAAAATAAATGAACAATCTTCAAAGAAATAGGATTAGGAACCAGAGGACTCAGTGGAAAGTACTCAGGTGATTATAGGCAAGACACAAACAATGGGTGGGTTGTCAGGCTCTGGTCAGAGAACTGCTGGAGCACTGGCAGAAGAATGGGTTTCAAGGGCAGAATGGATTTGGCCTGCAGGCTTCAGTTGCGAACTCCTGCTAGATCTTAATATTAGTGTAGTTACTGAAGTATATACATTTGTAAAAATGTCATTGGAGAGTAAACAGTTGATTTCATTACTTGATTTCATTACTTATTGTATATGACTTTTCTTAGTGTTGAAAAGTGTGTGCATGTGTGCCTCTGTGTGTGTGTGTGTGTGTGTGTGTGTGTGTGTGTGTGTGTGTGTGTGTGTGTGTGTGCCTGCGCATGTGTGCCTGCATTCATTTGTGTGATCTGTAGATTTCAGGAGCTAGTTCCTACAATAAGCCATATTCCAGAATCCAGAATACTTCAGGCTCCTGCTCTTGGGTTTTGTGAGGCTTTAAGTGTGTTTCCATGTCACTCACCTTTATTTGTTTCAGTTTGAGGGGCTGTGTCTGTGTAAGGAGCAGGGTTCCAGCACGATCCTACAAGGAAGCTATAGCCATGCCCATGAATGTGAAACCAGGCTCATAGAGTGTTGGTAGCCTGTAGGAATCCCACAGTCCAAACACAAGCACTTCAGACCTCATGCCTAGGTCCTTATGCATGCCTTTTAGAGTTCTGGTGAGCCAGTCCATCTTCTCTTGGATCATCACAGAAAAGCCATGTTGTCTAGGATTTGATTCAACCTCACCTCAGAGTTATCTCATTGCTGTCTGCCCTTTGTATTCTCCTGTTCCAGCTCATTGGTGATTGTTTGTTCATGGTGCTAAACTTGAGAGGAGATGGAGAAAATGTACACAGCTGATGTCAAAGAGCAGCAAGCTCTCTCTCCTCCATTAAGTCTGTCTTAGTCTTTAAACAGCACAGATCAAAAAAAAAAAAAAAAAACACTCGAATGTCTTCTCTGAGCATGTGGCAGGCTGGTACAGATCACTCTATTCTGTCCTGTGTGTCTATAAGGTGTGGCTCACTCACTTCTCCCCGCTCAAATAGGCCCCAGAAAGAGGGCACAAGGAGAAAGTTCTTCCATGATTACTTGATACCTTTAGTGCTTCCAAAAATCCATTTTTAGGCAAGTAGTGAAAGTGGAAATGTATCAGTGGTATTTTTGTTACTGGAACCACAATGCCTGAAGCAAGCAATTTCAGGGAATGAAGGTTATTTTAGATCATGGACCCAGAAGGCTTCCATCTGTCCCAGCAGGGAACTTATTACAGAGATCATGGAAAAAAGTGGTATACAAGGCTCCCTATATCACAGTACACTAGGGAAGAAAGTGGGACCAGAAACAGAGGTTAGATGTAACCTTCAAACTCTACCCTAAACTCCCTCCACCTTCAAGGCCTCACCAAGCAACTTGAGTCTGTGGGTGATATTTCAGATGCTGATGGTAGCAAGAAGGAAAAGTAGTTTTCTGAACGTGTTAGGCATCAAGGATATAAGAATGATGGGCTTTGCTGTTTTGCTTGGGTCTCAAAATGCCCCTCAATTTAAATGATTCAATCCATGTCAGAATTGCTGCACTGTTACCATTGGATTTGCAGCTAAGTAGTAAGAAAGGCATTCAAGTGACCAAGAAAAATACTTGAGTGATGCACCTGGGAATGTTGGGCTTACACTACCAGAAGGGAGCACTAAGGACTATAAAGAACTTTAGGAAGGACTGCTTAGTGGGAGGATCTCAAACCTTTGACCTTGTAGCATTATGTGTTCTACAACTGCACTGACTCTGTTCATGCTTATCTACAATTGTGCTAGGCTGTGTAAACTGTTGGCCTGGAATACATGTGATGGATAGGCTCAAGTTGAACTTCCCTGGTTTATCCTTTTGACTCACTGTCTGTTGCTCTAAGATTAAGACAGTGCCTGGAACAAATAATTACAAACTTAATGCTAGAAAAATCCCCAAAATATATACCATATAGTTTGATCTCATTGAATAAAAAATTGGTTGTTGCACTCTTCCTTCCCCCTCCACCTGACCAACCTCTCCTGAGGTGAGTGTGCCTGCTCCTGCCCTACTCCTGCCCAATGCCCCCATCACCCCAGGATATCTTTGTGCCTGTGCCAGCATAGAGTGGACCTGCCCAGACAGGGAGGACCTCCCTGAGTCTGGAAACACCTCACTGTTCCTTCCCACTCTGCAAGCTTGACCTCTCCTGAGTGAGGAGATTAACAGGAGAGGCAAGACCATCCAGAGCTACAGACATTGAAATCTTGGGCCACACCTACCACTGGGTGACAGAGGACTGTACCAGAGGAGATAGTGAGACCCCACCTGCACCCACTGGAAGAAGAGATGGGAATAAGGCAGAATAAGAACACACTCAACAACAGAAAGACCAATATGACATTACCACAATCTAGGGACTCCACACCAGCAAGATCTGAAAAGCACAACACAGAAGAAGAAGAAGAGACAGGCCTATAAATCTACTTTATGAAGATGTTTGAGACCCTTAAAGAGGAAACAAGAAAATCTCTTAAAGAAATCATAGAAAAAACAAACAAAAATTAAAGAAATAAGTAATTCTCTTAAAGAATCTAAAGAAGAACAACCAAACAAGTGATGGAAACACTTGAAACAGTTCAAGGCATGGAAGCTGAAATAAAAACAATAAAGAAAACACAGAATGAGGGGATGCTGGAAATAGAAAGGCTGGATAAATGATCAGGATCAAAGGATGTGAGTATAACCAATTGAATACAAGAGATGGAAGAGAGAATCTCAGTTGTTGAAGTCTCACTAGAGGATATACAGTCATCGACCAAAGAAAATCTCAAGTCCAACAAATCCCTAATACAAAATATCCAGGAAATATGGGACACCATGAAAAGGCTGAACCTAAGAATAACAGATATAGAAGAAGGTAAAGAAATACAGTTCAAAGGTACAGAAAACATATTCAACAAAATCATAGAAGAAAACTTCCCCAACCTACAGAAGGATATGCCTATGAAAGTACAAAAAGGTTACAGAACACCAAACAGACTGGACCACAAAAAGAAGTCCCCTTGCCACATAATAATCAAAACACCAAACCTACACAATAAAGAGAATATATTAATAGCAGCAAAGGAAAATGGTCAAGTAACATATAAAGGTAGACGTATCAGAATCACACCTGACTTCTCAATGGAAACATTGAAAGCCAGAAGGTCCTGGATAGATGTCCTGCAAACACTAAGGGAACATGGATGCCAATCTAGACTACTGTACTCAGCAAAGCTTTCAATCACTATAGATGGAGAAAACAAGATATTCCACAACAAAACTAGATTTAAACAATACATATCCACAAATCCAGCACTACAGAAAGTTCTGGAAGGAAAACAACAACCCAATGAAGATAACACACTCACAAAAATATAGCCAATAGACAATCCAAATTTACCAAACACCTAAAGAAACAGGAGAGCAAAATCCATACACAATGACAACATGAACAAGAAATCCAAAACAACCAAGAACCAACAATCAATGGACATTAATATCCCTCAATGTCAATGGTCTTAACCTGACTATAAAAAGATACAGGCTAACAGAATGAATATGAAGACAGAATCCATCCTTCTGCTGTATACAAGAAAAACACCTTAACTTCAAAGACAGGTATTACCTCAAAGTAAAGGGTTGGGAGAAGATTTTCCAATCAAATGGACCCAAGCCACAAGCTGGCATAGTAATCCTAATATCTAACAAATTAGACTTTAAACTAAAATCAATCAAAAGAGATGAAGGGCATTTCATACTCATCACAGGAAAAGTCAATCAAGATGAAGTCTCAATCCTGAACATCTATGCCCCAAATATGAAAGCACCCACATTTGTAAAAGAAATATTACTAAAGCTCAAACCACACATAAAACCCCACATACTTATTGTAGCAGACTTCAACACTCTACTTTCACCACTAGATAGAACCACCAGACAGAAACTTAACAAAGAAACAAAGGATCTAACAGAAGTTGTGAGCCAATTGGGATTAACAGACATCTATAGAACATTCCATCCAAACACAAAAGAATATACCTTCTTCTCAGCGCCACATGGAACCTTCTCTAAAATTGACCACATAGTTAGCAACATCGCAAACCTCCACACATAAAAAAAAATTAAATAACCCCCCCTATCTTATCCGACCACCACACTTTAAAATTAGAATTCAACAGCAATAAAAATCGCAGAAAACCTACAAACCCATGGAAATTGAATAACACCCAATTGCACCATTCCTGGGTTGAGGAAGAAATAAAAAAAGAAATTAAAGACTTCCTAGAATTTAATGATAATGTAGACACACATACCCAAACTTATGGGACACTCTGAAAGCAGTGCTAAGAGGAAAGTTCATAGCATTAAGTGCCCACATGAAGAAACTGGAGAATAGTCACACTAGAGAATTGACAGAACAACTGAAAGCTTTAGAACAAAAAGAAGCAAACTCACCACAGAGGAGTAGACCCCAGGAAATAATCAAAATGAGGGCTGAACTTAATAAAGTAGAAACTAGGAAAAGATTATAAAGAACCAATGAAACAAAGAGTTGGTTATTTGAGATGATCAAAAAGATAGACAAACCTCTATCAAAATAACCAAAAGGAAGAGAGAGCACATGCTAATTAACAAAATCAGAAAAGAAAAGGGGATATAAAAACAGACACTGAGGAAATCCAGAGAATCATCAGGTCATACTTTGAAAAATGTACTCCACAAAATTCAAAAATCTAAAGGAAATGAACAATTTTCTAGACAGATATCACTTACCACAATTAAACGAAGAACAGATAAGCAGTTTAAATTGACCTATAACACCTAATGAAATAGAAGCAGTCATCAAAAGCCTTCCAACCAAAAAAAGCGCAGGGCAAGATGGCTTCACTGCAGAATGCTACCAGAAATTCAAACAAGAGCTAATACCAGGACTCCTCAAATTGTTCCACACAATAAAAGCAGAAGGGATATTGCCAAACTCTTTTTATGAGGCTACAGTTACTTTGATACCCAAGCCACACAAAGATACAACTAAAAAAGAGAACTACAGACGAATATCCCTCATGAACACCGATGCCAAAACACTCAACAAAACATTGGTGAATCGAATCCAAGAACACATCAGAAAAATCATCCGCCATGATCAAGTAGTCTTCATGGGATGAAAGGATGGTTCAACATATGAAAATCCATCAATGCAATCCACCATATAAACAAACTGAAAAAGAAAAACCACATGAACATCTCACTAGATGCTGAAAAAGCCTTTGACAAAATCCAACATCTCTTCATGATAAAGATCTTGGAGAGAACAGGAATAACAGGAACATATCTAAATATGATAAAAGCAATATACAGAAAACCAACAGCCAACATTAAACTAAAAGGAGAGAAACTCAAAGTGATTCCACTAAAATCAGGAACAAGACAAGGATTTCCACTCTCTCCATATCTCTTCAATATTTTACTTGAAGTTCTAGCTAGAGCAATAAGACAACAAAAGGAGATCAAGGGAATACAAATAGGAAAGGAAGAAGTCAAACTTTCACTATTTGCAGATGATATGATAGTCTACATAAGTGAACCAAAAAACTCTACCAGGGAACTTCTATATCTGATAAACACCTTCAGCAAAATGGCAGGATACAAGATTAACTAAAACAAAATCAGTAGCCCTACTATATACAGATGATAAACACAATGACAAAGAAATCAGGGAAACATTACCCTTCACAATATCCACAAACAACATAAAATATCTTGGGGTAACGCTTACCAAAAATGTGAAAGACCTGTACAGTAAGAACTTTGAGTCTTTAAAGAAAGAAATTAAAGCAGATACCAGAAAATGGAAAGATCTCCATACTCTTGGATAGGTAGAATCAACATAGTAAAAAATGGCAATCTTGCCAAAAAGCAATCTATAGATTTGATGTAATCCCCATCAAAATCCCAACACAGTTCTTCACACCACTTGAAAGAACAATACTCAACTTTATATGGAAAAAACCCAGGATAGCCAAAACAACCCTGTACAATAAAGAAACCTCTGGAGGCATCACCATCTCACCATCTTTGACTTCAAGCTCTATTATAGAGCCATAGTCCTGAAAAGAGCTTGGTATTGGTACAAAAATAGACAGACAAATGGAATCAAATTTAAAACCCTGATATTAACCCACACACCTATGATACATGATTTTTGCCAAAGAAGCTAAATATATACAATGTACACAAGATAGCATCTACAACAAATGGTGCTGGCACAACTGGATTCGGACATGCAGAAGACGGCAGATAGATCCATATCTGTCACCATGCACAAAACTTAAGTCCAAGTGGATTAGAGATCTCAACATAATTCCAGCCATACTGAATCTTCTAGGAGAGAAAGTGGGAGATACCCCTGAACAAATTGGTACAGGAGACCACTTCCTGAACGTAACACCAGTAGCACAGACATTGAGATCTACAATTACAAAATGAGACCTCCTTCCTGAAATTGAGTAGCTTCTGTAAGGCAAAGGACACAGTTAAGAAGAAAAAACGGCAGCCCACAGAATGGAAAAAGATCTTCACCAATTCCTCATCTGACAGAGGGCTGATTACCAAAATATATAAAGAACTCAAGAAGCTAGCCACCAAAACACCAATCAATGAAATTAAAATGTGGGACACAGAACTTAATAGATCATTCTCAACAGACGAATATAAAATGGCTAAAAGACATTTAAGTGCTCAAAAACCTTAGGCACCAGAGAAATGCAACTCAAAATAACTCTGAGATACCATCTTACACCCGCCAGAATAGCTAAAATCAAAATCACCAATCTATACTGGAGAGGATGTGGAGAAAAAGGAACAATCCTCCATTGCTGGTGGGTGTGCAAACTTGTAAGACCACTTTGGAAATCAGTATGGTGGTTGTTCAGAAAAATGGGAATCAGTCTACCTCTAGATCCAGCAATTCCTCTCTTGAACATATACCCAAATAATGCATGTTCATACAACAAGAACATATGTTCAACCATGTTCATAGAAGCATTGTTTGTAGTAACCAGAACGTGGAAGCAACCTAGATGTCCCTCAACTGAAGAATGGATAGAGAAAACGTGGTACATTTATGCAATGGAGTACTACTCAGTGGGGACAAAAGCAATGGAATCTTGAAATTCGCAGGTAATTGGATGGAACTAGAAGAAACCATCCTGAGTGAGGTAACCCAGTCACAAAAAGACAAACATGGTATGTACTCACTCATATATGAATTTTTGACATAGGACAAAGGACCAGCCTACAATCCTCTTCACCAAAGGAACTAGGAAACAAGAAGGACTCTAAGAAAAAAATGCATGGACCCTTGAGAAAGGGAATGGGCAGGATCTCCTGAGCTAATTGGGAGAATGAGGGTAGGGGAGAGGGAGCTGGCAGAGAGGAGGAGAAGAGGAGGGAAGTGGAGCAGAAAGGTTGAGTCATGGTAAGAATAGAAGATAGCAGGATGAGAGATACCATAACAGAGGGAGCCATTATAGGCCCAAGGAGAGATCTGGCACTAGGGAGATTTCCAGAGATCTACAAGGATGACACCAACTGACAATCTAGGCAATGCAAAGAGGCTACCCTAAATGCCCTTCCTCTATAATGAGACTGATGAGGCATACTTTATATGCCATCCTAGAGCCCTCATCCAGTACCTGATGGAAGCAGAGGCAGACACCCACAGCTATACACTGAACTGAATTCTGGAACTCAGTTGCAGAGAGGGAGAAATGAAGATCAAAGTGGTCAGGACCAGGCTGGTGAATCCCACAGAAACAGCTGTCCTGAACAAGGGGGAGCACATGGACCCCAGACTGCTGTTTGGGAGGCCAACACGGGCCTGATCCAGACCCCTGAATGTAGATGTCAATTTGGAGACCTCAGCACTCTCTGGGGCCCCTGGTAGCGGATCAGTATTTTTCCCTGTGTTAGGGAAGGTGTAAGAAGGGACTTTGAGAGCCCATCCCATGTGAAGGGATGCTCTCTTGGCCTGGACACATGGGGGAGGGCCTAGGCCCAGCCCAGGATGATGTTGTGGTATTTGGGGAGCCCCCCCTTGGAGGGCCCTACCCTCCATGGGGGGAGGGGGGGGGTGGGTGCTGGTGGGGCAGGGGGGAGGGGAGGGAGAGGGAGAAGCAACTGAAATGTGAGGCAAGCTTGTTCCTTATTTGAACTAACAAAACAAAATAAAATATATTAAAAAACTGGTTCTTAGAAGGCAGTATAACTTCTGGAGCTCTAGCAGAGACTCTGTTGTCTTGTTCTTTCTAGTTTCTTGTGACTATTTGAATATTTTAGTTTGTGACCCCTTATCTAACTTTATGACAGAAAATATGCATCTTTCTGTGCTGTCTTCTACCTTTTTAGACTGGCTCTCCTTCAGCCTCTGTCTTCTACTTTGAAAGGCTCTGTGACTATACTGGGCTCATCTGGAAAACCCAGGTTAACCAGTTAGGTCAATTAAACAGTTAATGTTCCCTCCATGTACAAATACAGTCCTTTCCACTACTACCCTTATACATGCACTAGTTCCAGAGATTAGGACATGGGACTTTTTGAGTGATGTCACTCAGCCTCCTATCACTCATTCCAGCACATCTCACAGCTTGATACTCTCTGTATCCAAACTTGCACAAGACACATACATTGACCCTAACTATGTGGACCAGGGCACATAGTTACCACTTTCTTAGTCATTCAGAATCAAGTTTAAGAGTTTCACTCAGTTCTTCAAAGGCCTGAGTAACACTAATTTTTAAGAGGTTTGGTTTTTGTGCATGTGCATTGCCTTCATTAGAGCAAGCCCAGTCTTTTGCCTGTGGTCATTCTCATGATTCTACCTAGAACCCTGCTTTTACCAACACAAAAACCTGTGAAGACTGCTAAACTTTGATATTATTTATCCAAATAAACCAAAGTATTCATTTGGAATCAAACTGACTATATTCAAAGTTTAGCTCTTGCTTTCTAATCACTTTTCTCTTCCTGAATCTTTCTACTCCCTAAAATGAAACCAGCAATAGCAACTACATCACAGATTGTATCCATGCTGGGAGAAGAGAACGGTACATAAGTAGGGATGAGGTCACTGAAGTGGATATAGGAATAGGCAGAATCCTGGTGTGCTTCTTAGATAAGGCAGTATTTCAGCAGCAATTGGAAGGATATGAGGAATTCAGTAAGGCTGAAACTTGAGAAAGGTCAATTCCTGGGGTTCTGTTCATGACTTGCAGACGGCTTGACAGATTAGACAGTCTCCTATATCCTTAGCAGTCCTTACTGATTATAAAGTTTTGGGGTTGGAGGGACCATATGGATTTTGTAAGTTTCAAGGACTTCCTGAGACTTGTGAATTGTTCACTTCCTTATTGAGTCTTAATGACTCAGGATGGAAATTTCAATTCCTGGGAAATTGCTATCCAATAGCTAGCTTAATGTCTCAACTTTCCACTCTGTCATTGATATTTCACACTGTGGTTTAGCTGTCCTTTCTCCTCTACATGTTGGCACCATCATTGGTGCACTTGCTCAAACACCAGAATAAAACTAACTTCTGTGAGTACTGAATTTCTGGATTTATCTGGTAAAGAGGAAGACATGGGGCAGAATTCTGGAATTAAAAGCAGCATTAGAGTCTCTCTGATCATCCTGATGATGGTCACAAGTCCTGGTTTTCCTGTTTCTGCCACCGGTTGTTCTGCCCTAGCAACTACCTTAGAGATGGTTGTCTGAATGTTGGGAGCACATGAGCTGCAGTCTCATTCCTAGAACTTGCATGGGTTGAGATAATCTTACTATAAGAAAGCTCAAGTCGTTAACAGCTAGGGCTGTGATCAGAGCAAAAACACAGCCAGGTTTCCTGCCTCCCAGAGGTAAAAGGCACCCCAACAACTGCCAAATCTTGCATGGGTCACTCATCAACCAAGGTCTCACTCCTGACTTACTCCACTGATGGGGAATTGTTCTGTTCTTGGAGACAGTGGCTGAGAATCCTGAAACATGGATGTCCTCTCTAGGATCTGGAAGCTGAGAAGTTAAAGGCTCTCATTCCAGCATTCTGTTCATAAACATGGCTTCACCCTGACAGAAGTAGACCACAGTCCTTGCCCTTAAGATCTGGGGATGGGACTCAGAAATTGTGTTTAAGAGAAGAGAACAAGAACAGAAATGTAGAGGCCCAGAGAGATGGCTTAGCTGTTAAGAGTGCTTGCTGCTCTTGAAGATGACCCAAGTTCCCATAATCCACATTGGGTGCTTCACAACTGTTTATAATTACAAGTTAAAGGGTGATCTAATGCCTCTGGTCTCTGTGGGTACCTAAACTCATGTGTGCGCGCGCACACACACACACACACACACACACACACACACACACACACACACACACACACACACACACGTGCACATACCCACAAAAATAAATCTTTTTATCTTTAGGAACAGAACTCTAAAGGAACTAATGTTGTTTGTAAAAGTATAGTGGAGAAGTTATAGGTTTAGGATGCTTCATTTCCCTGAGGCACATAACTAATTTTCACTATTTGGCTTAAAGCAACATAAATATATTTTGTCCTACAGTGGACTAACATCAGGGTGTCTGCAAGGTGCACCCCTTGAAGGCTCTGGGGGAGAATGTAGTCCTTTTCTATGCTGGCTCCTGATGGCCATGCAGGCTTACCTTGGTGCTGTCTCTGCTCATATCAACTCTGTGTCTATTTGTAGCTGATGTTTTCTTGGCTCCTCTCTCTTTGTGGTGGGGAATCTCTTTAGCTTTATCCAAAGTAAGATTGCATTGACCCTCTTATATCTATAGTGATTGTGTTTTTTTTAAAAGTAAATTTTGGAAGACTTTCAGTAATTATTTCTTCAAGTATTTTGGTCTTTCTTCCTCTGTCTCTATTCCTCTATGGAATTTCTAGTATGCATACACTTATATATAAACTAGACGTCAACAGAATTAAAAAAAAACTTTTGTATGGGACCAGTGAGGTAGCTCAGTAAGTAACCATACCTAACACCAAGCTGGACAACCCAAATGGAATCTCCTGGACCTACATGGTGAAGGGAGAGAACCAATTCCCACAAATTTTCTTCTGACCTCCAAATGTATGTTATGGAACAAGCACACAACCTAAATTAAAAATATGAAAAAATTAAAAAGAAAATTTTGTGCCTAAACAATACTATTTAAAGCTACAGACTTGGAGAGAAATATTTTCTAACCACTTATCTGACAAGGCTATCCCATCTCCAGAACACAGAAAAAATTAAGTCCAAATGGATGAAAGACCTCAACATTAATCCAGCCACACTGAACCAGTTAGAAGAGAAGGTGGGAAGTACCCTTGAATGAATTGGTACAGGAGACAGCTTCCTGAACATTACATCTATAGCACAGACACTAAAATTGGCAATTAATAAATTGGACCTCCTGAAACTGAGAAGCTTCTCTAAGGCAAAGGACACAGTCAGCAAGACAAAACAGCAGCCCACAGAATGGGAAAAGATATTCACCAACCCCATATCTGACAGAGGGCTGATCTCCACAACTTACAAAAAACTCAAGAAGCTAGTTTCCAAAAACACCAAATAATCCAATTAAAAAGTGGGGTACAGAACTAAATAGAGAATTCTCAATAGAGAAATGTAAAATGGCTGAAAGACACATAAAAAAAGTACTCAACATCCTTAGCCATTAGGGGAATGTAAATCAAAACAACTCTGAGATACCATCTTACTCCTGTCAGAATGGATAAAATCAAATATACCAATGGCTAAAAATCAAAAACATGATAACTTATGTTGGAGAGGATGTGGAGAAAGGGGAACACTCCTCCACTGCTGGTGGGAGTGCAAACTTGTACAGCCACTTTGGAAATCAGTACGGGAATTTCTCAGGAAAATGGGAATCAGTCTACCTCAAGATCCAGCAATTCTACTCTTGGGCATATACTCAAAAGAAGCACACTCATACAACAAAGACATCTGTTCAACTGTGTTCATAGCAGCATTATTTGTAATAGCCAGAACCTGGAAGCAAACCTAGATACCCCTCAACTGAAGAATGGATAGAGAAAATGTGGTACATTTACACAATGGAATACTACTCAGCAGGAAAGAAATGGAATCTTGAAAATTGCAGGCAAATTGATGAAACTAGAAGAAACCATTCTGAGCGAGGTAACCCAGTCACAAAAAGACAAATAAGGTATGCACTCACTCATATATAGATTTTACACATAGATCAAAAGATTACCAGCCTACAATCCACATGACTAGAGAAGTTAGGCAACAAGGAGGACCCTAAGAGAGATATATATGGTTCCCCCAGTGAAAGGGAAAGGGACAAGATCTCCTGAGCAAATTGGGAGCATGGGGGAAGGGGAGAGGGAGCTAGGAGAATGAGAAGGGGAGAATTGGAGGAGTGAGGAGGACATAAAGGAGCAGAAAGTTTGTGTAGGGGGAAGAACAGAGGAGAGCAAAATAAGAGATACCATCAGAGAGGGAGCCAGTATACATTTAAAGAGAAATCAGGCACTAGGAAAAATGTCCAGAGATCTACAAGGATGACACCAACTAACCATCTAAGCAACAGTGGAGAGGCTACCATAAATTCCCTCCCCTGATAATGAGATTGATGACTAACTTATATGTCATCCTAGAGCCTTCATCCAGCAGCTGGTGGAAGTAGAAGCAGATACCCACAGCTAAACGCTGCACTGAACTGGAATCCAGTTGCAGAGAAGGACTAGTGATGAGCAAAGAGGTCCAGACCAGGCTGGTGAAACCCACAGAAACAGCTGACCTGAACAAGTGGGAGCTCTTGGCCTCCAGACTGATCACTGGGAAACCAGCATGGAACTGATCCAGACCCCATGAATGTGGGTGTCAGTGAGGAGACCTTGGAAATATATGGAGCCTCATGTAGTGGATCAGTACTTATCCCTAGCATAGGAATGGACTTTGGGAGCCCATTTAATGTAGAGGGATACTCTCTTAGCCTAGACACATGGAGGAGGGCCTAGGCCCTATCCCAAAGGATATGGCAGACTCTGATGACCCCCCGCCCCATGGAAGACCTCACTCTCCCTTGGGAGCAGAAGTGGTTTGCGATAAGGTAGGGTATTAGTGGGAGGCAGGGGAGGAGAGGAGGGAGAGGGAACTGGGATTGACATGTAAAACATTCTTGCTTCTAATTTAAATAAACAATGAATGAAAAAATTAAAAAAATTAAAAAAGCATGTGCACAATTTACAAAAGTGACAACTCAATTAGATCTCCAGCAAAGGATATCAATACATGACATACAAGTTGCCAACAAGCATATGAAATTCCACTGGACATCATTAGCTACAGAAACTATAGATTAAAATCAGGAAAAAGCAACTGTTAGGATGGCTGTAACTGAAAAAGACACAGGTAAGTGAAAACTTGTGGTACCCTCATACCTAGCTGCTGGAATGTAAATTGGTGTGTGTTCTTTAGCAAATAGTCACATTGTTCAAAAGTTTGACATAGTTCCATGTGGGCCAGCAATTGCACTCCTAGAATTATAGTCAAGGGAATTAAACACATTTGTAAAACTTGGTTCCACATGCTCAAAGCAGCACTGTTGATGACAGTCAACATTTGGGAAGAACTCAGATATCCACCAACCAAGGAAGCAGGAAGCAATGTGTTGTCATCTACATACATCAGAATATTACTCATCCATGGATGTGAAATGCTCTCTCTCTCTCTCTCTCTCTCTCTCTCTCTCTCTCTCTCTCACACACACACACACACACACACACACACACACATGCCCATTCACATACATAAGCCCACATACACTCACACTTATATATATATTCACACACACACACTCATACACACACATATACACATACACATACTCACATACATGCACATTCATGCACCCATACATACACTCACATACATATAAACACACACTCATATACAAACAGTTTTGTGAATAGCACATTGGTGGGCTGGGAGCGAAAATAAGGCCTCATCTATTTACATTGCTAAATCATCACTTCATACTTCTTGCTCATTATCAAGAATATTTTGCCCAATGTAACTGTTCTTTTGTGGATTTACCAAAT
Organism: Cricetulus griseus; assembly: GCF_003668045.3. Lineage (NCBI taxonomy): Eukaryota > Metazoa > Chordata > Mammalia > Rodentia > Cricetidae > Cricetulus > Cricetulus griseus. The sequence continues at coordinate 167,502,410 of NW_023276807.1, forward strand.
GCAAGCTTGGTAATTTTCAGAAAATAGTTGCAGGTTAAACACCACATGCTCAAAGTCTAGGACAAGCCAAGCTACAGGAGATCTTGAGCTAGTTTTCTGTAAGGGTTACTTTTTCTGGTTATGACACTGGCCCACACTTAATGCAGTTGCCTGAGTGTAATGTAGAAGTGCACTAGGGAGGGTGTCGTCAAGACCCTGGCCAGCCTGATGGCTGTTTTACCTCCTTGTCTGGTTATTGGTTATTGGAGTTATTACTGGTACCCTAACAACCTAGGTTTCAGCTACCTGTCCTCTATGGTCCATCTAAAGAGACAAATAAGGAAAAGTCAGAGTTAGGAGGCTTATTCAATGTGGCCACAGTGAGAAGTAAGAGGCCCAGTAACCACCTGCCCTTCATTTCATCTCTGCCAGTCTGACAGGGGCTTCAGGTTTAAGGAGAAGGCTAGAGAAGCTTCTGGCTGAACAGTCCTGGTCAAGGTGTGGTGCTGCCCAGCATCATTACATAGGCTCAAGTCTCTAGCAAGGTCTTCTGACTAGTTGCCAAAATGGTACATAATCCTTTTTCAGGTCATAAGTTTGCCCTTTGACTGACACCAGGGTTCAACACCTCCCTTCTCCTGGCATGAAATTCCTAGGGAAATTAGAGCCATTGTTTCAATCTCTGGCAGCCAAAGGGAGGAGCACAGGTGTCTCTAGATCTTCAATCCCATTAAGGAGGTTGCAGGTTGTCCCTGTCCCTTAAGATCAAATTGTTCCCAAGGCATGTGACTCTGCATTGTGCAGTAGCCTCTATCATGGGTACTAGATTTCTCTCTATTTCCCCTTTGAGAGTATGTCCTGAGGATGAAGAGATGCTTCTAAGGGAACATCCCATGTGTTTGCAGAGTTCAGCTTTGTGAGGTCTGGCAGCTACCAGCAAGGAAAGAAGCCAACCTGTCACTTTGCAGTTAACCTGTCTCATTACATCATTTGCTGGCAGCCTTGGGTGACATTTATTCTGGGAACTGGCTGTATGTTTCTGAAAAGATAAGGCTTCTTCCTCCAAATATATTGATGGCAATGAGATCATGACATGAGAGGCTGAGGTTGCAAGAGTGAAACATGGCATATAGAGTTTAGGTCACAGGGAAGACACTCCAATGCCTTCAGAATCATGTTGACAACATGACAGTGTATAGTTTCTTTTTATGAAGGCAACCAATGAGCTTCTAGGCCACTATATGAGAAGATGCCCCTCAAAACACTTAAGGCATTTTAGATGACAGTTACTATTAACCCAGCTAGGAGAGCCCTGTGCCTCCAGTGTGTAAGCTGTGGGGTGCATTTGTTTAATCACTTTTATCTTGAACCTATTATTAGGATTGCTATAGCTCACAGTATTTCCTGTCATTCAGGGTAAACCTGCAGTTTTCTCTAATGAGGTTCTCACCATTCATGTTGATTCTTTTTAATTTATAAATAAACTATTCTCCAAACCTGTGGTTGCCCTCCATAACAAGCCACGATGGCAGTGGTAATCCAGCATTTTCTGTTCACCAAGAACTAGGTTCATTGCTTTATATTAACTTTATGCTTGATTAGTTTCTTCCTCATAATACAAACTAGCCTCTTATATTTTTTAACGGAGAAGGTGACTGAGTCAGATAGGTTAAGTAACTTACTAGAATCAAGCAGCCCTATCCCATCATGCGATGCTCTCTACCATTATAATATGCTGTTATTGTTATCCTGGGCTCTTGGCCCATACATATATATTTAGATTCCTTATATTCTAAAATAGGAACTAGAGGTGGGTCTAGTGGTGCATGCCTTTAATCCACCTCAGGAGAAAGACACTGATGGATCTTTTTGAGTTTGAGGCCACTCTGGTCTACATAGTAAGTTTGAGGGCAGCTAGAGCTACATAGTGAGAATCTGTCCTGAAAAATAAATAAGTAAATAAATAAATAAATAAATAAATAAATAAATAAATAAATGATTTTTAAAAAGGAAATAAAAATTGAGAGACAAAAATAGATTTATTTACAGTTTGTTGAATGCCAGGAGAGAAAGACATTCAATTCCTCTCTACCGCGTCTAAACAATTCCAGTTTCTAAAGAGTCATGGGCTCTCAGTCTGTTGGTTAAAATCAGGAAAAAAGCCACAAGATAAATGTAGAAGATTAGTAGATTTGACCGGGTGGCCATTTGACAGGTCCATTATCTCAGTTTTCTGTTACAGAGACAGTTTTTCTTCAGGCCCTGAGAGAAATGGTCTAAACATTTCATCTTACAGATAGATCCCTATTGTGAATGAGAAAGGGTATGAGGCTAGAGTGGGGTGTTAAGGAATTGGGGTGGAGGCTCCTCCCCCACTCTGGTCCTGGCAGAGTTCTGTGTTGCTAGTCCATACCTTTGACTGCCATGGGAAGACAACTTGTCTATCTTCCTTTGGGGTAAGTTCAAGTTCACACTCCCACTCCCACATGCTGATAAAACATTCTTATTTCATCAGTGAGCAAAAGGTAATGATTTGATAGTCAAAGGGAAAGGTCCACATGTCTATCTTTAGAACTGAGAATACCTCCTTGTCCCATAAGGCTCTGGGTAATCTTCTCAGTACAGGGCCATGATTATGTCACCAGATGCCAGTGCAGGGAACCAACCAAGATTCTTCACAGGAAAAGCCTCATTTAATGAACACCTAGGATTTGATTTTAGCTTCCTGTGAGGGTTTAAAATGTGTTATAAGCACTTTCATGAACCTTAATCTAGGGTTCATGAGATGGTTCAGTGAGTAGAGGGGTTGGCCACCAAGTCTGATGACCTGAGTTTCATCCCCAGAACCCTTATGGTGGAAGGAGAACTGACTGATTCCTAAAATCTGTCCTTTGACTTCACAGTATACTGTGTCATGCCCTCCATGCAAAAATTAATTAAATGTAAATAAGTTTTTTTTTAAGAATGCTAGCATTCAGTTTAAGTTTTCATGTATGTGCATGGATATTTACTTAAAACTGATTTGAGGGGACATTAGGGATAGTAAAAGATGATGTCTTTGTCTCTTTTCTGTTGCTATAACTGAAATATAACTGAATAGCAGAGAAGTGTAAGCAGTAAAGGACTATCTTGTTCATGGTTCTAGAATCTGATAAGTCTTACAGCATGATGCTTATTGCTCTTAGAAGATGACAGGACATAGCAACACAAGATGAAGATTCTAGTATCTTAAAATCCACTATTGACACTGTGCCACAAGAGAAAAGCTTTCACTGCAAAGGGAGTAAGAGACTCACCATGAGTCACCATGGCCTTGACACACAGATTTAAGGTTACCTCAAATACCATGGTCCCATGTGGTTTTTTGTAGTGACAGAACAGAACAAAATCCTAAATGAAGGCATTATTTTAAATACTGGTGAAATATCAGATAGGTCAATTACAGCCAAGAGGGAGCCAAGCTCTGCTAGCTTTCTGTAGACATATGTTTAGCTATGGGGTTGGTGGGAATGAAGTACCCCCTAAATTCTGAGAAACACTCAGGGCTTAAAGACTAGAATAAAGAGTTCATATGCCTCCTAGATGCCAGTCTAAATAGGGACCAGGAAGTGATTGCATAGATTCTGAAGCAAGCCTATCCCATGCTCTTCCCAGTAGAGGATTAAAGGCATTCATATAGTGACTTTGTACTACAATAGTGCATTGAGTGATTATAACCAAGGATGAATGCCCCACAATGAGCATTCCTCAATGAACCTCCCCAAGGTTCAGTCCTTAAGAAAACAAATAATGCTTCTATGAACATAGTTGAACATATGTCCTTATTGTATGAATGTGCATTCTTTGGATATATGCCCAAGAGAGAAATTGCTGGATATTGAGGTAGATTGATTTCCATTTTCCTGAGAAACTGCCATATTGATTTCCAAAGTGGTTGTACAAGTTTGTACTCTCACCAGCAATGGAGAAGTGTTCCTCTTTCTCCACATCCTCTCCAGCATAGACTGTCATTGGTGTTTTTGATTTTTACCATTCTGACAGGAGTAAGATGGTATCTCAGAGTGGTTTTGATTTGCATTTCCCTGATGGCTAAGGATGTTGAGCACTTTCTCAAGTGTCTTTCAGCCATTTTAGATTCCTCTATTGAGAATTCTCTATTTAGTTCTTCACTCCACTTTTTAATTGCATTGTTTTGTGTTTTGGTGGCTAGTGTCTCAACTGAAGAATGGATAGAGAAAATGTGGTACATTTATACAATGGAGTACTACTGGGGGGGCAATAGAATCTTGACATTTGCAGGCAAATGGATGGAACTAGAAGAAACCACCCTGAATGAGGTAACCCAGTCACAAAAAAGATATGTACTCACTCATATATGATTTTTAGACATAGAGCAAAGGATTGCCAGTCTACAATTCACACTACCAGGGGAGCTAGGAAACAAGGAGGACCCCAAGAGAAGATAGCATAGTCCCTTAAAGAAGGGGAGGGGAACAAGAACCCTGAACAAAGTAGGAGCACAGGGGTGGGGAGGAGAGGAAGGAGGTGGAAAGGAAAGAGGGGGAGAGGGAGGAAAACAGAGGACTGAGACAGGGAGGAATGGAAGAGGACAAGAAAGGAGATGCCTTGATAGAGGGAGATAGTACAGGTATGGAGAGAGGTCTGGCACATGGAGAAATGTTAGGGGATCCACAGGGATGACCCCAACTAAGAATCCAGGCAGTGGTGGAGAGGATACCATTGATGCCCTTCCCCTATAATGAGATTGATGCCTACCTTGGTTACCATTCCTAGAGCCTTCATCCAGTAGCTATTCAAAGCAGAAACAGGAACCCACATCTAAGCACTGAACCATACTTCTGGAATCCAGTTGTAGAGAGTGAGGAGGGATGAACAAATGAGCCAAGATGGTGCTAGAGAAACCTGCAGAAACAGTTGACCTGAACTACTGAGAGCATGGAGATCCTAGTCATAAAGCTGGGGAAAAAGCATTGGACCGAACCAAGCCCTCTGAATGTGGTGCCAGCTAGGAGGCCAAGACAGTCTATGGGACTCTAGCAGTGGAGCCAGTGTTTATCCCTAGAGCACAAATGGACTTTGGGAGCCCATTCCCTATGGAGGGATACTATTGCAGCCCTCCCACAAATGATATGAAGGACTTTGAAGGTCTCCTGTGGAGGACCTCACTATCCCTGGGGATAAGGTGGGGGATGGGTTGGGGGGGTGGGAGGGAACATGGGAGGATGGAAGGGTGAGGGAATGGGGGGGATGGATATGTGAGTAGTAATTAAAGAATTAAAACAAGAAAAGAAAACAAAACAAAGCCAAGGTCTTTTGGTCTACAAAAAATTAATACAATAAATGTAATATATGTAAAATTTCCACAAATTCTACAAACCTTCTGCTGCAGTTTCCAGGTTTTGACAGTAAAGCAAACCATGAAAGCAAAAGCTTTCTTTAATGGAATTCCTACCTTGCCTTTGAGATAAGTAAGTTTCCTCTTCTTTTAACTGGTGGGTGAATCAATGTTTATAGGGAGCAAGCCATTGCCTGTTGTACAGATGTTAAAAGACACAGTGAATGGTGATGCTAGTAGCTATAAAATGGCTTTCCTTTATTGAGAGCTTAAACGCTGTGCACAAGGCTTTGCATGCCGACTTCTGGCCACAGAAGTAAATCCTGCAATTGCTGCCAGTTAGAAGATGAGGAAACTGAGGCTTCCAGCAAAATCCAGTGTCACATTTAGACATCAGAGCCAGATTCTAAATTGGCATGTGCTTCCCAGGGCAACCCTTATGGAAACGATGCCTGGGAGCCATTAGGTAGATGGTGCTTTTCTACAAGTGTCGGTCAGAGAAAATCAAGCATGGCCTTAGCAGTCCATGAGAGGAAAGGGTGACTTTCTGGGAATAGAAGAGGGTGAGGGAAGCCACATGTTCTTACAGCACAGAATGGAAGTGTCAGGGGGAGGTGGGGGAAAGAGAGGCAATGGTTCAGTGTCATGTTTCTTCTCCTGTTCTTAAAGGCAATCCTGCTACATGAGCAGGCTTGGAGGTGATAGGCAGAGGAGCACACTCACCCCCTTCTAGCAATGATACCATGGACTAACACCCGGAAACTATGTTACCCCAAATGACAAATGTTTTGCCCATGTGGTTAGCTTTGGATATAAAAATGGGAGGAAATATTTTAAGCAGCCTTGAGTGTCTGTTTGTGTTGGGTCATGTGCTAAGATAAACTCATAAAGGCAGGTGGCCTTTCCTGGTTGGGACAGGAAGATTCACAAAGCAGAGAGAGACAAGAGAGAAAAAGGAAACATGAAAAGGACTTACTGCTCTTGCTGGCTTTTAGAAATAAAAAGAGGTAAGATGGGTGACCTCTAGCAGCTCAGAACAGCCCTCAGATAACAGCCAGATTGAACAGGGCACCCACATTCCAAAAAGTGAATGCATCATGTTACCCAAGGATTGAGGTTCTCTTTTGCAGGCTTTTAATCTCATAGACAAAAGAATTTAAAGTTAGACTTGGAAGGAAGCTCAAGGACCATGTTGCTAGCTTGATGAAAAAGAAAAAAAAAAAAAAAAACAGGACAGGCAAATTGGAATGGAAGAAGCTTCTGAGAGGTGGGAGATGGAGAAAAGAGAGAGAGTGTCTTGCCTTCTGAGTTAGGGTCAGGCCTGTGCACAGCTGCACAGGGAAAGAGAAACAGTGTGTCTTCACATTCACAGCAAGCAAATCCAGTGTTGGCATTAGCATGCTTAAGGTGTGAAGAGGAAATAGAAAGGGGAAGGAAAAGTTAGTTTTTAAAGTTAGAACTCAGGAAAGTGGGCTGGCTTAGCCTTGTAGCTCTGAAAGCATCTGCCTCCAGAGAGGGGCTCCTGGCTCTCTAAGCACTTATCTCATTAAGGGATAATTATTCCACCCACCTCTCCAACATGGCTTCAGCTTTCCTGAGGGGGGGCTTTTCTGTCCAGTTGGTTGGCATGCTCTTTTGGATTAACTCTTAAGGAAAAGGCAACAAACAATAGGTCTGTGATCTTATGTTGGGGGGAAAAGGTAGTTTAGAATATCATGTCTCCACCTAGGTACAGAGGCAGAACTCAGTTCTGTTCTTTTTACCAGATAAAAGAAGCGGCCTTCCCAGAGGGAGGCTCAACAAAGCCCTAATAGCTTCACCTTCCTCCCTTTCATGTGGTCTTTAAATCTTTAGAAGGAACAGCTGTAATGTTCCTCCGTGTGAGTGAGTGAGTGAGTGTGTGTGTGTGTGTGTGTGTGTGTGTGTGTGTGTGTGTGTGTGTGTGTGTGTGTGTGTGTGTCTCATACATGTATTTACCTTATCTTCCATGCACAGTTGTGCAGATATCAAAGCAGACTTGCTCTATCACTATCTGCCTCAGCCCCTTAGACAAGGTCTCTCAGCAAACTGGAACTCACGTTCTCATTTAGTCAGTTAGGCCAACGAGCCTCAGGGATCCTCCTGTCTCTCCCTAATACAATCCTGAGATTATAGGTGTACATGTATCCACATCCATCTTCTTCATGGACATTGGGGATCCTAACTCATGACCTAGGCCTTTAGCAACAAGTGTTCATACACGCTAATCCTAGCTCCAAATGCTTTTCTTTCTTAAAAACTGATGTATTAGAAGGGAAAGGGAAGATGGTATCTATTCTCAGTGGCCTCCAAGGCAGCTAATACTGCAACAACTGGAACCAGCAAAGTCCAGGTTTTCCCCTATAGTTTCTGGAACAGAGTACAGACAGGCCTGTGGACACCCTGATTTTAGCCTTGGGTTTTAGCCTGCATGGTGCCTCCCATTTACAGAACTATAAGACAGTATGTTTTTAGCTACTGACTTTGCAGAAGTGTGCTGACTATAATTGAAAAGCAGTATCTCAGGATGCAAATATGTTGGTTAGAAAGTATTCTACCTTGGAACAGTTACAGGAGGTAGAAGATGAAGCACGGTTTTGTATCAAGGGCAGGGACATCCTTTGCTATGTTAACAAATCATGACAAGGGACCATTAAGTCTTGAGACACGTTCCCTATTAGCATTGTTTTTTTTCTTCTCAATCTCTGCCTAACCCCTAAGAGAGCAAACAGGAAAGAACATGGAGTGGGTGCTACTGCTCGGGAACTTTCTTTGTCTTGCTCTCTAAGTGATCTCTCTGTCTGTGGAGGACCAGGCCAGGGCTCAGGGCATCTTCAGCTTTTCTGGAATAGTCTGGAAAACCTAGAACCAGGAAGTAAACCGTTTTGTGCTATGATATAATTCAGGCATCTGCAACTCCAAGAAGCATGGCTGGAGCAATCAAGGGTCGAGCAGGCTTTCTTCTCTGCCCAAATGTTGTTAGCCATGCTGGAGGGCAGAAGAAATGATGCTCGTGATTGTGCCTTGAACACTGGTTCTTCCTAACTCTCAAAACCTTGACTTGCTCAGAACCACTGCCTTTGTTTTCCTCTGCCCTGTGTTTATCATGCACTGTCCCTTCTCAGGGGTGGGGTGGGGTGAATGTATTGTTTAATTTATGAGGATATAATACCTTGACAGTATATTCCTTTGCCTGAAATGTATTCTTAAGCATTACCTTGGTTTGTACTTTAATTGAATTGGATAGAGACGGCACATTGAAATTGTTAAGGTTAACGACCCAATGATTTACAAGACAAGGCACATTTACTGGCAAATAGATTTTAGTAATTGTTCTGCTCCTTGGTGAGAATTACAGTGAGTGCATTGATTCTCCACATCCTGGAGCTAGGGTTTACACTGAGAAATGGGGCCCAGGGTCCTCTGAAGGCTGCAAAGGAGTCTGCTTAGGATCAATGAAATTAGCAGACCCTATAAGCACTTCTTACTAAGAGTGATTTGACCCAGGAAAGCCTCCAGGTGCCCTCAGGCAGAGTGAATAATGTCTTCAAAGTAAGAATGGTTCAGACTACTGCACACTCAAAACAGCTTTGTTTATTTCCCCAACTTTATAAAGATATAATTGAGGACTAAGAATGGTATGTATTTATAATGTGATATTTAGAATGCAATGGGACATTTTGATGTATGTCTGCATGGTGAAATAATTATTATGGTCAAGCTAATTATATCTCTAAGCTCATATAGTTGTGTGTGTGTGTGTGTGTGTGTGTGTGTGTGTGTGTGTGTGTGTGTGTGTGCATTCAAATTCCAAGAGTGACTCACAGCTGGACATTTTGCCATTTTGAATGTATCTGGCATGTGTTTATGGGGAACTATGTAATGTTTCCTTATATGTGCATATTATGCAATTGTTTAAATCAAGATAAGCAATTCTCTCTCCTCAAACATTTATATTTAGATTTCCTTGTGATGAAGTATTAAGTATCTTTCTGTAGGCATAGATCCAGGGAGCTTCTTCCAAATTACCACACAGAGGCTTATATTAATTGTTAATGTTTGGCCAATAGCTCAGGCTTATTACTACCTAACTCATACATTTTAAATTAACCAATATTTCTTATCTCTGCTTGCCATGTGGCTCATGGCTTGTTACTTCATTTATTACACTTCCCACTCTCTTGGCAGCTGACTGGCATCTCCCTGGCTTTGCCTCTCTTTATCCCATTACACTCTGTTTGATTGTCCCACCTAACTATATCCTGCCTTGCTATAGGCCAATAAGCTTCTTTATTAACCAATGAGAGCAATATGTATTCACAGCATTCAGAAGGATTATTCCATAGCATCTTTCTCTACCATTTTTTGCTGTATAAAGTACACTGTTTAAGAAGCCGGGTGGTGGTGGGACACACCTTTAATCCTAGCACTCGGGAGGCAGAAGCAGGCAGATCTTTAAGAGTTCGAGACCAGCCTGGTCTACAAGAACTAGTTCCAAGACAGTCTCCAAAGCCACAGAGAAACTCTATCTTGAACCCCCCCACACACACAAAGTACATTGTTTATAATCTCCCACCTGTTCCTAGAAAGGAGTAGTTATTAATCTTATCTAACTATGGAAACTTAGACTCCATTTCCCCAGTAAATCCAGTTCCTGGTAACTGTCACTCCTCTGTGTGCCTATGAATTTGATTGTAAGAACTTCTGTGCATAAGTGAGATTATGCAGTGTTTGTCTTTCTGTATGTGCTTCTTCATCTAAACTTCCTGAGTTTCATCAGTGTTACAGACAGAAGTTCCTTTCTAAAGCTGAACAATACCCCACTGCATCTGAGTACAATATTTTATAGTCTAATCATCCGTCATTAGACATTTGTGTCATTTCCATAAATTGGCATTCATACACAAGGCTGTACTGAATATGGGAGTGCAAATGTCAGTATGAGTTTATATTTTGTTCTAATTGAAAGAAAATAAACTATACCTGATAGCTCTGACATTTCCTTTTGCGGATTTAGTTGAGCATTTTAAAGGGAAAGAGTTACATAATACACTTTGCAGGGATTAATTAGATATCTTTTGAAAAATCTTTTTATTGTATTTGAATCAGAAAGTAGTTTAGTTCTGAGGTCCACTGCATTGGCTCCCAATTCCTTAGCATTAGTGTGAACTAAGCCCTGAAATGACTATTGGTGACAATCTGCCTACAAATAAAGCTCTAAGGCTGAGAATTCTTATTTGCTTGGATATCTGCAAGAATATTGACAGGTGATTTCAAGTTTTCTTTCAGGGATATCTCCAGTTACCACTTATTAACATTGACAAGACCATAGATGAAGATAAGACAGGGGACACTGGAGAATGAGCAAGCATCACACACCTTCAAGGCTCCTCACTCTAAGGAGTGAGAGAGTCCCACTTTCATTCAGTTGAGTCCTCTTTGTGACTGAGTAAAGATCTAAGAACTGTAAGCCCTTTATTGTTTTCTTGTGGATGTTACTTACAGTATGTGTGCTGTGTGAAGACACATGCATACATACATACATGTGTATACATAAACATACACATGTAAACACATAGACACACACACACACACACACACACACACACACACACACACACACACACACACACACAACTCTTGAGACTACATAGGGTATAGGAAAGATAGAATAGAAGCCAAATTGTTAAGACCAGTAGTAGGATATAGTGTCATAAAGAGATGACATTAAAAGATGTCATTAAAAATAAAATGTGGACCCAGTGTGGTGTTCCATGCCTTTAATCCCAGAACTCAGGAGGCAGAGGCAGGAGATTTCAATGTGTTCAAAATGACCCTGGTCTACATAGCAAGCTCCAGGCTAGGCTACTCTGAAAAAAATCTGCTAACTAAAATAAAATGGAAGGCAGGTTATCTGGTCAAATGTAATCTTTCCCCATGGTTGCTCACTCTTGGAATTATGTTATTTATTAAAATTCTATAAATTGTGAAATAATACTTTTAAAGTCTGGCATAGGGCACTGGTGGCACACACCTTTAATCCCAGCACTAGGGAGGCAGAGGCAGGCAGATCTCTGTGAGTTCGAGGCCAGCCTGGTCTCCAGAGTGAGTGCCAGGATAGGCTCCAAAACTACACAGAGAAACCCTGTCTCAAAAAAACAAAAACAAAAAAGTCTGGTATATATAGCCGTTTTACAATTTCAATCAGAGGTAAGCAAGCCCCTGTGGACCTACCATCCACTGAAGAAATAGAGTATTCTTGATGCCCCATTATCTAGGAATTCTTCCCTAGCCTTGCAGTGTCATTCTCTTGTAGCCATAGAGTTCTCTGGATTAGATGTGATCTTTACATTTTAAAGAGACACAAGTCTCCTCCTATTTCTACATTGTTGAGATGTTCATAGTATCCACTCATTTTATTAAACTATTCTGCATAGGTTTTCAGCATATAAAATGTGCCAGAGTTGGTTTAACCACTGGCCAGTTGGTAGAAATTTGAGTCATCCTGAGCTTGGGGCATCATTGATAATGTTATAAACATTTTAGTGCACAACTTACATCACGCAGCAGCAGCAGCACGCTTATACAAAGATATAGGAGTGAGTGTGCCAGTTCACAGGCTATACACATGTTCAGTTTTATAGCCTAATTATCAAATCATTTTCTAAAGTACTGGTTCCAATTTATACTCTCAGTGGCAGTAAATAAGGATTCCTATTGCTCCATGCCATGTCTGATATCAGGATGGTTCATGTTCCCAGTGCTTCTCTGATGGTGGCATTTCAGGGCAGTGTTTGTGTGCAACTAGTTTGGATTTTTCATGATATCGAGTACCTTCTTGTGGTGGCCCAGCAGAAAAGCTTTCTCATTCCCTTATGCTGAGTTTTGTTCTTGGTTATTAACTCAAAGAGTTTTCCAACAGCAATGCAATGATAAGCTCATTTGTGATACAAGTTTTATAGTAGATACATTAAGAAAGTAAAACAAAGCTGGAACTGTTGGCTTACATTATTTATATAGCTGCACCTAAACTAGCACTATTAAATATTAAATTAATATTTAATATTAATTAGTATCATTAATACTAAAATTGTTAGCAGGGCCTTTGAAATATGGTGAAGAGTTCATACTCATGGCAGATCTCTGTTTGTGCCAGCCACATTTCAATGGATCAAAGGCCATGAGTGTTTCATGGCTGTAATATTGAAGAGATTCTATTTCAACGGTGTTATTTTTAACTTCTATATAGACTGATTTTTCACCTGCATTCATGGTTTCTTTTAATTTTCAATTTTTATTAGCATTTATTAATTGTACAAGATGGGTCTATTAAGACTATACTTTTCAGGGATCATTTCTATAGTTAGTTACCAAGATTGGTTTCTTTCTCTTTTTTCCTTCTTTTTTATTTCAATTAGAAACAAGGTTGTTTTACATGTCAGTTCCATTTACCTTTCCTTCCCCTGCCCTTCTGAACCACCTATCCTATCAAATTTCTGCTACCCAGGGAAGGTGAAGCCTTCCAAGGAGGATCTTCAAAGTGTGTCATATTATTTGGAGCAGGGCCTAGGCCCTCCCCATGGTTCTAGGCTAAGAGAGTATCCCTCTATGTGGAATGAGTTCCCAAAGTCCATTCCTATACTAGAGATAAATTCTGATCCACTACCTGATGCTACATAGATTGCCCAGGCCTCCTAACTAACTCCCATGTTCAGGGGGTCTGGATCAGTCCTATGCTGGTTTCCCAGAAATCAGTCTGGGGTCCATGAGCCCCCCCCCCTTGTTCAGGTCAGCTGTTTCTGTGGGATTCCCCCAGCCTGGTATTGACCCCTTGGCTTATCACTCCTCCATCTTTGCAACTGGATTCCAGGAGTTTGGCTCAGTGTTTAGCTGTGGGTGTCTGCTTCTGCTTCCATCAGCTACTGGATGAAGGCTCTAGGATGGCATATAAGGTAGTCATCAATCTCATTATCAGAGAAGGGCATTTAAGTTAGCCTCTCCACTAGTGCTTAGATTGTTAGTTGGGGGAAATCCTTGTAGATCTCTGGACATTTCCCTAGTTCCTGCTTTCTCTTTGAGCCTATAATTGCTCACTCTATTATGGTATCTCTTTTCTTGCTCTCTTCTATTCTTCCCCTAACTCAATCTTCCTGCTCCCTCATGTCCTCCTCTCCCTTCCTCTTCTCCCCTTCTATTTCTCTTAACTCCCTCTCCCCTCCCTCCATGTTCCCAATTAGCTCACCCAATTCCCAGCACCCACATGGCAGATCACAACTGTCCATAACTCCTGTTTCAGGGTATCTAATATTCATATAGACATTCATTCATGCAGGCAAAACTGCCATTTTGTACATAAAATAAAATAAGTAATTAAAAATACTTTCATAAAAAAGAAAAGAGATGTCATGATAGAGGGAGCCATTATAGGTTTAAAGAGAAACCAGGCACTAGGGAAATGTCCAGAGATGAACAAGGATAACATCAATTAACAATCTAAGCAACAGTGGAGAGGCTACCTTAAATGCCCCCCATAATGAAATTGATGACTAACTTATATGCCATCCTAGAGCCTTCATCCAGCAGCTGGTGGAAGTAGAATCAGACACCCACAACTAAACACTGAACTGAACTAGATCCCAGTTGCAAGAGTGAGGAGTGACGAGCAAAGGTGTCAAGACCAGGCTGGTGAAACCCACAGAAACAGTTGACCTGAACAAGGGGGAGCTCATAGTCCCCAGACTGATATCTGGCAAACCAGCATAGGACTGATCCAGACCCCCTGAACATGGGAGTTAGTTAGGAGGCCTGGGTAATCTATGTAGCCTCAGGTAGTGGATCAGTATTTATCTCTAGTATAGGAATGGAATTTGGGAACCCATTCCACATAGAGGGATACTCTCATAGTCTAGACACACAGGGGAGGGCCTAGGCCCTATCCCAAAGGAATCTGAAGATCTCCCATGGAAGACCTCACCCTCCCTGGGGAGCAGAAATGGTATGGGATAGGTAGGGTGTTAGTGGGAGGCAGGGGAAGAGGGGAGGTAGAGGGAACATGTAAAACAAATCTTGTTTCTTATTTAAATTTAAAAATATAGAAATAAATAAATAAATCCCCAGTTACCTTATTCTTCAGGATTTCTCAGTTTACTTTCAGATATAAAGTTTGAAATTAGTTTATCTTTATCTCAAAAAATCCTCCATTTTATTGGATGAATTTTGAGAGTACACATGGGGTATACTTTGTCTCTCTGGCCTAGGTTCTTATCTGTAAGGGATAACAAAGTCCTACTACTATACAAGTTTGTGTGACAGTTACCTTATGCAATGCATAGGAAGTCCTCAGCACAGGACCTGGCAAAGGGGAAATTTCCAGCAACTTATGTTGCTGGTTGTGGGCCACTGCATGTGTTTGCCTAATGTGGATAGTCCTGGCAGGTGTATAGTATTACATCCTAGGAAACTTAGATTTTACATTTTGTTGTAGACTTTTTATGTGATGGTAATGATGACTGTGAAGAGTGCAATTTCTTACTGGGCCATATCTGGATTGTTGTGGGACCTTAAGAAGGAAATGCATGTTCTTTTATTTGGGAATATCTGAGACTGGCATTTCACTCTAGTCTTTCAAGGTTTATCATCAGGTCGTTTGATTACTTTGTTCACATACATGTATTAGTATGTACAAATATATATGTATGTGTGTATGTGTGTGTAAAATATGTAAGTATATATCTCTGCTGAGTCTATTTTTGTTGTTTGTGTATATATGGTTTTAAGTCTAACCAGTATTCATTGAACAACCAATAAGGGGGCTCATGTCCAAAAGAAGCTAATTCTCTTTCTCCCTGTCAGGTCATTTGATTTGAGACATTAGGGAGATTAGCCATTCACTCAAGCCACATAGCTGCCAACCATAAGCAAATAAGGTAAGGTAACATTTCAAAGTAGGCAAGAATTGATTGCCAAATGAAAACAGGGCATATTGGCTATTGGCTTAATTCCTCTCTCTCTCTCTCTCTCTCTCTCTCTCTCTCTCTCTCTCTCTCTCTCTCTCCTTCCTTCTCTTCTCTTCTTCTTCACCTCCCTGTTATCTCCTCTCTTTCTCATCCTTCTCCCCCTACACCCTGCCCTGTGTGTGTGTGGTAGGGGCACATGTGTGTGCGTGCATTCGAGTGAGTGTGAGTGTGAGTGTGTGCGTGTGTGTGTGTGTGTGTGTGTGTGTGAGTGTGTTTGTGTGTGTTTCTCTCCTTTCCTACATTTCGTTCTTAAGGGAAAAATCTCTCTCCATGTTAGTCAGGCCAGCCTCAAACCACTGAGGTCAACTGAAACTAATGTTTAGTCCCCTAAGTATCTGAGACTATCGTAGAAAGCATTGGGCTCAGCTTAGCAGTTACATTTCTACCTCAGAGAATAAAATATGATTTTGAAGGGGAGGATTTGGTGAGGGGGGGACTATATTCCAATTGTTGAGTGGCATAAAGTTATACTACAAACTATTAATTTATTTGCAATCCTAACTGACATCTTGTTTCTTCACTTGATAAACCTAGCAACCGTGCACAGGGTCTTCACTATGACTTCTTCAAGTTGGATTTGCACACAATTGTTTGCATAGAACATCCTTATAGGGTTTGTAGTCAAGCCTCCCTTCTGACAACTTTGGAAACTGCAGTCCAGAGACACTGATTGGTTAAGGGTGCTCCTTGTTACTTTGCTTGTTACAGTTTTGAATTCATGATGGTATTCATCCAACTCTTCCTCATGGAACATTTATCCCCCAGACCCCAGATTTACTGGGTGATTATCTAGTACAGGTGATTATGCATGTACTCACAGACTTTATCATGTCATAAATGCTCAAGATTAAAGAAAGTCCCCTTCTGTACTGGAGCTGAAGGCCACAAGGACAAGCTTCAGCCTTTGAGGGTTTCTGATGAAACACTGTGCTTGTCAAAACCTTCAGTTACTATGGTGACATAGACCAGAGAAGCAGACAAAAGCATAGAAATCTTCAGATTAACAAAGAATAAAAAGCAATGAGGGGAAAGAAGAGAATAATTGATGAGGAAAGCTACTGCCATTCCCTGGCATCAGTAGGGGCTGAAGGGCATAAATGTAGGGAAGAAGAAAGGGCCCATTGGGAGAGGCAAGTGGTGTAGCAAGGATTCAGATCAGAATATGTTTCCTAAAATGAGGACTCTGAGACTGAGCAAAGGTTCCCATGGGCCTCTTAGATTGATGAAGAGTCCCGTTGCTGAAGTCATTTAAAACCAGAAGTGAACAAAGCAATTGAAAGTGAACTGCAGGGAACACTCCTTGGATATCTGTTGGGACACACATGGTAATCTGGTAGGTCTTTCCTTCTCTTGATGCCTATGAACTGCTGGTTCATTTAAAAACATGATGATTAAAACTCTCCGGGAACCAGGACTTGAGGATTTAATTGAAAATCATTTTTAGACAAGCAAAGCATGGACTAGAAATGCATTGTGTGTGGGGTGGGGGTAGAGTGGTACACCTACACACAGCCCAGAATAAGGTGAGTGCCTAGTCTCAAATCCTTGCCAGCATAAGATTTGTTACAACCATGATAAACTACTATTCCTAAGCTGTAGTTTCAGATTGTTTCTCTGACACTTGGATGATTATGTCTATTTGGTTTCATTTTTCTAACTAAATAGTCTGTTCATGAAAATAGGTCTCCTGGCTTCCCCCCGAAGCTCTAAACAAATATCCTAAGTATCTGAAAATACCTCCACTATGGTGTCTATCGAAGGCACAGACATTGCTCTCCTGGTGCTCCACTCCAAGCCTGGATGACCTTCCCAATTTTTCCGCTGCAAATCCGAAAAACAAATGCAGCTGTTCCGGAGAAACGCTGTGCTGGGGGTATACATTAGATAAATGTTCATGGTTTTCTTCCATCACTGACAGCCTCATGGGAGATGAATTACATAAGTACTCTACCTGTTAACGGGCCTTGATTCCTGCCCCATTATTTTGCTACATCAGTTCTAATATTCCAGATAATAGATGTTTTTAAAGGTAATTTTGGTGGCAGCTGTTATCTTCTGCTCTGCATCATGATTGCCTTTGGTGCAGTGAATTCTTAACTCTTTTGATCTATTTGTTCTGCCTCAACTCTTTCACTCCGTCCCTGCCTCTCCAGTCCTAGGGGCTCTGCCTGCTGGTCTCTGCCTGCCATCTCTATCTGTTCTTTATACCGAAAGTACATTAAACTGCCCAAGCAGAGCCTTGATCCTATCACGCATTTGCTCAAAACCTGTCAGCTGCAGCCCATTCTCCATAGGACTTTACCGAACATTAGTCATCACACTTCTCTTATCTTTGCTACCCCCTTCCATCTGTGCTGTTGTTTACTTCATATTTATCTTTAAATGAACTCACTTTTTAAACTTAAGTGTATTCTGAAAGGGAACTTTATCTTTAAGTAAATGGAAAACCAGTACCATCTATCATAATAGAAGCTCAATATGAAAACACATGCACTGAAAGCAAAACAAAGCATGTTTTCCTTGCTAGATAAGCATTATCCCTGGCTCTACACCTAAGATTTGATCTCTCCATGTTTACAAAGGTGTGAAGTGATTTAGTCTTCTTCCATTTGTCCCTCCAGATTCATGACCCTCTTTTCTTTTGCTCAAGTCCAAGAAGCCAAGTCCTGTGACTAAATCACAGTTTTCCTGAACTCCTGGTTTTCAGTTGAGTTCTGTCTATGGCAGCCCAGCAATGTTCACAAGAGGGAGAAGTGATGGCTTTACTCCTGGATTCTCCATTATTGGGTCACCATAGATTGTCAGTGTCTCCAAACCAAAGATTACTGCTTTACTTCAAGGTAATTCATGATATGCAACTTTCCCTTATTTCATGACACCTGAGAGTGACGACAGTGGTGCCTTTAATCTGCCAAGACCACTGTACCTGTCTTTGTGATTTCCTGCCTTTGTGATTTTCCTTTATCCATGACTTTTTCATTACTTTCTTTATGACAATATCCTTTGGTTGTCCAGTGTGTGGAGACCATGACAAATACAGTGCTCATGGGTTGGATTCATATCAGACAAGGCTCTCTATTTGACTCCATCCAAGATTAAATACAACTTAATGTATAGATTTTTTCCCTATAATTTGCATTATGTGCAAATACTAAAAGGTGTGTCCAACATTTAACTTTTCAAGAGGACACAGTCATCTACAGAGTTCTTGAAAACCATGTGCCTAAGTTATACAAAGAAAATCTCAAAAAATTATATCATTATGTTTTAAGTAAGTTTCCAATTCTATATTTGACCACATGCATGGTGATCCTTGGCATCATGTAGCCAATGGCCATGGGTTGGACATGCCTGCAATAGTAACAAATGTGTTCCTCACTCTGAATATTACCTTCCTATGCAATAAACACCAGCATCACATGGGTAAGCTCAGGCTGGTTGGAGTCTTGGCCATCCTTTGAGCTCAGTTTCTTTCTGTATACCCTGGTTCAGACAAATGAACCTCAAGCTCCCTGTGCTTCCCCTTAATGCCTCAAAGCCACATTTAGAACATTCTTTTGCTCAGATAAACAACCTGTCACCATAGTAGGTTTGGTCACAGTTCCAATGCTGCCTTCTCCACAATGCATGAACTGATGTATTTGGCTCTGTTAATAATGATCCCAAATCCTGCATCATTTGCAAAGTGCAGAGAGTCAAATTCACTTAGATCCCTGGGGAGTCTTACCTATTGGCCTTTTGGCTCACCTCTGATACCCCCATGGCTTCTCCTCTAAGTCACTCAACTTGTTTCAGCTGGCTTATGATTATGTCTTCCTTTCTTCATTGTTCTGAAATCTTTTCTCATTCATCCATTTAACAAATATTATGAAGCCAATAAAGTGCCAAGTACATGTTTGGTGTTAAAAATGCTATTATATGTAAAACATTGGAATTCCTGGTCCTTTGAGTTAACAGCCTAAATAAAACTACAATATCTTGTGTAACAAAAACCTCGAAAGAGTGCCTCAAGCTCTGGTACTTTATTTATCAGTACTTTATTTATTACTGATTGTAATAAATAACACAATTGTAACACAATTGTCTAGCAGTACTGTCTACCATTTTGGATAAAACTTCCCTAGGTTTGGGGACTACCCTTCTCTTGGACATAGCTTCTATGGTAGGAAGTAGCAGACAATGGGTAAGAGGCAACCCAAGATGTCTGGAGAAGCAGGCTACTTGCTCATGTGAGCCTTAATATGGATTGAGCTGACTGGATTGAGTTGACTAGGAGATTCTAATGCACACCTTGGAGTGTGTCTGTGAGTGCATTTCCAGATATGATTAGATCATTATGTCTCTGACATAGTCAGTGGTTTCACCAATTAGCAGATTCAAGTTACAGGTAGATCAATGAAAAGTAGTGAAAACCATGGAAGGTAGACACAGCATGAGCCAGTAGGAAGCACAGAATTAGAAAATCCATATCAATATTCCACTAAGATTCTATACATGAAACACTTTCTTGGACATTTTACAGATGAGCTAGGGACATGGTAACATGTAGTTTGCCAATAAATATTTACTCTGGATGCCAGAAGGTGTAATTTATATTTTAAAAAGTTACTATCATATTTGCCCTGAGATAATTTACAGCAGATACATTAACATGATGGCTTACCTTTTTCTCTTGATTCAAGGAATGTAATTGATATCCTGGCATTAGTCTAGCTGTAGCTCCACCCACTCTATCATTTTCTAAGAACTGAAGGGTAGGGGATGTTAGCTGGTGGGGTTGCTTGGCTCATTCATCTTTGGTAACAGGACAAACCTCCATTTCAAGGGGAGAGAGAGAGAAGGAAGACAAAGAAAAAATCCTTTTTTACCAGATAGAGACCACTTCCAAGAAAGCCCATTGGGTACTTTGTAATAAGAGGCGTATTTCTTTGGTAAGGATCATAGGTAACACTTTGAACATCCACTTGGTATGTGCAACATTTGGATTGATTATATATATTTACTAGCATAGTCTGACAAGAACTCTGAAGTAAGAACAGCTCTCCATTAAATCATGTGAGGAAACAGATTGCCAATGAGAACAAGCTTCTGGGCCTAAGACATCTAATGGATAAATTGTGGAGCCAGAATTCAGGTTCAGATCAACCTGCACCCTAGCTGCTTTTCTGCCGCCTCATGTTGCCTCTTAAGACAATCCTGCTCTAGGTATTTGATGAAGTTGGTCTGGCATGCAAGGAGCTGAGCATTTAACTCTGCCTAATGCCACTCATTGCAGTGGCTGGAGTTTTTAGGACACCTCAGGCTCATTGGTCTATCCTGAAGAGTATAACATTTAGTTGTTGAGAAAAGTTTGCATTGTAGAGCAGATAAAAAGGGCTGTCTCTTCTCATCGCTCTTCAGTGTCTTCCGCACCTGTGTTTCTTTCAGTATATTTGGTCATCTGTTTGCTATCATGTTCTCCATAAGACTAACCTCCATAAGAATGAGATCAGTTACCAAGATTCTCTCCTTTCTCTACCAGGTGACTAGCAAAAGCCATCAGTTGAAAGAGTGCATTCTATCTGAGTTGGTAATCAACACCTAACACACATGATTTTAGTATAGTAACCAGAATTTTTAGGTGAATAATTCTGTCCTTTTAAATATGTTGCCTCACAGTTTATATAACTTATTCATGGATCACTTCTTAGAATACTAGTACATTCTATGAGATGGAGTCTTTTTATTAATGTGGAATCCACTACAACAAAATGTTTATAAGAACTAACTTTTAAAGCTTTTACTTGGTTTTATGCTATCCATGCATTTCTGAGCTACTGTGTCTTGGCTTTTCCTTTTTTGAATGTTCAATGAGCAATATTGTATTTGGCCTCTAATGGATTGTGGATTACAAGATGGGCAGGAAAAAACAAAAAAGAAAAAGGTAAAAATGGCATTTCAGGTGCCCAGAGGTAAATCTTGGTGTAGAGTTTAATAACTGTAAATCCTTTTTTGATTATTGGTTTAAATGCTACTACTATGGTCACCCTGACTCTGAGTTAACACCTGCTCAGTTCAGCATACTGCTATGCCCCTAAAACCTGAGACACTCATTTCTGAGTTTGGACACTGATGCATTTGAGGGTTCTGCCACACTCGGCAGTCTCCTTTCACCTACACAGTTAAAGAAGATGAACTAGTAAAAAGTGTTTGGAGGACTTCATCACTATACACTTTGCAGGAGTTCTCAGATGCATTCATTACCTCAGTAGGGTAAAGAAACTGCAGACTAAGGGTTGCAGTGATCACATGAGACAAGGTCAGGAGTTTTGCTGACAAAGCCATTAGAGTCAAACAAGCTTTGCTTTTCAGCCTATCCTAGCTCAGGTGATGGTATTCACATTTGGCTGTTCTCAATTCCTCATGAAGCCTTCTATTACTTTTTAATACCAATATTAAAAAAATAATTAATACCTTCTAGCACAAAAAAAATTCAAAGTAAATGTGAGCCCAGAAGAGGACCTATTTTGTTTATAGTTTTGTTGACTACATGATTATGATAGAAGAAATATAAAAGCTTAAATTCTTCATCATCTTTTTAACTCATTTTAAAATTAAACAGGGTATGTCTAAGAACAGGCAGGCAGGCTTTAGGTGCAGTTTTTAGGGACATACCTCACAAGTGTTATTGATAAAATGCATCATGCCGTATGACAGCTAATCTGTCTAGGGAAGGACCTTATGCTTGTTTAAGAAAGAAAAAGAGAGCATCCAAGCTTTAGTTATGATTTATTTAAAGATAGCCCTGACTGTTGTCGCCTCATCTTGGCTCTGACATCTTAGACACTACAGAGTTCAGATGGTGTTTATGAAGTTCCTTCTCTGGGGCTGGAAGAGAAGCTTTTGTGCTCAAAGGTGCTTTTCCAATCCACTTATGGTATATAGAGTGAAACAGCCTTAATTCTTCCCAAAGTAACTTTACTCATTGTATGTAAACACACACATGTGTATACACATGGTCATGCAGGCACACTAATACATATTCACCCACAGTTTTATGTAATACACATACACTCACAGTCTTATGTGTGCACACATATACATACATACAATCTATGTACACACACATACACAGTCTAATGTGTAGACACACAATTCAGAGTCTTATGTACTTGTACACAGTCTTATACACACACACACACACACACACACACACACGCACACATACACTCAGTCTTATGTATTCACACACACTCAGTCTTATCTATACAAGCACACACATTGACAATACTGGGTAAGAAGAAGCCAGTACACAGCTAAGCACATAAAATAATCTCATGAATTAATATGTGGGATGAAAGAGAATAAATCCTAGGACTGTGTTCACTTGTCCCCACTTTTCATTGGGTGTCAATGACAGACTCCCTGTGGAAGTGACATTGGAAATGATGGTGATCTTGT
This sequence comes from Cricetulus griseus, assembly GCF_003668045.3. NCBI lineage: Eukaryota > Metazoa > Chordata > Mammalia > Rodentia > Cricetidae > Cricetulus > Cricetulus griseus. The sequence continues at coordinate 167,525,219 of NW_023276807.1, forward strand.
GACTTTCACAATAGGAAAAAGCTGTCCATGTGAAATTCAGAGAAGAGATTTCTATGTGAAATCTTGGCATGGCAAGTGGCAACTTCACTTAACAAAGCCTATTTTTAGTTTTATAGTTATCTTTCCCCTTTCTAATGTAATGTAATGTATGTATGTATGTATGTATGTATGTATGTGTATGTATGGTTACAATTATATTTTTCTATAACTTAACATGTACAAAATGAGATATTAAGCGTCCATAGGAAAGCTTTTCCTTTTAAAGCGGGGTCACGAAAATCACTAGTTAGACTAAATACTGTTGAGACTGGTAGCTTCTAGAACTTGTGAGTAAGTATCCACGAAAACACCCACAGCTTCCTGAGCCCAAGATTGTCAACAGCACCTTTGTTGGAAGAACTAAATGTCAAATGTATAACTTGGGCAATTAACTGAGACTTCTGGAAGGCTTCAGTTTTTTTGAAGCCTTCTTATTCTGGATACATTGATATTTATTTTTGCCTCTGTTTTTAATTCTTTAATATTGCCTCAAAAAGTAACATTCCTTTTAACCCATAACAAGAACAATTTTCAATGCTTTATTTTGTCTACCTCAAGAAATTTAGAAATGCTCTTTGAACTCCATGTGAAAATCCATGTTGAAAGGGTATTTATATCAGAATAGATTTCTGAGTTCTAGATTATGGATTTTTAAACTGATTTAAGACCCCAGATCCCAAAAGATAATGAAACTTATAATATTTCTAAATGTGAGTGCCATTTAATAGTCTCTACCAATCTGTCTAGAAGACCGTGTGGATGCATTAGGATACTGGTAGAACTAGCTAACAATTCAGATCTCAGGGCTCAATTAACTGGAAAGTCTGTGGTTAATTCCCTTCCTTTAGTGAGATTGCCTTTTAGGGCTTGTTCAACTCCATGTTCTCTGTCAGAGAGCCTGGCTTTCATCATAAGACCAAGCATCATCGGTGGGCTTCCAGTAGAACAGAGGTAACCCTACATTAACATGTGGAATCTTTGCTATCTCATTACATATCCAGTTATCATTTTATAGATGCCACAGTTAAGAAAACTAAGGCTCTGGGGAAAAAGTCCTTTACCCACTGTAAAATAGATAGCGATGGACAGAGCTGAAACTTAAAAACTATCCGACTCCAAAGACAGTTACTCCATCAGATGGCTTGATAAATAGCACTGAAGAACTTGAACTCCTGCTGAATCAACAGAGCTCACCTAAATAGCACATTGATTACAGGATTTGTTCCCTTAGAACCCTTGGTGGGGTACCTATTTACAAGGTCAAAGACCCCAATTGGTTCTGACTTGCCAATGAGCTCATTTGTAAGTGCCTCCTTCCCCTTCTCCCATCTTCTCTTCCTTCACCTATGATAATCACTGTCATCCACATATGTCTAATCTAGACCTGTCTTCAAATCTCAAGTTTGGGCACTTTGTTGACTTCTGAACCTTCTTCAAATGTTTGCATTTGAAAACTCAAGCTGTTTCTGTGTAATTGGTTTAATATGAGCTCAGAAGACTAACACTCCTATATTTGGCTTATGCCATTCACACCAAAGCTTCTGGTCTAAGGAAATGACTTGTTGAGATTCTGCAAGGTTGAAATTGGGATTCAGGAGATAGACTCCCCATCCCACAGGCCAAATGACAGGCAGATATGTGGGTACACACATGGAAAAATTGCTGTTACACCTGTGCTTGCTCTGACCAAAAAAGACCTGTAGAAAGCCTCAGTGGCTATCACTCTAGTGCTTCCAGTGACCAGCTTATCTGGTGTTGGCAATCCACACTGGGTAATCAGCAGATGGGTCTCAGAGTACTCTTCTGGTAATAAGATGAAAACCCATTTGATGAGAGTTAGAGACAAATTGACAAAAATCAACAAACAAAAACAAAATTCCCCCCAATGAAACCTCATCTAAAGTTAAAATGGTGGCAGGAGATGCCTTTGTTACTGTGTCTCACATGTGATGGGCTACAGAGTACCCAGATGAAGCATTATGATGTGTCTATGAAGAAGTTTCCAGATGAGGTCCTGAGATAGCTCAGCAAGTGAAGTCATTTTCTGTCAAGCTTGATGACCCAAGTTTGATCCCTGTAACACACCTACACAGAGGAAAGAGAGAGCCAGTTCTTGAAAGCTGCCCGCTGACCCCCTCTCTCTACATATATATAATTCTTAAAAAATAAAAACGTATCTGATCACCTATCATGGATATCTGCTCATCAGGTGAAAGTCGCACTAGTCAGAAGAACCCTACCTGCCCTTGGGACCCTTCCACATCCTTGGTTCAGAGCCTAAACTGACACAACCTCCTACCTACCACCTTCCTCCACTCCCATGCCCACTCCTATGCTGATAGACATCTGCTGCTCAGGTACAGACAATGCCAGTCAGCCAGTCAGAAGAACAGAGATACCCTGATGGACCAAAGGCCACACTAGCTGGCAAAAACTCATCCCCTAACTCTTACAGAGACACCTGATGAACCAGTAGTCATGCCAGCAGCCTGAAATACAGACCACAAAGATCAGAAGACCAAAGAGGAAACAGAAAACAAGGAACAAAGCATCCATACAACAAAGACAAACTCAGAAATTGGCACCTAAACCTAAATTTATCCCAAACTCAGATGCCTAGACACTGGTAAAAAACAAACAAACAAAAAAATAAAATCAATAACCGCCAGGGTAATATGGCACCACCAGAGTCCAACAGTCCTACTATAGCCATCCTTGAATACTCCCACACAGCTGAAACATAATAAAACCACATTAAAATCAACTTTATGACAATGATGGAGGTCCTTAAAGAGGAAATGAATAAATACTTTAAAGAAATCTAGGAAACACAAACAATGGGAAGAAATGAATAAATCCCTTAAAGAAAGCCAAGAAAAATTAAACAGGTAAGGAAAAGAATAAAACTGTTTGACAACCTGAAAATTAAAATGGAAGTAATAAAGAAAACACAAGCTGAGGAAATCCTGCAGATGGAAAATCTAGGTAAACAAACTGAAACTACAGAAGCAAGAATCACCAACAGAATACAAGAGATGGAAGAAAGACTCTCAGGCATATAAGACACACAAAAGAGAAATTGTTACATCAGTCAAAGAAAATGTTAAATCTAAAAAATTCCTGACACAAATATCCGGGAAATCTGGGATACTATGAAAAAGACCAAACATAAGAATAATAGGAATAGATGAAGGAGAATTTCAAGCTCAAAGGCCTAGAAAATGTTTTTAACAAAATCATACAAGAAATTTTTCCTAATCCTAAGAAGGAGATACGTATAAAAATACAAGACACTTACAGAACATCAAATAGATTGGACCAGAAAAGAAAGTCCCCCAGTCATATAATAATCAAAACACTAAGTATACAGAACAAAGAAAAAATATTAAAAGCTGCAAGGGGGAAAGGCCAAGTAACATATAAAAGCAGACTCATTAGAATCACACCTGAGTTCTCAATGGGGACTCTAAAAGCCAGGAATACCTGGACAGATGTAAGAGACCATGGATGCCAGACCAGACTACTATACCCAGCAAAACTTACAATCACTGTAGATGGAGAAAACAAAGTCAAATTTAAACAATATCTAGCAACAAATCCATCTCTACCAAAGGTACTAGTAGGAAAATTCAAACCCAAGGAGGTTAATTACACCCATGAATACACAGGCAATAAATAATCTCAGAGCAGCAAAACCCAAAGAAGGGAAACACACAGACACACACACACACACACACACACACACACTGGGCTGAGATAGCTGAAACAACAAAATAACATGAATTAGCAATGATTGGTCATTGATATCTCTCAATATCAAAGGACTCGATTTACTAATAAAAAGACAGACTAACAAAATGGTTACAAAAATAGGATCCATCCTTCTGCTGCATACACTCAACATCAAAGATAAATATTACCTCAGAGTTAAAGGTTGGGAAAAGGTTTTCCAAGCAAATGGATCCCAGAACCAAGCTGGTGTAGCTATTCTAATATTCTAATATCTAAAAAAAAAAAAAAAAAAAAATAGGCTTCAAACCAAAAGAGATGGGGAAGGACACTTTATATTCATCAAAGGAAAAATCCACCAAGATGACATATAATTCTTTTTTTTTTTTTTTGGTTTTTCGAGACAGGGTTTCTCTGTGTAGCTTTGGAGACTATCCTGGCACTCGCTCTGGAGACCTGGCTGGCCTTGAACTCACAGAGATCTGCCTGCCTCTGCCTCCCGAGTGCTGAGATTAAAGGCATGTGCCACCAATGCCCGGCGACATATAATTCTTAACATCTATATGCCAAACACATGGGTAGCACCAATTCTAAAAGAAATATTACTAAGCTTAAATCATATATTGAACCTCACATATCAATACTGGGAGACTTCAAAGCCCTACTCTCAACTATGGACAGGTCATCCAGACAAAAACTAAACAGAGAAATAATGCGGCTAAACAGACATCATGCCTTAAATGAGCCTAGCAGATAACTACAGGACATTTCACCAAAACACAAAGAATATAACTTTTTCTCAGTACCTCACATAACTTTCTTCAAAGTTGACCACATAACTGGGTTACAAAGTATCAGCAGATATAAGAAGATTGAAATAAACTCCTCCATCTATCAGACCACCATAAATTAAAGCTGTATTTCAGAAACAACAGAAAGCCCACAAACTCATGCAAACTGAACAAATCTCTACTGAATGACTACTGGGTAAAGACAGAAAATAATCAAAGACTTCCTAGAATTCAATGAAATGAATGCACAACATACTCAAACTTATAGGACACAATGAAAGCTGTGCTAAGAGGACAACTGTACTAAGTTGATAGTTGAGATCTCATATTAGTAAGTTATCAGCACACCTGAGAGCATTAAAGTAGAAAGAAGACATACCCAAGAGGAGTAGACAGAAGAAAATAATCAAATTGAGGGCAAAAATCAGTAAAAGAGAAACAAAGAGAATAATTCAAAGCATCAGTTAAAGAAAGAATTCTTTGAGAAAATCAACAAGATAGACAAACCCTTATCAAACTAACTTAAAAGACAGAGAGAATAACCCAATTAACAAAATCAGAAATTAAAGGGGGATATAACAAAAGACACCAAGGAAATCCAAAGTATCATTAGGCCATACTTCAAAACCCTATACTCCATAAAATTGGAAAATTGAAATGAAATAAAAAAGAAATCTAAAAACAATTTTCATGATGAATACCACTTAATCATGAGATAACTCAGAAGAATTAAGGATTTTCCTGATGGATGAAACCAGTACAAAAGCTGTACTTGGTGTTATAATATCATGAATGAATTGGCTGTTTCTTGCTGTAGATTCTTCTTGTAGCTTATTCCTTTCTATAACAAACTTGGGATTTACTTACCACAGTTTAGCACTATCTGATCATTTAGTGGGAACAAATTTCTCCCATGCATTTGGAGTTTTACTGATTACTTAGCTATTGAAATAGTAAAAATTAATAGAAGTCTAATAACTTAGGCTCCAAAAGCCCATATAGAAAAAGGAAAACTTTTAATTCTAAGTTCCCAAAAGGGAGCCTGACAGAGAAGGCTAAAAAAAGAACTGGTTATGTGACTAGAGGCCTGGGAATGGATAACCATCACCCCAGCCACAAAACCTTCAACCTACAATTGTCCAGCCTACAAGATGTGCTGGGGTAAAAGTGGCATAGAGCTTGTGGGGGTACCAATGACTGGTCTAATTTGAGACCCCTGTTACCCAAGGAAGTCCATGCCTAAAACTGCCTGGAGGGCCAAGAACCAGAGTCTAGATAACTCAGAGACCTAGGATAGAACCTAGTGTAACCAGAAAAGAAAAAAGTTGATGAAATGATTTCTAATGATATTCTGTTTAATCAGGAGCCTCACGTAATCACCATTGAAGAGACTTCATCTAGCAACTGATGGGAATAGGTGCAGACCTACAACCAAACATGGAGTTCAGGGAATTCTGTAGAAGAGGGGGAGAAAGGGTTGTAGAAGCCAGAGGGGTCGAGGATACCACAAGAAAACACGAAGATGCAACAAACCTGGGCTCATAGGAATTCACAGAGACTGAACTGACAATCAGGGAGCCTGTATGTGTTGACCTATCTTCTCCATGCATGTTATGGTGTTATACCTAAGTGTTCTTATGGGATACCTAATAATGGGAGCGAAGGCTTTCTCTGACTCTTTTGTCAGCTTTTGAGACCCTTTTCCTCCTACTGGGTTGTCTCATTTAGACTAAATATGAGGGTACGTGCCTAACATCATTGCAACTAGATATGCCATATTTGGTTGATATTCCTAGGAGACCTGCCTTTTTCTGAAGGGAAATGGAGAAGGAGTAAATCTGGGGAAGAGAAGTAGGGGGGGGATACTGGGAGGAGAAGAGGGAAGGGAGATTGCATTTGAGATGTAATATGTGAAAGAAGAATAAATAAAAATAAATATTGGGCTGGGCGTTGGTGGTGAATGCCTTTAATCCCAGCACTCGGGAGGCAGAGGCAGGTGGATCTCTGAGAGTTTGAGGCCAGCCTGGTCTCCAGAGCAAGTTCCAGGACAGGATCCAATACAATACAGAGAAACCCTGTCTCGAAAAACAAACAAACAAACAAATAAATAAATAAATAAATAAATAAAATCCTAATGAGGTCAGCATTTGGAGTACTGTACTACTGGGTAACATAAATTGCCCTCTCCCTGTATTTATAGATAGATTCAGTCCTCTATGGCTCAAATAGAGCAAAGGATAGAGGAAAGAACGCTGTGCCTCGTGCCTTTCTTTTTTCTATTTTCCTGTTCCTTCCTCATTACTTAAGCTGGAATGTCTTGTCTAATCTTATTAATGAACTGAGATTTATACCACTAGCTCCCTCACTTCTCCAGTCCTCGAAGGGCTCAATCATTGGCTTTCCTTTATCTCCAATTTGCTAATGGAAGGTCCTCAATAGAGATGTAAGCCATTTTTTATAACAAATCTGTATGTTTGTACATACATATGTGCACAAATGTACTATTGGCTTTGTTCTTTGAATAACACTAACAGCTATACATGTGTTATGGAAAACTCTGCACATGAAGAAAACCCGTATGTTGCCCATTTGAATACATGTCAATATCTTTGCATGGCCATGTTTTAATCTGATATCAACCAACCAAACAAACTAGTTCTGCTGGAGAAAGGCATGGATAAGAGAGGACATATTTGTGAGTGCTTTGTTTGTTATAAGTCAATTGTTATAATAATGTGATGTTTAACCGATTGCTCAATTACACTTAAACCAAGGTGAAGCCCAAACCTCAACTAGAGGACATTTCCTTAAACTTGTAGCCATACGACTCTTAAGGCCAAAAATTTAAAGTGTCACACAGTATGATATTGGCCTCTAGGCAAGAATCATAGATCTTAGCTAGTATCATGAATTTGAGGATGTGCTGAAGAACCTAGGGAATTTGAGACAACATACGTCACTCTGTACAGAGGGCTGTTTGCTGAATTGCTCAATGAATCCACAGGGGAGATGAATTTGTCCTTATGTTTCGGATAAATCTAGATAGCTTCCAAATCGGACTTGACTTCTACTTTTTTCTTCTCTTCCTCTGTCAGTTATTTCTCTGTGGAGATTCTCCTTGTCTCAATACAAGCTGACAGTTAGCCTCCAGATTGTCCAGTAAGTTTTTTCAATTAATTGGCACCTTTTCTTTGGGCCTTGACATCAGGTCAAGTGCTCTCTTGCAGGCATAGCAGGCAACTGTGTTGGAGATTTCAGAATAAAACTCAGTTTTCTTCCTCCCACCTTTCTTCCATTTTTCCTTACACTACAATATGTCACTTACTCTTTCTAGGGAAATCGTAGCAATCTTGCTTCCTCTTTCATGAAACCTACCCAGTCACCTAGCACCTTGCAACTCCAAGTGTGGCCTGAGAATGAGTACAGATCATAATTATCTACATGCCATTTTACACACCTCAGGCTTCAGAGCTACTAACCAGGTGTGTTCTAAAATTATGCTTAATTTTAGAAGCACTGCTCTAGAGAAATTAGATGTTATTAAAATTAATTGAAGGAAAAATTCTATCTTTCTGTTCCCTGAGACTATTTATTCCATGAGCTAAATAGATGAGTGGACTGGACAGTACTACAATAATAATTGTAAATGAAGTTCTTAATTGGTCTAAGTAACAAAAACCTGGAGTCAGATATTGAGGAAAATGATGAGATCAGAGAGGAGGAGCAAGCCACAGCACACCTTTACCTCCTTAGCAACTCTACAGACAAGAGATCGAGTTCCTGTTTCTCCCCGCTCATATCCTGTTTCTGCCCAGCTACCTTACTTCCTGTCTGTCTGTACAGACCACCAGACTAAAACGATAACTCTTTCTGCCAGCCTCCTGAGTTCCGCTTCCACATTAGGGCCCCCAAATAACACAGAGAGATTAATATTAGTTACAATGCTGCTGACCAATGACTAGGATTACTTATTTGCCAGCTCAGTCTTAATTATCAACCATAACTACTAATCTATATATTTTTATAAGGACTTATCTTACTGAGGATGCCATCCTGTCTTCATGGGATCACATGGGGACTCTCCTCTTTACTACATTTCCCAGGATTCTCCTCGACTCCTAGCCCCACCTATCTTGCTTCCCTATTGGCCAACAGTGCTTTATTTATCAGCCAATAAGACAAACATATACACAGAAGGACTTCCCCTCTCACCAGACCTCTATGATTAGCTAGAGGCAAGCTCCATTCTCTGACCTTCAGACAGGCTTTATTTGTACAAGCAAGATATCACCACAAATAATTAAAGAAGAGGTCATGATGAGAGGGAGTTGGGAGCATGGGACATTCTTCCTGTGTGATTTTTTTCAAAGCTCATGATGACTTAAATTATGGTCTGGAGAGCTATAGCATGTGTGTTCTGAGGTCTGTCACATGTCCAAATGGATTCTTAGTATCAGGTTCTCAAATGCTCTCTCATATTCTATATCATACTCACCCAAGGTCTCTTGCTGCTTTGATAAGGAAGCTAATTACAGCTGATAATGAAGACTCAACAAAGGTTTTAAAACTTGGGTGAAATGTTGGTTTCAAAATGGCAGTCTTGCATCCGGGTGTTGGTGGAACACGCTTTTAATCCCAGCACTCGGGAGGCAAGCGGATCTGTGTGAGTTCGAGGCCAGCCTGGTCTCCAGAGCAAGTGCCAGGATAGGCTCCAAAGCTACAGAGAAACCTTGTCTGGAAAAAATAACAACAACAACAAAAAAGAATGGCAGTCTTACAATTTTTACCAGACAAGAACCTTTAGGAAATCATCAGTAGGCATTACTGTTTCTTGTGCCTCTTGTGACCAGCTTATCTGGCTTTGGCAACCCATGCCAAAGTCTGAGTCATTAGGACCCGAAAGGATTTACCTTCTTAGAAAATGTTCATGAATTTTACAGGTTTGTACCAACTCTAGGAAGTAAAGTTATATAGACATCCACCTAGGGGTTCAGTCTGCTTCTGAACTTTCTTACTGCATGCAGAAAGGAAAATTAGCCTCAGAGTTGCCCCTGGTTTCAGAAAAATGACACACTCTGTTCATTATTAGATGACTCTGATTTCAGTAATTTGGAACACAACCCTTACTGCCCAGAAAATTGTCAGCTCCACTTTCCTCCAGAACAGGAGAACTTTTCATGAAATTACATGATGACTTTGATGTTCTCATAATGGCTCAGCTTTGAGAGGTGAGTTAAGGTGAGAATTCAGAGTGCACCGTAAAGAAGTGAAAAGAGAAGCTGATGTAATGAGGCTATAGATCCTACATAGAAAGAGGAAAAGGAACTTCAAGTATTGAGGACACATCAGTGAAGCAGATGGGCTTTGTGTATTTGTTTTTAATATCACCAGCCCTGAAAGGAACATTTGTCTATGCTCACTCAGTTTAACTTCTCTTCAATTTCTAAGATGAGCTTTGTGCTGATTCCATTTTTATAGATATTTTTGTGATGTAGAACTTGAAGATTGAATGTGTCTATGTACACATTGATGTACCTGAATATCTGAGCATAGATATACACTCCTATGTGCATATACCTAACATGTATTATCCACAACTATGTCTACATATATGCATACATCTCTTGTTCCACTCCCCCATGTGAACTTCAGATAAGAATTTCTAGTAGAAAGTTGATGAGATACTTTAGTGTGTGTGTGTGCGCGCGTGCGTGCGTGCGTGTGTGTGTGTGTGTGTGTGTGTGTGTGTGTGTGTGTGTGTGTGTGTGTGTTGGGGGTTAGATTTATGAGTTGGAAAAAAAGGGGGAATGATCTTTTTGGGAAATATTCTGCTTTTCACTGGGGCTCCAGGGTTGTTCCTTGAAAGAGAAGCAGCTCCAATTTTTCAGGTGCCTGGTTGGTGAGCTTTTGTCTCTCTTGCATGTGACAGTGTGAAGATTAAATGCACAAAGCCACATATTGTATTTGGTTTACACAAACATTAGTGACTTCTCTCTTGCATAGTCTGATAGATACATTTTATTTTAAAAGCTATAGTGACTCCTGTGTAGGACACTAGGGAAAATAAAATTTGCCCCTTTAAACCAAAACAAGTTACATGGCTCAGCAACCAAGAATAATGGCTACCCTTTTAGAGGATCCATGTTCAATTCCCAGTACCTGAATGGCAGCTCACAATTGCCTATAATTCCAGATTTTTCAGGAAATTTAATACCCTCTTCAGGCCCTGTGTGGATATCAAGCATACATGTTCACAGACATTCATTCAGACCAAACACCCATATATGTAAAATAGTTTTTAAAAAAAAAATTAAAAAGTCTATTTTCTCTAAAAACGAATTCTCTTATGGCATTCCCAAAGATCAATGAAATGGAAACACTATTTTATGGAGAGAAAATGGAATAATTTGACATACATCTGTGGTTATGAGTATTTCTGAATTCTTTTCTAAAACGCAAGACAAGAAAGAAACTGACTTACCGCCAGGCATTCATTTTGGAGTATGTGTGTGAGCCTACATTAGAAAATATCTCTGGGGGTTTTGTCAGTGTGTGTGTGTGTGTGTGTGTGTGTGTGTGTGTGTGTGTGTGTGTGTGTGTGTGTGTGTGTGTGTATGTTTACGTGTGTGTGTGCACTCACACATGCACAATCTTATATGTGAGAGTCTGTACATGCCACACTGTGCATATACAGATCAGAGCACAACTTCCAGTGTCAGTCCTCATCTTCCACCTTGACAGTGTCTCTGTGGTTCACAACTGCATATAGGGCAGAATAGCTGTCCCATGATCTTCCAATGTTTCTCGTTTATCTGGTTCCATTTTAGAGCAACATACTGGGTATGTATGTATGTGGAGCTGTGTTAAGTTTGGGTGTTTAAAACTCTGTGCTAAGATTTACACGGGTTTGGAGGTTCAAACTCATATATCAACTGTTTTGCTCACTGAGACATCTTCTCAGTCTGTAGATCAGAAAATACTTTTTGATGGGTTATACTTTTAGTTTTGATTCTGATTTAAATTTAGCCAGTTACAAGATTCTTATTCATTATTCTCCTTTTCTCCCTATGTCCCCACTCCTAGGTTCTATTTTCTCAATACCCATTTTTGGTATTCTATCCCTGGTCATAGACCTCTATACTGAGAACTCTGCTAAGTCCCTAAGCTAGACTTTATGCATCTCCAAGAATTATTTGTGAAATAAGTATAGAGCAGATTAGAAAGTATATTGCCTTCTTGTTTATGGTGGAGCACTTCAAGTTAGAAGAAAATGACTGTAGACCCTGTGTTTAGATGCCCCTTAAACAGAATTTATCAGTTATCCATTTCAGATTCCTTAAATGCAAATTTTCTCTTTAAAAAACAATTGATGCACTATAAATATTTAACAAACTAGAAAATGGAAAATATTGAAGATGTTTCTTTTTTGTGTCAGAGAAGGGATAAAACCATGAGTAAGTGTGCCAGAACACATGGCCATGTGTGTCTGCACATAAGCAGCGTCAATTAGCTTCAGAGCTTTTTCGGAGCTGTTTACGTACTCATTTCAGGCAGAGACAATCCATAACTGCAGGAAAGGAAACTCAGTTAAAGGATACCTGGTATCTAAAAAAAGTGAAAGATTGCTTTGTCACAAAGGAGAGGATGGTTATTAAACAGATTTCAACCTTGCATACTTACTGGATGAGGGTTTGGGGCATTCAAACTCAAGAAATTCAGTATTGTCAAGTAGAGGCACAAAAACAAACTGCCATCTGTGATTTCACCCTGTTACCAGGTATCTACAGGTACAGTCAACATGTCATGCCGGCAGCAACAAAGGGGCCTGTCTGCTGCACCCTTGTCAGAGGACATGTCTGGGCATTTCAGGAAAGCATCAAGGTCCCTCCCAGCTTTGAGATTTTGTTAGGAGCAGCCAAGGTCTTTATAAATACTGATGTCAACTACTAAAATCGTCATCATCATCATCATCATCATCATCATCATCATCATCATCATCATTATCTCTTGCAAAGAGTGTACAGAAACGATTTTATTTGGCCCTCAGTTTCTGCCACAGTTTCTGAAACACATTGGCATTTCCTCCCTAGGCTATAGGAATGTCTTTAGTTACTCATTCCTTCCAAGAGTTTATACTAATGAGGTGACTCTTGGTGGGTCCTGGGAAGCTCAGTAATGTAAGCTGGCACCTGGGGTACAAAGGGTAGAAAACTTTGAGCCACAAAGGGAATGAGCAGAAGGCTGGAAATCCAGTTTTCTTCTCAGTGACCAATGAGGTAACACAAGCTTGAAAATTCCTCCATTTATAATTTTTGCAGAAAAAAATGTTGTGTTATAGCTCAAAGTAGCCTCAAATTCACTGCAATTCTCCTGCCTCAGCCTACAAAATACTGGGGCAGTAGCAAACATGCCTGGTTTCTTTGAAAATTAAATATTTTTCTTTTATACTTGGTTATACTTGGTGCATGTCTGCCCCCCCCCCCGTGTGTGTGTGTGTGTGTGTGTGTGTGTGTGTGTGTGTGTGTGTGTGTGTTATGTATGTGGTAAGTGGACCATGAAAGAATAAAAAATTTCAGACAGAGGAAGACAATAATATCCCCCTCTATCTCTCCATTATATTCCTTTAAGACAGGGTTTCTCACTGTACTAAAGTTCACTGTTTGAAGTTGGCTGGTTGGGCAGTGAGTTCCAAGGATCTGTCTGTCTCTGTCTCCCAACTCTGGGGTTACAGGCATGTGTAGCCATGCCTGGATTTTTATAGGGGTGCCAAGGATTTGAACTTAGCTCCTCCACAGTAAGCACTCTTAACCACTGAAGCATCTCAGTCTGATAACTAAGTTTTAAGCGGTATAGTCTAGAGAGTTTCAGGTCTGTGCACACGGACTTGCTGGAAGGTTGTATTATGAATATATGCTCAGCCCTCATACCTTGCTAGGTTTATTCATGTTGTGTTCAGCTACCTGTGAGTTATACTAAACAGTAATGGCAAGTCAAGTACTTTCCTGAGTTCTCTGAGTGCTTCGACAGGTAGTCATGGGAACTCCAGAATTTGTAGCTAGCCAAGCAGAATGGAGAAGGCCTGCCCCTGCCCCCATTTGCAGCTGAAATGGGGACAATCTAGAAGAAATGAGTCCTTAACCTGTGAAGTTAAGGTTCTTCTGAGAAAGCCTTTAACCAGAGATAGTATCAGGTTTAAATTGTCACATATAGCTGGTGCCATAAAATTAGTTGGCATTGAAAAAAATACATGTAGGAAGAATGAAAGTAACCCAAATAAAGGGGAGCTCATGGAAAGGTTTCTAGAAAACAAAACACTACAATTAAAGTTCACACTTACCACACTGAATCATGACATCAGCAAAAGCGTCTACTGCAGAGCTGTGGCAGAGATGCGCCCTCTATACAGCTGCACGGCTACAGCTGTCCAGACACCTTTTCTTCCTGATCCCATGCAAGAAGCTTGTTTCTTAATGTCACAGCTAGGAAATTAAATTATCCTAAACCCATCCTCTATCCATCATCAATAAATTGTAGCATACTTCTTGGTTGGCTTTGGATCCACAAGACTGAGGACACATTCATCTTCTCAAGATGAGAAAGGAAACATTTAGTTTGCAAGCATCTTCCTTAAGTTAGCCTCCTGGATTTCAGATACAGTTATTTTATTTGTTATTTAAGTGTAGAAAGATGCACACAAGCTGATAGTTACACGGAACAAAACAACCAACATTGGCACTGGAAAACTGGAATTGTGACAGCTTCCCTTTTACAAGAGGTTAGCAAAAGCTTAGTGTTGCCAGGTGACTTTCCAAGGATACCCAGCAATTAAAGGATGGGTCAGATAACTGTCCTATATTCTAAGCCTCATGCTTTGAATCCTGTCATCAGTTCTTATGATGATGTCATTGTATTGATCCCTGAGGTTATCGTCTTAGTAGCCTTTGTTATTAATTCTTTAAACATCTTCATCCCCGCAAAAGTCTTTTATTTGCTGGAGGTTATTCTTAAAGCTGTAGCTGTCAAATCCTAGTAGCTCACAATTATCATATACTCATATAAAGGCATATGTAGTTTAGTGGCTCTGATAGCTATGTCCCCAACAACATAAGGCCTGCAAGGAATTGAAGGCCAAGAAAGAGATGGAAAAAGCATGTTAGCTCACAGACTATTCACTAAAGCTATTGGTGTGGCCTTCACGTTGGCATGTGGAAGAGTGTGGGGTGGGGAATGGATGCCTGATGACTGACAGTGGTTGGAGGATAGGATATTCTGATTTGCTAGAAGTGCTTTCACAGTTCATCCCCAGAAGAGACAGCAAATCAGCACTGACTGATTCTGCTAAAGTCAATCTCTTTAATGGTTGGATCCTGTAGGCAGTTCCTTTGTGTTGGACACAGAAGGCATGCTGTCCTTCCTAAGAATGACACTGATCCTGTATCATATCCATCTGTGTAACTCAGAATGCCCCCAAGGAGGCACTCAGATCTCCATGTGCCTTCTCTTGCTTAGAAATCTAGATCCTAAAAAGACCTGTTTTCTTCTGTCCTTTATTATAACACACAGGATAATCCAAATAGAGAGTGAGGTGTGTGTGTGTGTGTGTGTGTGTGTGTGTGTGTGTGTGTGTGTGTGTGTGTGTGTGTGTGTGTGTACAGGAATGAGCCACACTTGGCTTTTTCTACATGGGTGCTGGGAATACAAACTCAAATCCTTGTGTTTGTACAACACATGTTGTCTTCCTACTGAGTAATCTTCCCATCCCTCAAGTAATTTCCAGTCATCTAGAGAGCAGAAAGTAAGTGGAGGCATCCAGTAGCCACTGGCTCCCAGAAATCTGAACTTTGCTGGAAAAAAAGAAGGCTCTTGTTTTCCCAGGTGGGGAGATTCCTGACTAGGCTGTGGGCAAAGGTTTCTGTGGTCAATTGTTACCCTGGGGAGTCTGACTCTGCTTGGCACTGACTGGAATAAGGATGTGACACGAATCCTGCCTCAGAGGCTGCCCAGTTTTCTTGGCACTTGCTGTTTGTGACAGGTAGAGATCTGACAGTCATTGTTAGTCATGGGCAGAGGCTTTTAGCTCCTAGCTTCTGATTGCTTTGGGCAATGTGTTTTCTTTAAGAAATAACTAAACTACTGTTGATTACTGTCAGTATGCTGGGTGAGTCAAAGCTATCCTTGAAAATTTGGAGGGAACAATTTTCAGATGTATTTGAAGCTTACTTTCCAATCTTTGTCCCAAGTAGATGGCCATTCCCTTGAGGCTGTGTTGAATGGTGAATGGGAAATCCATAGCCTATATTTTGTTTCTGTATATGTCGTTAGACCCAGTAGAGAGGATGAGTTGGGCAGTGATACAAAGCCCCGAGCTTAGGAATCCCACACATTTCATTATATTGTTTATTATTATAAGCTATCTGGTTCTTCCTACAACTCATCTCTCTAGCAACACTTTTCTCTATGTATTGTAGCCATCGGTAGCCAACACCTGCTTTCAGAATGGCTGCCCAGAGTCAGCCTGCTAAGGTGCCCTTACGAGACCATCAATGTCTCTCCCCTGAAAGCAGCTCCTTGTTGCCTGCTGCCCAGAAGCTAGTGAAACTATGTATTGTTAGGGTTTTTGCTGTGATAACACTTGGCTTCTGGGATCCATTTTCCGTATTAGAATAATTAATGATAAAAATCCCAGGGGTTGAGAAGTCCTGATCCTTCAGTAGATGTATTATTAGCAGATGTCTTAGGGTGAAAGCGACACAGCCTCCTGCTTCCTCTAATTCATTCACCAGGATCTGATGTAGGAAACAGTCCAATTGCAAAACACAGGGAGCAGTAAAGCTGAAAGCTCAAAGGTTTCTAACACACACACACACACACACACACACACACACACACACACACACACACTTGGGCTGCCGACTGCTCACACTGTGATCTCTTATCAACCACAAAGTCTCCCATGTTTTCCCAGAACTCCCGGGATTGGATGATCTTGAAAGTCCTCTGACAATGAACTGGCTTCATTAATGAGGGCCACAGCATGGTGGGGCAGGCAATGGTTATCCCGCAGGCTCCGTGGAACCCTTCAGCCAGTCAGGAGGTGCTGGCTATTCTGTGGAACAGCCTCTTACCCTTAACTCATGCTCTTTCATTCAGAGGTCAGTTCTCCTGTTTGCATTCCTCTTTTCCCTTCTCACAGCTGGCTTTTCCAGTTGGCCATGCAGGGATAAATGCAGACTCAGGGTTGTAGTTATTTAAACTATTAAGCTGCTTTTGTCATATTTTTAAAGTAATTCATTTTTAGGCAAAATTGAAAAATACAAACTATATGAAGGATGAATAAGATCATTCACTATTTCATAACCTATTATCTCATTAGCATTTCATATTATTTCTTTCATTTTTTTCTCCAAGACATATTTACTAACATGTAATTGAAATGTTATACTTATTTTTGAGTCATGGTTTTCTTGATAATTATA
Source organism: Cricetulus griseus (assembly GCF_003668045.3). Taxonomy (NCBI): domain Eukaryota; kingdom Metazoa; phylum Chordata; class Mammalia; order Rodentia; family Cricetidae; genus Cricetulus; species Cricetulus griseus. The sequence goes on from NW_023276807.1 coordinate 167,542,254, forward strand.
AGCATGGCATACTAGTATGCATTTTAACTAAGGTAAAATATACCACACAATTGAACACGCAAAGCATATAATTCAGTGGTGGTTCACGTATAATTCAGTGCTGTCTAATTGTCCATTGGGTTGTGCTGTCGTCTGAAAATGTCCTTTGAAATCCATGTCAGTGGTCCCTAGCAAAATATGGATGGTAGATGAGGTCTTTTGGAAGACATAAATTTAGATCACTAGTACCCCTTGTGGATAGACTGAGGTCACTCCACAAGGGCTTCCAGAAATAGATCTACTGTCTTCTAATATGGAGACACATCATTCCATCTCTTTTTACCTTCCTGCCTTCTCCCATGTGAAATACTGTAAAAAGGCCCTACACAAGTACCAGTAGCTTTAGCTGGGATTGTAAGCAACCAGAATACTGAGGAATCCATTGTGTTCTGTATGATTTATCTTGTCGGTGGTATTCTGTAGTAGAAGCACAAAACAGACTAAGTCAGGTTTCAGACATTGTTACTTCTCCAAGGATACCACACCCACTGGTAGGTGCCCATGCCCTTTGGTTTCCCAGGACCTAGACCCAGCTGCCTACCTTCTGCCTCTGTGACTTTACTTACTCTGGATATTTTGTCATTGAATAACAGCCTTCTGACAAGTCACCTGTTACTTTGTATAATTTTCTCATAGTTTATCCATATTATAACATGCAACAGTGTTTCACTATTTTCAGGTAAAATAACTGAAATCTACTGGAGTTTTACTGTACAAATAAAATAAATATAATAAATAAATATATAAATAAATATATATGATAAATATATATGATATAAATAAATATAATAAACAATATATAATAACTAAAATAACACAAATCGACTGATTTGTGTTAAAGATAAAAGATGTGTACCAAAATTGTGTCAAATGTTCAGAGTATCATTCTTAAGGTTGTAGAAGCAATTAAAACCCATATGGAATAGCAGTGTGTATAAAAACTACTTTTAAATTGTATTTGAGATATAGATGAAGTACTTGAGTAATAGAAGATATTTGTAAATATTTCTGAATAATTTTTAGGTTTTGGAATATGAATGACTAATAACTTAAAATATTTAATGGCTTTTTTTAAAAAAAATAGAGTTTAGTAGTTGACTTAAAAAGCAGTTCATTTTATTTAGTTCTTTGCATTCTGGTTGTTTGTGATTTAGTACTCTGTATTATCCAAAAAACAACTCCACAGCCCTTCTCCTATCCTACACCTCCTACAGTCCTTCTGTCTCCTCTTACACAGTCTTGGAAGAGAATGATTCTTTATGGATTAGCACTCAGCTGTCATTTATTCTCAGCACCTTGTGTAGCTGTAAGACTCTGTCACTATCACAGTTCATTGGCAAGAGAGGCTTCATTGATTAAGACTGAGCATAGTAATTTTTGTGAGCATAAACATATATATTTTAGAAGGTGGTGAGTTTACCTAAACAACAGAATCATTTTCCCTCTCTCAGGTCTAATATCCTTCCTAGACATAGGCTCTTCGGTGGCTCCACAATATCAAGTATGGATTCCCTCCTGTGTGGTGGGCCTCAAATCCAATCAGAGCCATTAGTTATCTTCATAATAGTTGTGCCACTATTGTCCAAGCATCATAGCCTGTATAGTACTACTTAGCATTCAGGAGACTTCCACCTCAGTCTCAGATTGGTTTTTCTATATGAAGCAAACCAGGTGTTTGATAACTTGAGTAACAGGGACTTCTCTAGTTTTTAGGTACCCAGGAACAATAGCATGAGACTGTATTGTTTTGTGGACTTCTGGAGCCTCCTTGACCAAGAACTCATAAGAGTTTTTCCACATCTGGTGGAGGAGTTTGTTTAATAACTCATAGCTTATAGAAAGAGCGTTGACAAGCCATGCAGGATGTGTCTCTTCCAGCATTCTCATTTCTTAGTTTGGTTATAAGATTATAGGTTTCCATTCATAACCCTTCATTTTGGTTGGCCCTCTCCCCACAGCCCCTCATCTAGTACTTCACCATTTTTATGGATGAATAATATTCTCTTATATGGATGTCAGCTTTTACTTTTCCATTTATTGTTTGGTAGATATTTGGGTTGTTTGTACATATGAACTATTGTTAACCAAACTGCTATGAACAATAGTGTACAATTTATAACTTTCTTTTTATTTATTCTTCCTGTTTTTCACATCATGTATCTCAATCCAACTCATTTTCCATCCATCCATATCTGCCCTCTGCCATTGCAACCTCCACCCCATCAAAAAAAATAATAACAACAAAATGAAATTTAAGAGAGGAAAAAAAGGGGGGAAGCAATCTCATCATGGATGCTGTATATGTAAGTATTCATTGTAAAGAGTCATTGGTCAGATTTGAGGCCTCTGATTTCTCCTACCCTACCAACACTGGACCCTCACTGGAACTCCTTTTGGATATCCTGTGTTGCACTGTTGTAGTGAACCTGCCATTTTGGGTCTGCAGGATGGGCCCCTTCATGTCATGTGCTCCAGCAGATGACAGATGAGGTGGATGCTGGAGTGGGCCAACTCCATAACCCTGGGCCAACTCCATAACCCTGGTTCTGGGCTTGAGCAGTTACAGGGTTGTTCAGCCCACCAGGTCACCCTCGTCCTCACCACCAGGGCGAGCTCTCTCACATTGTCCTAGCTAGTTTACTCCTTGCAGCAATGAGCAAGGGGTAGGGCTTTCATGCCCTCGGGGTCAGATCTCCCATACCTACACCATCAGGGCAGCTCTACTGTGCTGCCCAGGCAAGGTGCGGGGGCCCACTCTACTGAATGCAGAAGCTATGGGGCTGGGCCAGATCTCCCATCTGCCACAGGTGGGGAGGGGCAGAGGCAGGGCATCTATCCCCATCCACAACACTATGTGGCAGATGAGGGGCAGGGCCATATCTCCCAAGCTCACATTCTCAGGGTGGTTCCACCGAACCCTGGTCAGTATGGTCAGCTTTACTGTGGTGTCCAGGCAAGGTATGTGGTTCACTTTCCCGATTGTTACAGCTAGTAAAGGGGAGGGTATGCTCCCTGGCCCACAGGTGATGGGGAAAGGAGGGAGGGCATCTTTCCCTCACTCTCACCACCACAAGGCCACCTAGCCTATTGTCATATGCTCAGGGCCAACTCACCTGGGGTCAGCTGAACGGTGGTCTGCCCAGGTGAGGAGCAAGGCCTGATTTCCTGAGTGCTGCAGCTAGTAAGGGGGAGGGTCAGCTCTTCCATCTGTTGCAGGCAGCAAGGTGTGAGGGGTAAGGGGGCCAGCTGTTCCCCACCCACAGCTCCATATAACAGACAAGTAGTAGGGACAACGTTCTCAAGCTCACAGCTTTGAGAGCTAACTCACCCACACTTCCATCAACAGCACTGCTCTGCTGTCCAGGTAAGGTGCAGGGCCTGCTCTCCTGAGTGTGGCAGGCAGTGAGGGGCAGGAGCACCTCTTCTAGCTCCTATGACCTCAGGGCCAGGTCTCCCATCTGCCTCAGGCATAGTTTTTTTTCAGACTTTCTTATACATTACATCCTGACTTCATTTTCCCTTTCTTCCACTCCTCCCAGTCCCTTTCCCCACATCCACTCTTCCTCCATTTCCCTTCAGAAATAGAGCAGGCCTCCTAGTGATACTAGGACATAACAAGTTACAATAAGAATAGGCACAAACCCCTCGGAAACACTGTGCATACTTAGAAATGGAGTTGCTAGGCCATGTGGTAATGCTATGTTAAACCTTGTAAGAAACAATACCAATATTTTCTACACGGTTTTACATTCTCCATAGTGATGAGTAAGAGTTCACTTTTGCAATGTCCTTGGTGATTCTGTTTCTTTAAATTATGATCACAATCTCCTCAGCTTTGTCTCTGCAGTTCACATTGACTTGATGTCTTACATATTTTCATGTGCTCCTTGGGCATTTTAATCACTTCTTTGGTCTCCCCAGTTCATTTGTTCATTTTTTATTGGGGTACCTAGACATTTTTGTTGAGTCTTGAGAGTTTTCTGTATATTCTGGATGGAACACAAGATCATCACTAATGATGATATATCACTAGGGACCAGTTAAATTATGTACAAACATTTTCCCCATTTTGTAGGTTGCCTGTTTTCTTTTTTTTTCTTTTTTGAAAGTACTCTGAGCTACAAAAGTTTTAAATTTTGATGAAATCCAGTCCATTTATTTTTCCTCACATACATGTTTGTTGTCATATCTAAGATTTCATTGCCAATTCCAACATCGTTAAGACCTCATTCTGTGTTTTCCTAGGGAACTTTATATTTTTATCTCTTTCATTTAAACCTTTAACCAATCTTACATTCCTCTTCGAACATGATCTGAGGCGAGGTCCTGGCCTCTGTCTTTTGTTTCTAGGTGTCCTAGTATCATTTGTTCACAAAACTTTTGCTTTCACATTAAATGGCCTTGGCACTGGTGAAAATCAACTGACTGTAAATATCTGATCCATTTCAAGACTTTCAATTTTGCTGCATTGCTCCACATGATTCTCATTATGCCTAAAACATCCTTTTTTGTTTATCCTAAGTTTTCAAATTGGGAAGCATGATTCCTATTTTTCTTTTACTCAAGACTGTGTAAATAGAATCCCCATATCTTCAAGACATTACATGGCATTATTTTGACATACCTCCATCTATTTGCTTTTGTTTGTAAGGTTGGACAATATATTAAATAACAACTCTTCATAAGGAAACCCCAAAAGTTGAGGTTAAATGAATGCAGTGGTAGGAAGGACAGTGTTTATGTGCAAACCTGCCGTGACAGAATCGTGTGCAAATATAAAGAAAATAAAATTGAAAAACATGGGTGCAGGCCATGAACATTTCTATTTTCTCAACTTAGTAGCATGGGAAACTACACTCAAACTAACATTTAAAGGATCCGCCTGTTCAGTCAGTGTATTTCTTATAATGGCTGTAAATCAGAAAATGAGTCATTTTCAAGGAAGACTCCTGAATTAATCCAGCCTTTCAGTCAGATCCCCCTGTATTACACATAGACGTCTACTGTCTATCTGGCAAGACAGGGAAAACAGACTGAGATTCTGTCCTACTGGCACCATAGTTTGTCTATGCCTCTGTTTCCATTATGACCTTTTATCAGGTTCCTGGTGTAGCTCCTTCCATTTTTACTGCCCCTCTGTCTTAGCTCTGCCTGGCTTCTCTGTTGTCATGAGATAATCCATTTCTGAGAGCTCTTCTACTCCTTTGTTTTGACCTTGTAGTTTTTAAATATTTGCCTACTTAACTCTCAAAATCCTTGCTGTATCATGTCCAACACAAGAAACCCTTACAGTATTTCTTCCATGTTAAAAAAAGACATAATAATTTTATAAATATTTTGATTTAACATTATTGTTGTGATGAACAATAACTTTATATCAATGCTTTAAATATTTAATAAGCCTAACTTTGGAGGCATTTCTGGTTACAAAAACATTAAGTAGAAAGTTCAGACTTTCTCCAAGTCTTGGTACAGGTTCTCAGGCTACCTCAAATGTCCTTTTAATCACCTTGTATTAATGAGAGACATTGTTACAATTGATGAGCCAATATTGTCACAAGGTTATTACACAAGCTACACAGCATTAGATTTAATTTTTATTAGACATTCTGTGTCTAATAAAATTTTACTAACACGCAAATGTTTATTCTACAACGCCCACACTCTGCCTTTCTGTCCCCCTTTCCCTCACCTTGACTGGTATCCACTGGTCAGATTGGATTCCTTCACGAGTCTCACTAGTCGTACTTGTTTGTGTTTTCTTCTGTCTTTTCAAAGCTTGATGCCTGTCCTCTGGTTACATGCCACAGAAAGGATGCACCACAGTTAGTTTGCTCATTGGAGCCTCTTTACTAACTGCACAATCTTAGCAATTTTAGCTTCCTTTAGCCCTAATGAGAGATTTACTTTTTCTAGATTACAACTTACTTGTCATGGTGCCTTTGGAAAAATAAAGGCCCTACTTTGACATAAATTGTAATTCTCAGGGTGCTTGGCTCACACCTGTAATCCAAATATATGAGAGGTCAAGTGCACAGGTCAAAGGCCAGCCTGCACTTGTAGTGGGTTGTAGGGCAGCCTGGGCTACTGACTGAGAGACCCTGTCTTAAAATTTAAATAAATAAAGAAACAAACAGAATTAAACAAATGAAATTTGTTCAAGAAACCAACAAGAACAATTGCTGGACTTTATCTTCATTCTCCATTCTTTGAGGAAAAATTTATTTGATTACCTGGAAGTGACTATCCTGGACAATGCTCTGACATGAGCAAAGGCCCTCCGGGGACAAGAATCAAGCAATCTAGTAAGCCTTCCTTGTGGTCTTCCTTTTGGTACATCATAATGTTCTTTACAAAAAAATCATTGTAGAAATAAGCATTGATTCATATGTGTGCATACAGGGTACTGTTTTGTGTATTTAGCATGCTGTATTAGTCAGGGTTCTCTAGGCTAACAGGATGGAAAGTCCAAGGATGCTGTAGTTGCTCAGTCCAAGAGGCTGGCTGTCTCAGATGGTCTTTAATATACACTGCAATGTTGAAGAAGTAGGCTCCAGTGCCAGTGAAGGAATGGACCTGCTAGCAAGGTGAGAGCAAGGATGCAAAGAGGAAAAACTTCTTTCTCCCATGTCCTTAAATAGGCTTCCTGCAGAAGGTGTATCCCAGATTAAAGGTAGGGTTTTCCCACCCCGAAAGATATGAATTAAAGTGTGTCTTCCCACCTCAAGATCTGGATTAAAGATGTCTTTCCTACCTCGTAGATCCTTCAAAAAAAGCAATTAGGTATGCCCTCCATTTTTGTGTTTTAGTTAATTCCAGATGTCTTCAAGTAGGCAACCAAGAATAGCCACAAGAGCTACCATTTCCTATTCTCTTTATCTGAAGCACAGCCATCATCAAGTAGCTGCATAGCATCTGGAGGAGTGCCATAGACATGGCACACTCCCTTTGAGGAAGCTCATTGACAGATGGGAAGGCAGAAGCAATCCCGAATTAAAATGGAAACACTTCATGGGGAAGAACATAGAATGTGAGTCCCCAGAGGGCATTTCCCATGCTCTCCTGGGAATCTAACAACAGGTATTGCATTGCTGTCCCTTAAAGAAAACACGATGTACACATTAAGCTTAGTGGCAGAGGACAGTATTTTTGTCATGTTAAATATAAATTTAAAAATTAATTTTTCTCAAACAGGGTCTGATTTATTCACCAAGGCAGTAAATTAGGAGTGGTTGACTTCAATTTAATCTCAATTCAGTGAAGAATTGAATAGGGGCCTAATAGTTGCTAAAAGCTGTGTTGGGATGTTAGGAATTGCTATGATGACTCAGCAATGGAATTCAGACCATAGTTCGGGGAGGATTGCTTTGTTCTCTGTTTGTAGAAAGAAATCTGTGGTCTGCAAAAGAAATAATGGAACTGAAAGGAGCTGGCAGGAAAGGTGGACACTCTAGGTAGGACTGACCTGCAGCAGCAGCAGCAGCACCTAAATGACAGCCGTGTCAGGACTCTGCATGGTGAAACTAAGAGAAGAGCAAGAAGACTATGGGCCATCATCCCACTTGTGGTGTGTCTGGTTGTTAGTTTTTGTCTGATTGCTCTCTGCCCCCACTCTTCAGGTTTTCTTCTTACTTTCTTTTGGTATTTCTGTCCTCTTTTCTGTTTCTTTCTCAATCTGGCCTCTACAAACACAAGACTGAGTCTGTACTAGATATGGTAGCTATCTTGCTGCTGGTTTGGCTGTTTATGGGGATGGAATCACTCTTGTAGTTAGTAGAACTGTGTTCCACTTGTTCAGTGTCTATGAAGAGGTATGATACTGAGCTCTGGGGGAGGAGCCTGCCTGTTCTCACTCCCCATGTCAGTGATAGTGCCTGGGTCACAGTGGTGCTAAACACAAGGACCGGCTTCCTTCCTGAAGCTGGAATTTTGTCATTTAGTCAATATATGGCAATGGAAATAAGAACTTTAAACCATGTCTCGCATGATTCCATCCTAAATGTTGTGTTAAAGGACAGAGTACAAGTATTACTGAGTATCATCATCTATTTTTCTGCCCAACAGCCACATTGTCCCACTCTGGAAAAGGCACGGTTCAGCCATTTTAAATAAATAGATCTGATATTGTTTCCAGGTTTGTTCAAGCTCCATGATACCACATTCCAGGACCATTTTATTTCACCAAACACAAGAAATGCTTTCTTGAAGTTTTAATTTGAACTAATGGTTCTGAGTCTGTTTCCTTTCTCTTCTCAAACACTCTCCCTTCCTTCATGGGCCTTAATAATTTTGGGGAACTCTACTCTACTTGACTGAGGGCAAGGTCCTGGAGTTATTTGTAAAAATGGCTCACTTAAGCTGCATATAACTTGGCACTGAGGAAAGAATATCTAGAAACTTCTTGAGATTTATTACATTAACAGGCCTGTTCCCTACATACCTTGTGAAGATCTTATACAAAGTGAATCTTAATGCTGCTGTCCCAGTGGGAAACTGTACAGGCAATGCAGAAGGCCACAAGATTGCATGCCATGAGCCATCTCTTCAAGCTTAACACTGTGGGGAACTGAACTCTAGATGTCTTCCGTTTGAGTGCACAGATTGTGAAATGCTTCCAGATGAACAAAGCAGAGAAACAACATATGATAGCATTTCCAGACCATGACATAGGACAAGAGCATAGGGAAGAGGCTGAGAATACTAGAGTATTCACTACCCCAGGAACACATTATCTCTTAAAAATGCTTACTTAAAAGGGGAAAGGGACAAGATCTCCTGAGAAAATTGGGAGTATGGGGGGGGAGGGAAGAGGGAATTAGGAGAATGAGAAGGGGAGAAGAGGAGGGGTGAGGAACACAAGATGGGGCAGGAAGGTTGAGTTGGGGGAAGAACAGAAGAGAGCAAGATAAGAAATAATATAATAGAGGGACATTATAGGTTTAAAGAGAAATCAGGCACTAGGTAAATGTCTGGAGAGCTACAATGATGACACCAACTAACAATTTAAGTAACAGAGGAGAGGCTACCTTAAATGTCCTCCCCTGATAATGAGATTGATACTAAATCATATGCCATTGTATAGCCTTCATCCAGCAGCTGGTGGAAGTAGAAGCAGACACCCACAGCTAAACCTTGAACTGAACTGAAATCCAGTTGCAGAGAAGGAGGACTGATGAGAAAAGGGGTCCAGACCAGGCTGGTAAAACCCACAGAAACAGCTGACCTGAACAAGGGGGAGCTCTTGGTCCCCAGACTGATAGCTGGAAAACCAGCATGGGACTGATCCAGACCCCCTGAATGTGGGTGTCAGTGAGGAGACCTTGGAAATCTATGGGGCCTCTTGTAGTGGATCAGTACTTATCCCTAGCATAGAAATGGACTTTGGGAGCCCATTTCACATGGAGGGATAATCCCTGAGCCTAGACACACGGGGGTTGGCCTAGGCCCTATCCCAAAGAATATGACAGACTTTGAAGACCCTGTATGGAAGGCCTCACCCTCCCTGGGGAGCAGAAAAGGTATGACATAGGTAGGGTGTTAGTTGGGGGGCAGGGGAGGAGGAGAGGGAGAGGGACCTGGGAATGACATATAAAAATTTTTCTTTCTAATTAAAATTAAAAATTAAAAAATGCTTACTTAACTACTTTGTATGTGTATGTCTAAGTGTACATGTGTGTGCTGTGCATATGCAGGTGCCAGCAGACACCAGAAGTGGGAATCAGACCACCTGAAACTGGAGTTATAGGCAGTTGTGAGTCTCCTGATATGGTTCCAGGATTGAACCCAAGAATGGCAATTACTCTTAACTGCTGAACCATCTCTCTAGACATTGGAACAGATTCTCATGAGCATATGCTAAGGTGCAAACTTCTCTCTCTCTGCACCAACAGGAAACAGCATTTATAGATAGATAGCTTTGAATGAAATGATCGTATCAGGAGGGCCACTTTATTCCAAAGCAATAGATCCACACATGCTGATTGGTGTTAGCATGAGTAATGAGTGCCTTTTCCCTTGTAACAGCTGTTCAAGGATGGTATTCTCGTATTAGGAATGGAAGCTGGCCAGCCCTAGCAAAGATGCAGCAGGATACATATGATATTCAGAAACTTGCACCAAATAGCATAGCTTATCTGGCCTCCAAGCAAATTGACATAAACTGTGGTATTTGAAGATGACATTTCTTATTGGACAAGATGAGCTTCTGCATTCCATGGGGAAATTCAGTGCATACAGCAGCATGTGTGCAGGGCTGTGCAGAATGTAAGGGTGGCTGGTGAAAGGTAGGATGCCTGTCTTACTAGAATGTCCAATAAATAACGAGTAAGTTTAGTAAAAGCGTGTCTCAAAGATAACAGCTTAATTTGTATTTCAGATAAAAAAAATAATTTGTGTTAGTAGAGGGTCCCAAATAGCCCAGTTAATTTTTCAGTTCCTATTAAACATTGTGATTGACAGTCCTTCCACACTACACAGATCTCAGGAAGCATTTTTATGTGAATCAGCAGTAAAGGTAAGAAAAGTATGTTGAAACTGGGAAAGAAGGCAGCCTCAGAGAATGGCTATAACTTTGAAATGTTGACATTTTTCAATAAGCAAGTCAAACTCCCTATCACTGATTAGTTAAAAAGAAATGATGATGATGGTGATGATGAAGATAAAACATTCGAGGGCCTTAAACTGGCCTCAGAAGTAAAAAGTAAGGTTACAGTAGTAGAAGGTGGCTCTTCATTAATTTATAGCCTATAGCTTGAGTTTCTGTTCTGCCGCCGTGCAGTCCCAAATAAACACACAGAGGCTATATTAATTAGAAACTGTTTGACCAATGGCTTAGGCTTCATACTGGCTAACTTTCTCTTAATTACTAACCATAACCACTAATCTATGTATTTCTACATGGCTTTATCTTACCAGAGATTGCCCAGCATGTCCTATCTTCTTGGTATCTCCATGGTGTCTCCTATCTGCCTTCCTCTTCCCAGCCTTCTCCTGGTCTGGTAGCCCCACATATACTTCCTGCCTGGCTACTGGCCAATCAGTGTTTTATTCATCAACCAATAAGAGAAACATATATACAGAAGGACATTTCTCATCAATAGTCCAAGGCTAACAATACTCCAAGGTTAAAAATGAACCCAAGATGGTATAAACCAATTAACTATCTCCTATCTCAATTTGCACACTCATCCCAAGTTCTTGATCATATCATCAGTGCATCCCTTTACTGACTATCATAGAATGCAATCAATTATTTCATCTTCATTGGCTCAAGGAGATGATACAGGATTTTACTCTCAAGGCTCATGGCATCCTGAGCAGAAGGCAATTTTCAGGCCCACCCCAATAACAACCACAGTGGACAAAGACTTGAAGCAATTATTCCTTTAACTTTTCCTGGGTCACCTACCTTTGCTTCTCCTCACACCACTCTTCTCTCTGGTTTCACTGAAAGCTGCCTTCATATCTATTCTGTTCTCTTTGGTTCTTGGGGAAGGTTCCGAAGCCAAGGATTCTTAAACTTTTCCACTTGCAAATTGTTATCTCACAGAACTTTTCACATGGCTTTATCTATATGGGTATAGAAAGTGTGTGTATTCTCTTTTTGTCCAGTCACTATGATAAAACACTCGACAAAAGCAACATAACAATGAATGAGTTGATTTTGGTCCATAGTTTCAGGGCATACAGCCCATTAAGGTGGGAAGGGCATAGCAGCAGGAATAGGAAACTGGCTGCTCACATCGCACTGACAAGCAAGTTACAGAAAGTGAAGAATAGAGGAGGTCAGAATGCAAGACCCAAGTAATTCCCCGGTTCTTAGGAAACAATATGACTAGAAGAAACATCACAGTCACTAGAGACGTAATTGTTGAAATTAGGCTAATAGAGAAAAATAAGTACTTGTTTAAACCATAAATGTTTGTGGTAATTCTTTAATTCCCATGTTTTAAGTGTTGGGAATAGGACCTGATGCTGGGCAAATACTACATACTTAACCATCTAAATCCTCAAGCAGTGGTTTGGGTTTTTTTCATTATTTACCCATCATGAGTTCTTAGATTTAGTCAGGTAAAACTGCAACATTTACTCTAGGACTTATTTCTTGCAAACACTAGCTAATAAATTTATTCTCATCCATCTTAAAATCTCTTCTAGCTGTTATGTCATATGATAAGGAAAAAATGACCACAATTTCTGCCTATAACTAAACCCATGCAAGTTTTGAATCAGAAAATGTGAAGTTCTTTGTGGCTTCCCAGACAGAAGTGACCTTTGGAGTCAGAAGACAGCAGGGTTGCCCCCCTGTCACCCAGCTCTTTCCTAGAGACAGCTTTTCCTGGCTTGAGCTTTTGTTGTTCAGAAGTAGCTCATTGCTAGTTTCTGCTGCTTCCTTACCAAGCATGAGCATGAACCTCTGCTGTTTTAGAGTCTTTTCCTCAGCTTAGACGGTGAAATATCTCTGCTAAATAGATTGTGAGGGTGATAGCACCTGAATAGCAAACCTACTCTCTCCCTGCAGCATTGGTACAGAAAGATCAATCTAGCATATAAAAGCAGGCACAGATAAATGGCTAAACACTGTAGTACAATGAAGGCATACATCTCTAAAATGAGAATCTTGAAAATCAATAAGAATTGAAATTGAAAAAGGAAGAATTGTAGCTGTCAAGATGCAGGACGCCAGTGGGACATGCACAGGAGGTCCATTTAACTCCTCTGGTGACTGGGAACATCGTCAATTAAGAAAAGTTGTCTCTGGGGCGACCTTTGTTATGTGTCTTAGAAAAACATTGCATCTCATCCCCAGGACAAGACTCCTCTCCCAAGTCAAAATTGACCTCACCCATCATGTCAGCTTCCAGTGTGAGGAGATGTTCCTTGCACCAGGGAAGGAACCATGAGGAGGAATTACAAGCCACATTTGAGAGGTTCATAAGGATGGGGATAGATCCAGCAAGGCCAGCATAGTTCGTTTTCCTCAGTTTATTCTACCATTTCTCTGAAATTTTCAATCTTAGAATTCAGCATAACAACTCTCAAATCACAAAGGAAACACGCACCATTTGTGGAATATTTGGATGTGCCTGGTGTTGCAAAAGTGCCAACTTGTGTTTTTATACGACAGTGACACTAGAAGATAATGCTGGATATTGTGCATTGTGCCATGAGCTCTTGTGACACTCCTTTGAAGTGTGTGCTATCATTATCCTATCTTACAGATAAGGAAATTGCAGCTTCCAAGACATTGAGCACCTTGATCTACGTCACACAGCTTGTGCTGGACAAAGCTAGACATAATTCTACCTTGAAGGGTTCCAGAAGTTTCCTCGTTTCCTGTTTCACATCTGTTCACGTTCACAGTTGTCCGTTTGATTTCTGTCGGTTCTTTTGTCTGTGCCTCATCCCACTTCCTGAAGATGACTTGACTCAGAACTGTTGCCCAGTCTTTAGCCCTGACACACTCTGCTAGACTGTATCCACATCAGCTCATAACAGTGCCTAGAATTCCTTCTGGGACATGGATCTCTTTCCATTAAAGTTAGAAATCATTAAGAAACACTGAGTATAATTCTGCAAATCTCTCACCACTAACATGCAACCAGAAATAAAGTAACTATGGTCAGAGCAGGGCTGTGTAGCATCACAAAGTACCCTCCTGTGATGACAAAATGCAAAGTTCTGTTGTTAGAAGATCTGCTGGGTATGCACATAACAATGAGACAAGGTGCTACAAATCCAACATCAGCAGATGGGGTTTGTGTGTCTTGTCCATTATGAAGCTTTTCTTTTAATTTATTTTTTCATGGAAAGACTATGTTTAACAGAACATGTATGTACTTTGTTACCTTTAGTTGGCAGTTTGTCCACTAGAACTATTCTGCCTTTGAGATGTAAGTCAAATGGTATAATTCAAACTAATGTGACAAACTCCATTAGCAAAGTATTTTCTTAAAACATATATTAACATTTGCATGAAGACAGAGCGCCTGAAGTCCCTCTCCATGTATTTTTCATGAGCTGGGTGTTTTTCTCTCACATCCGAGGCTTCATGGGTAATCTCCAAGGCTGTTTATCAAACTCTAATGGTGTTTGCCTCACTTGGGGAATCTAATGCTTAAAATGCACCTTCTGGACTGGGGGAGATGTCTCTGTGGGTGGAGCTCTTTCCTTGTAAGCATGAGAACCTGAGTTTGATTCCAGGACTCACTTAAAGCTGGGCTTAATGGCACACGTCTGTAATTGCAGTGCTCCTATTGTGAAATTGGAGACAAACTACTAGAATTCCAGGAAGCTCACAGACTGGCTTATACAGTAGTGAACAACAAGGGACCCTGAATCAAACAAGGTTGAAAGTGAGCACTGACAGTCAAGGGTGTCCTCTCATGCCTACATGCTGCCATGGAAGTGCATGACTGCACTTACAGGCATGACACACACAATACATATAACACAGGCACAGAGGGAGGAAGGATGGGAGACATGGGGAAGAGGAGAGGAAGGAGTTTGGTTATTTTTCATCAGTTTCAGCTGCGGCTATGAAACATGAACCACGAAACTCAACAAACCCATGTGGAGTTTATTGGAGGGATAGGTGTTGGCTAAGCCGAGAACAGAGATGGGAGGGGGAAAAGGTGAGGAAAGAAGGGGAAGGGGGAGAAGGAGGAAGAAGAAGGGGTGAACAGGTAAGAGGTGCTTGTTCAAAAGGGAAAGCTTGAACATGCATACAGAGTCCTTAGACAGCCAGGCAACACAGGGCTCTCTGAGCTGCCTAAGTATCTGCCTGAATGCTGGTGTGCATCTGCATACCCTGCCAGTTGTCAGGGAGCCGGAGCAGAGTCAGCATAATGCCAGGATACCAACAAGGAGACTTTGTGTTCCAGAAAGCTGAGGTGGAATTGAGACTCCGCATGGCTTCCAGGTGGTGTCAGAGCATCATAGCTTGCAGAGCAGGCCTCTGGTGCACTGGGGGTTTTGCTACCATGAAGCACAAACACGATTGCAGAAATAATTTTTATGCACTAGAAGCTCCATCACTAAGATTCTTAAAAGATGAAATTGCTTTTTCTTGTTTGTTTTCTTTCCCAAGCTCTAATTGAATTTGTTACTGAAGGGGACTCCCACACAGCGGGGCTCCTTCCAGACCCCAAATTTAGGCACAAACCACACCCAAACACCTGTTTATTTTCTTTCTTTAAATTAAAAACAATTTTATTTTCCATACCAATCCCAGTTCCCTCTCCTTCCACTCCTCTCATCCCCCACCAACCCCACATCCCAGCACCTCATCCACTCCCCAGGGAGGGTGAGGCCGCCCATAGAGGATCATCAAAGTCTGTCACATCATTTGGGGCAGGGTCTAAGCTCTCCCCATGTATTTAGGCTGAAAGAGTATCCCTTCATGGGGAATGGGCTCCCAAAGACCTTTCACTAGGGATAAATACTGGTTCTACTACCAGAGGCCCCATAGACTGCCCTGGCCTCCGAACTGACACCCATGTTCAGGGCGCCTGGCTCAGTCCTATGCTGGCTCCCCAGCTGTCAGTCTGTGGGGTCCATGAGCTCCTACTTGCTCAGGTCAGCTGTTTCTGTGGGTTTCCTCAACATGGTCTTGATCCCTTTGCTCATCACTCCTCCCTCTCTACAATTGGATTCCAGGAGTTCCACTCAGTGCTTGACTGTGAATCTCTGCTTCTGCTTCCATCAGCTACTGGATGAAGGCTCTAGGGTGACATATAAGGTAGTCATCAATCTCATTATCAGAGAAGGGCATTTAAGGTACCCTCTCCACTATTGCTTAGATTCTTAGTTGGGGTCATCCTTGTGGATTCTTGGACACTCCCATAGTGCCAGATTTCTCCTTAAACTTACAATGGCTCCCTATTAAGATATCTCTTTTCTTGATCTCCTTCTCAATCATTTCCTGGACTCAATCTTCTCAATCCCTCATGTTCTCCTCCTCACTCTCCTTCCTCCTCCTCCCACTCCCAGTCCTGCCCTCCCAATTTTCTCAGGAGATCTTGTCCCTTTCCTCTTCTCCAGGTGTTGATGTTTGTCTCTCTTAGGGTCCTCCTTGCTTCCTAGCTTCTCTGGGGTTGTGGATTATAGCCTGGTCATCCTTTGCTCTATGTCTAACATCCACTTACTTATGAGTGAGTACATACAATTTTTGTCTTTCTAGATATGGGTTACTTCACTCAGGATGGTTTCTTCTAGTACCATCCATTTGCCTGAGAATTTCAAGATTTCATTGTTTGTTGTTGTTGTTTTGTTTTGTTTTTCCTTGAGTAGTACTCCATTGTGTAAATGTACCTTCCATTCTTTGGTTGAGGGGCATCAAGGTTGCTTCCAGGTTCTGGCTATTACAAATAATGCTGCTATGTACATGATTGAACAGATGTCCTTATGTTATGAATGTGCATCCTTTGAGTTTATGCCTAAGAGTGGAATTGCTGGATCTTGAGGTAGACTGATTCCCATTTTCCTAAGGAACCACCATACTGATTTCCAAAGTATCTGTACAAGTTTGCACTCCCACCAGCAATGGAGGAGTCTTCCCCATTTTCCACATCCTCTCCAGCATAAACTGTTGTTGGTGTTTTTGGTTTTAGCCATTCAGACAGGTATAAGATGGTATCTCAGAGTTTTGATTTGCATTTCCCTGATGACTAAGGATTCTGAGCAATTTATTAAGTGCCTTTCAGCCATTTGAGATTCCTCTACTGAGAATTCTCTATTTAGTTCTATACCCAGCTTTTTAATTGCATTATTTGGTGTTTGGGTGACTAGCTTCTTGAGTTCTTTGTATATTTTGCTAATCAGCCCACTGTTAGATGTGGGGTTGGTGAAGATCTTTCCCCCATTCTGTGGGCTTCCGTTTAGTCTTGTTGACTATGTCCTTTGCCTTACAGAAGTTTCTCAGTTTCAGGAGGTCTCATTTATCAATTGTTGATCTCAGTATCTGTGCTACTGGTGTTATTTTCAGGAAGCAGTATCCTGTACCAATTCGTTCAAGGGTGCCTCCCAACTTTCTCTTCTCAGAGGTTCAGTGTGGCTGGATTTATGTTGAGGTCTTTGATCCATTTGGACTTAAGTTTGGTGTATGCCAATAGATATGGATCTATCTGCAGTCTTCTACATGCCAACATCTAGTTATGCCAGCACCATTTGTTGAAGATGCATTCTTTTTTTTTTTCTTGTTTCCACAGAAATCCTTTTTTAAGCAGGGAAGAAATTTCAAGTGGCTGCTTTCTGACTCAGGCAGAAAAACAGCAGCAAATGACCTTGAAGGTGCCCTTCTTAAGAAGAGAAAGGGGAGGTCTGTGTTAGAATGGGCTAACACAGGGTGTGGTGGTGAAGATGAGAGACAAGGGAAAGGGGGTAGGGGTATTTGTCCAAGAGGGACAAAGAACTGCCTCTGGATAGAGAGGAGACAGAAGCAGCGCATAGGCAAATGGCAGTTTATAAAGGTAAAGGGAGAAATCCCATGTTAGGATGAGGTGCTTAATTTTAATTAGGCATTTTAATTAGTGAGCCAAATGGGTCTTCTGACAGCTGGACCTTGGTAGTCAGCCTCAGGAGAAGGAAGTGGCCAAATACAGGATTAAACCTTGGCACTAGCTTTAGGAATGTAATCTAATGGTTTTTTAGGAAGGCAGAGGGAATGGGGGAGAAGGGCAAGGTCTGCCAGAGCCACATACTCCAGTGGGCTAGTGTCCCTTCAGTTACAGAGAACTAGAGTCTCACCTCTTCGGAACTGCAAAGTCAGTTTTGGTTGGCAAATGCTAATTTCAACTGAAACCATCTCAAGAGTTTTGCAATGGGCGTCATCCTGCTGTCCTGCATATACCAAACAAACGGTTCCATGGCTAAATTCTGGAAAACTGATGATGAGTGACCCTTATAGAGGAACATTTGATTTCAAAAGAGCTTTGTAAACAGAACTTGCAAGTCAATGCATTCTTTGACTCTCCCCCTCTCCCCTCCAATGTCTCAATTTCTCTCTATTTCTGTGAACACTCGAATAATTGTAGCACTTAAAATTCAGTATCATCAGATAATGTTTATAAAGATTGCTTGCTCATGGCATTGTAATTTCTGCCTAGCTGAATTAGCAACAAAAGGTTCACAGAAGAACCCTGGTGTTTCTGGAGGGGACTCCATGCTGCCATATCTAGTTTCTTTGTGCCTCAAATGAATAACTGAGTAGGACACATGGCATTAGATTTATTTACTAAATGTGAGAAGGAAAAGATAGAATACTACCCACAGAATGGGGTAGGGAAGAGTAGGCATGTGTCTTAAGAATGCTGGGTTAGGCTCCAACAACTTCTCCCCAGAGGGTAAGGAGGAGATCTCCGAAGGGATGAATCTTTCTTAGGTTGTCCTAATTTTCTATAGCTGCTGAAATGGGCTTGTATAATCAATCCTTGGATAAGTCTGGGGCCATCTAAGTGATGCTTTCCTTTTTCTCCATTGCTCACTCCCACAATTCAACTTTCTTATGACTTGCATTCACATGGGTTTAACCTATTTTCTTGCAACACTGCTAGATACTAGCTGGCCACTTCATCAAATCTTGCATTGTCAGTGAGAAGCTACAGTGACAGCCATGCCACTCAAGAAGATGCAGCTGAAAGGAAACTTCACTTCTAGGTATTTATTGCTAAAGCCCAACCCAAGTTAACCAGAGAAAACAAACCTGAATCATGAGACAAGTATACAAAATACCTACAAAATGCCATTGTTCCCAACAATGGCAAGATGGCTATAAACAAAGACTAGAAAACAGAGCAGGGAAAACCAAGACCCCCAAGAATTGAGTGTGTACTAAATCTTGGATCAGGGACAGGCTGTAATAGAAATGCAGCTGGTCCTAGATTTAACCAGGTAGTGCTTCCAGCATGGTGGATATACCATAGTAACACAAAGACAGTGAAGGGTGGAAACCCTGATGAGCAAGGGAACTGTAAAAGCACACTGCACTGTCTTTGCAATATTCCCATGTACCCCAAATTCTTCTATTATGAAACATTCATTGGAAAAGATACTGAAAAAAATGCTTGAGAGGGAACGAGGGAAATTTAAGGAATTACTGAAGCATTTTTGACAAATGTTTTATTGAAAACACACACACATACACACAAGCATACCTGCTCCATAGGAGTGTGTATTTTACTAGATCTGTTTGGAGAAAATGAATAAAGAAATTCAAAGATGACCACACAAAAAGCATCAGAACACCTCAGTGCCACATGGATTCTCACTTATGAAGAGACTTAGATCTCATGAATGTAAGCCAGATGCTCAACTGACATTTACCAAATTGCTTTGAAGGCAAACATCATCCAGAGGAGCCGTTGAGAAATTTGTCTGGTGACTAATCCCATCTTGGATTCCAATGGAGGAAATTGGAGAGATCCATTAGGCAGACAGGGCTGTCCATTTCCTTGAAGTTATCGACCGTGGCAGTGCCCTTGCTCTGTGCACATGGGCCACCTCAGAAGCTCCCCTGCCAGAATCGAGTTAGTGGAAACATCACAATCAATAAAAGACACTCTATTTTCCATTTGCTCATTGTTTTTTTAAGGGCTTATTTTCTAACAGCACAAGGAAGACTCAATTCAATATCAATTCACCTTCTGGTGGGGAGAGGACTCAAGATATTGACTTTCAGTGCTGGATAGTTTGTGATGAGATGGCTTGCTAAGGTTCTCACCAACGTGCAACCTCAGTTTGGAGGACCCGAGATGAGTGGATGTTTGGCATCACTTTGTGGTGCTAGTGCCTGTTCAGTTCAGCCCTAACTTAACAGCAATGGTGCTGGAAGCTCCAATAGGTGCAACCACAAATCTGCTCACAGTGGTTGGGAGCTTGGAGCCTCTCCTGAGTGGGTTTGCTTTTCTCCAAACTAAAAGTCTTAGAGACAGCTGTCTCAAATGCTCCTGAGGCTCCCCCACTCCCCTATCTGGGGAGTTTAGAACAGTTAAAATACTTAGTTTGACATTAGGATTTTGGAGTTTGAAATTTGAAATTTTGAGTTTTTAAGTAATTATAGCAGGAGATTATTAGCCTCAAGAATATGTTTTCATATAGTCTCCCTCTTGCTCCTGGTCCATGTAAAAAGTTTTAAAAAATTGAAATTCATTCAGCATCTGGTTTTTGTATACACATTTATCAGTTTTTAAAGTAATTGACTCCAGGACCCTATAGAGAACAAACTTTGAAGATTGTCAAGACTTTATAAAAGGTAGTATTTGCATGTGATTCCTGTGTATTCCCCATATGTTTTAAATCCTCTCTAGATTAGTTATTTTGTCTAACACAATGCAAATACTATATTAATAGTCACCATGTGATGATTTGTTGTTTAAACTGGCTGCTTATTATACAGCTATGTGTTATGTATCATAAATTACTTAAGGAATAATGACAGGAACACATGTCTATACATATTCAACACTGAAGTTGATCAGGCTATTCCTTGCTCTATGTTATTCCATGATATATAAAACAGTGTTTATTAGACTCTGCTTTGTTCCCCCAAAGAGTGCCTTTTACAAGCAGTATTTGACATTATTTTTAGGGTAAAGGATGCATTTGCACCTTAGTGGACCACCAGCTGTCCAACATTAACCCTGAGGTATAGACAAATGCCTTATTCCTGAAAGTACAAAGCATGGCAACCTCTAAAGTTCCAAAAGTATACTGGTACTCTAGAAGCACATGAGCTTATTAAATACTATATCAGAAAAAAACAGTACTGAGAGTTATTGGACATTCAAGATTGAGAAAAAGGCACAACTCTTTCATCTGGACCTTTAAAGAGAAGGACGCCTAGAAACCAGTGGCAATGGCTCCACTGATCTGCCATCTTGTGTATCTTCCAAGAAACCAACAGAGAACTCCCAAGGCTCCCAGGAGCTTCAGTTCTTCTCAGACTCCACAGCTGACAGCCATCTGTTCATCCATCCAAACCTGCATCCATCTGTCTAAGTACTTGTCCATCTGAACCATCCTCTGCCTGTGTAGCCTCCATCAAGGTCAGGGGTCAGGTACCATACACAACACCTGCCCAAGACTCTGGCTGCATTTACATCAGCTTTCCTGCCTCTTGGACCTCTTTGAAACCTCATTAACTCTACTGCTACCTCTTCACCCTTTATAGCAATTCTGTAGACTACATATAAATACACGTTTATATATTTACTATGTGGTATGTACTGTATAATCTGAGAGTTAATATTAGGAATTAATGTTGGAATAAAATACCTCATTTTTGTCTCAGCTAAGTCTATGGAGGAATGTCTGGCTATTTGACAAATTAATGCCAATAAAATCACTGTACCCCATGAACTTACTGTTGTTCAGTAAATGCTAACATTGTGGGAGGCCACAGACACTTGTGTCTGTGTTTCATACATAGTGCACTCATAATTGACTCTTTTACACAGCAAAGGCTTTATTTATGTAATATTTATTCTTTGTTATAATTGATCCTATAGAATTGCCTTATTTGGTCCCTAAATCAATTTGAGCCTTGGAAGTTTTAAATCTTCAGGTAGGTTGAGTTCAAGATCAAATATTTTTCTCCTCAGAAAATTCCTCTACATGTGAGCTAGAGCTAATTCTCCCTTTCATGCTTCTGTCTTATGTTTTACATGTGGCCCTTGCAGTAAATATACTTCATAGTAACTTTCTTGTCCATATCTAGGGCTCTTTCTTTCTCTCTAAACTATCAGGTATATACATTTTGGCACCTGGCCAGTTCATTTCACTTTGGTAGACACTGACATAGTTACTGAAGCAAAAGTGTTTTAGTTACTTCTCTGTTGCTGGAATAAAATACCATGTTCAAGACAATGTATAGAACGAAGAGTTTATTTGGGTTTATGGTTTCAGATGGGTAAGAATCTGATAGGAATACTGTGTGGCTTTGAAACCTCAACTTCCAGGGTCATAATTCCTCCAGCAAAGCCAACTCTTAAATCTACCTAAACAATGCAGCCAATCTGAGACCAAGCATTCAAACATCTAAGCCAATGGGAGATGCTCTAATTCTAACCACCATAGAAATGCAGGAAAAGCATTAAGCAGAGCCTTTGTCTGGGGTATTTTAGACCAGTATGTACCATCCCCATGAGATTTTACTATCTCGCACATATGGCAGAAGAGAAGCAAAGGGAATCTGGCATAGTCATTTCACTACCAACAGCACTTAGAGTAAGTAAATCAGCCTGCTCAGTCATTGGCTGTGCTATATAGGTTGTCTGATTGGAGTATTATAGGACACCCTGCTTCTCTGTCTCCACATGTAGGCTGACCCCCACCTTCTCTATGTCCTCACTGTACATGCCTGTTTTGGTGTCTAAGATACTTGGAGGTCTATCTCCCTTCCAGTTTCAGGATTGAAATCATCTGTGGTTGAGGCCGGCCTTCTTAGTTGTTTCTGAGTCCCTAGCTGAGCTTTGCAGTTGGAGGCACATCGATAGAGTTTGGTGAATATTTGCTCTGTGATTCTTGAAGTTCTTTAACCTCACCTTACTCCTGTGGTAAGTAGAAAAACCCAGAGTCACACACATCATCTTCTTTATGATACATAAAACAAGAGAATATGAACAGCTGCGGTGACACACAGTTTCTGCTACACACCCTCCTGATTTTAATAGGTACATGCTCACTTTAAAACCAGTCAGAAGCCACTATGACAAGAAGGGCTGATTATCATAAGCTTTTACCACTGGTGCACAGACTTAACCATCATCATGATTAGAGAGTTTTAAAATGACTTAGAGACACCGTGAGTACAGCATGGACTGAAATGCAGTAGGGATTTACTTGAGTTTCTTACTTTATAGTTTTAGAAACTTCAGCAGGCAAAATGCCTTTGAAGAAGTTTCTGTGAAGAAAGTTGTTCTCAGATTCTACTGGTGTGTGTTACTTGTTGAAAACATAGATTCCTGCTCCCCATCCTGAGAACCTTGTGATTTGGGAGGTCTGAGATGGAAATCAATGTGTAGTATCAGGTGACTAGGTTCCAGAAGTCTTCAGGCCACCATAGGGGTAAGGGAGTTTACAGTAAGAAAGAACACAGATTCCCCTGCTGGAACTGAAAGGCCAAATTTCCAAGAAATCCAGGAAATTCTACACAACCAGTACTCCAGAAGTCCAACACAAAGCAGTCCTACCTGTTAACATTTCCAGCAAGTACAGGTCCCACGGCCACACACACAGCCATTGACACTCAGGTAACATGCTTAGTCATCACCACAGGTGTTAGCATTTCCAAGGTCCTACGGCTGAGCATGTGCTATAACATTCGAAAAATGCCTAGTCATCCCAGGGCCCTATGTAATCTATGTACATGTGAAGGAGGGCCATGCAATCTATATGCATAAGTGGCATGACGATGTAAGCCCATACACATGTGCTGAGTGACCTTGAAAAGTGGACACCCGCCCCCCCCCATTTCCTCTCTCACCACGTTTCTTCCAGACAGGCCTGTGCACTCCTCCTTTTTCCCTTTCCCCACTCTACTAATAAAAATCTTAACTGGGTTTTGTTGTATATCTTGCAGTTCATTCTCACACATGGTAAATAACATTGGTGCTATTACTCAGATTCAGACAGAGGTTGCTATGGCCACAATGCTGAGTGCTAACCACTGTACACGGCAAGCCACACGAGCATTGGTAAATAACACTAGCTACTGACTGGACCCCACTGACTTTGGAGTTTGAAATTCTGTTCTCCCTCAAATCAAATGTTGAGATCTCCTTATGGAATGTGGTGCTACCTTTTGTGATACAAAAACTCAGACAAAGGCAATGGGGACATTCAGAATATCTCCACACTCAAAGGCAGACAGATGGAGAGAACAGCCTCGATACCAAATGGGCTTTTAGAGCTGAGTGCAGCCCTGTGCTCTTCCTGAGTCTTGGTGCTTCCAGGAGTTGGTGACAGTAGGTGCCATCTCAGCCAGTTGAAGTTTTCATGCTAGGTTCATTAACTTGGCTTTGCTAAAGTATGATTAACTTGATGGAGATTTTCTAAGATCTGCTCTTGCCACACTTTAGATGTTCAAAAATACACAGAATTTATATTTTTGCTAAAATAATATCATTTTCAATCTTCTCTGAGTGTACATGCCTGCATGTGTGAATGGGAAATGAAGTAAAAATAAAATAAAACAAAATATTTTCCTTACATTCACTTCCTGTTCCTAGGTCATTAAGATTTCTCTTCAGATAATTCAGTGAAACCTAAGTAATTATCTTGTGGCTCTATATGCCTGACTAAACCCCTTCAAAATATTTTATGTTTTCTGACAGCATAGCAGCTGTCAGATGGAGGGAACCCAGAGACTTCGGCATGGCTCTACCCCACACCTTCACCACGAAAGCTGTATAAATAGCATTATAGGCTCACACCAGCAACTGAGGGGGAACAGTGGGCAGCTCTCATAAGCAGAGCTGGAGGTGGAAATGAATTCCAATGCCTTCATGTTAGGAAACAACAATAAGATTACAGAGAATGAAGCTTTTGTTATGAGAGAGCCCAGCATTTGAAGTAAATAATGAAGATTGATACCTTTCATTAGCATGCAGCTTTCCCCTTTGTGTTTATAAAGAAAAGAGAGCCCTCTTTGCAGCAGAACAGACTTCCCATATTCCTGTAGAGAGTCACTCCTAGCCTCCCCCTCTTCTAAAAGGCATGCAAATGTTGATCTGATCCAGGTGGGAGGGGAAGAAATGAGTGATACTATAAAATATATTTTGCTCTAATTATTAGAAAAGGAGACCACAGAAGCCTTCATCTGGAATGTTCTCATCATGCCATTTCTCAACTCAACTATTCCCTGCCCATTTCAAATCTGTTACTACCTGCAGCCTGACTCCAAGGTATTACTGTTTTCCTCTGTCCTCCTCTCAAAGGGCCTTACCCTACTTTAACCACCTACAGCATGTCCTGAAATGGTGTGTCATGGGCTCAGCATTTATATAGACCTTTATTTGTTTTGTCTTATGGCCCATACATTCTATCACTATGACATGCTAGGGGTTTTAACTAACCAAGAATACAGAAGCCTTAACAGGAAATATACTTCCAGAGTTCATCATATTTCTAGATTCTTTATACATATAGACATATTAATTTTTTCATACAATATATTTTGTGGCATCCATGCCATGACTAAGACTAATGGAACCTCCACTTGTGGCGTCTGCACAATGACTAAGTCTGAGTATCGGGCGAAGCCTGGAGATTTAATTAAAAACCAAGCCACCTGATCTCTTGTGCTAAGAGAATGTGTGTGCATCTGTGTTTTCTGCAGGGAGGGAGCAGCCTTATATACAGATTTATGGCACAGTGGAAAACCCCAGGTGTAAGAGCTTGTGTTTTTGATACCAGTTGGGCAAGGCCCGGGCTGTAATCCAGGACTAGAAAACAGCATGCATCTGTGATTATCATCTCACGAAGACCCGTAGGGGCTGGGGCCCAACATCTCTCCCAACCATATTTTGTTCATGTTTTCTCCTCCCAACTCCTACTAGTTCTTCCCCATCTCTGTAATCACAAAACTTTAGGTCTTTCTTTCTCTTTCCACTGACCCCGCCCCAACAAAATGCAAATGAAATGAGCAAAAGACCAATAAGACAAAAAATGGCAATACAAAACATAAAGTCCACTAAAAAAATCAAACATGGACTTCATTTTGCATTGGCCAACTACTTTTGTATCTAGGGTTTGCCTTGTGGTTGGTACTTCACTGGAGAAAACTGAGGGTTTTCCCTTTACCAGAGGGTTATCAGTTGCAATTAGCTTTTTTAGGAATGTGAGGCTGGGCCCATTTCCTCCTCTCTGTGCTTGGACCCCATCTGGCTTGAACTCTGCTGATCTTGTGCATGTTGCCACAGTCTTTGTGACTTCTGTGCATCAGTCCAGTTGTGTCTGGATGATGCTGTTTCCTTGGAGTTATTTTCCACCTCTGGCTCTTATCATCTTTCTGCTTCATCTGAGCCTTGAGTGTGGAGGAGAGGAGAGAGAGTGCTGAGTACTCTGAAGCCGGTCAAGCTCTGTATACTGTCTTGTTGTAGTTCTCTGTTGATTCCCATCTACTGCAAGAAGAAGCTGTTCTGATGAGTGTTGACCAAACTGATCAGAGAAAAAGGAGACTCCTAAGGAACTCACATCAGTGACCAAAGTTGTGATGTACCTGATCTTCAGCATCTTTTGCCACTACTTGCCTCTATCTATATTCTCTCAGCTTCCAACTCTGGCCCTCCATTTGGCTCCCATACTTCTCCTTTAAGTTGGGTTGCAGACTGGACTCCAGATTGAGTAACTCCACACTGCCCCGATATAACTTTGCAGGCCCTTCTGACTCCTGATATAGCTATATGACTTTCTGGAATAGCCGGCTTCAAAGATCAGGGGCCAGATCTCAGATGCACACTTGGACATAATTCCCCTCACCTCATGTAAACAACCAAAATCAGGTCAGGGCTGCACCTCTTTACAATCTGACCCTGCCCTACTGCTCTGGCCTTTATCCCTCTCCGAATTTTTCTCTCCTTTCTGACTCTTCATATTTTGAGTCCATGCACTGCTGTTTCTTCTACCTGAGTCACATTCCCTGCAGCTAATCACATATCTTATTTATGTCCATCTTGTCAGAATACTCTTAAATGTCACATCCCCCTTCCTTGGGTGGACATCACCCAGCCATTTTTTACATGTTTCTTTTGTTTCCCTTCTTGGCATATCTTTCTAGATGTATTTCTTTAACTTTTTTGACAGTTTGCTTACATCTGTCACTCCCATTGACAAGATATAAACTCCTCAACAGCAGGATCTGTGTATGACTTTTCTCCCATTTAGAGAACCCTGAATAAAGACAGTTCTCAGCTCATAGATGGATGGCTGCATGGATATGGAAGGAACAAGAACATAACAAAAGAAATGTTCTTTCTGGATCTCTGCTTTATTTTGCTCCCTTCACCCTAGGGTACAGGCCCTTGCTATTGTTATATGTGGTATGGTACCTAATGGAGACTGAAAATTTTCATACCAAAGATACCAGATCACCCTAGGAAACTGGCTAGGTATCTATGCCATGAAATAATTAGATGCCTAGATTTCTTTTTAGGCAATTTCTACATGGGCATTTGCTCTTTTATTCCATACAGTTTCATGTATGGAAATGGTAAAGCCATTGCCATAGGTATACACCATTTTCCCAGCTTGTTCCAGGGGTGTGATTCACAGACCCATGTAAAATGCACATTAACACAACAAATGAGAAGACTAAGTGGCATGGCCCAATTCCATAGGTGAGCACCAGAAGGTGTTTGGTTTTTGTTGCTGTTTCTTGTTTTTTTTTTATTTTATTTGTTATTTTGCTTTCACTCTGTTTTGAAAAAAACAAAATAGACCAAGACATGAATGTATTGATTGGGTGTGGTAGGTGGGCCAGCCTGTAATAACATCCTCAAATGATGACACAAGTTCATGAGTACAGGACCCTCCTGGGCTACACAGTAAGACCTAAAATACAAAACATTTTGAAAAGATGTTAACGTATGTGCAAGCTTGCAAAGTCTAGCCAGGTATGCCTCCCTCCACACAACTCTCTTCCCTGCCCTTCATCTAGTCCAATGTTACTTACAGCAAACAGAACTGCATCTCAAGGAACCCTAGAAGGTGGCCTTGTGCAGCAATATAACCCAGGGTCAACAGCAGATTCCACTAACAGGCATATTCTTAGGAGAATGCTCAGAGCCTGTCTCCTTTCCTGGCAATCTAGGGCAGAAGTTGGCACTTTTTTGTTAAACAACTGAGTGGAAATTTTGATTAGAAGCCAAAGAGACAAAAATGAGGATGGTATATAAATGCTTAGACAATAAGATAGAAGGTTAATGTCTGTTTTTTTTTTCCATAAAGTTTTAAAACATACTGTCTCCCTTTAGCTTAAAGACCATACAAACAGCCAGATTTGGCCTATGGACTAAAGTTGAATGATTTCTTCTCTAATAGATGAGAAATATTTGGTTCAGGAATCCCAACATAAACAGTAAATGTACATGTATACAGTTAAAATATAGATACATTGATTAATAATCATGTTTATGAATATCTATGTATCAACCTTTATACTAAGAAGGCATATTAAATATATATACATACTGTGAAATTTCATGAACAAGGTAAGTTTTTGTGTATTTATTTCATGCAGAACAGAGTTTCCCCTCCCTCCTTTTCTGCCTGTCCCTCCTTCCCACTCTCCCCACCCCCCATCCACTTATCCTACTCAGTTTCTCTTCAGAAAATGGCAGGCCTCCCATGGATATCAGCCAGCCATGGTGTATCAAGAGTGACACTAGGTACCTTCTCTCCTATTAAGGCTGGGCAAGGCAACCCAGTAGAAGGAAAGGGCTACAAAAGCAGGCAACAGAGTCAGAGACAGCCTCTGTTCCCATGATTAGGAGTCCCAAAAGAAGACCAAGCTACACAACTGTAACATATGCAAAGTGCCTAGGTCAGTCCCATGCAAGTTCCCTGGTTGTTGGTTTAGACTCTATGAGGCCCTAGGGGCCCAGGTTAGTTGCATCTGTGGGTTTTCTTGTGTTGTCCTTGACTATTCTGGCTCTTACAATCATTCTCCTTCTTCTGCAGGATTCCCCAAGCTCTGCCTAATGTTCGGCTATGGGTATGCATCTGTTTCCATCAGTTGCTGGATGAAGCCTCTCTGATGGCCACTGAACTAGACACCAGCCTGTGAGTATAGCAGATTATTATTAGGGATCATTTTATTGACTTTCTTTTTTTCCAGTTGTGTTTGGTTCTATCCTAGGTCTCTGAGGTATTTCACCTTTGGGTTCTGGCCCTTTAGTCAGTGTCAAGAGTAAGTTCCCTCTCATGGTATAGGTCTCAAGATGGACCAGTCATTGTTTGACCACTCCCACAAGTTATGTGCCACCTTTACCCCAGCACATTTTGCAGGCAGGACAGATTGTAGGTCAAAGTTTTTGTGGCTGGGTTAGTGCTCCAGCCTCTCCATTGGAAGTCTTGCCTGATTACAGAGATAGCTGATTCAGGCTCCTTACCACTCATTGCCAAGAGTGTGGCCCTCAAAGATTCCTGAGAGATTCCACTGCACTGATTTCTAGTTCCTCCAAGAGATGTCATTTCCAATTCCAGCTGTCTCTCCCAGTATTCTCTTCCTTCATCTTCTCCCCACCTGATCTCCCCTCTTCCCATCTACAACCCCCATCCAGACCCCTCCCCTCATCCACTAGTGAAGTCTATTCTATCTCCCCTTCACAGTGAGATCCATGTGTCCCACCTTGAGCTCTTCTTGTTACTTAGCTTCTCTTCTGGATTATAGCATGATTGACCTTTACTTTATAGCTACTGTCCACTTATAAATGAGTATATAAAATGATTGTCTTTCTGGGTCTGGGTAAGCTAACTCAGGATGATCTTTTTTAGTTCCATCCATTTGCCAGTAAATTTCATGATGTCACTGGATTTTTTATTTTAGCCTGTGTGACATTTATAAGGAGGAATCTCCAAGCCATTTTTATTTGCATTTCCGTGATAGCTAATGATGTTGAACATTTCTTTAAGTGATTCTCAGCCATTTGTGTTTCCTCTGCTGAGAATTCTCTATTTAGATCTGTACCCCATTCTTAAGTTAGATTATTTGGTTTGTGGATATATAGGTTCTTGAGTTCTTTATATATCTTAGATATTATCCCTCTGTCAAATATGAGATTGATGACTATCTTTTCCCTTCTGTAGACTGCCATTATATACTTTTGATGTTTTTTTTTTGTGTGTGTGTGTCACTTAAGTTTATCAGTTTCATGAGGTTCCATTTATTGATTGTTGATCTCAGATCCTGCACTATTGGTATTCTGTTCAGGAAGTTGTCTCCTGAGCCAACACATTGAAGGCTGTTCCCTACTGTTTTCCATTGTGTAATTTTGGCTTCTGTGTCAAAAGTCCTATGTTCACCGGTGTGTGTGTTTATTTCTGATCTTCCATTCAATTCCATTAATCAATCTGTCTGTTTTTATGGCCATACCAAGCAGTTTTTACTACAGTTGTTCTATAGTAGGGGTTGAAATCAGGGACAAATACATCTGGACATTCTTTTATTGTACAGGACTTTTTATTTTTAGCTATCTTGTGTTTTTTTTTTGTTTTTACATATGAAGTTGAGTATTGTTCTTTCAAGGTCTGTGAATAATTGTTTTGGAATTTTCATGAGAATTGTGTTGAATGTGTAGATTGCTTTTGGTAAGATGGTCATTTTTACTATGTTAATTCTACTGATCCATGATCATGGGAGATCTTTCCATCTTTTGATATCTTCCTCAATCTCCCTCTTCAAAGACTTGAAGCTCTTGTCATACAGACCTTTCAGTTGCTTTGTTAGAGTTACCGCAAGATATTTTATCTTATGGCTATTGTGAACGATGTTGTTTCCCTGATTTCTTTCTCAGCCCATTTATCATTTGTGTATAGGAGAGCTACTGGTTTTTATTTTCATTTTTTAGTTTATTTTGTATCCAGCCACTTCACTGAAGGTGTTTATCAGCTGTAGGATTTTTGGGATTGCTTATGCATACTGTCGTATCATTTGCAAATGGTGATACTTGGACTTTTTCCTTTCCAATTTGCATCCCTTGCCCCTTCCCTTCTCACTATCTCAAATGCATCATTTCTTTTTCTTTAATTATTATTGGTTTACATAACACACACACACACACACACACACACACACACACACACACACTGTAAATACAACTGCTGAGTCTGTTTAATGTTACTTTATTTCAGGGCTGCCCACTTGGTATTGAATAATCAATTAGGTGCTCATCCCTGGGGAAGAGTAATTCTTTCTCTCTCAGCAGTTCCTAATTGCCTCTACCTCTTCATCTAGAGATGAGACCCTATAAGATTTCTTCCTTCCACATGAGTGTGTCAGTTGATATTGTCAAGGTTCAGGCCTTGTTTAGGCAGCCATAATGTTGAGGTTTCTTTGGTGTAGCGTCTCCATCATTTCTAGGAAACATAACCTCATAGCTCACTTTTTGGTTTTCTGGTTCTTACACTCTTTTGCCTCCCTCTTCTACAATGTTCCCCCAAGCCTTTGGTGTGTGGATTATGTTGTAGATATCAGTTATGACTGGATAACCCATGATCAGTTGTTCTCTTCATTTTGACTATTTGTGGCCTTTGGTAATGGTCTCTGTCTGCTAGATGCCTCATAAGAAGATATCAAGCTTAACTGCTTGCCCATTTGAGACTAGGTGCTTGGGTCATGCCTGCTGTGTTTTACCTGTAATACATTGGTTTTCTCCTATAGGAAGTTATTCCATATGAAAGTGATTTCTAGTAGAGCTTTAAATATTGTCTAAAATTAGAAACAAAGACACAAGTCAGGTTCACCATGTGTAAAGCTGCAAAAGGATCAAGTCCTAATCATCACACTGTAGCTCAGCACACTTTTTGCCACCTCCTTCTCAGTACTCAAGCTGCAACTCCTGCTACCTTGCTGAGAGTTAGATACAGTTGGCTATAGTGGGTGTGTCTATGCCATCATCTAAAATGTTTGTTCAAGCTGGATAATCACATAATTAAAGTGAAAAGAATCACACACACACACACACACACACACACACACACACACACACACACACACACACACATCCTCATAGCGCTTTAAGTAAGTTTTCCATTTTAGGTTGGCTCATAACTATCCTGGGAGGTAGGCTGGATACACTTGCAAGTTTCTAGAATGAATGTGAACAGAATATGATACAATCTCTTCTAGGTAAAAACAAAGATGCCAATGGAAGATACTGGAATGTTACTTTTTTCCTTAGCTGCAGGGACCACATAAGCCTAGTAGAGACTGGCACACCCCAGTCAGGTTGGGTCCCAGAGTAGCACCCACAGCAACCCATGTAGGGCATATAGTAAGAGCAAGAAAAAGCTCTGTGGTTATAAGTCATGGAAAATGCAGGTAGGGGTTACTGTGTCATAACCATGCCCTTCTTGACTGCCCTGTTCTGTCTGGGAAGAATAGATGGAAACTAAATGAGGAAAAGCCATGTCTCCTCTAGAGTGCTCCCTTCTAAGAAGCACCTGCCTCCTGCTTAGACAACTTTGGAGATGCTGTCCTGGGTATCAGTTGTTGAGCTGGGGCTGTGGTAGTTACATATTGTGAAATAGGAAAACAAACAAGACAGGACATCCATATGACAGCTGGACAAAGCCTTGTTGCCAGTGTGAATGCATGGACTTAATGTTTTTGCATTTACTGATGCCTCTTGTATATATGGCATTGATGGACTCTCAGGCTGCTGCATTAGACATTTTCTGATGTATGTTTTCTGAATTCCTGTTTTCTTTATGGCCATGTAATCAGTAAGAGGGCATCTCATTAGTAGCTATTGCAGTGCTCTACAGACAATTTATGAATTGATTCTCCAAAAGGTAAGGAGTTAATGAGAGGAGAATCCCATTGCCCAGCCCTGGAGGGGAAAGCGACCCCCCTTCATCTTCATCCAACTCTGTTCCTTCATTTGGCCGAATCTGGTCAGAAGAGGCCCCTGGCTGCTCACATGACAATGACTTTCTTTGACCTCTTTGGATTGAAAAGTTATTGCTAGTTTACTCAGCCCTCCCTGCTAGCATGAGCAGATAATGTGAAAAATCAAAGCTGACAGCACATTTAAATCAAACCCCTAACTCAAATTGGGTGTCTGTACCTCTCAGGGAATGATTTAAATCTACAGATGGAAAAGTGGGGACCATCCCTGCAATCAAGGAAGGATGTGTACCAGAACTTTTTGAGACACTGAGAACTAAATGCCAGACAGACCAGGTTTAAGTCACTCACCATTCCAGAGAAAACTGGAGAAGCCACAAAGTATAAATACACTTCTTGATTCTAGTCTATCACACAGCCACAGAAGCAATGTAGCCAAGGGAATTGTTTTCTACCTTTACTATAAAGTAGCTAGATTAACTCAATAGATATGAGTCTCTATGAGACTATATGTAGTTGAATAAAAAATACAAAGGAGGAATTGTTGTCTTTAGCCTGGGTGTTTAAGACAGACCCTGAGACAGATGTCATTGACTAGCAGGTAATTCTGGAGATACACTTTGCTAATGTATTAAATCAATGGGAATATTTTGTTCATCATAAACTGTGTGTTATGGAGGCAAAGGTATAAAATAATTGGCTCAGTTAGAATCGGTACTGAGGAAGACAGAAGGTTGTAGAAAACACTGTATTCTATGTGTTTATACAAAATCACTACCTGAGACACAATGCCAATACCATGGCAATGGAAGTCAAGAATTTTTTTTTAACTGGAAAGAGGCAAGAAAGAACCTGTTGCTTTTCCAGGTCAATTCTGTGGTTACCATTGCTCAGAGAATGAGCACATTTTAAGCACTATGTCTTTAATAAGGGAGTGCAGGGATTGCAGGGTTCATTGTGTGCTCTTAGTTTTGAACTCACTATGTTACCTAGGCTGGCCTCAAAGTCATGGCACTCTTCCTCAGCTTACAGGTATGAACCACCACACCTAGTCTGAGCAGTCTTTCTTTCGTAGGTGGGAATCAGAGGCTCTATGTGCAGAACTGGAAATGTTTTCTGCCAGTGGCAACTTAGTTGTTTCCAGGCTTGAGCTAGGCTGAGGATGTCAGTGCAGATGGCTGCAACTTTGCTTGACTTCTTAGACCTTGGCTGTGACAGCCAGTTGACAAGGTCCCTGGCAGCCTTGGCAGGGATACCACAAAACTTGATATGTGTACAGCACCTCCTGCCTTATTTGGGGGTTTCTGCTATGGCACGGAGTGACTGCCAGAGCTCCTGGGCTGGTTCATAAGTACAGTCTGGACACAAAATATTTAGGACTTTTCCTGGTGACTTGCAGAGAGGAAATGGCAGCCAGGAAATGGTGTTTTTTCTTCTCTTCCCCCAGTGGACACTTTTAGACACATTTCGTAAGGCTCCACAGAGGGTCCTAGGGACAGAGCATCCCAGTGTGTACAGTGGAGCAAACGTGATAGCCTGGTTTGTAGCTTTTCTATTGTATGTTTCACACTGCAATTTCTTATCCTCAAAGTTGATTGGCCAAATAAATGTAGTGAGTCTTTCTTTCTATCACCAGCCAGCTCCCAAATAATTACATGGAGACTTACTGTTAATTATAAAAGCTTGGCCTTATCTTAGGCTTGTTCCTAACTAGTTCTTATAACTTAAATTAACTTATATATTAAATATACATTCTCCCATGAGGCTCATTACCTCATCTCATACTGTCTGTCCATTCTGCTTCTTCTGAGTCTGGCTGGTGACTCTCTTCTTGCCCAGATTTCTTTTTCTCTTCCTTTCTCTCTCCCCAAACCCCCCATCTTCTCCTCCCTAGCTATTGACCTTTAAACTTTTTATAACACCAGTCATAGCTACGTATCTTCTTCACACAGTGTACAAATATTCCACAACAAATAAGCATGTGAACACCAAGTTTTCAGGCTTCCTCTTAAGAAATTCTGTCTGGTCTAGGGCACTGTTCTGGGTGTGACATGGCCATCACCATCTTCACCTGAGCAGCTGTGACTGCTCACCTGAGGACCCTCACCAGTTCAGACCCTCACAATCAATTCTCTCACACAGAGAGAGGTTGAGGAGTGTCCATAGCCTCTCACCTGAGATTCTAGTCATCCTCTGTCACTAGAATCTTCTGTCACTCTCCCTCCCACCCCCTCTCTCTCCTGAGCCCCCTTGCACAGCTGTATGTAATTCAAACACCAGCCACACATAGTCTTGGGAAATGCTGGAATCTAAGAAGCAGAAAGTTACTGAAGATAGGCTCTGTCTACACAGGATTCACAGAGTGTTACCCACACTGGGACTTTTCAATGATGGAACTGTTTGCAGGCCACTCACTGGCTTTTAACCTCTCATGCATGTTCTTATAAGAAAGCCTCACAAGCTCACAGCTTGGCCAGGCTAGACTTGAGTGGAATTGTGTCTTTAGTCTGGCAGCGGTGCCCTATCTGGGATAAATAGACCTTTGGTCATGTCTCCCCAGGAAAAGTCATGCAACACTGCTAAGACACACTGCATCCATTGGCCTTCGTGCCTTGTGCAGAAGCGTGTAATTTTAGACCCACTTCAGTCTTACTGCTGCTTGGATGTTATTAACAAACATAAAAGATCCCACTCACTTTTCCATTTCCAATATGGTTTTAGCACCAGGGGCCAGCAGTCTGAAATGATCCCATTAAAATGGTCGATGACCTATTTCTTCCTTTTGATATAGGAAAGGTCCCTTTAATACATGTTTCTCGCCCACTGGATTGCTCCTTTGTGAGCCTCATTATAAAGCCCTGACCTTCAAGAGGAGAAATTAAAGCATGGGGCCATTTCATGGTATTCGACTTCTTTCTGATATGCTTTTGATCTTTGTGAAGTAGGAACAGTCTGGAGAGCATGCTGGTGAGGTCAGCATGGTGGCCTTGATCCTGACACAGCTGATTAGCCGTGCATACAGGAAAACCATCACATACCCTGAAATTGCATTGTGAGTTCTGGTGGAGCGTGGTATGTAAGTACATGATATTGGTCACCTGGCACAACCCATGAAAATGAGCATGTCACCCTTGCTTCCAAACACTGAACGACAATGACTCCGCAGCACAGCATTGTATGTGATAGAGGTGAACACATTTTTGTACAACGGGTTGTGCTTTTAGCTGGCTAAGCAAGGCTCGGGCTCAGGTAGGACTCATGGAGGTAAAGTGCTAGATAGTCAGGAGTATGAGGGTTAGAAAACATTGGGACAATTTGCCTCATGAAATGAGAAACTGGGCATGAGTCACATAGCTTCGAGATGGGATAATGAGGTTTCGCACCAAGATGAGAAGGAAGTGGGCTGTATAGTGCAGGATTCCTATGCCATTCCATGATGAAAGATGCTGACCCCATGCTAGAATGGAGCCCTTGCCTGAACATGGAAGTTGTGCGGGTACAAAGAGGTTTCTGGGAGGAAGACAGTAGAAGAGTCTGGCTAGCAGTGTTCTGGTGAAACGAGGCAGGAAAAGAGAGAAACAGAGTGATGACTGTGTACCACACCCATTTGGGAATTCTGGTAGAAGTGGGGATTGGCATGTTGGTGATGGAGATGTTAATAGACTCACTGGTTAGAGCCTGTGCTCTCCCA
Source organism: Cricetulus griseus (assembly GCF_003668045.3). Lineage (NCBI taxonomy): Eukaryota > Metazoa > Chordata > Mammalia > Rodentia > Cricetidae > Cricetulus > Cricetulus griseus. Next base: position 167,578,547 of record NW_023276807.1, read on the forward strand.
GCCCTAACGGCCAGGCTTTGCCACCTGTCCCCAATATGCCAATTAAAGATACAGAGAGTGAAAAGCAGAAAAAGGAGATTCAATGTGGATCCACTGGGAAGAGTGACAAAGAGATCCCCTCCAGTCCAAATTTGGGGACCTAACATGAAAGTAAGTTAAATGGCATAAGTGAGCAGTCCAGTCAAGGTGTAATTTCACCCACCACTATCTCAGCTCCAGTCTCTCCTGTGAAGTCTTTCTCTCCTGCAAGGTCAGGACAAGATGCAAATCCTTCTCAAGGAGATAAGTTTGTAATCTGGCTGCCCTCGGGGATCCAGACTTTCATTTTCCCAACATGAGATCCTGGTACAATTCTAATTTTACAGACCATTGTTTCAGTAGTCTGATAGCCAAAGGGAGAAGCAAGATAGTCTCTTTAGAATATCTTCATTTCTAATGGGCATTGTGGTTACAGGGGACACCTGTTATCCCACTGACACAGCTGGGGCTTAGAGAGACAGCGTGCACGCACTCTAGCAAGCTTTTTATATTCCTCAGAGGGACAGCCTCAGCTATGAGGAACTCTTTTCAGTCAGGCTGACATGACTTCATGCTCTAAAACTCGATTCTCATGGTGACTCACTTTGGCACTTTCTATTCTGCTCCAAATGGGCTTATTCTGCAGCCACATTTCCATGGCAACCTCTCATGCAGCGTCTCAGGAGGTTCTATTGACCTTGAGTTTTAGAGAGTGCCCTATGGCTCTGAAGGAGGCCTGCAACTTGCACAGCTTTGCTGAGAGAAACACTGATCTCCAAGGAAAAGAGTGTTGGAGTTTAAATCAATGGTCCAGTAATATGAAGTTGTTATTTCAGAGTTCAAAATCATATTAATAAAATTAATTATTTAAAGTGTTCAAGTAAGCTGCTACAATGGCACATACCTGTAATCACAGCTTAAGCAAGAGGATTGCCATCTTGGGTTCCATAGACCCTATGTGTCTCTAATTAAGAGCTCAAGTAGAGATAGTATTCACAATAATATTAACTACCACTTACATATATCTGGTTCTGAAACATTTTTCTCAGCCCTAGATGAGACCCCATAGAAATAGGATTGGAATGCTGACAATCCTGAAAATTGGCTTTTTTTGTCAGGAACAAGGTTTACTTTGCCTTAGAAACAAATCATGTACCAGTGCTCTGGCTATGAAATGGCCCTCAAAAGGCTCATGCTTTAAAGGATCGGCTCCCAGCTAATGACTACAATCATTGAGAGCTTCTCAGAGCTTGAGGGAAGTTTAGCAAGGTCAGAACTTTACTAATGAAACAATCCATTGATGGATTCATAGTTTTTTATTTGTGTGTATATGATGTGTGAGCATGTTTATGTTCATGAGTGACTGTGGCATGCACAGGCCACTACATGGGTGTGGAAGTCAGGGGGCAATCTCAAATATGGATCCTTGCCTTTCACCTTGTTTGTAAAGGGTCCCTTCTTCACCTCTGCCTATGCCAAGCTAGCTGGTCCATGATCCTGTCTCCACCTCCCATTCTGTCATAGAAGTACAGATTACAGATATGTGCTCCTACATGTGTGGAAGTAAGGCCTGAAGGGAGGAAGTAGATCAATGGGAGCAAGTCTTAAAGGGTATCACATTCCTCATCTCTTTTGATCTTTCTTTCTTATTTACTAGTTTTATGAAATGAGCACCCCTTGGCTATGCTCTTCTGCTGTGATCTTCTGCCTTATAGCAACAAAGTCAGCAGCTCATAGAAACCGTGAGCCCAAATAACTCTATCCTCCTTTAAGATTATTTTTATGTTTTATCACAGTGATGGAAATAACTAATACAACCACATTTTATGTTGTTTAATTTTTAATGCCATATATTTTTGCTTTCTGCAAATTTATATAGAGAAAATACAGAAATACCTTGAAAATTCTAGGGAGTAAATTCCTCTAAATATAATGTAAACATGACAAAGGCCAGAATTTGAGCCAAGTTACATTAAAAAAAAATGTTGCTATACAGAACATACTCTATTCTGCTTAACATATTCACGTCCAGGTGAGGTGTTTTGTTTGAGAATCCCTGAAAGATGGTGGATAGGCATATTTTTCTCAGTACCTTGGTGATGTCACCCAGCCTTTTGTAGCTATCTTTGAGACTCATGGGCAAGCAGTAGTTAAGGTTAGTTCAGATCTGAGCACTGATGATCACTTTCTGATGTTCTTTCTTCACATGTGTAACGTTTTTCTGACCCCTTTTCCCCCTTATCTGTAAAATGGGGACAATTCCATCATTGTAACTCTATTGAGAAAATGAAGCACCCAACACAGAGTAGGTGCTGTGTAAGTGGTACTAAAAGGAGGCAGGCAGAGAGGCCAATGTCTTCAGCCAACTTACCCAGCACACAGGCAAGTGCCTTTCTCTGGCATTTCTTCCTAACAGTGCATTTGATGTTAGGCCCTGCTACTGCAAGTAGAGTAAACAGACAGACTGAAGCTAGTGTTCCACACACACATGTACTTCCAGATATTGTCATCTAAGGCCAGACCATGTCTCCCACCATCATGCAAGGTCAGTTTCAGTACCAAGAGACCTACATAGGGTTAACATTGTAAGACAGGACTAGCTGCATGGGAGAAGTTCACTGCCCTGAATTATAGGCTCAGTAAAATCAGAGATATAGAGCAGGTCCCCTCCAGTGTGTTCATGGTACCAGTGCGGCAGGCAGCACCCTGACTGCCTGAAGTCCTGCTAAGAGAAAACTCCCCAGACTTTCAGTTCCATGCCAGGCTAGTTTTGTACAGGTAAGTCTTGCAGACTTAGTCCATTTGTCACAATGCAGATTTAGAGTAAAATTAGGCATCCCTTTACTGTTGTCAGATGATGTGTACAGCCTTACCAGCTTATAGTTTGTTCAATAAATTGTGAAACATCTATGGCCCACATACCACTCATGGTGGTCACATAGAAAATAGGAAGACATAGTTCCAGTTTTGCTGAAGTCCAATCTGTAGTGGCTACTACCAGAGTATCCCATACATCTTGGTCTCTGAAGATGTCCCATCTATCAGGAAAGTATAGCACAAATAATAAAAACCCAGAGACAGATATTGGGGTTCAAGCTGAAGATCAGAGAAGCAAAGTGCCCACTGCTCAGAACAAAGGGGTGATCCTGTCCTCAGATTGCATTACCAAACTGCACTGCTCCTGAGACTGCCTAGACTGCCATGAGTTCCTGTCCCCTCCCACCTTATATTCCTCTCTCTCTGCCCAGCCCCTCTCTTCCTAGTGCTGGGTTTAAAGGTGTGAGCTCTGTTTCTCTTTCAGACTGATTCACTCCCACATAGCCCAAGGTGGCCTTGAACCCACAGAGATCCATCTGCTTCTGTCTCCTGAGTGCTGGGATTAAAGGTGTGTACCATCACTTGCCTGGCCTTTATGGCTGTGGGTAGCTTTATACTCTGATCTTAAGGCAAGCTTTATTTGTTACATCATAAACAAAGTATCATCACAGGAATGTATCCCCTTGTCAGATAGGTTGAGGACATACTTGCACAGCACCTAGTCTCTCCTGGAGTCCTGCTAGAATGTATTAGCATTTGTGGCCTCTGAATCATGGCAAAGGAAAAACAAGCTCAAGGCTTCCTGTGGTTACTGCAGCAACCCTGGATCTATGCTCCCTTTTGGTCTAGAGGAAATCTATCACAATAAAAGATCTCTAGACTCTTCTTCACATGAAATGCAGATCCCAACAGAGACCGTAGAAACTGCTCTGAAGGGAGCCTGCAAAGGAAGATGCCTCTCCAGCCGGATGTGTGAGGGAATTGAGTCTGTCTGATGGGAGATGGAGTGTAACCACTGCCAGTCTCTTAGGTGGCTTTGTGCACTGGGAACTCACATTTCTCTACTATATGGCTGCTGTGCCATGGGAATGTGGACCAGACACTTGAGGATTTTATATTTGTTAGTGAGACATAGAAGCCTAAGCTCAAGTATCTAAGGCAGAAAATACATATTTGAGTCAGTGTATCATATGTTTTGGCATGTCTGTGAATTTACTATGCAGTTGAGGGTGACTTCAAACTTCTGTTGAGTGCTAGAATTCCATGTGTATATCACTATGCCCAGTTTTCAGCAGTGCTGCGGGTTGAAGAGGGCTTCCTCCAAGCTAAACAAGTACTCACTCTACAAACTGAGCAACATCCCCAGCCCATTAAGTTTGGAATTTTATAATTTTCTTGCTATTTTAATTATATAAAATATAATGGATCAGCATAAACAATAAAAGACAAGAATAACAACTACTTATGTGAACCATCCTTATTCGAGTACTAGATTGGGGAGGGAGGCTTGGGGTATGTTCATGAACTATCTTAGTTTTCTGATGCTGTAAATGATGCCTTGGGCTAGGTAATTTTAAGATAATAGATGCTAATTCAGCTCACAGTTCTGTAGTTCTGGATGCCAGAGAGAGCACGGTACTGGAAAATGCTTCACTTGTACTTGGACTTCATCCTACATCACATAACTTTAGAGCCTATCCCACAGCCAGCAAGCCAGAACGTGCTTTTGTTGTTGGTGGTGGTTTATTGTTCTCTCATGCATTACATCCCAACTGTGGTTTCCTTTGCCTCCTCTCTATCCCAGTTGACCCTTTTCCCCACTCTCCTAGATCTACTCCTCCTGTTTCCTTCAAAAAAGGAGCAGGCCTCCCAGGGATATCAGCCAAACATGGAATAACAAGTTACAATGAGGCTAGGCACAAACCCTCACATCAAGGTTGGTCAAGGCTACTGGGTAGGAGGAAAATGGTGCAAGAGTCAGAAAGACCCCTACTCCCATTGTTAGGAGTCCTACATGAACAGCTTCACCACCATAATGTATGCATAGGACCTAGCTCAGACTCATACAGGGTCCACGATTGTCACTTTAATTTCTGTGATACCCTATGTGCCCTGCTTAGTGGATTCTGTTGGGCTGTGTTCTTGTGGTGTCCTCAACCTGCCTGGCTCCTGCAATCCTTCCCCTCCTTTTCTGTGAGGTTACCCTAGCTCTGTCTAGTATTTGACTGTGGGTCTCTACATCTGCTCCCACCAGTTACTGAATGATGCCTCTCTGATGACAATTGGGCTAGGCACCAATTTATGAGTATAGCAGAATATCATTAGCAATCATTGCATTGGAGTTTTTTCCCAGTCATGTCTGGTTCTATCCTAGGTCTCTGGACTGTCCACACTTTGGTTCCTGGCCATCTAAGCAGTGTCAGATGTGGGCTTCCTCTTGTGATGTAGGCCAGTCATTGGCTGGCCATTACCACAATGAGCCACCAATACCATATCACATCTCACAAGCAGGGCAAATTGTAGATCAAAGGCTTTATGGCTGGGTTGGTGTCCTAATCTTACTGCTAGAAGCTTTGGCTGTGTATAGAAGATGGCCATTTCAGGCTCCATATGCCCTATTATTAAGAGTCTTTGCCAGGGTCACTCTAGAAAATTCCAGGGACTTTCCATTGCAACAGGTTTCCACATCACCTCCCCCATATATCCCCCAATTCCAGTTGTATCTCCCAGCATTCTCTCCCTCCATCTCTCCTACCTGCCACATGTTCCCATCCCTACCTGCTCCAAGTATACTCACAACAACTATTTCCCCTTCTCAGGGAGATCTAAGTGCCTCCCCCTTGACACTCCTTGTTACTTATCCTCTCTCGGTCTGTGAATTGTAGCATGATTATCCTTTACTTAGCTGCTATTCTCCACATATAAGTAAGTACATACCATGTTTGTCTTTTTGGGTCTGGCTTACCTCACTCAGAGTTATTTTTTTATAGTTCCTCCATTTGCATGCAAATTTAATGATGCCATTATTTTTAATAGCTGAGTAGTATTCCATTGTGTAAATTCACCACATCTTTTTTACCAATTCTTCTGTTGAGAGACATCTAGATTATTTCCAGTGCCTTGCTAGTAAGAGTAGAGCAGTGATGAACATAGTTAAGAATGTGTCCTTGTGGTAGGACGGAGCATCCTTTGGGTATATGCTCAAGAGTGGTATAGCTAGATATTGAGGCAGGCTGATTCCAATTTTCTGAGGAATTGTCATATTGATTTCCAAAGTGGCTGTGCAAGTTAGCACTCCCACTAGCAATGGAGGAGTGTTCTTCTAAGGATGAAGTGTTCTTCATCCTTTCCAGCATGAGCTGTCAATTGTGTTTTTGATCTTAGCCATTCTGACAGGTGCAAACTAGAATCTCAGAGTCATTTTGATTGACATTTCCCTGATGGATAAGTGTGTTAAACATTTCTTCAAGTGATTCTCAGCCATTTGAGATTCCTCAGTTGAGAATTCTGTTTAGATTTGTACGCAATTTTGAATTGAATTATTTAGTTTGTGGATGTCTAGTTTCTTGCATTCTTTATGTATTTTGGAAATCAGCCCTCTCTCAGATATGAGAGTTGGGGAAGATCTTTTCCCATTCTGTAGGCTGCCATTTTGTCCTATTGACAGTGTCCTTTTCAGTTTCATGAGGTCCCATTTATTGATTATTGATTTTAGTGCCTGCACTATCAGTATTCTGTTCAGGAAATTATCTCCTTACCAATGAGTTCAAGGCTGTTCCCACTTTTTCTTCTATCAGGTTTAGTGTGTTTGGTTTTTTGCTGAGGTCTTTGATCCACTTGGACTTGAGTTTTGTTTGAGGTGATGGATTTAGATCTATTTGCATTTTTCTGCATACTGACATTCAGTTAGGCCAACACAAAGATGCTGTCTTTTTTCCATTGTGAATTTGTGTTTTTTTAAAATCAAGAATCAGGTAATTATAAATGTATGAATTTATGTTTGGGTCTTTGATTTGATTCCACTGATCAACCTGTCTATTTTCATGCCAATAAAGTGAGGTTTTTATTACTATTTCTCATCAGTACAGCAGGAAATTAGGTATGGTGATACCTCCAGAAGTGTTTGTTTCATATAATGAAGTCACTCCCATAGTAACTAATTGATCCATGTGTATATGAATCTTCCTGGATAAATCGATGCATGATGGGGTGTCCTCCTGATCTACTTGCCCATAAGGTCACACTTCTAAATGCCATTTACATGTGATTTGGGGCATTTGATTACTTTATTATTTGTTTGGTTGTGATTTAAATACCTGACAGAAACAATGACAGAAAGGTTGATTTAGCTCATTATTTCAAAGCTTTGTATTCCATTCTGGTAGTAAAGTCATGGCATAGTAGAACAATTTAGTCCACAGCAGTGAGCATCTGTGACAGAGGTTGTTCCACCATGGTGAACTAGAGGGCAGAACCAGGAGTCATGGGGCAGGCATGACGTTTAAAGCACTGGCCCAGTGGTTTATGGCAAGCAACTAGTCCCCACTTAAAACTCTACAGCCTCTAAAAACTGTTCTACCAGCTAGGGAACAGGTGTTCAAAGGATGAACTAGTAGGAGACATTTCAAATTCAAATAGGAACACCACATGGAGTTGGGAGACTCATGCAAGCCACAGCACAGACTATTCTCAGATTAGAAGATACCTAGGACTAAAGGAGGTGGGACTCTATAAGGCAAATACTGTGCCTTTGCAAGGCTGGTACCCTCCCTGCACTTATGATTTGCATTTTCAACTTGGTTGACCTGTCCCATTAGCAGCATTAGCTCAGCTGACAGTGTCTGCTTTCCTGGTATACAGCTATTGGCTAGCCCCAGACTGTCACAAACTCTTGATCTGTTCCCCACCTTTTCTATTTCCTTTGTCATGCTTTATCTTTTCTTGTTAGAAATGTCAGAGAGCCCTTGAACCTACCTCATGCCCTCCTGACATTCAATTCTGTAGGAATCACGAACACCTTCTCATTAGATACCCTTTGCATGCTAAGCTGAACTCATTCACATTTAAAGCCTAATTCTCCTTCCTAAAAACCACACTGTTATATTAAAGTCTCAGGCCAGTTATAGTCTAATAGACTTCTTGAGCCCATGAGATCCAAGACAGGGCAGATTGTCCTGAACTATCAAATCTCCTCCATACTTCGTAGCTCTCGTCCATTTTGCTAGAGTCTTAGCACTGGATGTGAGGTTCTATCTGGATCCTTCCCTGTGTTGGTCACTTTTCCATCACTGTAATGAATTTAAAGAGAAGAGGTTTTTATAGATTCACAGTCTAGGAAGTTTCAGTCCTTAGTTCATTGGCAACATTGCCTTCATGTCTCTAGTGTAAGTGCTAGATGATAATTGGCAGAGCACATAATGAAACACAATGTTTCTTTATAACCAGTAATCAAATGAAGGGGGATCAGTGACCCCACAATTACATCTAAGGGCTCACTCCCAAAACCATGGCCCTCTTGATCTGTTCCAACCCCAAAGTTCTACCACTTTCCAACAGCAGACATTCAAGGACTATGCCTTCAACATATGGAACTTTGGGGGACATTCGGGATTCAAATGTAGCCTTCCTGCTCCATCTTCTAGTCTTATGCCCTTCCTCCACACATCTTACCCTCTCACATGCAACTTAACTCATTTGTTTATTATTCAGTATATGTCTCCCCATTCTGGAGTATAAGTTTCATGGGGTGGGGATCCTGATTTGTTTTAGATTTGGGATCAGGCAATAATAGATGCTTAGTAAAAGCCTATTGAATGGCTGAATCGACGTTATCACTTGCAGAAATCAAAGACAGGTTTAAAAGACTGAGCATAAAAATTCAAGTCTTAGTTTTAAATTAACTACTTTGAACTGTTACTGTGGAAACAAAGTCAAACTTAAAATAATATTTAATAAGTGTAGAAAATAGTAGAGCATAGATAAGACTGATGAAATGACATGTATGTGATGTGGTGAATTGAATGGGATATGTCCCCCATAGGCTCAGGTGTTTGCACACCTGGTCCCCAGTTGGTGGCACTGTTTGGAGAGGTGCAGGCTAGGGGAAGTACAACAATTTAAAACCATATCCCACTTCCTGTTTATTCTCTCTGCTTTGTGTTTATGGTTATGAAAGACCCCGCCCCTTGGCTCGTTCTCTCTCTAGGTGACACTCCCGTACGCGCGCGCACCCACACGCCTGGCGGCTGGCTCCCTCCCAAGCAGGTTCACCCAGGCAGGGCGACCCAGGCCCGCCCGCCTGGCGCAGCGCCCCTGGGCTGGGGCCGAGCAACGAGCACCAGGTGGGCCGGCTCGAGAACGAACACCAAGTGAGCCGGCCTGGAGCCCTGCCCCTGAGCCCTGCCCGATGAGAAACACTCCGTCCCAAGGTCTCCGCCCCCAAGGTCAGCCATCTGGACGCGGAGGGGGGGGAATCAAGTCTGTTGTACCAGACACCAGACCTTGAGAATATGCTGATCTGGAATGGCTCTGTGCCTCATTTGAACCATCCAATAGAATCCCTGCTCCTAGCTTGCGCCTTTTTCCCTATATAAGGACCCCTTTCCCTTGGCTCGGCGCGCTTAGCCACACAGAAGCTAAGTCGCCCTGGGTACCCGCGTCTCCAATAAAGCCTCTTGTTTTTTTGCATCCAAGTTCGTGGCCTCGCTGATTCCTGGGTGTGGGTCCCCCTCTACGAAAGTACCTCTTCGGGGGGTCTTTCAGTTAAAGATGTAATGTCTCAGCTGCCAGCTACCATGCTGTCCCCACCAACATAGACCATAAGCCAAAATAAACTCTCTGTTTTTTAGGTTGCCTTGGTCATTGTATTTTGTTACAGGAAAAGAAAAGTAACTAATGTACATATGCACATACTTTTCTAACCAGGAATTTCATATCTTAGTCTATAAACCAAATATTCCAGTGGATATGATTGTTTAAGTATTTTAAAGTTTAAGCTGTCTGATAGGGTTCCAATTAAAAAATAAATCAGTGCTTTAGTCTTCTCCCTCATTGAATGGCTCATTTTCCCAGTGTGTTGCTAATCTGCAGTTTTGCTCCAAAAATAATTTTTTTAAAAAACATTCATACTGAGTTCCTTTGTGTATGAAAGACAAAATTATTATCAAAATTATTACTCACGTTCTTTGTCACACAAAAGTGTAAGTAATGTTTTTAATAATACAAACCATTAAAAAGTGGATGGGCTGAATTCATTGCTTCAGATCTACACTGGGAAAGAAATATTCTGTGCACAGAGGTATAACCCTTGATGCCTGCATAAGTTCACCCGTCTACACCCCATTCCCCTAAACATATAGAATTGAATGTGTTTTTCACTTAGAGCCTATGCCAGCCTTTCAAACTTGGTATCTCAAGAAGGAAACATTTTCAAAGGGACTGGTTCACTGCAAAGAACTTTATTTGGTAAAAATTGGTTAGAAGAACATAAATTTAGTAGAATTTTTTTCAAAGGATATCTAACATTCTTGTTCAAGAGGGCTTTGGGGTAGGTTGGTGAGGGTGGGTGGTATTTGGGGGGTTGAAGTTCTCTCTGAACACAAGCTTTGTTTCAATGGCAATCTGGGAACAATCAGGTAGTGCTTAGGTAGGTGTAGACCACATTTCCTCTTCTTTGGGAATTTTTCCCCGAGTGCATGATCTGTTTTCAGCATGGTATTCCAGGCACCCACTGCTACTCAGCTTGACTTGATATGTGAAATTATGGTAGCAAGATAGTATTTGGAAAGAGTAGATGGAGTGACACTCATTGATATCTAGAGTCAAGACCAAATTCAGGTCCCTCTGGCTGTCTGTATTCCTTCACCAGACTCCTAAACTCTAAGATTAGGTTCCTGCTCAGGGTTTTGACTTCTGCCTGTTGACCTATGACAAATCTCAAGCTTTCCTAAGGTTTTGGAGTAAAGAGATACCATTACAAGGACTTCATCCTGGTTCATCACATCACTGTGCTTTGTGCTTGATGGCTGCACATAGTTAATCTTCCTACACAGCCTGAATTTTCTTCTGAGGAGCCTGGTGGCCTGTAGCTTTAGGTAGGCTTCCAAAAAAATACTCCTTGTCCTAGTTAAAAGGGTCCCAACCTAGAAGGTGGTTACACAGAAGGGGCCAAGAAGAAAGAGCTGTGGATAGAATTGTGGTCAGAGAAAGAACATGGACCTTTCTTAAAGCTAAACTTGGAGTGCTTCCTTTGTGGCTGGAGAAATTGCTATTTATTCCTTCCTTCCTTCTCTTTCTTTCTTCCTTCCTTCTCTTTCTTTCTTCCTTTCTTTCTTTCATTCTTTCTTTCTTTCTTTCCCTCCCTCCCTCCCTCCCTCTCTCCCTCTCTCCCTTCTTTCCTTTCTTTTTCCTTCCTTTCCTTCTTTATTTTCTTAAGAGAAGAATTGTGAAGAGGTCAAAAGAATGTGCCTGGATATTAGGGTGGCCTGATCAGGTCAGAATTAAGCTCTTTCATCTTCTTGATGAGAGAAGCCAGGACCATCTGCAAGCACTGTTTCAAACCCTCTGCTGCTGGGGAAGCTGTTTTATTTACCACCGCATTTCCCCCGCTCCCCTCTCCTCTTAGCACCAGGGAACTTTACAGTCATCCAAACTTCTGCCACAAGAGCATGAGCACTGCCTGTGGTCATTAGATTAACAAAAGGAAAAATTAACTTACCTCCAGCTGAAAATTAACACTCTAGATTAATTAAAAATGCAAATGTAATCAAGGCCTCTGGATTTTTCTCTGAAGGTCTGTCTATGGGGCCCAAGCATGACAGTGTATCCTCTTATCTTACAGGTAGGGAAGAGTTGAACATTTCTTCTGGATTAAGTTATAATTTGTGATTTTCCCAATGTGAGTAGAACAGAAGCCATTGGAGGTCTAAAGTCTTTCATAGACTCTATAGAACAGATTGCTACTGTGGGTTGTTTTAGAGGAAAGGATGGGGGAAGATAAGGTTATAAACATGAGTTAGATTATATATTAGATGCCTCACTCAGCGTGCATGCATGCGTGCATGTGTGTGTGTGAGTATAAGCATGTACTTGGGCAAGTGATCTAACCTCTCAAGAGTTCTGGTTGATGATCAGCAGACTGTAGATAAATAACAGCTCATGCACAACAAGGCACTTAGCATAGAGAAATGCCAGCTGATCACTCATACACAGATGATGATGATGGAATTGCCTGACACTACTTGGTGATTGACAGCAATATCCTAAGTGACTTGATTCAATTGTGTTTATGATGTAGATAGGGTTTGGAAGACCTTTATTTTTTAACAAAGGGTATATCATATAAATTATCACAAATTCTTTTTATTTGTTTTGCTTACTCTTCCCACGCTTTAGAATTCTTCAAGGTTATTGTTATTGTTTTAAAGTAACCCCCATCAATGATCAATTTTGCTTCTTTGGAAGAATCTTGCATTGTATTTAACCTTTTCAGTGCATTGATCCATCTTTCTCCTAAGAGATTTGTAATTTTCCAATCACACTGAAATTCTTAACAGGTTTGAAGCTAGCCATGCTTTTGCATAATGTATGCTTTGGTTTACAAAATTCCCCCTTGCCCTTTGTCTTGAGTCTTTTATTTTTCTAGGCAATTCCATCCAAATATTTATCCCTTTCATTTTAAAAGTTTTATTCTAGCCAGGCATTGGTGGCACACGCCTTTAATCCCAGCATCTGGGAGCCAGAAGCAGGCAGATCTCTGAGTTAGAGGCCAGCCTGGTCTCCAGAGCAAGTGCCAGGATAGGCTCCAAAGCTACACAGAGAAACCCTGTCTCTAAAAACCAAAAAAAGGTTTTCTTCTAATCTTAACCCAAATTGTGATCCCACCCTTCTGTGCAGAAACAGTTATACTCTGTACACTTGATTATCTAAAAACTTGTATATGATAATGTCATTATTATCGGGATTGGTATTACCTTGTGGGAGAAAACAATGCACAGTTTATAGAATGGTATAATGTGCAACAACACTGCACAAGGAATGTGCTAGCTTTATCCCTGTAAGCTTTCTAGTAACTTAAAACAAAGAACAGTGATTTTTTCATATTGGCAAATAAGGAAACTGGGCTTCAAGCCCTGCACCAACCTTAAAATTGTGACACAGCTGAGTCTTTAACATGGGCCAGTATCCATGTTCTAAAACACAGCCCTAGTCTGTGTATCCATGAGTGCCATTAAATCATAATTTGTGCTCCACGTAAAGCTCTACGTTCTAAACTGTGGACCAAGGCTCACTCAGTCTTCCATCCTCCAGGCTTAGAATAGTACAATAGCATGTATCTCTTTATGAGTATGTACCATCCCTGTATTGTGCACAAACACGCTGGACCAGGCACTGAAGATGGTTATCTGTTACTTACTTTCTGAAGTAGGATAATATTGGTTTGCAAACCAATGGCATCAAATGTGTGGACCTCCTCAGGAGAGACTAATGAGTCTCCAGGAACATGCTAAGACATGCTTCTGCTCTGTTAGCCCAGCTCATCTGCCTTCCAGATGAGAACAGTGAACACAGTTTCTTTGCTCCAGTCACGTTTTGCTGCAGCAGATTCCATTCAACCTCTTGACACCAATTTGTGTGATATTTTAGCATTTAGTGTGCAGACAGGAAAATGGCATTCCTGCCTGTGCCCTCTGGGCAGGCAGCCCACTTTTAGGTTTAGCTGTGTGATTTGCATTTTTCTGAGTCTAGTCAACTCTATTGAAATTCCTCTTCTAAAATTCTCTCATTAAACCCTCCCATGATCTATCACTGGGAAGCTGATTATTACAGTGTTGTCTTTTGCCATTATTAATCTTTGGAGCTTGATGTTCTATGCTGCTTCTGACTGACTTGGGTGATTTTGACTATCAATCTTTATATCAATCAAATTATTTACTGTTTTAACTTCGAAGGTTTTGCAGCTTCTGGGATTGAATCTTAGCTGCCCTGACGGCTTTCACAGTTAATGTTATTCTTTGAATCCCATTTTTTTTTTTTTTACAATTTCTACTTTGAAGAATCTCTGACATAGCTGGGAAGAATCAGAATATAAGCAGGGACAAACAGGAAATCACTCTCTTCTCTGTGTAGATGCTGAGCAGAATTAATGTAGACCCCAACAGAATAAGAAGCCCAGACCTTTTCTCCAGTAAGATAATACCACATAGAAATACTTACATTATAGAAATGGGTTAAAATTAAGACAGAGCTAGTCAATAAGAAGCCCTAGTCAATGGCCAACAGCTTTATAATTAATATAGTGCCTTGTGTGTTATTTGGGGGCTGAATCAGCAGTGGGACCCAGGCAACTGGAGGGGAAGAGTACATGTAACAAATCTCCCTGCACATTGTTCTTATTTTTGTTGAGTCCATTTGAAAGAACTGCATTGTCCCTACTGTTAGTTTATTTCTACTTCTTGGGGCCAAAACTATCTATTTCCTTAATTGTGACATTTAAAAACCTCTGCAGTCATATGTCTAATTCACAATGGTGGCCACAAGACTGGTCATTGAAGATATCCTACTACAGAGAATTAACTGGCTGGAGTCCTCACAGTCCACCACAGAATTGCATCAAGCTACATTTCATTCTAACTACTCATTGCTCAAAACAGGGCATTCTGGACATGATAGTCATTTTGCATTGATTTGACAAAATTACAAATTTAAACAAAGGACTAAAGATGTGTTTTGGCTCATGATTTCAGTCAATAGCCATTAGGTACCATTGCTTTGAGGACTTTGGCAAGGCAGGAAACAGAAGAGCCACACTGACCTAATGGAAGCTAGGAAGCAAAAGGTTGGGACTAGAGAGGGGATACTTAGTATTGAAACCCTTTCATCTAGTATACTAAGGCACAACCATTCCTGGAAAATGAGTCTATCTTACCATTAATTTTCTCTCTGCCCATAGTCTTGCTGACAAAGGCAATGTACTATCTGGCAATGGACTATCTGGCTGTGTTACTACTTCTTGGCTCTCCCAGACTCCCCAGCTTCTTCCCAGGGACCCAGTTCAGTGTGGCCTCCTTCCCACCTGCGCTACACTTGCAGAGGAAAACTAGTATTCTCAGAAGGAAAAACTAAGCCAGCACAACAACTTTTGGAATGAAAAGAAAATAGCTGGCTTATAAGAACAGGTTTGTGGCATTTGTTTTCTGACGGCATAATTATACCAAAAACTGCCTATATAACCTAATTAATGTTTTGCATATTCATTAGAGTATACTCACATACTTCTCAAGCAGTTGAGGGTCAGAGGTAGGAAAAAGATTTGACAACATAAAGCAGAAATAGTGCAGATATGAACTTTAAATTCTATGTCTAGAGAATGAGGGATTTTTAAAAATTGACTGTGAGAGGCGAACTACTTTGTGCTCATCTGAAGGGAAGCAGAGAAAAGAAGCTAGAACAAATGCAGGGGACAGAAACAAACCCAAACTCAAGGTAATTTTAGACAGTGAGTTGGGTAGCAGTATAGTTTTCTTTCTGTTTGCTTACATACTTTTGGGTGGTGGGCAGACACTAGGGGAAAAAAAAACTTCAATGAACTGAACAATATAGTTTCATAAAGATGATCTTTGTGAAAATTTATCTGGTTTCAAAACAAAATTACTGGGGGGAAATGAATGTTTGGAAGCTAATAACTATTAATTTTTAAAATTTATAAAATTTACTTGTTGTCGCATTGACTCTGCTCTGTGATCTTTCTTAAAAATGATTCAAGTGGAAAATGTGAAAACAGTTTCTAGTCTTATGGGAAGGCTGTAACGTGTCCAGTTCACAGGGTCATGACAATGCCAACACTGGGTAGAGTTGACAGCTGTCACTGTGACTCTGCCCAATGTTCTTGATGTAACTTTCTCCAGATGAAACATGACAGACAAGGGTTGTGGATTCAGTGGAACTTGATTATATGGTACCAGAAATGGATTCCCCTCTCAGCTTCCATTTCTCCTCTGCTTTTCTGTCCCTGAGGGCATATGACTGTGACACTGTAAGTGGAAAAGTCCCAAAGGAAATGATAAAAACAGATTCCCTTGACTTCAAATACTTACCCTGGAATTCTTCTGATACTAGATTGTCTTCAAGAGAGCATGCTACATCCCTAGTTAATACAAAGTTGACAAACATTTATGGACCTTCTTCTCCGTGGACAGTATTCTTCTAAATGGGGTGGATAAAGTTGTTGATGGCCTCTCAGAGCCCATGCTCAAATGAAATGTGTTTCTATCCATCCTTCCAAATCAGCTGGGGAGGTAGTTAAATAATACAGTTATTGAGGGCTGGAGAGATGCATCAGTAGTTAAGAGCACACACTGTTCTTTTTTCCCTTTTTAATTTTTAGAATTTCATTTTACATTCCACCTACACTTCTCCCTCCCCCACACCTACTCCTGCCCCCTCACCTCCTCCCAACTCCCCTCACCCCCCAGGCCACCCTCAGTCCACCCCTCCTCATGGGTAAGGGCACCCATAAGGAGTCAACATAGTCTGGCACAGTAACTTGATGCAGGGCCAGGCCCCTCTCCCATGCATTAAGGCAGAGCATTGCATCCCACCATAGGGAGTGGGCTCCAACAAGCTAGCTCATATACCAGGTTTGTATCATTGTCCTACTGCCAGGACTGCTCAGCTACTCCAAGCTTCACAACTGTCTCCCACATATGGAGGGCCTAGTTCAGTCCCCTGGAGTCTCCACAACTGTAGGTCTAGAGTTCATGAGTTTTGATGAGCTTAGTTCAGCTGTCTCTGTAGATTTCTCCATCATGATCTTGGCCTCCCTTGCTCATATATTCCCTCCTCCCTCTCCTCAATTGGATTTCTGGAGCTCGGCCTGGTGCTTAGTTGTGAAATCTCTGCATCTGATTCCATCAATTACTGGATAAAGGCTCTATGATGATAGTTGGGGAATTCATCATCTGATTACAGGGGTAGGACAATTCTGGCATCCTCTCCACTATTGCTAGGAGTCTTAGCTGGAGTCCTCCTTGTGGATTCTTGGGAGTTACCCTAGTACCAGGTTTCTCCCTAAGCCCATAGTGACTCTCTATTCCACTGTATCCCTCCCCACCTCGGGCATCTCATTCCCTCCTGTTCTCGCCCCCCTCCCCTCCCCTTTACTACGCCACACCCCGAGTTTAACAAATAGATCTCATCTAAATTCCCTTCTCAGGGAGTATCCTCCTTGTTACCTAGTGTCTCTGGAGCTGTGGCTTGTAGTCTGGTTACCCTTTGATTTACATCTAATATCCACTTATGAGTGAATGCATACTGTGTTTGTCTTTCTGAGTCTGGGTTACCTCACTCAGGATGTTTTTTTTTTTTTTCTAGTTCCATCTATTCGCCTGCAAATTCAATGAGGTCATCATTGTTTATTTACAGTTGAGTAGTACTCCAATGTGTAAATGTACCACACTTTTCTTATCCATTCTTCAGTTGAGGGGAATCTAGGTTGATTCCAGATTTTAGCTATTATAAATAATGCTGCTATGAACATCACACACTGTTCTTGTAGAGGACTTGAGTTTGATTACAAGAATTCATGTGGGGATCTGACAGCTACCTGTAACTCCAGATCTGGCCTTCATAGGCACCCATACACATGCCTGTGCCCAAATACACATGCACAAATACAGAGATGAAATCCCATTCAGTCTGCCTAAAGAATTTCTGGGAATGAGAGGGGATGGGAAAAGAAAGGATATTTTGAAAACTTGAGACCTTGTGGTTTTCTCCAGCTCACAGGACACATGTCAAACCCACTGTGCTGGAGCTATCAGTTGTTTTGGTGTTTCAAGTCTTTCCTACTCTTCCAGAGGTCTCAAGTTTGATTTCCAGCATCCATGTATGATGTCACACAAACCCGTGCAACTCCAGCTCCAAGAGGATTCAGCATCCTCTTCTGGCCTCTGCAGACACCTATACACACATACATATAAACAAACAAACAATAAACAAACTACTATGGTCCCTAATCATTTCACCACATGCACATGACTTAGATTGATGATGTGAACTTACTATTTGGGCATATATGACTGCCACGAATTAGAAGAACAGTAGCTTCACATAGGAGAAAAGAAGTCACAAAGAGTACTTCTTTGCCATGAACGTAAGTGCTACTGCCCGTGGTCTTTGTTGCCTTCTAAGGGTCTGGAAAACTGAAAGGTTGATCAAATAGAGCCGGGCACAGGAAAATGGAATGGTAAGACCCCATCTTGTCAGGAACCATTAACACTTTTTCTCTGTGTCTTGTCCCTCCTTTGTGTGGCTGGATAGGATGGGCAGAGAGAGCAGAAGAGTTGGGGGAATGTCAAATCCCTGGAAAACAAAGGTGTGTGTTGAGCAGAGAGAGCTTTCTGAGTAGCAAGCCCAACTCACAGGAGAATTCGGGGTTGCTCAGGGATGCATGTCTTTATTGGCTAGCTGACTGGCTGGCTTGTTATAGAAAGAAAGCTGAATAAAAGAAGAATTCCAGTCCCTTGTGAATTCTATGGGTGTTGGACTGTGATTTGCTCAGGTACACTTGTGGTACCTGCCATATGTTAGGTGCCATGTTAGACACCAGCACAATTTGGAGGAGTCCTCTTAGGAGAATTCTGAGGCGAGGGAGACTGTGAGCTACACAAGTCCAGGGACAGTTCCCTTCTGGTGATCCATAACTACCTGAAGGTCATCTGAGCTCAGGACTTAATCAGCCTGGTATCTCAATAACCCTTTTCCCTCCCCCAGAAAACGTGGTTTCACAGAAGGCCACTTAGATGTCCTAACTCTAATCATCAGTCAGTGGTAATGCATTGATTCTGGCTCCAGCCTTCTGAATCTGCTTGCCATTACCACCCACAGCTTCACTAAGTCCATGGGAGAAGCGGTCAATCCTACCTTATTTCTGTGTTACCTTTCACAGGGAATATTGACCACACACACAAAATTATTTTGAGTTCCCTAGAAAAAACCTGAGAAAGTATAAGAAAACACAAGGAAGAAAACCAGCATTTTCCTCTTATTTTTCTGTAGCAAACACTGTATACTTGATTGTCTTGCCTTGTTTCTGAATCAAGGACTCTGTTGTTGACATTGTGCTATAATTACTTTTCACTCAACAGTATATTTAGAATATTTCTTCTGTCTTCTTTTACAACAGGAATTTAGTAGACTATACATTATTCTTTTATTGATACTTTTATAGCACATCTCATAGACCACACTTTATAAGGTATGGCTGTACCTTACCTTATAAAACCACACCTTATAGACCACACCTTGTAAACCACACCTTATGGAACCATACCCTACTCTTATTTGTCTGGAGGTCTTTCTTGTTTTATTTTTCCAACTAGCTTTTATCTTTTATTCTATCAGGATTATATTTTCATAGTGCTGTTTTTGCACACCTGTAATATTTCCCCTTAAGATGAACTTTCTGGAGTGGAATCCCAGCATTAATCAGTCATTTTAAAGTGTTTTATGACTTTATGTTATCTCTGCCATTTGAGGAGCATGGAACTAAATTCTGCGTACTGAAGACAGAGGTAGTACAAGAGAACATTGGTTAATTTGACAGATCAAATAGGCATCCAGTTATAAAAACTCTCATAGATTTGATAATCAGAAATTTTCAAGTGTTTTCTTTCTAAGTTAACTGAATTTCTGTTTCTCTTTATCAACTTAATTTTAATTATTTTATTATCATTGTCTTTTGTAAGGTGTTATATAGTATCAATTTATAATCTTATAAACTTATAATCAACAGAAAAGTTATAATCTTTTGCCTGACCTTTTTTTATAATTGTTGGATAATTTTATTTAGCCAAGTATTTGTATAATCTTTTAAAGTCTTATTTCTTAATTTTCTTTCTGTTTTTTTTTTTGTTTTTTTATTTGTTTGTTTGTTTTTGAGAAAATTGTCTTTGGCTCATGGTTTGAGAGTAGAATTGTCAAGACGGGGAAGCCATGACATGGGGAGGTTAGGCTACTTGCTGATACCTGGGTAGATGTGGGAACAGAGAGAAATACATGCTGGTACTCACCTCCTCTTCCCTTTCTATCTGGATGCTCTGCCTATGAAATAGTCATTCTACTGCAAAGTAAGTCTTCCCTTCTCAGCTACTCCTCTCTGGAAAGGCTTTCACAAACAGCCTAGGCATATGAATGCAATTAATTTGACAATCAGAAATTAACTATCACAAGTATATACCCTGTCAAGTTAACCCCAAAACACAGCATTATAGTATTCTATACCTGGTCCCTAAAGTCCTCCCCACCATGTTCCTTGTATAATGTAAAATGTATTTAGTATGACTTAACAATTAATTGTAATATTACTCAGAAGTCCAATTTCAGGACTGGAAAGAGGGCTCAGTAGTTAAAAGAACACACTGCTCTTGCAGAGGATCTGAGGCCAGTTCTTAACACCCACAATAGGCAGCTCACAACCACCAGAAATTCCTTCTTCAGGAAAACCTAAGTCTTCTTATCACCTCTACAGGACTAGCACTCACATGCACAGCCCCACACAGACACAAACACATAAAATCTAAAAATAACAACAAAATATAGTTTCATACTTTACATATACAACATCACAGAGTAAAGACTCCTGATTTAAATGGAAAATTAGGGGCACAGTAAGAGAAAGTCAGGCTGCTCAAGTGAGACCACAGTACTGCAGGGCAAACACCAGATCCTGCAGTTCATGTTTAACATCTGGGGCTTTGGGTGGCATTGAGTAGTCCAGTGGTATTGTCATCTGTCTCCCCACCATCACCAGTTCACTGGCCTCTGGTGTGTATGTGCCTTGTTCTTAGGCCAAGTCCATTTGGTCCCTGCAGCTTTCTTTAGCAAATATGCTCCACTTCATGTCTGTAATATCCTGGGCTTTCTACTGCAAACTGGGCTTCACTTTCCTAGCTTTAAAGGAAAGCCTCTTGGCATCTTCTTGCAGAGGATCCAAGCCTGGCACCCTTTTCCTGGATTTCTGAACCCTTGGTGGATGCCTCCAGGATACTTTTACTTGGTATCTAGTATGACTAAAAAGCAAGCACCTTGTAGACAACCACGTTTTGTTTTTAGCTCAAAATATAACTGCCCCTTTGGCCACAGCTACAGAGGCATTGGTAAGCCTGAACTCCTTTCAAATGAATGTGCCTTGTTGTACATGAGATCTCTCTGTGGGTGAGCTTTGCTCTCAAGACAGATTTCCTATTTTCCTAGTATAAAATTTCTGTTTCAATCTGTTTTTCTGTCTTCTTTGTGTGTCTCTTTAAGTATACATGCATGCATGTCTGTTTGTGTGTGCATATTTGTGTGCATGTTTTTAGAGGCCAGAGACCAATATCAAATGTCGTCGTCCTTGGTTGCTATTCACCTTACCTTTTAAATAAGAGTTCTCACTAACCCTAGAGCTCACACATTCTGCTAGAGTGACAGGCTTGCAAGCCCTGGGGTCACAGCATATGCCACTGAGCCAGTCTTTTTATGTAGACTCTAAGGATGGTCCTCATGCTTGAATAGCAACTACTTTACTGACTGAGTAATGTCCCTATCCCTATAATATCTGTTTAATAGTACTAATCTCCTAGCAATTACAGATAGTTGTGCCACAACTCTAAATTCCTTCACTCATTTACTCTAAAACATCTGATTTTTTTTATATCTTTCTGTTTCACTTTAAATCTGGAAAGAACAGGGAGTACTAAATGTAGGCAGGGTTTCTGTCCTGCCAGCCAGTTCCCAAAATAAGCACACAGAGACTTATTATTAGTTATAAATCCTAGGTTACTAACTAGCTCTTACAACTTAAATTAACCCATATTTCTTATCTACACTCTACCACATGGTGGTACCTTTTTTCATCATGGCATGATCATCTCCTGCTTCCTCTGTGTCTGGCTAGCAACTCCCTTTTATTTCTCTCTGTGCTCTCTTTTTATCCCCAAGTCCCACTTAACCTCTACCTTCCCTGTTATTGGCCAGTTAGCCCTTTATTAAACCAACGAGAGCAACAAATATTCACAGTGTACAAAAAGATGTTCCACAGCATTTCCCCATTCGTCTAATTAAAAAGGAAGGATTTACCTTTA
Organism: Cricetulus griseus; assembly: GCF_003668045.3. Taxonomy (NCBI): domain Eukaryota; kingdom Metazoa; phylum Chordata; class Mammalia; order Rodentia; family Cricetidae; genus Cricetulus; species Cricetulus griseus. The sequence continues at coordinate 167,600,503 of NW_023276807.1, forward strand.
ACACAGTAAAACTGTATACAACAAAAACAGTTATCAAGTAAGAATTACGGGTACATCATCCAGTCCATTTGTATTTGGCAAATTTAGAGAAAATACTCTATTATCTATCTTATCTTAGTGAGTCTAAAGTCTTATACCTAATTTACTTTTTATCATAAGGAAGGAAAATTATAAGTCTAACTATTTAGTCTTTAACTACACTAAAGACCCCAGAAGGATCTAATATTACCTAACAACTGGGACATCTGGTTGCCTGGACAGTCACCAAACCTTCCTCTGTAATGTTGGTTCATCCAACTTTGGCCTACAGGCCTAGAATATATGACAGACATTTTTGAAAAGAAGAGAATTTTGAAGGACTTCCCCACCTTGTCTTGGAAAAGTTTGGCAGTTGCTTTCTTATACATCTTACTGGTCCACTCTGGGGAGTATACTGTCAGCAATTGAGGCAAGTGGCTATCTTTTGCCACAAAGAAAGCAAACTCCATTAGAGTCTCTTCAATGTCCATCATCTTCTCTGAATTAATTGGTCCTTCCAGGAGCAGATGTGTCTCATTGTCATGAAAATCCTCATGTTATTAAACATCTTAAATCCCATAGTCTGTAAGTCTTTGAAGTGTTTGAAGACTGTCTATCTAAATATATCTGTTTAATCTCAAAAACATACCTAATATGACTACAATTTTATTATTGAGGACTAACTACTAAACTGCATTTCTCAATTATACATTACATTTTTAAACTAGCTATATAAACACAATACCCCAAACAAGAGTAGAAACATAACACAGTATAACAAAATAACTTTAAATATGTATCAATAAACCAAAATCCATACCTATGTAAAATATTTTGAGATTAATAGTTGCTTTTTTATTTGAAGTCGATTCAACAATCTACCCTTTTATCTCATCATTTCTATAGTATATCCCTCTTTTTCCTTTAGAAAAAGATCTTTGAATTTATAACTCCTTTGTTTAGTTTTCTTTCCCTGACCATGACCAACTCCCCTGAAGTTTTCCATGAAATCCCATCAAATCTTGGTGGAGAGACACAGGCAATGTCTTCTCTGACAGTAGTTCAGTGTGCTCTGCTGGAAACTACCACTTCTTTGACCACATGTCAATGTACCGAGGAACTTACTTCTCTCTTGTTTTTCTACACAAGTTCAATGATAGGTTTTACATCAAAATCTAATGTTAACACTGGTAACACAGTGGGAAACCTTGGTAAATTATTTATACATGTTAATAAATTAGCATTTACATTTTACAAGTGAGGTCTTCCATGGTCTGAGAGTTTCTTTTTGTTATTTGATGGGTTAGTGTTCCAAAACATCCAATATGTTCACTCTTTGCTGGAGACTGAGAGTTAAACACAGAAATCATTAGTGTGGGCAGCATTATAGTTATGAGCTGATATTTTCAGACTTGCTCTATATATGGCATTTAGTGAACAATTTTGGCTTTATGAGCCATATTTTTATTGCACTACCCAACTCTAACACTGGCATAAAGAAATAGCCATAGTATATGTGGCTAAACTGTGTTATGGCTAAACTGTATTATTAACCTGACTCATCATAACAGAGCTGACTTCAGTTTGAGATTTCCCTCCAGCAGATTGGTCTATGGCCATGTTTGTGGGGCATTTTCTTGATTGCTAATTGATGTCTTAGGAAAGCCCAGCTCACTGTGGTCAGTACTGTCCCTAAGCATATAGACCTGAGATGTATAGGAAAGGTGAGTCTAGGAGCAAGCCAGTAAGAAGTGCTCCTCAATAGTTCCTGCCTAACTCCTTTCAAAAAATGGGCCTGGAAGTATAAGCTGAAATTAACTTTCTCCTTCCCAAGTTGCCTTTGTTGACAATGTTTATCACAGCAGCAGAAAGCATACTAGAAAATATATAAATGAAGATGCATGACTATGTAGGTATTCAATTGTATTATGCCTGTGGGGTGGATTCTTGTTTGCTGATCCCTAATTTGCCTGGCTCTATTCCTCACTGTCCAGACAGTTATAAAATCTTGATGTTTGTTGCCTTCCCCATGACCCAATAGGGCATCCATCATAAAATGAGGGTAGTTATAGAGTCCGATTTAGAAAAGCCATTATAAGGATTGAATGAATTCATTCAGACCAAAAGCCCTCAACAAAATAAGCACCAAACTAAATTTTAATTGTGTTTACTTGAAGTCAGCATCCTGAATAGATCATTGATAAATCCATTGCTAGAAGATCATTTAAGCTAGTTTCACTGTGCTATTGATGTAAGTAACTCTTCCTTTCTTTAATTCCCACTGTCCAGATGTTGGGTTATCATTCATGTCCTTCCCAACCCCCAGCATAAAACCTGTAAAGAAATAGAAGTGAAAGAAATCTAGCTGCAACCTTTCCAGTATTTTATCCCCAACCCACCCCTACCTAGCATCCACGTAAATTATAGTGGCAGCAGTGGGGAGGTGTCCCCAGATACTTAGTAACACAGAACTCAAGCTGCCACAGAGATGTTCTAGACTACATCTTTCTTCACTGGGTTTGCCAGCAAGCTCTATGTACTCTGGCTAATTCTTTCCAGCAGGGTGCTGATTGAGCTGTTAATAAAGTGTGAAGGTATCTTGTGGATGCATTCTGAGTCTCAGAGAAGTGGATCTCCATCTTAACTTGGAAGCTGCTCTGTCCTCCTCTGATCCCCCCAATATTCTGAAGATAGCATCTCCAATTGTTAAATTAATCAAACTTCTCTCAGTGACAGAAATGTTAATTTAAAATTTTTGTCACAATTACCAGGAGTGTTATTGCAGCTTCTGACTTGGAATTAATTTCTCCCTCACTGGCTTAGACTCCTTTGTAATAGTGATAAATGAGATACCTTCCTGACCTCTTTTATTTAAAATAAATTACTTTATAAGAAAAAAACTACCTTACAGTAATCAACACCTTCAGATAAACAAAGGAACCTGGGACATTTGGTCCTTTATTGTTTCTCTATAATTTGTGTGTCTTTGGTGATTGAAATGACAAGTATGCATAGTGAAGTAAGTCTCCCTTTATGGTTGTATTTCCAGATGGGACTAATTTAGGTTGTAGTGTTGGCTTTTATGGGTACTGGGGAGAACCGCTGGAATAAGATTGTGATACTGAGGAGAAACTGTAAATTAGAACTAAAGAACCCCACAGGGGCACAGAGGAAACAAGGTATTGTGCTTATTTGAACAATATCTAAGAAATGTGGTGTCCCCTCCCATTGTGAACCAGCCCATGCATGGGGCTGCAAGCTGGTGACACCAGGTCCTGACCTAGTCACTTAGAATCAAATTAGATCTTAATAAAACTTACGCATATGCTAGAATTGGGAAACACTGCAGCCAAGCTTGAGAGACTAAATGTCTGTTGTGCTGGCACAAAAAGGAGGCTCAATAACAAAGAGCAAAGTTCAGATACACTACCACCACTTATGCAAATAAAAGGTTCAGTGTCTGTGCAGACGACAGTCTGGGGTGAGAAGATGCTTGTCAGTAGAAACAGCTTCTGTACTTCCCCTGCAAAAGGGGCAGCTTTGATAAGATCATCCAAATTGTCAGTTCATAAAGAGTCAACATTGCTCAGCTGCAGGAAAATAGGAAGTCACCAAACATCTTACTGAGTGCAAGGTGTAATAGAATCTCCTTGGCTCTGTGAGAAAGAAACAAACAATCTAGCAGTTGGAGGTGAAGTGCTTTTGTAGAAACCAAATTTCCATTATTGGGCCCTGGGTAAGAACAACTTCTAATATCTGAAATGTACGAGGGCCTCAACGTTTCCCTGGAACTTGGCTACAGCCTGGGAAATCCATTCCTTTTCTCCCAGATCCAGTTGGTGGCTCTGAATTTACAGAGCTTACATTTAGCATTCAGCTCTTGATAGAAGTACTGCTAATGAACAGTGATAAGATCTCAGGCCTCATTCACCCAAGTCCAGGTCTATTGAGTGGGACTTCATTAGTCACCAGGAGTGTGTCTTTGTCTTGTTAGTAGTAATCAAGGTACTTGCTGAAGCTGACTGGGAAAGCTCCATCCCCTGCAGACAGCTTTGCACATATGGAGCACATGCCCAGGGCTTTTCTTAGAAAATCCAAGACTGACTTGGAATCTTTGTTATGAAACCTACTGTCAAAATTAATTAAGAGAATCATGTAATTACAATTTTTTGCATCTAGGTGGCCCCCAATGACTTGTTTCTTAGTGTGAATTAGTTTTGAAATGTCTGAAATAGCAATGGAAAGACGAAATGCCCTTTTCAGGGGATAAGACTCAAACAATGAAACTTTTGAAAAAGCATAATTTTAATTATATCTTAATGACAGTTATCGTTAAGGTGAAATCTCTCTCCACTCCGAACTTTTTTATGTTATGTGTATTAAATCCTCAGGAGGGGGACCCTGGAAACAAACTGGTATGACTTTAAGAACTGGGTCACATCACAAATAGACTTATTACAGGTGCAAGGTTGGTAGGAGATAATTACCAGCCCCTAGGTTCATATAGAAGCATTTGCCTAAAGTTGGGCTTCCCATGGCCCTTGATAAACTGAGTTATCACTAACACACACATGCTGGTGGATATATTATTTAATTCACCAAATAGAGATTTCAAATGACTTTTCAATATGCCAGGTTAGGTTAATTATCTTTTAAGAATGTTTTGGAAAAACTCTAAATTGTGTCATAATCAGACTACACAGAACCTGGTGTGAGATGGCCTCATTTCTTAAAAAAAAAAAAATCACTCATTTAATAAAAAGTACCAATTTTTCTTATTTGGATTTCCCAGGAAGCAGCCTTATGACAAGTCTTTCTTCTGCCAGCCTACTGTGATACTAATGGAGACCAAGGTCCTGTTGACGTTTCTTCCCTTCCAATTCTTCCCTTGTCACCACAGTACATCCCGGAAGCCTGGCCAGTTGATTACTGCACTAGGTTTTTGATCTAAAACATTTCTTTCCATTTCTGTTATCATGATATTTCAACAAGTACATCTCTGTTATGCGGTATTCCATAAGGATGGAAGCAGGGGATCCTAGCATGGGGCTGGAGAAGGGTGTGCCCACTGGCATGCATCTGATGAGGAAGCCAAGATGCTGAAGTCCACCTTGTCCCTGGAAGGTAGCTGGTACTCAGAGTTGGTACAGTTTAGGAGCTGTGTGACTTGTAGGACAGAGGCAAAGGCTCTAAAACTACCCTCCAAATCTTCCTAGAAACACTTGACTTCGACTTTATCCTCTCACCGAGATTTCCAGCCCTTGAAAGCCTCTAGCTGTTCCCATATTGGGTTTCCAGGGTACTCTCCTGTGCCTAGGGTGGTACTTCACTCTCATCTCGGGTCTTCACTTGCTTCTGCTGATTTACTCAGCAAAGCCTTTCTACTCTCTGTTTTCCTGTTGCTTCTTGGAAAGCTCCCAAGATTGGATTATGACCATGTCTGTTTCTACAGAAACTCACACTAGCTCTGCAGTCCCAAATGGTTTCCTGGGGGTAGATATGCCACCTTTATTTCTTACTGTTCCATCCACAACCCTTTAACACAGTGTCGAGCACACAACAAGCACTGTTGGTCTTGGTGACAAGTTGCTCCTGATCATGACCAGATAAAGAGATTGCTAGAAGTGTTAGGCTTTGTGACTTATTAGGAATGGAAGCTAGTGCTAGAATAGGCTCTCTCAAAATGGCTTGAGATGTGGATGAATTTGAGAGATTCAACAACTGTAGTGATGGGGAAATGTCTGTCCTCGGGAGCTACAAGGTATTCTGAGGAAGCTTTTAGAAAAGTTAAAAAATGCATATTAGCCCCCTCACTTCCTGAATTAAGTAGAGCTCTGCTATCTAAAAGCCCAAGTTCTTTGAAGTGTGTGAGCTGATGAATAAAATGAAATACAATGTGTGAGTGATGGGTGTGAGTTCTCCACCTCTAAGCATCCACCAGGACCCCACTCTCCATTAAACAGAATTTCAGTTTTGCCTACTGGCCTCTGCTCACTCTTCGAGTGGCAGGAGATGCAAGGAGTTGCTTAGAAACCTCTGTTGTCAAGAGCTTCTGAAAGCTTTTGTCTCTGAGGACTTCGCATATATACAGTACTCAGTTGTGTTTCACCCTGTGGCTTTGCTCTCGAAAACTTGCTTGGTAGATTATCTGAGAACCCATTTCCTCCGTGTGGAGAAGGCTTCAGGAAATGGTAGTAGCAGTGGAGCTGCTGTCTTCTCGGTTGGTTCCACTCTCTTGTGTGCTAGGCTTTTGTGTTACATGACTTGGGAATTATCTTTCTCTTTAATATTTGCAGTTGGCTTTTATTGTGTGCATCTTACTAATAAGGACATCAAAGTATATATGAGAAAGGGAGAGATGAAAGAGAGAGATGGAGAGGGAGAGAGAGAGAGAGAGGGAGAGAGAGAGAGAGAGAGAGAGAGAGAGAGAGAGAGAGAGAGAGAGAGAGAGCACTCTAACTAAACCAGAGGCATGTAATTGGTCAAAAGTAAAATTAGGATCTCTAAATATGTATTATCTGTGCTCATGTGGGTTCCATTTCACAAATAAGAAAATTGAGGCTCAAACCAGGCTTGGAGTTAACTCTAATTCCCAAGTCAGTGATGGCAAGCAACAGGCTTTTAGTTCCTAGTAGAATTCTGCTTCTGGTTTAAAACCATTTCCTTAGAAAAAAACATCCATGGGATTATTGATAGCTTCTTGCTTGGTCTGTACCCATGTTTAGACACAGACCAGCTCATTCCCAGGAGCCTCTCTGATGCCTTGTTTCTATGAAGCAGCTGCACTGTGTCCTTAGTTGCCAATCCTATTGCATCAGTGACTCTCAGTGGGCAGCTTTCTCAGTGGAAGCAGCTTCCAGGAGCGCTTGTGAATGTGACTGAAACAGTACTTCTCAACCTGTGGGTCACGGCAGGTTGAATGACTCTTGGTAGTTGAGTGATTCTTTCACAGGGATCATCTAAAACCACTCTGCATATTAGATATTTACATCACTACTTATAACAGTAGTAAATTCACAGTTATGAAGTAGCAACAAAAGTAATTTCATGATTTGGGGGTCACCAAAACATGAGGAAATGTATTAAAAGGTCACATCTTTAGGAAGGGCTGGAGCCACTGGGCTAGAAGAATTAATGGGACCTCTAGAGGTCCTCTGCCAGGAAGAAACTCTAAACATACATCTTCAAATAGCTATTGCTTATTTATTAGTCTTAATAAGTACAATGTCCTAATGCTGTGGAGAGTTATGATGGACAATTTAGAGTGCACATCCTTCTGTCAAGATCTTTGGTCTAAGTCATTGAATTTTTAGGCCCAAATGAATATGGATCAGGTAGGTTTGGTATGTTCTCAACACATATGCTAACCCTTGAAGTATTCCTGTATCTCATTGGGTGTATGTCTTTAATCTGTATGTCATCACTGTGGAGTATTCCTACTTCTAGTAGGGTTGGTTTGTTCTTAGCTCATCCAACATCACTGTTGAATAGTCCTGGTTTTTGCAAAACCCTGAAAAGAGATTCATGCCTGTATTCTGTAGCAGAATTGCAAGCTAGATATTGGATATTGCAGGTCAACAAGGAGCCAAACACATGGGATAAGCCTTGGTGGAACTGGTCAAACACAGAGGAAAGAGTAGTCAAGGGCTGGGAATATGTAGTTCAGCATGCACTGTTCAACCCCAGCCACTGCAATAGAAACAAAAGAACAATCAAAGATGCATATAAATATATCTATCCAGCTAAGTCCTTCAAAGGCTGCAAACAGAGAGCAATGACTATATGGGCAGGCTAACCAACCCAGTATCCTTTAGGATAGCCTCCTGCAGGAGTTTTAATTTATACATAACTCAAATGATGAGAAAGAAAGTGGAGTTAAATGATAAGAAGACATTACAGGTAGAAGAACCACCATGCAAAAAAAATTAAGGAAAGTCCTGGAATGTTCTAAGATCTAAACACAGATGTGGCAGCTGGAGATTGGGAATACCAGCTGATGGCTATATAATACAGCAGTAGAGAAGTAGGCAGAGCATGGGTTGAGCAGGAGCATGGGGATATTGGTGTATTTGTAAAGACTTTGGCAAAACATTGCAGAGAAACTACCTCTCTCTCTCTCTCTCTTTCTCTCTCTCTCTCTCTCTCTCTCTCTCTCTCTCTCTCTCTCTCTCTCTCTCACACACACACACACACACACACATCCAGATTGGATTAGACTCAAAAGCTGTAAAACATTTTTGAAAAAGACAAATAAATGAGAAGAAAGTCATGTTTAAAAAATGGAAGACAAATGGTGTTAATATGGCATTATTACCCAAATAATTATCTATAAATTAAATGTAACCATTTATCCAATATTCCAAGATACCCAAAATAGCCAAGTCAGTGTTGACAAGCAATATAAATTTGGAGGATTGCCACTTTTGTTTTCAGAAATTACTACAAAGCTAGAGTAATCAAAGAAGTGTGGGCTGGACAAATAGCTTAATTGTAGAGTAACTGCTTCTTGTGTATGAGGCGCTGGGTTCAGTCCCCAGGAGCAACAGTGTGGCAATGTCACAAAGGTAGACACATGTGTCTGTCCTCTTCTGAGTAGTACCTGCATAATGGATTTATTTTCCATCTGTCTCAGTTATTGCTCTATTACTGTGAAGAGACACAATGAGCAAGGCAACTCTTATGAAATGAAGCATTTAATTGGGAGCGGGCTTACAGTTTCAGAGGCATAGTCCATTATAATGGCAGGGAGCCTAGAAGTTGGTGTAGTGCTGCAGCAATAGCTGAGAGCTACATCGTGATCCACAGAATACTCGGCCTGGCATGGGCTTTTGAAACCTTAAAGCCTAGCCCCAAAGTCACATTCCCACCAAAAAGACCACATCTCCTAATCCTTTCAAATAGTTCCTCTCTCTGGTAACTAAGCATCCAAATATATGAGCTTATAGGGATGGTTATCATTCAAACAACCACATTCCACTCCCTGGACCCCATAAGCTTTTAGCAGTCTCCTAATGCAAAATGTTTTAGTCCATCTTCAAAAGTCTCCATATACTTTCGCAGGCTCAATACTGTTTAAAGTTCAAAGCCTCTTCTAAGACTCATAGCAATCTCTTAACTGTAATCCCCTGAACAAAACAAATAAAGCAGATCAAACACTGCCAAAATACAATGACACAGGATATACATTACCATCCCTAAAGGAAGGAAACTTCATCCAGATCTGTGTGGCAGAAGCTGTCGAATTCAGCTGCTTGATGGGGATCAACTTGCCTGCCCTGGTCAATTACAATTGCACCAACTTTCTACTGTTGAAAGTTCCCTTCAGTGCTTAAGTTTGCTGTCCTGGAACTCAATCTAGAGACCAGGCTGTCCTTGAACTCAGACATCTACCTGACTCTGGCTGCTGACTGATGGGATCAAAAGTGTGCACCACTATGACTGGCCCTAAGCTTTTTAACAGTTTTTAACAAGTTGGAAGCTTAGCTGGGTAGGGCCTTGCCCTGAGGTCACCACTCCCTTTATTCTGCTTATCATCAGACTTTTATTCAACATTTTTATCTACTTTAACATAGGACTTGGCCCTAACAAATTATTTCCTGGTGCTCCTTTTCTCTTCAAACTGTACATTTTGTATCATGCACTGTTTTAGTGGTCAGTACATTATCATTATGGGGGAAGCATGGTGGAAAAGTAATGGAGAGCTACATCCTGATTAACAGGCAGAGAGGGAGAGAGAGAGACAGAGAGAGAGAGACAGAGAGAGAGAGAGGGAGAGAGAGAGAGAGAGATATGCTGGGCCTGGCATGGCCTCTTAAAACCTAAAAACCTATCCCCAGTGACATACTTCCTCCAACAAGACCACACATAATATAACAAAGCCACACCTGTGGTGATATTTTGTTTGTGCTCTAACAAATAAAGCTTCCTGGAGACCAGAGGGTAGTGCTAGCCACTAGTTAACCATATTGGTCTGGAGGTCTGTACAGACAGATAGGAAGTGATATGGCTGGGTGGAGAGAAGAATATAAGGCAGGAAGAAATAGAATCTCTCTCTTTTGGCTGAAAAATTGGTGAGGTAAGGTGTGGCTGTGGCTTGCTCCTTTTTATTTTTCTCTGATCTTTCAGATTTACCCCTATATCTGACTCTGAGTTTTTATTATTAAGACCAATTGTACATGTGCAACACACACCTTCTAAGCCTTTCTAATTCCCCAGTGGCCAAGCATTCAAATATATGAGCCTAGGCAGGGGACATTCTCCTCCAAGTGTCCACACAGTTCTCCGATGTGCATCTGTCTGTGTTACCAACAACTGCAAAGTGGTCATTGCCTCCTGTTCACTTGATCCAATCAGCATAATATTGTCAATATAGTGCATCAGTGTGATATTTTGTGGAAGAGAGAGATGATCAAGATTGGCGACTCCTTCTAACTAAGTTGTATGACACAGGGTTGGAAAGTTAATACATACTTGAGGTAAGATTGTAAAAGTATACTGCTGGTCTTGCAGCCAAAAGTGAATTGTTTCTAGTGGTTGGCATGGACAGGTACCGAGAAAAGAGGATTTGTTAGATCAATAGCTGCATACCATGTACCAGCAGATCCATTAATCTGCTCAAGTAAAGATACCACATCTGGCATAGTGTGGACTCCCAGATCAGATGAGGGGACTCCCCGACCCCAGATAACAAGACCGTTAACCTGAAAGTTCCAAATGTAAGATTTTCCTTTAAGTTCCTAAATTTTAGCTTCTGTCCTTAGCTTACAACTTTCTCAGCAAGTTTTAACTTGGCTGAAAGACATATCCAAGCATCAGCTGCTGATCACAACTTGCTCCAAATGACTACAAGCCCTGAAATTACTGAAAGCTGATGTGGACCAATCCAGCCAATGTGATTGATTGCTCAGTGACTTTATGACTTGGCCAGATAACCAGGTGCTTCTGATAAAGGCCTTGTTGCCCAGTCATTGACTGGCCTGTCAGCCTTCCTGGGTCCTAACAACTGATGCCCCAGTATCAGCAGGAAGTAGTTAGAGAAGACAGAACTTCCCTTGCTCCCCCTCCCCCCACACCCTTAACAGGCTGAAATGCTAAATCAAAATGAAACTTCCTGACACAGGGGACAAAATGGTTACCTATACTGCCCATTGGTGTATCAGAAAGTGTGTCAACTGGTAGACACACTAACTAAAGTAGTTCTACAGTATGATAAGGTATCTGGCCTGCATTATGCAGAACCAAATTTGTATTACATGGCTTGAAGAGAAAATTATCATTTCTATACCAACCATTCAGGATTATAATCTGGCTGTACCCAAAGGAACCTTCCAAAAAGGTTCCTCAATAAATGGCTGGTTCTTGAACTCCCTGGCAGAATTCATACTGCAGAACAAAAGGGGACTTGACCTCTTCTTGCAACAGAGGGAACTCTGCATAGCTCTTAGAAAACCATGTTGTTTTAGTGCTATTTGGAAATAGAAAAAAGGTAAGTCTAGCTAAATAAAGAATTAAGGACAGAAAACAGTTACTTAAAAACAGTCAAAATTGGTATATACCCCTATTTTCATGGTCCCCATGGTTATCTACCCTTCTTAGTGCTGCGGGAGGTCCTGTATTATTTATTTTACTGAGCCACTCACTGGAGTAGGGGAAACAGCAGGACCAGTATTGGTCCAGACCCACCACTGGGGACTTCAAAGACAAACTAGATCAAGACATGGCTGCCATGGCAGATAGCCTGGGTCCCTCCAATGATAATTGACCACCCTGGCCAGAGTTACAAATAGAAGGGCTCTGGATGTCTTGACAGCAGAATGATGGGGGAGAGGGGAGAGGATATTTGTGTCATTCTGGAGGAGGAATGTGGCTAGCAGTTAGCAGTCTGCTAACTCATTTGCCTGGAAAGTCCCTGCCACTACTGTAATACTTCCTTCCTACATGCTTTGATGTTTGAATTGGTGTGTCATTAACATTTGCCTATCTTCAATTAGGTCTGCATATGTGCCCTGCCTCATTTGTGCCCTGCCACTTTGCTTCAATAAATGACCTGTCTTCTGACCCAGTCTCCTGGGTTGTTTATACCTGCCAGGCAGTACTCACTGCTATCTGAGACCCTGTTCCTCAAATCCCATTCCCCAGTCCTGGGACAGACCTCCAGTGCACAACAGCCCATCAAGATCAGGGACCCACAGTATAACAGCTGCAGTAGAAAGTCACAATTTGGCTCTGTTTTTGAGAGTCAACTGTCATTCTCCATGATCTTTCTGTCTTCTGCACTAGTCAGACAGGAGAGGTAAAGAGAGATGTAGTAGGAACCACCACCTCTGCATCTTTCAAGTCCTTGATGGTGGCACTAATTTCTGCAGTCCCCTCCAGGAATATGGTACTGTCTTTGATTCACTATTTTCCCTGACAAAGGCAACTCTAAAGGCTTCCAACTAGCCTTTCCAAACATAATAGCTCTCACTCCATAGATCAGAGAGTGAATGTGAGAATTCGGCCAATATATATGTGTGTGTTTGTGTGTGTGTGTGTGTGTGTGTGTGTGTGTGTGTGTGTGTGTGTGTGTGTGTGTGTGTGTGTGTGTATTATACATTTATACATTCTAGGACAGGGGAAATGACCACAGGATGAGTTTGAAGACCTTCTGGACCTACTTTAAGTCAGACTTCAGCCAAAACATGCCATTAATCACTTGACATCCATAAGCTCCTACTTTAACTGAAAGGCCACAATGTTTTTTGAGGTCTTCTGGAATCAGTGTCAATTCAGAACCACTATCCAATAGACCCTAAAATGTCTGATTGTTTTCTTTCCTTTAACAGTGTACTGTTACCCTTGCAAAAAAGCCTTAAGTCCCTCTGGGGATGGATCCTGGAGAAAAGCTAACTCTCAAACTCTTAGATATTATATTGAAGATATTCATCAGGAGAAGGTGGCCATACCTCCATTCAAAGGGTTCTGGGTTTATAAACTGTCCCAAATCATGGAACAAGATTCCTTTTTGTCACAACCCAATATAGCCTTTCTTTCATTTATTCCATTTTTCATTATACACAGATCAAACAAAAGTGGAGTATGTTTCTTGTCTCTTTCATGTCTAGAAACACCATGACTGATTAGCCAGTACCAAAGGGCCAAATTCACTTTGCCTGTGCTGACCATTATGGGTTAGGTCATTGTAAACTCCACCTTGTCTGTGATGCCCATGACAATAACTGCAATCACCTAGCCACTGACTATTGAGTGTGGCCACCTAACCCTAAGGTCTTAAACAAGAAAAAGAGCAACAATAAACTTTTCAAATGTGCTGGTGCCCTCTCACCATTTTGCGTCTCGTAGAATTAGTAAAGGTATGTTGTACACAGCATACCTGAATTGCAATTTTCCTGAGCCTTAAAATCCCTTCATGAACCCTAATCCAAGACATCTCCAGCTTCTTTCCTGTGGGCCTTCTTTTGACAAATAGTTCAGTCAACTATTCAAACGACCTTTTGACACCTTTCTTAGCTGTGCGAGCTTCCATATAAAAGCCTAGGATCTTCACTCAGAGGGCCCATATCAATAAATTCAGCCTGTGCCAGTTTTATGTTGCTGCCACCATTATCACATACCCTTTAAATCACCCATTCCCCAGACTCCTCACTGAATGAATTAGCAGGCTCATTAAGTACTTCAGTAGTCAATGCACCTCTTATGGACAACATGTTCTCCCTCCCCTCTGCTTTGCCCCAAGTCTGATTATATTTCTAGGGACAACTATTGGTGGCCATGAGGGATAAGTATTGTCTTACTTGACTTCTTCAGAGAAGACAGTTGAGCAGACAATGAAGGGATAAATTTGCTCAGTCAAAGGCAGAGAAAGCAATATTTCAGGGTCTGCAGATGGGAGCATATCTTCTGCTAAATGTGAAGAGTCCTACCTCAGGTGAGATAAACCCTTGACAATCCAAGGGTTCAAAGTTCTCAGCTTCAATAAGGTTCTCCCACGTATCCCCATTCCCAGATACAGGATCCCATTCCTTATCAATTAATGTCCTTACTTTAGTGGCTCGTACCCTACAGGGCTAGGTCTTGAAATTTTGCTGTTGCTCAGCCAACCTTATAATGAGGGTTTCAGTGTGACCCAGATTGTAGGTAGATCTTCACACCTCAAAAGCTCTGAATTAAAGGTTTATCATCTCACCTCAGAAGATCCAGATTAAAAGTGGTTCTTCCCACTTCAAATGATTTAATTAAAAAAAAATCCCTCCCACTTGGGTTTTAGTTAGTTTCAGATGTAGTCAAGCTGACAATCAAGAACAGACATCTTGGATATTATTGAAAGAGTAAAATAAGTAGCTGTAGTTGGTTCTTCTTTTAGAAAAAAATTTGTGTAAGAACAAAAATAAGCAATGATAATATCCTGGACTAAGGTAGTTATCAGCTCAAATGAAAAAGGGGAGGTGTGTGCAATTGCACACATGAGCATGATTTATAGAGATGGAAATCACCATAATGAATTTTCCCCTTACCCTTTGATCAGAAATGAGAGTGCATCTTACTCAAACATACTTTAATTTGGCAAGGCTCCTTTCTCTTGACACCATAACCTTATCTTACAGGTTGACAGTTACATCTGAATTGACTTGCCATGTACACGTAATAGAGCTATTTATATAAATTCATCATGCATGCCCTTTCTTAAAGAATGTACAGGCAACTTTCTGTTTTTAATCTTGGAAGTATGATTATCTGGATTACAATGGCTGAAGTATCCACGGTCACTTGCTCAGTGGTTTTATTTCACCACTGAAATAAATTTTATTTGGGAGAGGCACCCCTCTCCCAAAACATAAAGTGTTGGCAACTTCATTTACTACTATTGGAATATTGAGAGGTGATACCTAGAGAGGTGATTGGGGCCAAAAGACTTGCTCTCAAGGATAGATGCCTGTTCCTAGAGTGAGAGGTCACTACGCAGGAGACAATTCTCGGAAAGGAACAGATTTGTCCCCTTCTTGCTCATGCTCATATGCTCCATTTTGGCTTGCCTTCCTTCCCTCAGCCTTCTGCTTCCTGCCATGGGAAGACACAACTAGAGGCATTTTTCAGAAGATGTCAGTCTCTCTATATTGGACTTTGTAGCCTCCAGAACTGAGAGGAGGTAAATTTCAATTGCTTATAAGTTATTGAGTCTCACTACTCTTTTATAACTGCATAAAATGTGCTAAGACAACTAATTGTGTAAAAGTTCACTTGGCATCGTTATACTGTTTGATACTCCTTGTCTATGCTTCTGACAATTCTCATATCCTATGTTAACCCATATAGCACCTGAACAAGACATTATCTGTCTTGAGTGTTGTTATTGTGCAGATAAATCCACCCAAGTTCCCTGCAGACATTTATTTTTAAAAAGGTGAGTTAGCATATAAAATGGAGATTTTAGGGAGTATTTGATTTGCAAATTAGCTCTTTGCAACAGGTGGAATATTTTTGCATCACTTAAGAATGTCAAAACAGCTTCCGCTCCTTCAAGCTTATCCCTTTTGAGATTCCCATGAAGAGAATGACAATGAAAGTCCCATAACAAAGATTCCACCAAATGGACACAATTTCCTAAAGTGACAGCTCTTCTTCTTGTGCCAAGAGAACAGTAGCAGTGGATATTTCGGAAGTTCATTTTGGAAATAGTACCGCTTTCCAATCCTGTTCATTAAAGCATAGAGAAATGCTATAACAGCTCCCATTTGGAAATTGGGACCTGCTTTATGAAGTAGAACAGCTGTGTTGGTATTACAACCAGCAGCAATGCAATGCTTAGGCATGTGAATTACTGAACTAAAAATGAAGGAAAGGGGCTGAAACTTCAGACACTATAACTTGTGACCAACATCAGAAAGGGAGATATACATGTTATCAGAGACTCCAGTCCACACAGACTAAATATTTGCATATTAAAAGCAATATCTTTGAGCAGGTAGTGTAGAGGAGCAAGCTCTTTTGAAAAGGATATTGTAGTTCCTTACTTGTAATTTTTAAAGTTATAGGTAATGTTACATGTTTGAGTGTGTTTGCCTGCAAGTATATATGTGCAGTTAGTGCCCACAACCATCATATCCCCTGGCATTGGAGTTCTGTATAGCTATAAAACATCATATAGGTGCTGGAAATCAAAACCCAGGTCCTCTATAAGAGCAACAAGTGCTATAAACTCCTGAGACTGTTCTCCCACCCACCCACCCCCACTCTCCTTGAGTTTGTAGGGAAAGAATTCTTAACACCTGCTATACTGCTATAAAGCAACACAACAAATAAACCCGGTGAAGATAGTAGTGAATACTCACTCTGTGGTAACTGATATGCCAAACCCGATGCTGAGCATCTGAGTGGACTAGACTGCTTCTCCTATTCATACATTGATGCCATAATTGTGACTGTATTTGGAGATGGATTCTTTGAAGAATAATTAAGATCAACTATTATTCCTGACTTTTAGAAATGAGCACTCAGGTGGATTAGGTAAATTAACAAATACCAAAAGCAAGAATCAATACTTGCAGTCTCTATTCTTGAATATAATGAATATATATATATATATATATATATATATATATATATATTTACTAAAAATGAGACTGAAAAGGGGACACTTATTTTTTCATTCATTTATTTTCAACTGGAGTGTTAAGTTAATGCTTCACCTTCCATGTATCACCATCATTCATAAAGCCAAATAGCTCATAGGACATTCTCAGACTTGATTGAATACAAGATGTTGAAGCACTGTGAATAAGTCAGTATGGTGGATCAGCATCCATCTACTTCCCTTAAAGTTTGTGTTGTTCAAGAAGAGAGTTTGGCTTCATGTCATGGAGTAACTGACTGGATGTGTCATGATGGAAAATTGAGATTCCCTGGCAGTTCATAATGACCAAAAGATATAGAAAGATTATCTGATGCTACCTAGGTTTGTAGATAGGAAAGTGGTCATCTTTCTAAGAAAGGAAGTTCATTTCTGGCAGCAACACACTCAGGGTAGTTCTGGATAGAACTGAGATGATCATACAGAAAACCTTTGGCCTGGGTTCTAACCTATTTTTCCTTCCTGGTGACTGATGGTAGCAGACACTGAATCCTTGGAAAGAAACCAATATTCAGAAGACACCACAGAAGATACCATTTCAAGTGTTCCATTAGGGAGAAAGTAGAATTCCCTAAATGAGGTTCAAAATGTCACATTCCTTGGAAGAAATGTTTCTCAAGTCAATAGCATTCGTAATGCCTTTTGTTTCCAGGGGATACCAGTGATTTATGTTTTCTATTCCAGAAATTGGTTAAAGATGAGAGTGCCAAACATAATACAATAAGCTTCAAGATCAACTTTATTGGCACCTCTTTATCCTTGGTCTTAATCCTAGATCCGTGGTTCTCATCCTATGGGTCGTGATTCCTTTGAGGATTGAACAACCTTTTCACAGGAGTTGCATATCAGATATCCTACACATCAGATATTTATATTACAATTCATAACAGTAACAAAAATACAGTTATAAAGTAGCAATGGAATAATTTATGTCTAGAGGTCAAGATAACATTAGGAACTGCATTAAAGGGTCTCAGCATTAGGATAATTGAGAACCACTGTTCCAGACTGTCATATTATAGAGGACCAATAAGAATTGTTACATACTAAGAAACTTTATTATTTGAATAATCTCTCCCTATGTACCTTTTTTGGCCTAGACCTCATTATGGAGACCAGGCTAGCCTAAAAATCATTGAGATCCACTAGCTTCTACCTCCTGAGTGCTGATATTAAAGGTCTGTGCCACCACACCCAGTACAAAGAGGAACTGTTAATGAGATTTCTGGTTCTTGGAAATGAAGAAAACACTAATAACTTTTAAATGCTGATTCCATCTTACTTAGGTGTTTATTTATGTAGCCCTGTGTATCCTTAAGCCAGGAAAACATACAGCTGAAATGTTAGCTTCAAGCTGTTTTGATGTGGGATTATGTTCTTTGTCACTCATATTGGTTTAATAAAACACTGATTGGTCAGTAACCAGGCAGGAAGTAGAGACAGGACTACCAGACTAGGAGAATTCTGGGAAGAGGAAGGCAGAAAGTGAGTTGAAGCAGACACAGAGGAAGCTATATGAGAATGCCTCACTGAGGAAAGGTACCAAGCCATGTGTCTAAACATAGATAAGAATTATGGATTAATTGAAGTTGTAAGAGCTTATTAGTAATAAGCAACAAGCTTCTGTGTGTTTATTTGGGACTAAACATCTGTGTGACCAGGTGGGACAGAAATTTCCTTCTAAATTGTCTAGGATAATATGTCCACAAGTCTCTAATAAGACAGTAAGATCCACTTTACAGAATCATAATCCAGCATGATTTTTCAGGGATTCATTTCTTAAATGTAGACATATTTCTTTCCATACTGCCCATCAGAAATCTTCATCCTGTCAGTGCCTTACAAGTGCCACTTGAGTTGTCAAATGTTGTAACTAGAAGAAAATGAGTGAAGAGAAGATCCAACCTACTTATTTTACAAATGAGAAAAATCAGATCAGCTGATTTGTCCATCATCATCTACCTATAAGTGGAAGGCTCGATACTAAATCCCAGTTGTGAGTTCCATGAAATCCTGAGCTTTCTTCTAAGTTTACAAAGTAGTAATTGCTCCCATCATTTGAATTGACATCTGTCTAAACACCTCAAGGTTCAACCTCATCCCAAGATGGGTTTGTAATTATTGAGAGCATTGTCAGTTACTCAACCCTATATTTGGTGGGAAATCACTTCTAATGTAAGTCAGCAAAAATGATTTCTTTCTTTTATGGCTTGCCAACTTTCAGAAATAATGAACTCCACACTTTGGGCTTCTTTGGGGGTTGGGAACTGTACTCATGAATCATTCTTACTAATGTCTTTTGAAGGGCTATGCATGACATGTTTTATGATAAGATTCATTCACACCAGTTACACAGCACCACATACTAACAGAAACAGGGACTCACAGTTCTGTTTTTGTATGTTTAAGTGAGTGTGGGATTGCACACTGAGGGTTGAGAACAACTGATGGGCAAGCTCATTTGTATGTAAACCCTCCTGGCCTGAGGTACTTTTCTTGTTACTTTTCTCATTACACTGTTCTGCACTGCAAACCCAGGCCAGAAGAAAAGGATGTAAGATCATTGAAAATATCAAAAAGGAGATTATTCAGGTTGAACACCTGAGCAACTGCTGAAAGTGGAGTTGAAACTCATTCTTGTACAAACCCTTCCATCTACAGCAAGGGCCACTCCTTACCATGCTGCACATGAGTCCCTGCCCCTTCCCGAACACTTTCCTTTCCATGTTCCTGTGATCTTCACCATGGTTGTTTATCCTTTGGAGGCAGTAAATTGATGAAGTCATGTACCTATTCCTCAACCACTATATGTTCTTGATTTTGTTTATCATTTCAGGGGGTCTAATGACCTCTGGGGTCCATTGGGAGGCCCCAAGTTAGTAAATCTTTCTTATGTTCTTTTTCTTTTTCTTTAGAAATTGTAGGCTGTAGGGAGATCTTTTTGACATCTTACTTGAAATTTTAAATCTTGAACAATGACTGTCTGATGATAGTCCAATATGTTGATATTTTAACGTGAAATTTCTCCTATATTCTCATGATGGAGTGCTCTCTGTATTAGCTACCACTTTCCTTTTGTTGGGAGAGCCACCAGCATGATCTTGGTCTCAGCTGCATCTTGCTTGAGGAGGTATCCTAATAAAAGCTTTGCCTTCGGGGGTCCCATCTCATTTTCATCAATTCTGCTCCTAAAGGTCTGGAATTAGTAGCAAGAGTAATCAAAGTCTTCACAAGGGTGGTAGAAAAAAATGATTGATTATTTGAAGAACAAGTAAGTATTAGGTGTAAGAGGGGATCTATAAGGAAAGGGCATACAAGGAAAGATATTTTGAATGAGTAGTAATAGAGATGAAAGCTGTGGAGAGAATATAAAATGAATATGCATACCATGAATTGTTGAATGATGCAGTAAACTTGTTCAATTTCTATGAATCATGTGACATAAATGTCTAAAGTTGGCTACTACTGACCTAATTCTTGTGGGAGGCATGGTCATATAATTACCCACACTAAAATGGCCACAGTAGGAGCAATATGTGCAAAGCTGTTTAGCAAGAGATGTTTGCTTTCTCATGGTAAAAATGTGTGCATCTAACATTTGACTCCTCTCAACTTGGCATTCTTTGGCTTTGTTCGCAGATCCTGATGAGAGGTCCATGTTTTTGCCTCAGTTTATTCCCTCTTATGCT